>NC_061811.1:12960495-13581953 GCF_021462225.1 Girardinichthys multiradiatus | reverse complement strand
AATTGTTTTTGTAATGACGCTAGATTAACAGCAAAAGAATAAACAGTCAGATATTAGTAAAGTTTGTTTTGTAACTACCCAAAGTCATTTGGCGGTCATTTAGTAGTCATTTTATACAGAGGTCAGTTTGACTGATGCCTGTGTGCTTATTATAATGATGCTACAACAAATGTAGACAGGTTGCTATGATGTATTAATAATTCATATTCCACGAAGTTCCCTGGTTACTGCACCTATCTAAACTGGGGTATGTGGCTTACTGTTAATATTTGTTTGTGGATGGCAATAAATAAAAACAGACAAGCTGAGAAGCAATACAGAGAAATCATACATACTATGTGTAACATTGCCATGGTAACCGGTCATTTGTATAAGCTATGGCAAATCAGAAGGGACAATAGTAATCATTAAATCCAATATTCTACAATTGCCTTTTTACTTTTATTCATAAATAGGTGAAATGAAGGTTATATGTGAGAGTGGGCACTCTGATCTGAAATCCGAGTCAAGTCTCAAGTCATTAGAATGCAAGTCTAGATCAAGTCTGACATCTTTCTTTTTGCGACTTAGGTGTGACTCATGTCTCGGTTGCAAACTCAAGTCACATTCTCAGTCATATGTGTTAAGGATTGTGATAAATGTTTTATCAGGATAAACACTGCCACCTAGGTTGTATTGAGGAAATCACTTGCTTATTAATTTCTGCAAACTATTTGGAGCAACTAGCAAAACAAATCAACATAAAAAGTGTATCAAAAATTATACAAATTGGTTATGCATCGGATATAAACATGTTATATAACCAAGTTCAAGGAATGAAAACAGTGTAAACTGATTGATAGTAATCTGAAGGATTACCTGGTTTGGTTGGACACTTTTGGCACCTGTTCAGGCCCCAAGAGGCACCCACACTTCCACAGCAATCATCTTGTTTGGTTAGGCCTGGCAGAGGTTTGCCACACTGCAACGACACACAGCTGTGTTAAATCTGTGAAGCAAGGTTTTAGGATTACAAGTTTGACCATGCCTGATTGTTTACAAGCGAGTGTTTGTACACTGGCAAGGTTGGACGTGTGGTTATTTCAGAATATGATTGAAGAAAATATTTCTTCAGGGTTAGAGTGAACTGGACACATCTGCAAACTTAAATCATCTATGAACCTCTTTGCGTGCCTCATTAAGGTATGTGGTAAATTTCTAAATGACAGACTCTCAAACTGTAGTTATTAGATTTTTTAGCCATTACCTGTAATGTAACACAGAAGATTCCCTTTGGAAAGCATGATTTTGTTTTGGCAGAAACAAGGGGAAAACTTTATTCAAAAGTTTTTTTTAATGCTTCTTTTGTGCCGAGATTCTGCTTCTTCTTTAACATTGTGACTCTAAAGCTTAATTTCTAGCCCCTATTAAACCCGATTACAGAAAATGGGAAATAATAGTGGAAAGAAACAACTTTATTATGGACCAATAGTTGGTTGTAACTAAAGACAAAGAGCTTCAAACTGAGCAGATGTTCTGCTAGCCTTCACATTAGCTAAACTCATGCACAGACTTTCCTATCTGGGTTTCAGTACATAATGATTGCAATTTCTTTACTTAGCCGATAAAATTGTGTACATTTTAACCAACTATATTAGTTTGTTAGTGTAATGTTCAATAATGATTTAATTCTAGCAACAATAGCTATGTGTGATGGTAACAAATCTCACCTAAACATTTTGATTTCCATTTTTGCAGAAGATGTTGGTTCAGTCAACCATTAGCTGCTCTCATTACAACCCAACAGGATATGTTTACATGGTTTGTATTATGAATTAATATGTCAACTTAGTAAAACGTATAAACTATCATAAGACTTGTGGTTAAGAATGTATTTGTCTTTGAGCAATAAATTAGACTTGTATCTGGCTTTAACTAATTAGCAGCGATGCTTATGCTAAAGTGAAACGTAATAACAGCAAAGATCTTTGAGGGGTAAGTACAAATCAAGAGCAAAGATGTGCCGTCCATTATTGGAGATTAACATGTCACCTTGCTAGAAGAGAGTTTAACATTTTGCATCCAGCTGTAATCAGTTTGGAGATAGCGCTAATGTTAAAGTCAAACTATCCACCAAGCTGAACATGTTAATCCTGTGGCGGACATTGCTAATGAACGGCACATCTTGGCTGTGTCCATCATGGAAAATACTTACATGCCCCCTTGTTAAAATAGATTTAAAAAGTAAAATGTTTTATGCTTTAATCGCAGGTTAAAACTTACACGTTCTATTTAGCAAAATCTAAACAAATATGCTATGTGCAAATTGTTACACGATTTTTATTGCTTAAATTTTAACATTTTTATTAAAGCATATCATTATTTCATCAGATTTTGCTTCAACTTAGCTAAATATTCTTCATATCTTTTAAATTTGGATTAAAACACCCGTTTGTAGGCTTTCTGGAAGCTCTCAAATCTTTTCCTTAGACAATGGTTGCTTCTAACTCGTTTTTTACTCAATCCTTGGCTTGCACATAAGATCTTGATGATAAAAATAAATCATTCACATGGGCTGACTATCTGTTTTAGACAGCAGACCTCAGAGAAGCCAAAGAACTGTGACGATAAAACCAAGTTTCCCCTCTGCACTCTGCAATATGAGGATAATGCTCCATGATGTCCAAGTGACGACAGTTTAAACATTGCTTTTTAAAGGCTTAGTATACCTGTCCATCCACTGTTTCCTGAAAGCATCTTCCAACGTGCCCATTCTGGAGGATGGGAGTTGAACTGTGGCCATTGACATGTGTGAGTCTGCCGTTGTGTTCACTGGTGTGTTCAAGTCCGTTTCCAGGCTGGGAGCGCTGCTGGACAGAGTGAGCGCCGTCTGTGATGACTGCTCTCTGTCCAGGCTGGACTCGGGCTACTTGGTGAACCTGGACCTCGGCCTCTGGCGGATGCTGAATGTGGACGTTCACCAAGGATGGGTGGAGAGACACTTGGGACAGAGATATCCAGATTTTACATAAAACAGTGGGTGATTTACATTTTGAAAATTACAGCATTATAAGTCGAAGCATCAACATCCAAATGATACAAGTTGTATTTACATTCAATGTTTGATCTATCAGCTAATCTCAACCACAAACTTGTTCAACAAACACTTGCTTCATCTACAAATTATGAGATCTAGAGTAGACTGAGAATTCCTGGCAGTGAACTACTACACAACAAAGGGAACACAAAGAGTTTTGGATGTTCTGGTTTAAATCAAATCAATTTGAAAACCAATAACAGATTTACTGTAGAGCTTAGAAGATGTTACAATGTCTAGAACGAGCCCCTTTGTCTTTCTGACAGAAGGGGAAGCATCTATCTTCAGGGAGTGCCAGGGTTTTTTCCCAGAATCCTGACCCACTCTCATAAATCATAATCTAGCAGACAGATTGCACAGTTCAAGATGCAGATTTTATCAAGAGTCACTAACAAGACTCTGTATAAATAAGCACACACACAAAATGGAAAGTTTATATGTAGTGACAAAACAACATCGACATTTGTCTCTTTAATTAACTTAATCTGCTTCTATTTACTGTTGAAATGATTGAGATACCAACAGATAACATTATTAAATGGGGAAAAACCTCCAAGCTTCAAAGGGAGGAAAGTAAAGTAGCAAATCTTTCATTTTTTACTATAAAAGATCATGTTGTCTCTCACCTCTGTTTCTGATAACCACAGCTGTTATGATAAAAGAGGCCTTATCCAAACTGTGAGGACTTCCACTGACTCATCTATTAGTTCATTTGCTTAAAATAGAGTCTGGCCTCTACAGTTGTCCCACAGCAGCAGAGGTCTACACTGTAAACAGTGCTGAAAATCAAGAGCAAGCCCTGTCGTGAATTTAAAAGAAAAGGATTTGAGTCAAAATTAGTAATGATAGTAGAGGTGTGATTGATTTGATCCAATATCGTAGTGGACCCAACACTGATGTCATTCTTAGATCAGATACTATGCTGAAGGTGACTTATCTACATGCCATGGTCCAATCTGGCTGCTGGTGATATTATGTGTTTGCAGTGAACCCTAATACACAGAGGGAAATGCTGAACGCGCTAAAGGCACTAATTGTTAAAAAAAAACAACAACAAAAATGTTTAGAAAAAGATAACCTTAATATGTTTCTGACTTCTGAATTCTGTTTTATATAAAATGGTAAATAGTATAGTATCGAGCTGTTTGGTGTCACTTTTCTCAATCTCTCACTGTTATTACAGTTAATTATGAAAACCTTGCAAATGGCACCAATCACTGAAAAAAGTTGTTGAAAAACAGTGTGAAAAAATGTCACCATCATATCAGATTTTCTTTGGTGTTACTTTTCTCAATCCTGTGTGTAACACAAACCGACAATGGAAAATGTAAAGCATTAGTGGTCAGATTAACTGTGTGAAATAAAATTAAATGCATTCTTAAAATCTATAAAATATAATTCTCTTCAACCACTATAAACGTTTTTCTTTCTATCTTCCTTTATCTTTCTATAAGAGTATTATTTTGACTGGAAATGCTTTATATGTTCCATTCTCAGTAGGTGTTTCACACAGGAAGCTCACTGGTGAAGCCCCACCATCTCCTAATTCCCATGTAAATAATCATTGGTCTCTGTTTAAATATCACCCAATGCAGTTGTAATATTGGATGAACAGTTCAAAAAATAGAGTTCACCATAAAGCTTTCATACTTTTGACATAGGGGTTAGTTTAAGACAATAGAGGTTTACCCTGGTCTCAGCCATTTTCAGACTACAGGTTATCTTTAGCCTCTGAGACCAACTAATTTACACTAAGCAAGCATGATAACATCAACTGCTCATAACCATTAACCAAGCCCTTGCCTCAAAAATCCTAAACTATCCATTTAAAATCCATTTCAAATGAATTCAAACAGAGCACTACCCTCTTTTTGTCATATCCACGGTGGTTTGTCTACAGGCTGCATGCAGGCTGTTTGTGTCCTGTGTTCTCTCTGTTTAGGGTGTGACTGGCAGGTGCTGCTGCATGGGTGTTGCTCATCTGAGAGCAATCAGCTGGGCTACTTATGGAGTGGAAGCCCAGAGGGAGGCGTCAGCTCATTTTGTTACTTGGTGTGGTAACAGCTAGACCTCTGCTTCTCTGCAGTCCTGCTTCCAAGCAGTTTTTTCTGATCTCCTTGTTTTTCTACACTGCCTTGCAGATCACCCTTTGCTAAAGGAAGTCGTGGAACCTTTCTGGTCTCCGTTTTCACTCATGTCATGTTCAGAGGAGTTTGGGAAGTCCAGCTTCGACACCTCAGCCCTGAGCCTCCTCTCTGCTTCCAACTCCAAGCCCAGCTTCTCAGGAGCCACCTGAGAACCACCCATCAACCTGCCTGTCCACCCTCCAACGTTAAAACTCTCCAACCATAGTGGAGTTTCCTGGAAGAGAAGGAAACGAAGCACTTCATCCTCCGAAAACTGTTCGCAGCCTGTCAGCCTCAAGCCACCATGGAGAAGGACTTATTTCCCGCCCGGTCTTGCCAAGAACCCATCCCTTGTAAGTCAGCATCTAAAGAACACATTCACAGTTTCTCCGTTTCCACCCAGAGTGTTTACCAGCTTCTGTCTTTCTCCTTCAGAGAAACCCCGCGTTTGTCCACCAGTTCCAGTCCTGGTTCCAGTCTGACCTTTAAGTGTGTTTCTCAATAAACTGTTAAAATGCTGTCTTTGTCCTCGTGGTTGTGTATCTCAGAGTCTAAGAAAACCCCATTAGGACACTTTTGGCTGTATAAATGTTTACCTTGTTGATTGGACAACGGCAAAGTGTACATGGAATGGGAAGGTGATTTCACTCCCTGGTGGCCAGCATCCTTGTGGCTGTGAAGAGTGGGTCTGGGGGGCGGCGGTGCCGGTAGGTGGCAAAACTTCCCCGTTGAGTTTGACGGACACCAACACAGGTCCCTGCCAATGCATCGGCCTCCGTTCATGCAGGGGATTTGACAGAAGACTGCAGAGAAGGAGCACAAAGTAAATGATAGGGAAACACAACACTCCAAATTTTAATTGGATGATCTTCAACCACAAGGATCAAGTAAGAGGGAACAGAAGGGGCAGCGCTAATAGGAAGGGCACAGTCCTAAGGCTTTCAGTTGGCAGGGTTTGTTTGCAAACAGTAGGCAGTGGTCATGCTGTTCACCACCAGGTGCCTCATTCCAAGTGACATTTATAAAATTTCAACTTTGTCCTCTCATTCCTTTCCTCTTGTATGGGAGTTCAAATGATAGTCTGTCAGCAGTTTGATTTATTGGTTGCAATGCTTTGCTTGGAGGAAAAAAAGGCCAGCAGTCACCAGATGTGCTGCCTTCTCAGACCTTTCAAAGGCCTTGTCTTTTGGCCTAAGTGACGGGTGCCAGGTAAGCCCCCTGCATACCTGGACTTGCTCCCATCTACAGATTTGTTCTGACATGACCTCTTCTACCTCAAACCATCAAAGGAAAATCAGAATTTACAACTCTATCTAGCCATGACGAACAAAGAATATTCTAGAACCTAAATAAATGTAAAAAGGACATTTTTCAGCACTCAGCAATAACACAGCCCTAAAAATGGGGGTCTGTTTTAAAGTAGAGAAGCCAAAGATTTACATATTAAGAAATGAAAAAGTCTCATTGCTGTGGATTTGTACTGTAAGCTGCATCCTCTCTGTCTCTTTGTGGCAGACAGTCCCACACTAATAAGGTGCAAACAGGGACCACAGAAATCTGGACAGTCTCAATGGCATGCAGAGAAATGAGCTCCCTGTCAACCAACATTAAAAGCAGTGACACTGCAGGGGTATGTAAGAGAGGGGAATGGAATAAAAATAACAATGACTATAAGGGATTAGAAGGACATTTTTAAACAGAAATGACAAAGTACTACAGAAAGGAATATAGTGATAGGAACTTCACAATGCAGCCAAAAAAGAGCCAGACATAGAGGCTAAAGCAGGTCAGACACACAGGAAGGCCTCCTGCGATTCGACATGCCGGCTAAATTATCAGCTAAAAGAGGCTATTAAAACTCAGTGTGTCTGTGCTGGTCTGTGTCAGACCAGTTCCAGCCTGGCATGAACTATTCTTGGACCAACATAGTGCTGACAACTCTGACCCTTTAGCAGCCTCAAAACAAATACCCTTTTCACTTTATAAAACAGACTTCTGTACAGTCTTTTAAAGGAACAGATTGTGAATCAAGAGAGCCTGTTCTAATTATCCAGCCAGAGTTTGTTGCATCGTGCAGAAACATAACAACAGCATGAGATAGCAGTTTGGTGTCTACTCGACATTCCTGGGCATCCCTGCACACCCAAGGAATTATAGTGTTCCATCTTATCCTCTTTTAACATGTGCTTTTATGTAATCAGTGGAGATTTCTGGAGAATGAGCAGGGGCATAAAGAAGTATGCTGCTGAGAGAGGCAGTTGAGGTGTGGAGAATGTAATCTTTTTGGAGGCCTCTGTCAAAAAGTGTTTGGGATATCAACACCTTGTTCTATAATCCCTTTAACAGGGATGTAAATGTACACCAACAACCTGTTTATAGCTTATAAACCAGCTACATTTCTAGTTAAGATTTTAATGTGAAGGCTGGTTGAATGCTGCCTGCTTCTACAAATTAAATGCATTGCGAAAGCATTATTAGGCACTAAACTACTTGACATTTTGTCAAAAAAAGAAACTTTATTAAAGGAAAATTATGAATGGTTTTCCTTTTTTTCGCAAATAAATATCTGAAAAACTGTTATGTGCATATTTATTCACCCCCTATTACATTGATACCAATAAATAAAAGTTTAATCAAGTGTCTTCAGAGGCCAACTAATTAGTAAATAGTCCACCTGTGTGTAATTTAATCCTAGTATAAATAAAGATGTAGATATAGATAAAGATCTAACCGGCATTAGAAAATGTAAGTGAACAAACAGCATCATGAAGACCAAAGAACCAACCAGAAAGATCAGGGATGAAGTTGTGGAGAAGATTAAAGCAAGGTTAGTGAGATGCTCTCCATTTAATCTGAGATTAGGTTATTTTGCAAAGTAAAATGAGCAAAATGCCATTGTCTACTGTAGATGTGCAAAACTGGTAGACATACTATGAAGTATTGTCTCAGGGGGGGATGAATACTTATGCAGGCCTCATTTTTCAGATTTCACAACAATGAACTACTGTGTTTTGGTCTATCATTCAAAATTCGAATTAAATACATTAACATATGTCGTTAAAACATGACGAAATGCAACAAATGTTCAACAAAAAGAACTACTTAGTAAGAATGTGACATCTACTGTACAGTGCCAGTTTAAGCATGAATGACACCAAGGGTGAGGCCCTTTTTCTGCTGCCCCCCAACCAATTACAATGAAAAACTGAGATTCTGGAGCTGGATGAAAAGCAGTGCAGTGCCATCTCAAGCATGTAAAATAGTCTCACTATTGTCAGCAGCAAACAGGGGACACCTAATCATCACACAGGTATGCCAACTTCCCAATGACAGCATCTTCATAAAAACAAAAGAAAATTGTTTCGAGGCACAAAATACATATAACGTTTATTTTTTTATCTGGTGCTCATGTGGCCACCTCTCTTATGTCACACTAGGAAACATAATATATGGCATGTATGCACCTTTCTCCCCCTAATAATTTTTCTTAGCTAGATCTTTAAACCTAATGAGAAATGCCAAGAAACATGCAAGGTTGTGACCCCCTTGCCCTGGCACTGACCACCCCCTCCCTTCCCATAGACACTGTTCTGTGTGAATTTGGAGCAAAGCCCCTGGATAAATGGCAGGTTTAATGTAATCCCCATAAAATCCTGCTCATGCTGCTACTCTTTCTCTCCTTCTGCCTCTCCATCAATTTTGTCATTCATTTCTGCTCTCCCAAGGAGCATATTAAATGGTTAACAGCAGGGCCAACCACAAGGTGCAAACCACAAAGGGATGGGGCTAAGTGCTGGGAGCGTGGGAGTACCAACTCCACGTGTGTGTCTATTAGCCCCATTTTACAGTGCCTCTACAGCTTTACCCATGCTTTCTCAGTTGCTTTTTTTCCTCCTTGAGAGCAAATTTTTAATATAGAGCTCAAGTTTAATCTGCTCCACTCTGCTTGTTCTTTGAGCTTAGTGTTCGGAACAGAGAGCATGCTACTGGGTATCCATTTTGTCCATCTCACCTCATAAAAGAGGAATGAAATATTAGAATTGAGACACATAGAAAGTGTGTGTGAATTAGAAAGTAAGCAGAAAAGACACTGAGAAGGAAAAAAACGTAATAAACAAAAAGCTTAAACTATTAAGAGAAGCAGGATTTGAGGGCTGGGAGTCAACACTTACAGAGTCTGAAGCCTTGGTTCTTTGGTTGCTGCTGCTGCTGCTGCTGCTGCTGCGATGTCTCACTGTATACAGTGGTGACATCTCCCTTCTCGCAGCTGTTATAGCAGCGCCCGCCGCTGCACATCCTCCGGCAGAGCATAGGTGTGAAGACGATCTTAATGCGGTCCAGGTTGGAGGTGAGGTTAGAACCTGGAAGGCACAAGCACATCTGCTTAAGAAAAAGCAGCAGCAGGAGAAGAAACAAGCTAAAGTAGAGCTGCATCTTTCCTCCGCCTCAGCCTCAAAGTGACACACTCCTGATCTGGGTGAACACAAGGTTTATAAGTGTGCAAGGGTGTGTACTGACGGTACACCAGTGGTATGCTGCAGCCCAATGAGCGATGTGCCACAGGCCGGGGAAAGGGGCTGGAGAAGAGAACTGTTAGGTGTTGGGCGAGGCTCCAAGCTCTCTATCTTTAGGAGAAGGTGTTGTGGATGTGTGTATGTATGAGGGAGACAAAGAGAGAGTAAGTGCATGTGAACATGGCGTAATGGTGGGAATATGTTCAACAGCCGCTGCCCTGGCACTGAGCAAGAAAAAGAACAGAAGCCAGAACTTCAGACAGCTGTTTGCACTGGATAAAATATTCAAGAATAAATGTAGAAATATTAAGGTCAAGTTGTTTCTGTTGCAAGAAGAAGCACCAAAGGTCAGTGCTTGTCATTAAGGAGAGGTTAGGGTAAAGATATACAATGAATGCATCAATTATATAAAACATCTGCCTGAGTGCAGCAAACCACAGTAGCTAATGTCCTTAAGTTCCAGTTTAACAGGGTGTGCTTGCATTATAGAAATCTTTTGGAGATCTCAATCAGACCAGCCTGTCGGAGACCTAAAAAACCTGATCTGTTTTCATTCTGTAAACCAGGTTGACAACAATATTCTTTGTTGTGGACCTAATGAGTGGTGAAGAATCAAAGTTAGCTATTTTAAGTATCAGTAAGGTATTTAAAATGAAAGAACAGGACAGGGATGTAGGAAGCTATTTAAAAACAGACTTTTTATGACAGGTCAAGACATTCAGGCTGCAGAGAGCAAAAGAGAGCAAGACTTTCTGTAGATAACAGGAAGGGTGCACAAATTACGGCAAAATTCAAATGTATCCGTTTGTGTTTAACCTCCCTCTCCATGGACCATGGTTAATTTCATAATGTTTTCAGCCTTTTGGAAATGTCGCAAGGATCTAAATTCACTAGGGAATACTCATGGAGACAGCTGTTTCAGTAATGCTAGCAGCACGAATCATGCTAATAAAAATATAAGATGCAACAGACAGTTTAAAATGTCGACTCTATAATAATTTTATGTTGGATCTAAAACACTGGCCCTGTCTCTTACACACACATCGTGACATTGCTTATCCTAGTCTAATAAAGAACATGGCACAATATCGTAATTTTTTTAAATAATATTCATATATCTTATATTGGAATTGGCTAATGTCAGTATTAGCTGGTAAAACCTATACATTAACCAGAAAGTGAGCCGCAAATTTCTGATCTTTTTAATTTGCATTCATCAGTTAACTGCATCAGAATGTGAAGAGTTCCTTGTGAAGCTGGGGGAAAAAAATCAAATGTTAGACACTAAGGTAAAATTGAGAAAAAATTATAGAAATGTTTAGTTTCCTTACCAGCTGGATGTAACACATTGTTGAACTGTCCCTGTAAATGGCTGTCGCTGGGAGGACTTTGACCGTTAAGGGATGGCGTGTTGCTTTGTCTGTTCCTGTGGTCATACCAGTTTTTGTTCTTCTGCTCTCTGCCATGGCCATTAGCAACGCTGTTGCCGTTGGGCAGGGCATTGGAGGTTATGGGTTCGGAGGATGATGGATAACGCTTCACGGTACGGGAGGTCCCAGTATGCTGAGGCGAGGAGAATGCAGGTCCTCGTCTTGCTTGGGTCCTACAGATCACATCATACCACCAGAAAAAAAAAAACCCTGATAAAAATCCAGCATATTAACAGAATGAAAAACGACACACCCGTCCAAAACGTATTATATGTTCATCACTGTGAAATCAACTTAAATTAACTCCTGAGAGATTCTGTATAGGTCATTGCTTTGTCTAACTGATTTTATTCCTGAGGTAAAAAAACAATTTTAAAACTCTTTTATTTTAATGAATTTAATAACACCATATCATTCTTTAAGCTCAAAGGGTTTCTCAACTGACATCTGCTGCAAAGAGCCCCAACAATCATTGACAATGAGCTAGACAGTAACAACATTGCGCAGGACTACACTGTTCAGGCAGCTAAAATAGAAAAGAATTACTACTCCCACTTTATCTGTGTGTGTGTGTGTGTGTGTGTGTGTGTGTGTGTGTGTGTGTGTGTGTGTGTGTGTGTGTGTGTGTCTGAAAAGGTGTCTGGATTAGATCTTTCCATCACCCACAGAGTATTTTTGACTAGATTAGTAACTCCTGCGGCTAGCTAAGGAACAACTTCCTCCAACTTCTACTGGAATAGAGGAAGTATTAAAGCTAAGGCCAGCGAACCGAGTCAAACTATGGCCAAAAGGGGCACATTGTGTACCGGTGAGCATTTGATTTTGGGTCAGTTGCACAAGTACGAAGCTGAGTTCATGTGACCTGAAAGGAGGAGGCAGACAGGCCTAACTGAACTTTGCAATTGATTGTGGAATGCTGGGATCCATCCACGCCAAAACATCACAGTGATCTGCACTGACAGACAGAGCGAGACAAAGACAAAACCTGCCGGACCAATCAAAGGAGCAGGACCACAAAACACACCTGCTTTCTTACACGCTACTTGAGGTTGTGATCAAAGCCCAAATGAGGATATAAGCCATTCATTACATATTTTGCATTGAGTTTTTGAGCCACAGATTTTGTATACACTGAATGCAATGTGTTCAACTACAGACACAAAGCAATAATCTGACAATAAGCATATTGGACACACACTTGCAAACACAAAAGCAGACACATGCACACACACACTGTCCCAGCTATGCACAAGCCTCTGCAAGTCTCTCTTTTTTCAGAGTACATTCCTGTCGTTAATACGGACAGGACACTAAATGAAAAGGGAGGAAAAGGAGGCAAACATTTGATAATGGTCTGTCACGTCATTGTTTCAAAAGACTCAGGCAGCACACACAGCTGGCAGCTGCTCACCCAGATGCTGAATCTAAAGGGTGGGTCCTACGCATTTGAAACAACATAGGCAAACAAGAGGTTCTGATGTTATGGTGGTAAAAGGATGTACAGATATGCCCAGCCCAGTTACAGTTTCTAATCCAAGTTATGGTTGGCTCAATTCCATTGCTAATGCTGACACCTGGCCTGCAAGCATCCTGCCTCGCTTCCTGGGCTTAGCCAGATGTTGCTCCTTCCGACTATAGGACGCATTCAAATGGCAAAGTCACTTCCTCACAGCATGAGCTCATCATTATCCTCCCTGCTTTTTGATCAGAGGGCAAGCAGGGAGGATATGACAATGTTGTCCACCTCCAATTTCATCATGAGGAACATCTTAAGGGTTCTAGGTTATTTGTGGAAGTCTTCTCCTGAAAGAACAGAACTGTTTTAAATAACCTGGCAGTTGTGTCAAAAAGAGAGCCGCTATGGGTTAACATATGGGTGCGTATGAAGAGAAAATCTACCATCCATTTTCTATACCTGCTTCTTCCATACAGGGTCGCGGCGGATCTGGTGCCTATCTCCAGCGGTCTATGGGCGAGAGGCAGTGTACTCCCTGGACAGGTCGCCAGTCCATCGCAGGGCAACACAGAGACCCAGGACAAACAACCAAGCACACACCCATCCACCTAATTGAGAAGGACCAATTAACCTAACAGTCATTTTTTTGGACTGTGGGGGAATAGGTGGGTACCCGGAGAGAACCCACCTATGCACGAGGAGAACATGCAAACTCCATGCAGAAAGACCCCCGGCTCGGAGGTGAACCCTAGATCCACTTGCTGGAAAGCAACAGTGCTACCAACTGTGCCACCATGCAGCCCCATGAGGTGAAAATGTTAAGTATATTTTAATGTGACTAGTTTATTTCTCTTTGTTTGGAGCCTTAAGCTGAGAAATTATTCCATATAAATAAAGCACTTTAAACAAAGACCCCTCCTTTTCTATCGGGTTGACATTGTGTTATACACTGTTGTCCGAGTTTGACGTTTAAAGCTAACATTACTCTTCCACAAAATTTGTCTACGTTTTCAGCTGCCTTGTTCCTGTTCTTGCTCTTTCATGTGTATTTTAACATATCTATTGTCAATTAAATTAATTCAACAATAAAGAGCTATAACCCCGAACACAATTAAAAAGAAAAAGCTGTTAAAATGATAATATATGCCCTTTAAGAGGGGAGTCCTCACATGTGGGGTGTTGCAGTTCTCCATATGCTGAATGCATTAGTGCTGTGATCACATTTATTTCAGGCTTTATAACATTGGGTGGGAGATGTGAGAACATTTCTAATGAGCTCAACCACAAACATGATCCCTGCAGCATGATCTAATTTGTAGCAATTTCCCTATTTTTTCTTTTGCTCAGGAACCGCAAGAGCCTCATAAAAGTCCTCCTAGCCCCTCCGAATGGTTTTTCAGCTTGGAATTTCTCTTGAGGGCTTTAATGCTTAGTGAATTACGTTTATCTTGACAAGACTTCAGTTTAAGGAGAGGAAGAAATTACTCAGAAATTCATCACTGAAGAAAATGTTTCTCTATAAAAGTTTATGAAAATGAACCATGTTCTTCAGGAATGTATCTCTAACTGGAGTTAGATGTTCTGGGTGAATAAAGTGAAGAATAAAATGAAGATAGTATATTAGAACAAATCTGAGACACAGGCTTCGTCCCTAAATCTAACATTGAAAAATGTATGGAAATCCAACCTTTGATTTGAGTACTTTTCAACTGGAAAAATTTTTTATTGTTAAGAAGTATTTAGTTTTAACAAAATCATCCTTGGCCAAGTCAGTGGCACCACTAATAGTTCCTCTAAACTAAAAGTAACAAGCATTTTTATGTAAACTTTATATTTTTAGGTGGTTAAACTTTGAATTAGTAATTAATGACTGGTTTCAGTCATGAAATGACTGTCTTTCCTCAAAAGACAAGAGAACATGTCATTAAATGCAGATTTTTTCTCTGTTTCTCTTTCATAGGCTCTAGGAACCTTATTCGCGAATGTACAGTATACCGTGGGGTATGTTATTGCATAAGGAAGATTAACTATGTAACAAGCATTTTTACTGAGCATTTACATGTTCTCAACCTTTTTTCAAAAGAATTTTGATAAATCTCAGGCCAAATGTTTGCTCAAAGCATCAGCAAAAGAAGCTTCCAAGTAAGACATAAGTTATTGGCACAAAAGATCCCTCATCAATATTATTTATTTCACATGTACAAGTGGAAAAAGACCTCATCACACCACATCTGAGAAGATTACAATCACAAACAGCCATGGCCAAGCCATGCAAAGCTCCCAAGAATTGCTAAAGTTTTACTTTGCATTTAGCTGACAATCTTTAAACTCCTTGTTGGATTACAACACAAGGTTGCATGAATGGTAGTTCCAACTTCACATCACATTGATCTGGGTGAGTCGTACGGAAGGGCTTTTTAGGAGCACAAACAGCATACAGGCGAGCACTGCAAAAGCAAAAGTCAGTATAAAAAACTGGAAGATGGTCAAAAAGAACTGAAATCCTCTGATCTCTGTTGATGCTGCACATAAACCTTGTTGATCTTAGAGCTTTGAAATAGACTGCCAAGGAAAATGCCAGGTGTATGCTCAAAGTTTCGGGGTTTGGGTGAAATTTTGTGAGGCGTCCTCGTTGAACCGCCAATAAACCCCTGTAGTGGAGACTTGGAAAGCTACAACTCCCATAGTTTAAGAGGTGTTCCTGTAAGTTGTCCACTGGGAGGCCAGTACTTCTCAGACAGACCGGGGAATTTTGTATTTCTTCCGATCATCCTCTCATGCATACACACACATAGTGACCCAGATCCTCAGGAACTGTTTACATGCTAAACTATCGTCTTAGCCCACTCTTCATGACGAGGCTTGAGCAATGTTTATGGGGAGCATTGCTCAGAGACGTATGGGCCACAGCTGATTCATTCACTAACATTTCTGCCTCTGAGGTGCTTTTACAATCCTCCGTCTGCATAAATCTCCCAAAGAAATAAAGCACTTTTGACAGTTGATGTATTCCAAGTCAAGAACCTACTTCTGGGCTTAGAATACCTTGAAATAAAAAAATAAAGGTTAGCACAGTGATATTAAATGTTTTTTAACCAGTTCTTTCAGCACTTAAAGCCCTACACACTTCCAGCTACTCAAAGTTAATTTTTCATTCTGATTTTTTTGAGAATAGCAAAGTCCAAACAGACATCCAAAGGTTTGGATTGTTTCTTTATAGCAACTAAAGCAGAAAATTGAATAGAATATGACGAGGCGGTTGGGTTTTTGGATGGAACAATGTGGCTTCAAACAGGCTGTCTAAAAAAACCCGTGTGACAGCAGGCAGGTTCCTGGCATAGCTATCCCAGTCTGGGTCAAACTGTAACACCAGATAGCTCCAAAGTTTGCCACTTTATCAATCACAGTTTTCTTTGTGTTGGACTGGACACAACCTCCAAATTGTCAAATGGAAAACTCTTGCCAGCACTGTCATTTAACTCTGATTCATTAGTCCTATTTTTTATTTTAACAAAATGCCTAAATGCTTCTTCTCTCCAATGTAAAGCATCAGCCAAAAGTCAGCATTACACAAGAACTGGACACAATTAGTGCAATCTGAATCCTGGTTGGTAAATGGGTACATGAATGATAGCTATCAAAGACCAAATGCAAATTAAAGTTTGCACACATTTCTCTCTTTCAAAGGTGTATCATCAGTCTAACTGAGGTGAACAGTAGAAATCTAAGAAAAAACTTTGCATATAGCAGCAGAAACAATGAAAACATTGTGCTGTTCAATCACTGCAAACACTGGCAACAATGCAGAGACAAGATTTATGAGTGCAATTGGCATGCAAACCTTTGCAGTCAGTGAGGGATCATCATGTGAGGTATACAAAACATTTTGGAAGCAATGCTGTATTACTGTTCCAAAACTTTTAAGCATTTCCTACCAAGAGGTAGGACAACAGCTAAGAAATTTGGAATCAAATGGTGTCTTGTGTAAGAATAAACCATATCACCATATTTGCATAAACACTACATTTGTCAGGATAGAAGAAGTTAAACTAGGAAACACTTGTGAAATCTACAGAGGAAATTAATCTTTCACTCAAGATTTTATATTCAGGAATGACAAGAGAGTTATTCTTCTGTAATAGTTTCTGCAACAGATAGAGCTTCAAAATACGCAGACAAGTAGGGGGAGTGCAGACTGTTAAATTTAGTCCCGGGAGGCGTTATTCGAGAGCATTAGCAAATGCATACACACTTGACTCTTGTTCATGTTATGCTATTCAAAGCCCAGTGGTGTTATGAATCTCTGTGACGTCTCAGACATTAACAAAAGTGAAGTTTAGAGTGAAAATATGCCAGACAGTTCAGATACATAAGACTGACGTAATTATTCATTTCAACTTTATTATAATTTTCCTATAACTTGTGTGGTTTCTCTGTTGGTCATACTAGTGTTAACACGTTACATTAAACAACATCAATAAAGATAAATAAATCAGTCTCAATTGGTCTCATAATCAGAAATTCTCCTGAATTCTCCTGATTTTGGACCTTCACATTTTACAAAATGAAATTCTGTGAGTTTTTAAACTAAGATTAATTTAGCATCAAATCAGATGAAACGTTCATATAGGATTAAACAACAGAAATAGAAAGAGAAGAAACAGTAACAGAAACTTTTTTATCAAAAGTCTCTTGGAAGTTTAAAGAAAGAGACTTGTGGCTTGATTCTTTTTCTAATCAGAGAAAAGAAAAAGGAAGAATTCAAAGCTTTAGAGCCATGTCTTGATCCACCAGCTTCCCACACTAGCACAACAGAACAGAAACACAGGGCCTGCTGTGGTCTGGAATTGGGCTGTCAACTAACTAACAGGACTGACCCGCTTGCAGTTCTTACACGCTACTGTTGGTTCTGGTTCAGATGGTTAAAGATTCCTTACTTTGGATTCAGAGCCAGGTGATACAATGGAAAAAAAAAATTCTCAAAAGAATTTTACACCAAATTCGATACATTTAGACAACTATGCGATGCAAGCAAAAACATTTCCCTGATTAATCTTGGTAAGTTGACCGGGCTTCTCATTGACATGATCAGGAATAACATCTTGCTGGTTCTGGTTGTATTTGTGCCTCTTTCTGCTGAGTCTCAAAACTAAACTGCCTTGGGACTCGGTAGCTGATGAACCAATCAGAAGCTGATTCTGGATAACATACAGCCCAAGTCATATTACACATTTAAGGAGGAATTAATTGATTTTCTTTGTTCTGCCACATTCTTGAAACAAGAGAGAGACAAATTAATGTAACCAATCTATCCTGGTATACAAAACTTTCTTGACTGAATTTGCTTTCATATTCATGGTTTAAAACATGTAATCTATTTTGGAAGAAAATAATAATTCATAATCAGAGTTAACACATCCATCACATTCATCACCATTTTAAAGTTAACTGTTTTTGAACTAATTTATGATTATTTTAAACGTTTTCTTTTCCAGCTAGAACTTCAGTTGCTAATTCTATGGTTGTTTGAGGATGTTTTGAAAGTACTTAGTGAAAAGCAGTTTTTGTTAAAGAAAATTAGGATTTGAGGTTTTCTGTTTACTACTGTGCCAAAAAGGGAAAAAAAGTTTTCAGGAGGTGAAACGAAGTCTCAAAAAGAAAAAAATATAAATCCTTTCACTCAGTCAGGGCACCAACCATCTGTACCACCTGTGGTCAAACCCCAAAGTGGTCATCTCATTCCTCAAGCTCAATACAGAACAACCACATCCATACATCATGCATTTCTTCCAATAAAACCCCCATGACTGATCCGGAGCATGCACCGGTAACTATTATATCCAGTTGCAAGAAGATTTTTGCCATACTGTTGTGTGTTCCTCATAGCAACAAGGCCATGCAACAGGATGGTGGTGGTAAGGTTTGTGTTTATTGGAAATTCAAAAATAACTCTATAGCAGCCACTGACACATTAAAGTCCTACCCTAAATTACAGCTTTTTGTAAATGTTTAATCCCTGGCACAAAAGGTTTTAACTGAAAAGCTTTTCTCACCACTTGTTTTGCAGAATAGTCAGGCCATATGAAGAAATCGCTAGAAAGTTTTGATGGTAACAAAAAAAAAAAGCGTATAATCTTGTGATGGGCCACTTTTCCCAAGTCAGTTTGATTGAAATAAAACAAACTTTCTTTGCCAAAGAAACAGGCATTAAAAATAAGTTGGTCTTTTAGTAAAACAAGTTTTCCTTGTACAATTGGTCACATAAGGCCAAACATCAGTGAGCAATTAAGGTCCAGTCTTTGATAACATCTTTAGTCATTATGACTTGTTTAATTGTGGGTCTTGGCAGAATATTCCCCCTTGTGAAAAACTGGGTGTGTCCCAGAGTTTATCGCACCGACGACAGAGGCTGGACAAAATTATGTTCTCACTGTCTGGATGTCTTACTCAGAGTTGGCTAGTAGCAGCCAAAGCATGGATGAAATCAATTACAGTGAATGGGAATGAAAAACAGAGAACAAAAATCTACTAACCAACGGCTGTTATTTGGATCAGAAAAAGTGATATGCAGACAAATAAAGAGATATGGTTCCATTTAATTTTGAAGCCATTGCTTTCCTCACCAGCATGAAAACAGATTTTCAGTTAATTTGACCACATTGAAGTCAGCAGACACAACATGATCAAAATATATGACCAAACAGTCAGGTTTATCACAAGAGTTGTGAAATAAAAAAAAACCTTTCTTATCAATGCATTTGCCAATACATCTGTTTTCACCTGAGTAATTATAAAGTTTAGTTTTCAAAGTAGAAGAAATCCAGAAAGCTGTGATTCTGGATCGAAGCAGCACAGTGTGGTAACTGCGGTTCAGGGGCTAGACTCAAAATGCCCGGAGACGTGGTTAGCTGAGAGGCCATTTAATATTCTCCGGTTTATTGTAGTTGCTCTGATCATACACTTAGTGAAATGCCACAAGACAGGTCAGCAGGAAGAGCCATTACAAAGTGCTGACTGATGGTATGTCTATTTGCTGGTCAGCATCATGTGTCAGTCTGCTTTGACAGCAAGCCAAAAACAGCTTCCAACAAGAGAGTAGGTGGAGGAAATCTTTGAAGAGGGATAAAGCGCTGATTTTTAAACTTCAGTGGAGGTTCACCAAGAACATAAGGGTCTAAGTGTAGGCATAAAGTGGGCTGATACAAGGATGAGAAGTAAGAAAACTTCACACTACTATAGTTGTTTTTGGGAAAAGGTAAACCTTGTTCTAAAAACAGACAAAGGACCAAGACAAAGGAGATGTTCTTTGATTTTAGGTAAGTGCAAATGTTGAACCCTACATTCATAAATGGAGAAGTTTTTTTAGTCAGTAACAGAAGTGAAATACCTTGGTGTTGCGTTAAAAAAAGCTAAACAGGATTCATGGACAGACTGGTTTGAGACTAAAGCCCAACAAAGAATACACTTGAAAAACTCCCACCATTTAATTTACATTAAAATGTCCAAAAATAAGTTGGCATCCAAAAAACAGAAAAGGGTTTATACGCATTACATAATACCAACATGTCCATTGTCTCTCAATCAGGGAAGTTTAAAATTTACATCAATAACCTCCAGCCTTAGAGAAGCACCTTCACTGCTTCATTTATTTTCTTTATGTTATCGTTATTACTGCTTTAAAGGCCAACTATCATCATGTTTTGTAGCCAAAAATAACTGAAGATCTTAAAAGTATGAATTTTCTTTTTTTCAAAACACATAAGTAAAATATCCTTTTCCCAAGTTTAGGTGGGGTCTGTGGAAGTAAATAGGTGAATAGAATGAATTTCCCTTCACCCACCACTCGCATCTATGAAACAATTACAATCATCAATTTAAGGGAAGGAACAATCAAACTTGAAGGAAGAGGGTACAAAACAGGACAGATAGCTCTAGAAGAGTCAACAACCAGACCACTGAGGTGACTCAGGGCATAAGGTGTACATAAGAAATGAGAAAATGCTTTCTTTTACTGTGTTTTTTTAATTTGTATGTGTCCTCTGTCAGTACCAAACGTCTGCTGGTGTCCATGGATCACTTTTCTAGTATCTTTGTTATTTTCTCAGTGTCTGAGCCAAATGAAGGAGAGAACATTAGTGTGCAGATGCCATATGAATGTTTTAACACTGGAACTTTCCTTCCATCCATCATATGCATTATAAGCCTGAGGCGATTTTTTAGGGTCATTCATCATTGTGTTAAATTATAGCCAGACTGTGCTCACCACAGAGAGCTTTTAAAGCCCTCCACAGTGTGCCAGTATGTTAGGTCTCCAAGAAACTGCTCAGAAGTTTCTCTTGATGTCATTGTCCTACAGTGGATAAATTAACTAGAGACTTACAAACCACTACATTTTTTTGGGGGGTGGCAATTGTGTTAAACTTCTTGATTTTGGTTATGGATCTACATATATCTCTTTCCGGAAGAAGAAAATACATTGTAAGTAAAGTGAAATTGGATTAGATAGTAAATTATTTATTTGCGTGTTCCTTAAGCTTGTTGAATGACTAGTTTTAGAGATCTACTTCTTTGTTTGGCCTCACAGTGAACTCTGCACAGCCAGAATGGATTAGCTGGTCCCACACAGCCATGCTTTGGTTCATACTTTCAGCACCATGCTTCATTCTAGCAGATGAGTTTGATTGATGTCATATCCATCTGCCTCAGCAGTGAAACTGCTGTGCATGCTGGGATAGTTACCCTACATTCTATAAGCACTGTGCTGTAATTTGACGGTCTAACAGCTGCAGAATCTTGGACGATGAGAAGGATTTGGCTTTGGATTGAGACTTTGCTGGAGCTTTTAGAAAGTTTCAATGGAGGGACAGACATATATAAGTCTGTTGCTTTGGCCATAGTTCGCTTGGCCTCGCAGGAAGCCAAACACTCACGGGACTCATTTGGCTCTATCTATTTAGGAAGATGCTTACCAGCTCCTCTTAGCCCGGTTCAGCCAGTATTAAAGATATCCAAAAATCTACAGTAAATCTAGGCTCACACTAAAAGCAAAATGTACTTAAACAGTCTTGGCTGGCTTTTTCTTTTATATTGGATACACTTAAGCCCAACATTTCCTTTTCTTGTCCGACGTATTGAGGGATCGCTTAAGGACAGGGCAGCCTTTGTAAATTCTCAGCCAGCCATCTGTGATTAAGACCAGTGTAAAATAGGTGTGGATTACACAAGTCTAGAACACAAACCGTCTAACCACAAAAAAAGGTGCTCAAAAAACAGCTAAAGCACTAGCTTTGCTCCAAATATAACTCCAAACAAAAAGCCAGTTAGCCCTTCCAATGCAGGGATAATTATCACAACTGTTTAGAAAAGGCATAGAGACCTATTCAGAGGAGGGTATCCTGTACTGTCCAACCTGTGGGAATTACCTTATCCTTTTCCCCTTTACCAGGCTCTTCATCAACAATGCCTCTGTTTAAGAAGCAGCCAAAAAGCAAAACAAGAGGAAGATTCTGGACATCTCTGAGTAGAAAACCAGACAGCCGGCTGGTACAGTAAGAAAACTTTCCCAAGCTCCATGTTTTGATTTTAGAGAGTACAAGATGCATATTTGATCTTAATCAAAAGTATCAAGAGTAATATCACTACTTCTTTTAAATCCTGCAGGTGCAAAGATCATCTGCTGGAAAAGATTTTGACAGCAGCTCTCGGCAGATGGTAGTGTTGTTTGTCTGAAGTGGGAGTGAAAGTTACTAGTGATCCATGATAAACATGAAGAACTCCCACCATGACCACAGTTTCCTCTGAAAAACAGCTGGGTGGTTATGTGCAAAGCCTAGAGTCAACAAGCCGCAGAACCACCAGCCGCATTAGTCACCAGTAAAACGACAGGGCCAACATTAGCATAACAGTTGATGCAGAGAAACCTGCATGTATTGTTGTTCTAACTGGGTATTTTTATTGTTTTTTCATGTCACAAGGTTCAATCAAATTCTATTCCCATTTTGTATTCTGTTTTCATTTCTCTGGCTGTGGTTTTAGCCAGAGTTCTGTGACAAACGTTGGACACAGTTTTTCCAGTCTCAGAAAAAGTGCCCAATATAACACATGCCAATGTGTAAACTCTGACATGCGTTTAGCATTTTTATTGCCACTAGGGATGAACTATAAAAGAAGACTGCTAATATAGTTTGAGATCTCGATGCAATGAAAATTAATATTTGTAGGTTTTCACCTTATTAACTGTTAGCCGCCAAACATAATGTGCTAAATAAAAAGTCTGTGCTCCCAACTATAAAACATGCTGTAATAGATTTGACAAGCTGACATTGTGGGAAAATTTTAAATATTAGTAAGTAGTAAAAGGTTAATATTATTGAACTGATTACAGTTAATAATCCACAAGAAAACAAAGCATGATGATTCAAGTTAAAACTAAAAATCAACACAAAAACAAACTCTAAAAATATGCAACCATAGACAAACAACAAGAAGCGCCTGACCATAAGTACAAGCTGAAGTCAAGCCGGGCCTATAAAGTGACACATGCAGCAGGGTGTAGATCTTCCCTGTACAACAGCAGCACGCCTGCAGCAGTCTGATGTGTCAGCACACAGCTTGAAAAACACATCAGAAATATATCAGAGAGACAGCTCAGCTGGGGATAGAGCATCTTTGGTTATAATGCAAAGACAGCTTCTGTTCCATCCTCATTCACGGCACACTTCTAGCTTATTTTAAATAACTCAAAAGCCTATTTACATAATGTGGCAAATTGTATACTGTAGGTTAATGGATATTCGTATTCCTGGTGTATTTTTGGTTTACAGAAACGTAAGTGGAATATCAATAGAAAGAATAGAGCAGAGCCTCCAGATAAAGAAGTGAAAGACAAGTGGGAAAGCATCTCAGATTGATGGAGAAATTTCCACAGATAAAACCAATGGAAAACTACTTTTATTCTTGTAAATTTGGAGTATTAACTTTACATCTCTAATATTGTTCTTTGAAAAATAATGTATACTCATTGAGCTTTTTCGTTATATTTTGTTATGGTACCACCATGAACATAAATGTGTTTCATTGGGATTTTACAGTACGTGTTGAACGAACACAAAGTAGTGTGTAAGTGTAAAGTACAATCCAGTACATCCAACTGCCTTTGGACGTCAAAGCAATTAGAGCAAACCTGTATGTAATTTATTCTCAGTTTAAATCCAGCTGTTCTGTGAAGGTCTCAGAGGGTCTTTAGAAAACATTATTCAATTAAATTCAATTCAAAGATACTTTATTGATCCCCGAGGGGAAATTAGAATTACTGAGCAAAAAGCAGACAGGCCCTAGAGGAAGTTGTGAAGAGGTTTATGCTACATTAAGCTCAGATTTTAAAATACTATGCAAAGCTTTAGACATCTCATTGTTCAATTCATCCATTGAAAATGGAAAGATTATGGCACAACTACAAACCGTCCACCTATACTCAAAGACAAGGAGAACTTTAGGGACACCAACGCACACCAACCTTTTGGGGTTTTTATTTGAAAGGAATTATGAAAAACATTTTGTTTTCCGTTATTCACATGTTCATAGGAACCCGTAATAACCCTAAGTTACAGTTGTTTAAGTTACAGATGGATGTGGTTGTAGCACTAAAAATGGTCTAAGCACTACTCTTCAAGTGATGCCAACACACTGATCAGAGAGTGTGAATTTACCTAAAAACCGAAATTATGGGAAAAAGTTTTTATTTAATATTTCACTGTCCCAGGATTTAAAGTTAAATATGTTTTTCATGGTTGAGAGCTCTGTCAACAGAAAATCATGTAGCTTTTTGATGCAGTCTACTATTTTAACACAGCAATTTTATTCAAGATCATCACCCATAAATGTGCAGGATATAACACTAAATTATTTAGCATCAGTAACACAATGTAAGTGGCTGCCTCTGGGCACATGCTGGCTTTAATACTCAAGGTCATTGGTGTTTTACATTTTGACAATGTTGGGCAACTTCACACTTTTTTGTCTGGATGACACAATTTTAATCCCATCAAAGAATAGGCAGTATTCCAAGAGTGTTCAGAGAGAACTGTTGATAATGTGTAATCAGATATTTAAGTCTAGAAGGACATGAACTTCAGCTATCAGTAGCAAACTTTCACTGCTTTGTTAACCAGGTACCAGCTGGCAGCCGTCCTGAGTCTGGTTATGTAAGTAAACCCACAGAGATGACCTTAGCAGGGTGATACATCCTGTTCTGCCCATTTCTGTTTCCTGCAGAGAGTTGATGTCAGAGAACAGAGGGGTGAGTGGAGATGACATGAAGGGCTCAGGTGGTGAGTACATCCTGTGTGAATTATCACAGTTTCTGCTGAACCAGGAGTATCCACCACTAACCCTGACCTTCAGACTGAACTGTGCAGGATCTAGAACTGACGGAGTTCACAAGCCTCCTACTGTTAAGCTCAAGATTAACAACATGTTTAAGTCAGTGGAGAAAAATGCTCTTTTATGGCCAGATGTAAAAATTGTTGCCGTACTTAATTTAAATTAAGCCCCATCACAGAAGGAATGTGGGACACTGGGAATACAGTTGAAGCTGATACCTCAGGATCTCATAGAACTTGTTGTTTCTCATATGTTTTGTGAATCCTACCTGAACCTTTGTTATAAATGGTTTTATTGTTCCAGATTGATGGAATAATCATGTTTATAATACTGATGGAAACACTAAACCGGTCAGGGGAGAAAATGATTTGGAACGTAAAGAAGAATAAGCGAAAAATTAGATTTTTCCTTTCTTTTTATCAAGGTGTTGAAACTTTGTGTTACGTTTTGTGTATCCTGGTTTGGTTTGGTGTCTGTCTATTTGGAGCGAGTTTGGTTCATTCATACATTTTTCTTTAGTCGCCCGTAGCTTCCAGCTCAAACAACAAAAACGCATACCATGATCTAATTGCTATTTATGATAACAGTTCATGTTTTCAGACATTTTTATTTATTCTGTTACCTAAGCAAAAATAAAGAACAAATACCACTGAATTTAGAAGTAATTTACAAGTGCTTTTCGCATTCTATATTATCCCTTTTTGCTGCTACAAACTAACACAAGTATCACAAGCTCATATTAACTGTTTAATTAGTCATAGTCTTTGCTTGAGTAGAACATCCACAAGTCGAATGGTTAACAGAAATGCCACCCAGAGCTTGCTGGCTGTAGTTCTAAACCAGGGTTATATGTACAGCTACTTCAGTTTTTAACTTATTGTCCCTCTTTTTCAGCACTGAAAACAGAGTGGCACGATATCAGAAAAACATCTAATTGATTACGATTAACCCACATTTTCCTGACTTTTTTCTATCATAACAGTTTTCCCACTTTTTCTGTAAACCCGACCATCTCATTCAATGAAACAAATCTGTGTTGTGCATAAAAGGCAGTTAAAGACCATCCAACTGCCCAAAAATATACTTGGCATGCAGAATATGCATGACACTTAAAATATGACATCCAACCAAATATTGATTTCAAGCTGTATTTTGCGATTCTTATATTGCAAACATTAATATTGCTCAGCCAGATGAGTGGTATGTGCAGCCATAAATTGTAGAGGGGCAACCCGATGTTAAACCTGTCTCTGTTTATCCGGAGAAAACTCTGATCACTCCTGTAATTTGTCTCTGTAGGGGTTTTTATGGGTGCTGAATATACGGTGGGACTTTTGTCCCTCAATAAAAAAGTAGGGTGCAAGGCCAACATAAGCTGTCTTTTGCCGGGGACCTGGCCTCCCTAATCGCCTCCTCTGACTCCTTTATTGAGTCTTGGCACTGATCTCACTCTCTGTCTCTTAGTCTCCGTGACCTCACCTCGCTCGTGCTTTCCAGGCTTTGGAAATGGTGGATCTTCAACCTGATATTTGAGACTAAGAGTTGCATCCGCTGTGTACCTCCAGGGAGTGCGGTTCCACCCCTAAAAGATCGTTCTAGATTGAGGGAATGTGGAAAGAAATAAAACTGCAGTAGTTCACAAGGGCTCCAAACATTATTGGAAAGAGCAGGGCAAGTATTCAAATAAATACCAGATTAATGTTAAAGTGCGGACAATTTTAGCAGACGTTTTTATGCAGACCTGAAAATGATTGAGTACACTGATTACTGGAATTTATTCTTCAGTTAGTTGGAAAGACTGAATCGGACGGTCCATGGGATTAGTCAGCTTCAGCAGTAACTTCACAACGAACACAGTCATTGTGATGGTATTTGTGATTGAGGAACACTGTCTGATCCTCACACCATTAAACCTGCAGTCTGGTCTCCTTCTATTTGCCCCAGATCCGTGACTCAGAACACAAATATGTCCTGTGAGTTGAGAACAAAGAAAACATGTGCATAGCAACTGTGCATTCTCCGGAGATCTTGTATTGATTAGAAGATTTACTATGACTTCGAGATAATTGTTTTGGGAAGGAGGATGTAAAAGATGTGTTTTTGTGAAGCGGGTGCCAAGACATTTAGTGGAGTGAGCTACCACAAACATGTGGATGCCTTTGCCATCATCATTCCATAACACCAGCAAGAGCTCAAAATGACATAAGACCTTCACTAATTAGCAAGAGAATCATCATAAATTTCAGATAAAATTGAAAATGTTTCTGTGGTTTGATAGAGAGAAATTACCCAAATGACAAACTGGCAAACTAGTAAATTATGAGTGCCCAAATAAATTGTGGCACTTAAACAACTCCAAAAGCACTGGGCTTGAGGCCAAACAGAGCACCATTTGACAAGATAAGTCAATAAAAATTCATCAAAGTACTCCCAGAATCAATTACTCTGTTTTTCCTTAATTGGAAATACAGTTGTGAACGCGGTAAAGTCATTAATCAAACCAAAAATGCAATTTTCAACTAGACTGAATCTTAAACAGTCACATATCCAAGCCAAGAAACAATTAAGCTTGTCTGATTAGCCGTCTTTGGAGAATAAGCTGAACCCATTGAAAGAAACCTTTGTCTGGGAAATTATTAGTTGGATACATAAGAGTCACAGTTGCTCCAAAAAATCAAAGAAAAACTGTGGCAGTCACAAACCTAAAGAAAGTAAATTTCAAAACAATGTTTTCTATCAAGCAGCATGGATTTATATGTCTGTCTGGAAAGTTTCCTATGCTTTGTAGATTAAAACTAAGAGATATTCCAGTATGGCACTTTAAAGCAGCTAAGGACTACTTGGTTTATTTATTATTTTTTATTTTATTGAAATTGTCAGAACATTTAAACCTGGTTGTCTAGTTGGATTTATAAAAGTTGCATGAAGAATTTGCTATTCACTGAAAGTGGATGACTCTCAGTTTGAATGTCCTGCTGGAAGGTAGTCTTCTAAATCAGTCTCAAAGAGACTTTCTTTCAGGATTGGCCTCCATTTAGCTCCATTAAACCTACAATCAACTCTGACCAGCTTCAATGCCCAAGCTGGAGAAAAGCTCCATGAAACTGCCACTTCGATGTTTCATGACAAGGATGGTGATATAGCAGCTTCTTCCACATGTTTCCTGTGTTCCCTACTGAGGCAAATTGAAAATAGGACTTCTTATCGCCTTATTCAACAATGGTTTTCTTCTTGCCATTCTTCCATAAAGGCCAGATTTGTGGAGTGGATGAAAAGTTGTCCTGTAGACAGATTATCTCACCTGAGCTGTGGATCGCCGCAGCTCCTCTCAATTAACCAGGGTCCTCTTAGCTGCTTCACTGATTAACGCTTTAATTCAGATTTTTTGGAGGCCATGTCCTTGAAACATTTGATCTTTTAATCACCAAATGCTCCAAACTGTTGCTAAGACTAAAATTGAGCTATTTTCATTATCAGTGAGTTGTTTAAAATGAAGTAAGACAAGCACAGAGATGTAAGAGCCGTTTAAAAGGAAACTGCATCATCTACGACTTGACAAGACATAAATAAAGCTTTTCGTTTTCTCAGACAGGTCCTTTTGAGATACAGCATTTCTTCTTCCAGGAAGTCCTGATCAAGATGGCGGTATAAGCATATACTTAAATAATTTCATCATGGATCTACATTCTCTAGAAAATATTTGTTGACTGCTGTTGTAGAAAAGCTAGCTGTGCTAATCGATGATGCTAAAGACAGTTTAAGATGTCAGATCCATAGCTCTTTTGCCTTTGTTTACAAATAGTAGGAAAACCCTGTGTTGCTAAGAATAAATACTTTATGATCGCTCACAGCAGGAAGGCTAAAAAAATGCCAACGCTGTATTTAAATCCTTGTTTACTACAGTTATTTAAAAACCTTATGATCAGCTAAAATTGGTATCGGCGGGTCAAAGTTTTGCAAAACCCGAAGAATAGAAATCAGACATAAAATTCTGATTGGTTAACTTGTAATTTATAGGAAAAAAACACAAGCAAGTCATAAACACAATCATCCTGTAGTAATTTCCATTAAAAAATTCCTGTTTTATATGCTGTATGTTTCAGCATGCCAGCATTGTATATAAATCAATGGTAGCTATAAAAAGGAATATATTATGCAAAATATGAAGAAATTGAATGCTGAAAAACATGGCCCAAAATATATTTTTTATTTTTTTTATGGACCAAAAGTAATCTAAACTCTGATTAAGAGCTAATGAAAGTGCAAAGGTTCAGCCAATTTCAAATGTTGATTTCAGTGGAATGGCTCCCATCTGTGAATTTGCTTGCAGAGTTAACAAATACAGCATGTTTATCAAGCAAATTTAAACAATTTACCAACAGCAAACGTTATAGTTTGAAAATGGACTTTAGATCCTAAAGACTTTGACTAACATATTTGCCATGAGTGTATAACTCCTTCTACGGAGCTACTTACACAGTCTGGATAGGCTGCTTGGTGGTCACAGGTCGTGGGGTCTGGACCTTGATGGTGTCAGCAGTCTGCCTCTCTGAGGGTCTTCTCTGTGGTGGATCTCTATGGAAGGGTTTGGTGCCTGGCTGAATGCGCCTCAGAGTGCCACGCTCGCGAATGTACACCTGCTCGGGGGCCACCTCCTCACAGCGGGGCCCCTGGAAGCCCGAGCGGCACACACAGGTATGTGGTCGACTGCAGGAGCCGCGGTTCTGACAGGGGGGCTGGCAGTCAGCTGGGGAGAGAGAGCACAGAGGGGGATCAGGTTCTCAACACCACACATTGGATCATATTGACCCCTTGTATGAAGGAGCAGGAGGAGAAATGGCTTTTCCTGATCTCAGTACTGTGGTTCATATTCATATTTTTGAATCATAATTGATTCAATAAAAAAAGACCTCTTGACAAATTTAACAACATGATGGACTGAACAATGCTCTGTGAAATGTTTACTAAAGAATACTTTTAAAAGGAAAATATAAAGCACCTCAGACCAAGCTAATGCTTAATATAATATATAATAATATTTTTACCTGACTGCAAACACAGAGTGATTAAGTTCCCTCACTGTCAAAGAATGATAATCAGAATCTCTCTACCAGCCCCACTGAGAGCCTGCCTTTACACTCCATTAACTTTAAATCAGGAAAGACACTGTGGCACCCAATTTAAAACAAGCAAGCTGACCTAGTGTCACCAATGAATGCAGCGTACAGCACTTGAGGATTTATGACACTGTCCTCAAACACTATATTAGGCCAGTGGTCTGCGGTGGCTAAAGTAAACAGCGTCGCTCTGTCAACAGCTATGGAATGCTATTGACACAGATGCTGTGAACACTGACAGATTGCAGGAAGGAAAGCTTCCACGGCTCTAACTGGCAGGCAAAAGGGAGCGCACTGGTCAAAAACAGCACTCCATACCTGCTGCATGCTTCCTGTTGTTGCATTGCTGTTCAGACTCTGATCACTTTGTTATGATATGGGTCCTATAAACACTGTTCTCCATCCAAGTTTAAAATTGAAGTCCTCTTCACTGGGCAGTATCAGACTATGACAAAAAAATCTAATAAAATAAGGAAACTTGATTTTTATAATCTAATTTTCTTAAGTATTGTATTTCAACTACACTTTTGGAAACGTAACACCTTTTTTGATCATTTGTACACATTGTGGTTTGGAATTGTACAAATTGGTATGTGATCCGAGTTTTCCATTATGGGATAATGTTGGGATTGCCTGTATTCTGTTTTGGCAAGAAGTAAAATACCCCATCTAACTAAAGTATTAGCTGTCTAAATGCTGCCAACTTGCTCCAAGGTCTGCTCAAGCTCAAGTCCTGGATTTAGCATTGGATCAAATAGGTCACAGATTCCTGGGGTGTTATGTTAAAAGGGGACAACCAGGTAATGTCTGAGAATAAATTCCTCGCAAAACTGCCCAAACTGAAGTGAGAAACAACCCAGGGCTGACTGGCAGTGGTATATGTTCAATGACAGTTGACGAACGTGTCGCCTGTGCTGATAACATTGCAGACAGGTCAGTGACTCCGGACCTGACATATGCCCTCACATGCAGCATGCGCGGCGGTGGCATACAGTGCCACTGCCTATCTGTGTTTGCCTCCGGGGCCCTGCCTCTGGGCTGTTGAACACATTGTCACGGTAATTGCTGTCGTGCAGATTTGTCTTGCACATCATTAAAACTAATTGCCTTGCATTCCATCCATTTCAGAAATATGTGCAGCAATTATTACTTTGTCAGAGTAATCATAAAATGAGAATCTGTCAGAAATAGAAAAGGAGAAATGGCAAACATTCCTGGTGTTGCCACTTCACCCTTAATTAATTATGTCTGAGACGGATTGGCTACCTTTTCTGGAGAGGGATTCTGCATCTAGTCATCTGAACAGAGGAGACTATCAGACTGTAACTTTGAGATCTTTACACAAAAGTGTGCTCTCAAGAAATAAATTACTAACAGCTACATAGAAAACAGCCTAATCTTTGTCTCTACTAGGTCTGCTGCCCCCGCGACCCCGTCCCTGGTAAAGCAGAAGCAGACGAGTACAAGAGTTGGTACGTGTATCTTTTAAGGGTGTAACGGGATTTCATGCTACAGGGTATCACAAAGTTATAAAGCTGAGCAGCTTCCCTATCCCTGCTAAAGAAAAGCATTACCACATTATGATGCTGCCACCACCATTTCCCACTATATACGGTATGTCCAAAACATTTGGTATAGATTCTTTTCAGATGCCATAGGGTACATTGATAACATGTTGATTTTCTATTATTGGCTTTAGTTGTTTTGTTTTAGAGGACATCTTGCAGGACTACGTCTGGTCCTCTGATCTTATATGTAACATCCCTATAAGATTTCTCTAACCTGACTACATAAAAGATCCTAGAATTGTTTTCCTATTTTGTCAGTGTTGTGGTTTACAGATTAAATTAAATTCAGCATTTCAGTGAAATGCTCAATACATCTCAATACAGTCATATCAGATCTCATACTCAACTTGTTTTGGTATGAAATAATATTTTAGTGTTTCCTACAGTTTTATCCAACAAAATGCTTTATTACAATGTAACATTTCTCAAAATGACTACAGAATAGTCTGTCTGCTCCAGAAAGCCTATTAGAATATGCTGGCCTCTTCTAATAAAAGAAGGTGAAATAGCCTCTATTTTCCCAGAAAACAGTTAAATATGCTAATAGAAACTTTAAGCACACCTTTCAGTGAATGATATCCTTGCCCCCTGTTTACAACTTTGTGAACAGCCCTTTTACCATTTTGATTTTTTGCTGTAAAGATGGAAATATGTTACAGAAGTTGTGGAGCTAAAACATAGTCATTAAGTTTTTTTTGGACAAAATTGCGTATATTTAAAGGATCATGTCTACTTTATAGATGATTATTAAAAATGACCACAGATGGTTATTGCAAATGTCCAAAAGTACACTGTGAAGAGCTTAATCTAGCTACTGACATCATTTTGATGAGGTAAATCTTTGTTAAAAAAGTTTATGGTTTTCTTTAAACATAGTGTATTAAAGTCTGAGACATTCTGGAGTCAGCTCTGAGTTATTTCAACTTTAAAGTTTAACTTTGGATAATAAGTCACTGCATCCTTCTTGTGAACAGTTAAATCCAACTTTAAACACTGAGAGATACATATGTAGAAAACATAAGAATGAGTAGTAATGAGTTAATCTCAGGTTTAGATAAAACAAAGCTATGTCAGAAGTTTACTTTAGTCTTTTGAACTCACATTTTGCTGTAATGCTACCTATTAAAAATTGTGTGTTAGCTAAACAGTTTTCAAGAACTAAACTCCAAGTGAATAGATATTTAGATTATTAACTTGCCTAAACTATAATTAAAATACATTTCATAAAAATGGTTCTTCCTATTAAAATGGAGTTGTTCCTTACCACTGTCACCACATGATTGCTCAGGATGAGGAATTGCTGCAAAGCCAACACCTCGATGCAATTTGCATTGCTGCCTCTAACAAAAAGCTAGCATTAGACAATCAACTGAATTTATTTATTTATTCAACATCATAGAGTTATGAGGTGACATTTGTTGTGGATTTATGCTACATAAATAATCTGAAATAAACTGAATTGAATTTTCTGTGATTTTGATTTAGCACAACAAAGAAATTTTCCAGAATAATGCACTTTTATAAAACAAAATGTGTAGACCTATAGAAGTAATTCTGAAAAAAAAATGATACATTTTCATTAATGTTTTTCTATTTAACAGAGATTTGCTTTCAGTAGTTAAATAGTTGTTAAAACTCTGTTAAAATACACATGGGACTTTATTGCAAACAACTACATTTCAATAAGGGGTTGCAAAACACAGGTGTGTTATATACTGTTAATAAATACTAGGCTATGTATGTTAAGTGTTGAGAGTTTATCCTAAGGCAGTGCTTTGGGCTTTTGGGCTGTTGTATTTTTAGAAATTCCTCTAAGTTGTCAGAATTGAAGTATTTGCATATAATTAAGATAGCCAGTCTCGCCCCCCCACCACTGGATTCTAATTTCAGACTTGTTCTCGTTCCTACTTCATTACAGCCCACCAGAGATTTCCTTTTCCTTCTCTCTGACTCAGAGGTAATACAAACCATTAAATCTTTACAGCTCTTCCATTGAGCAAGGGGCAATCTGAAACCAAAATCTGACTTAATTCCAACCTGCTGAGAAATCTCCCAAATGTCAACAGTGCTGCCAAATGTAACTCGACAGTCCTGAAAATTATATTGTTAATGAAAGCATAATCACAATGATCTCTCCACTAACTGAAAGCATTACAGAAATGTGTGGGATTTATAGGTAAGAAGCTCCTCTGGAGATTAAAATTTAGTTCAACATGGCCAAACACCTGATTTAGGGAAACTTAAATGTGACACTTACACAGGACGTTTAGGTCAAATATACAATTTTGGATATTGAGTGGCACTACAAAAATAAGGCAGATAAGTTGGAATATCATCGACAATTGTTGCCACAACTGGTTTAGACGGATATAAAATATTAACATTATATGTACCTTTTTATAGCATGTAATCGTCCTACTTGAATAGCAGGTTCTCTTGTCTTTCCAATTTCGAAGAATGGCAAAAATAAATTGACCTCTGCATCACATCCTATTCTTACCTCAAGGACACAGTTATGGATTACTGATTGTGGCACCAGTGATTTATTTAAGAAGAATTAATTCTAACGTTTGGATTCATTCCCCGTTTTAAAAATGTAATCAAATCAAATGCATAGTTAGTATAAATTCTTGTTGAAGCTCATTTCAAGTTTGTTGCAGAACATTTGTAGACGACAATAAAAAAAACGTGAGAAGGAAACTGAACCCTTTAGATGTACCTGCACACACCATGATTTTAGTAAGAATGGGGGTGCACATAAAACACCAAAACACCATGCAGAAAATCTTTGGAGATGAGAGTATAGAGGGTCAGTTTTCTTCAGTATATGATTCTAGAAGACCTCATTTAATTGAAGGTAAGTGGAAATGGGAATTTCACACTTTAGTACTTTTTGTACTTTCATGATAAAAAACAGAAAATGAGGGTGGATTTTTAAGGAAGACGAAGAAAAAACACACAGCCAATAAAACCACCCTTTTCAATCACCAGACTTGAATCCAACAGAAAATTAATTTAGTACTGCTGATCAAAGTGCATCGAAAAGGGCCTTTGAACAATCTTCAAAATTCAAATACAGTTTGTGTTGAAGAACTGATCAAAATCATACCTGAACAATGAAAGTAGGGTTTTCTATACAGGACACATCTTTGAGTTATTGATTTGTTTGTATGTAAGGTATACCTGGGTTATTATGGAAATCTAGTGTGAATTTTATGTCAATAGCCCCATTAAAAATAGATTTACTAACCAAAAAAAGCGTTCAACACTTATTTTCCTCCCTGTAAAAGTTGAAGGTATTGCATGTGCAACTTGGTTGATGCAATTTATAAAAATATTTTTTAAAAAGATTCTCAAAAAGTCATACATAGCATCAAGACAGAGCAAAAACGTTTGAGACAGAATATTAAGTCTGGCAGACCTCCTGCGATGACAGCAAGAGCTTTTCTTTAGGGGTCACCAAAGAACCTGACAGAACTCATGAAGGAGGTCAAGTGTTCAGGATTGTGGGAGGCAAAGCGGAGAGACAAGCTTGAAAATTCGCCTTTCATCCATACACACTGTCCACTGAGGAAGTAAGAATTGGTCTATTGAGCAGTTAATACAATTGCCCCTCAATCCTAATCATTTTAAGTGAGTGTAAATCTTTTTCCAACATGTGATTTCCACATGGCATCTAGTGCAATGCTATCATTTCAGGCCAGCAAAACAATAACTTTACTGTCTAACACTCAGCAAGGTTTTACTGGAAAAACTTCACAACACGCTATTTTTTCTAATCAAAGCCAGAGAGAAACGAGCCTACCACTGTTTGACTGATCTTTCATTTGCCCTTTGTGGGAAATCTCACAAGGATAATTGGCCGGGTTTACCAAATCAGGATGTCTCTGTCAGCAGTAGCAGTGTATAGGCTTTTCATTCCAATACAGTAGTCAGAGCTTTTACCCTCTGAACCCACCTCAGGTCTGTGAGGGATTTTGATAACCCATATTCGACCCATGACACAGTTAACATTACTTTCAGGCATTCCATACCATGCCTCCACCACTACCCACAAACTCCGATATTCAGCTCCTAATGGGCCACATGCTGGTCCGCTTCATGGATGATATCTGGATTTCCGGGGGAGTGCGCTGACAAACTTGTAAAGCTGACTCTGAGAGTCGAGTGTTCACCAGAAAACCCCACAAACCCCATCTTCCTGAGGGGGGAGCTGGGAGGGGGACGTAACCTCCCAACAGCTTCCATATGGTCTTTAAAAAGAAGTGAGTGGTGATATATGGTGCCCTAACTACACAGAGGCCTCGTTGAATGTGTGTGCTGCAGACAGAGAAGGGTGCTTGTTGTTTATGTTGCACAGGAAGTGTCAATCAAGCTCGGTCTTCTTTTAAAGATTATTTTGCCCAAACAAGAAAAAAATATATATTAAGCATTATCACGTTTTACTATAGACAAACTTAACCATGAAGTTAGCCATTGGATTGGTTCTCTTCTTAAATAATAAGCTGGTTTCTTAGAATAATTAATGCTTTTTGGATCTTCCAAACTGCTGTTGTACAGTTTAGCTTATATGCATTGTTCTGCATGGTCTTAAAAAGTATTAAGTTCAATTATCTTTATCATGAGCCATTATAACGATTAAACATGTCCAGATTTCCCATACTAGTTTCTAAAATAAATTAAGTAATGTCTTACGTGTGTATGTGTCTTTATTCATTCCTTCTTCCATCACATTATTCTTTCCCTTTTTTAATGTTTTTTGAGAAATGGCTGAACGAAATTAATTTCTTCCATCATTTGTTAGCTTAATTTTCTATGTAGATAATTTAAAATAAACATTATTTCTGTGAAATATAGAAATCTCCTCTTACTCTTTTGAGCACAATTGTTTGACACGAGTGATTTATTGATGTACGTTAAGATAGTTTCAAGTATCTTATCAACGCTACACCTCCCTTAGGAACAGTCCATATAGCCAAGGTTAGATGTTGAATTGACCTCCTTTCCAACGCACCTTTGTCAGTGGTAGCAATTTGAAAAATATGTGGGTGAGGACATTACAGCAGAACTCGATTGCAACATACAAACAGACGCACAAGCTGGAGTGGAGAAAGCAGCATTCCTGGTTTCGGAAGGCAAACCCGGAGCAAGCTGTCCAGCCTTTGCGTTAATGATGGGGTTTCTGGACAATAGTGTGTATTCATTACAGGATCTGTCAAATAGGCTATAACTCTCTCAAAGGGACTGAACTGTAAACTATGCAACTCCTAAAAATCCACAAACGGTGTTTAAAAGCCAAGTAGAACTCAGCAGCTGTCTTCGTTGCGGTGATTTTCAGCCCCGGCTAAATTACGTCACCAGAAACAACCGATTCTTTAAAACCTCCTTCTGTTCTTGTAAATCAGGGAATGCTGCTATGTTGACTTGTTTCTCATTGACGTTGGGTCAATGCCTTGAATTAATCAATACACTTAAATGTGTTTCTTCATATATTAGAAACATTTGAAAGAAAATCAAGTATCATATCCAAAAAACTGATGTTTGCGAGATAAAACATGCATCCATGGAATTTCTGTCACAGTACAGACTTCAAAAGATACCGTCAAAATATTTATGTTTCATGGTGTGGTCAAGGAGGACAACAAAAAGTAAACTGAAATGGTTTAAGCCATCTATAATATGGTGAACCTAAATATTTTGATGTTGTTTTTGAGGTCAGGAAATGCTCACACGTTATGATACTTCTGCAGCTGCCAGCCACATGGAGGAGCCAAATGTGGACATTAACCCTTTAACACTAACCAGGATGTCCAAAGACAGAGAGGTAACCATAAAACTGTGTTCCTACATGTCATCAGCTCTGATGCTACTTTAGCTACTTTTAAAAGCTAAATCAGTTGACAGTTTCAATAATCGATTACCGGTAATCATGATTATTCCGATTAGTATTTTCAGCCCTATTTAAATCCAAGTAAACAACTTTGAAAGACCTAAAATAGCTATTTACCAATGCTACCCATCCAACCTGACTAAGCTTGAGGGGATCTGCAGTGAAGAATGGGAAAAATACCCAAAGACCAGGGTGACCGCCTTGCAGAGACAAAATCAAAAAGACTCGAGGTTGTCATTACTGCCAAAGACACTTCAAAACACATTAAGCCGTGTGTATGACACAGGTACATATTTTGTTCTTGCTGTGCTGAGCACATCAATCACTGTCTAGTTTGGCTCAGACCTAAAACAGAACAGCACCAGACTGCATAGAGCAATCAGATCTGCACACAAGATTATTGGTGCTGACCTTTCCTTCATTCAAGACTTGTCTCGTGACCCGTCAGGAACATTGCATCTAGCATCCCTGCAGACCAAACAAATCTGCATGTTGTATGGATCAATCCCTGACAGGATACCAACATTGTGTGGACATTCAGCATTGCATACAAGTCCTTCTCAAAATATTAGCATATTGTGATAAAGTTTATTATTTTCCATAATGTCATGATGAAAATTTAACATTCATATATTTTAGATTCATTGCACACTAACTGAAATATTTCAGGTCTTTTATTGTCTTAATACGGATGATTTTGGCATACAGCTCATGAAAACCCAAAATTCCTATCTCACAAAATTAGCATATTTCATCCGACCAATAAAATAAACGTGTTTTTAATACAAAAAACGTCAACCTTCAAATAATCATGTACAGTTATGCACTCAATACTTGGTCGGGAATCCTTTGGCAGAAATGACTGCTTCAATGCGGCGTGGCATGGAGGCAATCAGCCTGTGGCACTGCTGAGGTCTTATGGAGGCCCAGGATGCTTCGATAGCGGCCTTTAGCTCATCCAGAGTGTTGGGTCTTGAGTCTCTCAACGTTCTCTTCACAATATCCCACAGATTCTCTATGGGGTTCAGGTCAGGAGAGTTGGCAGGCCAATTGAGCACAGTGATACCATGGTCAATAAACCATTTACCAGTGGTTTTGGCACTGTGAGCAGGTGCCAGGTCGTGCTGAAAAATGAAATCTTCATCTCCATAAAGCTTTTTAGCAGATGGAAGCATGAAGTGCTCCAAAATCTCTTGATAGCTAGCTGCATTGACCCTGCCCTTGATAAAACACAGTGGACCAACACCAGCAGCTGACACGGCACCCCAGACCATCACTGACTGTGGGTACTTGACACTGGACTTCTGGCATTTTGGCATTTCCTTCTCCCCAGTCTTCCTCCAGACTCTGGCACCTTGATTTCCGAATGACATGCAGAATTTGCTTTCATCCGAAAAAAGTACTTTGGACCACTGAGCAACAGTCCAGTGCTGCTTCTCTGTAGCCCAGGTCAGGCGCTTCTGCCGCTGTTTCTGGTTCAAAAGTGGCTTGACCTGGGGAATGCGGCACCTGTAGCCCATTTCCAGCACACGCCTGTGCACGGTGGCTCTGGATGTTTCTACTCCAGACTCAGTCCACTGCTTCCGCAGGTCCCCCAAGGTCTGGAATCGGCCCTTCTCCACAATCTTCCTCAGGGTCCGGTCACCTCTTCTCGTTGTGCAGCGTTTTCTGCCACACTTTTTCCTTCCCACAGACTTCCCACTGAGGTGCCTTGATACAGCACTCTGGGAACAGCCTATTCGTTCAGAAATTTCTTTCTGTGTCTTACCCTCTTGCTTGAGGGTGTCAATAGTGGCCTTCTGGACAGCAGTCAGGTCGGCAGTCTTACCCATGATTGGGGTTTTGAGTGATGAACCAGGCTGGGAGTTTTAAAGGCCTCAGGAATCTTTTGCAGGTGTTTAGAGTTAACTCGTTGATTCAGATGATTAGGTTCATAGCTCGTTTAGAGACCCTTTTAATGATATGCTAATTTTGTGAGATAGGAATTTTGGGTTTTCATGAGCTGTATGCCAAAATCATCCGTATTAAGACATTAAAAGACCTGAAATATTTCAGTTAGTGTGCAATGAATCTAAAATATATGAATGTTAAATTTTCATCATGACATTATGGAAAATAATGAACTTTATCACAATATGCTAATATTTTGAGAAGGACCTGTAGACATTTTGACTGGTCCACACAAAGAGAAATTGGTCAAGTAGGTTATTGGTAAGGTTTAGGACTAAGGCATAAATTGAGTTTAGGTTAGGTTTAGGGTAAGGGTGATGGTTAGGCTATAGCAATCTATGAAAGTCAATGGCAGGTCCCTATAAGGATTTGAAAACACTACATGGGTGTGTGTGTAGACAGATAGATATAGTATATATTTTGTTTAAAAATAACCATACTCTAACAATCTTTAGAACATGTCTGTAAAGCAACAAAATGAGGTAAAATTGAAGTAGTGTGAATACTTTCTTGTGACTGTAATTATAACTACGTGGTCTGCTTTAATTAAACATAACTGTGAGAAAAAATGGATCTGATTTTTCACACAGCTGGAACTTATCCCACTCAAGACTGTGAAGATGATGGTGGACTTTCGAAGAAAACCACCCCACATACCCCCCTCGCTACCCTCATCAACACTGTATCTGCTGTGGACCAGTTCCGGTTCCTAGGAACCACTATTTCTCTAAACCTGAGATGCTCCTCACACATAGACACTGTTCGGAAGAAGGCCCAACAGAGACTGTACTTCCTGAGGCAACTCAAGAAGTACAACCTTCCATAGGAACTGCTACACTGCCATCATTCAGTCTGTCCTCCTGTCTTCGTCCATCTCAGTGTGGTTTGGCCCATCCACAAAACAGGCCAGGTCCAGACTGCAACAAACAATCAGGTCTGCAGAGAGAATCATCAGGGCTGACCTTCCCTCTATCTAGGGTCAGGAAAAGGGCAGCTAAAATATCACACCCACACAACCAGCACAGAAACTGTTTAGACCTTTATCTTCAGGTCGGCGCTACAGAGCGCTGTCTGTTAAAACCAGTCGCCACAGAGACAGTTTCTTCCCCCAGGGTGTTTCTCTGATGAACACTTGAGAGTCAGAGTTTCAGAACAACACCGTGCACCGTGGAAGCATGGTGAAGTCCAAGCAAAACCTGAAAGAGGTGCCAATTCAAACTGCATCTCCTGGTCAGAATGAAAACAGATCAAAAACCAGATTTTTGACTTGGTCCTTTTATATTAGGTCCAAGTCAAAAACTTGGTTCCAAGCAACCAAATCCAAAACTACTCATGTGATCAGTGAGCTAAATCAATGGGCAATTGTAATTCAGATTATGAATAGTGATACTGCAACAAGATCTCTAGGTGAGATCACCCACAGCTAATACTGCTTTGACTTAAAGCCTTCGTTCACAAGTCTAAAGATCTGAAGTAATTTCTTGCAGTGCAGATACAAATGAGGAAAGATATGATTGAAATCTCTTTAAGAGTCTCTAATGTAACCGTTCTGTGCTGTAAACCAACTGTAATTACATACCGATGTACGCGACGCATAATTGAGGGTTACTGTATTTACCATCAAACAGGCCAAATATTCAAACTTGCACTCCAATTCCACATCTAAGTTACTTATTACTATGTAAACAGAAGCCATTCTCAACACAAGCTGCCCATTGAAATAAAATCTGCTGGTAGTAAACCAACATACCAATTACTCATTTTGGAAAATTACTGTTTTGGCAGCTGTACAACATCCAATGGTTAACCATTACTGGCAGGGTAAAATATATTTAAATCTTATCTAGTGATTAATGTTATCAAGTTAGTTATGAACTGAGATCCGCAATGTTTTGGACAAGCATGTAAGCCATGAACATTAGTGCAGATGGCAGAAAATCCTGTTTCTGAACCATCTGCTATTATAACACCTACAAGATTTTGGTAGATTTGCAATGGCTTGCAAAAGTATTCTCCCTCTTTTTTTTTTTTTTTTTTAATTTGGTCACATTACAACCACAAAGTTTAATATATTTAAGTGCAGCTTTGAATATCTACACACTGATTTTACATGCCCATTTTTCTTTACAAAATTGTGCAAGCACTGTCAGATTGAGCATCTATAAGAGTATCTATAAACATCCATTTTCATGTCCTACCACAGATGCTCAGTTGGATTCAGGTCTGGACTTTAACCGGCCAGTTCCATCACATCAATATGCTTTGATCTCATTTGTTTCATTGTCGCTCTGGCTATGTGTTAATGATTGTTGTTCTGCTGGAAGGTGAACCTCGTCTTAATTTTCAGTATTTTGCAGCCTCTTAGAGGGTTTCCTGAAGAACTGCCCTGTATTTAACTCCATCTGTCTTCCTCACAACTCTAACAAATGTCAACAGCATGATGCTGCTACTGCTAAATTTTAATGTTATGATGGTATTTTCAGAGTTCTGTGCAGTTGGTTTTTCAACTCACAGTGTTTTTCCGTCTGGTCTTAAAAGTACGATTTTGGTCAGAACACTTTCTTCCACATGTTTGCCTCTACCACTGCACACAGGACTTTTAATGGCTTTCAACCATGGCTTTCTTCTTGCCACCGTTCCATAAAGGCCAGACTTGTGGAGTGCATGACTAATAGCTATACCTGTCCACAGCCTGAGCTGTGGATTTTTGCAGCTCCTCTAGAGTTACCAGGAGCCTTTGAACATTTTCTCTGATTAATCCTCTCCTTGCTTGGCCTGTCTGTTTCAGAGGACGACCATGTCTTAGTAGGTTTGCAGTTGTGCCATACTCTTTCTATTTTCAGATGATGGGTTGAAATGAAGAGATGTTCAAGGCTTAGGATAGGATATTGCTTTATACCCAAACCCTTCTTTGAACCTTTCTGTTTTATCCCTGATCTGTCTGCTGTGTTCCTCGGTCTTCATAATGCTGTTGGTTTACTAATGCTCTCTAACAGCAAAATAGCAGGATTTATGCAGACAATAAATGACCCACAGGTTGACATTTGAGAACATTTATTATCTAAATAGAACCATAATAAAATACACTGAAGGTTGTGGTTATAATGTGACAAAATTTGAAAAAGTTCAAGTGGTGTGAATACTTTTGCAAGGCACTGTATGAATTTCAACTTAACATGGCTTAAGAAACTGAAGTACTAAGACTGAGCCAAAACGCTCCATTTATGTGCCGCCAAAACGCACAATAAATTAGATTTTAGCCACAATAAATGAAATTACATAAACGTATGAACTTTTATCTTTAATCAGGACTGTAACTTAACCAAAGGACAGAAAGTCAAGGAAGGCAAAAGAAAAAAAACCTTTATAGTAATTGGTAACACTGGCTATTTTAAGGGCTTTAATACACAAACATGTCTGTTAATCATCCATCCTCAACTTGTCAGAACACGGACAGCAGCAAGTTTTCAGCAACATTCTCAGCATCAACCCACGCAGACAGATGTATTTCTTTTGCTAAATGTGTTTCAAATAAACACCGGGTTGGGGTCCTGGTTGGAAAATAGCAATCAAGTTCCTCTCATATGTTTGCTTTGAGCCAAACCCAGATGAATAGAAAATATTGTTATGAGGCTAGCAGCTGACACTTTGGACATTAGACATTACATCACCCGCTTCAGCAGGAAGCTCCTAAATACATCTCCGCAAATTTATGTTTTTATTTATTATCACATGTGACAGGTTTGTTCCTTTTCTTTCCCCCACTGTGAAAATGTTCTCCCATAATGCCATCTCCTTAAAAAGCATCCTGGGACTCAGACTGGGTCCAAATAAATCTGTCTTCCACTAAATACTTCAAAGTGGGGGATTTCAGTCACTATTCTAGTTTGTGGCCTTCGTGTTGGCACCTTGCCGTCAATGGACCTTCTTTCAGAAGCTGATAACATAGCCTCCAGTCAGACTTTGGTAAGGGGCCAAGCTCTAAGGGTGAGCAGATGGTTGGACAGACCGCCGGCCTGCTAAAGTGCACTTTCTTGCTTAACACAGACACGTTAGGTAGAACCTTTTCTGGTAGATGAAAATTACTCTTTCAGCATGTGTATGTTTTATACAGTTTGTACAGCATGTCTATCTTGTGGGGTTGGGCAATATGTGGACTGGGCAGGAGGAAAGCAGGCCTAATCGGAATACTGCAGTGCTACTCAAGCCTGTTGTGTAATTGACCAGTGAGAAAGTGTGTGTGAAAAGTGTTTGCATGTGTGAGGAAGAAATAATTATCTGAGACGGAACAGAGAAACAGTAAACACATTCCCTTGCTGCTCCACAGAGATGTCCCTTAGATTGTAGGTTATTTTTTCACTTGTAAAATTCAAAGATAACTTTTACTGAGAAAAAAATCCTTGTGCCAACCTGTTATTACAGTCTACTGAAACCTATGGTGGCAATAAACATAAAATTAAAACATGATATAAAGTCTAAAGTTAGTGTACTCTGTTTTTTACATGAGTCCAGAAGGCAGGACCCTCAATGCTTGTAGGTGTTAAAGAACAAACTGATTCACTGAACCAAAGTTCAATGCACTGCATTTTATGATGATTTTGTGATAGACCACAAAGTAGTGCAAAATTGTGAATCTGAAAGGAAATCTGATCCATCCTTAAATGCAACCCTACAAAAACCGACAAGCCGGGCAAGGAAGAAGCCAAGAGATCTATGGTAACTCTGCAAGAGCTGCAGAGATCCATAGCTCAAGTGGGAGAAACTATTCACAGGAGAACTATTAGTCATGCTCCCACAAATTAGGGCTTTATGGAAAAGTGGAAAGACAAAATAAATAAATAGTGCCTACATGCAAAACACCGTGTGAAGCAAAAAACAAAATTGCACATTGCCCTGAACACACCATTTCCACAGTAAAACATAGTGGTGGCAGCACAATGCTGTAGGGATGCTTTTCTTTCCAGTACAGGGTTGATGAGACTTTAGATGGAGCTAAAGATAGGGCAATCCTGGAAGAGAAGCTGTTAGTAAAGACATTAGACTCATGCGCAAGTTTACCTTCCAGCAGGTTAACATACAGGCTGAGCTAAACTGCTTATCTCAAACGCTTTCCATCCAATCGGACTCAGTTTTACTCATTTGGCAATGAAGAACGTGCACAACATTAAAAGTAGTGGAGGTGCAGTTGTTGCAAAAAGTGATTCTGCACAGTATTAATTCTGAGGGTTGAATAAAAATGCACAGAAAACTTTTTAAATTGTTATTTCTAAAATCATTTTGGAAGACATTGATTAATTTCCTTCAACTTCACAACAATGTGCAACTTTGTGTTGGTCTACCATAAATATTGCAGAAAACTACACTGACATTTGTGGTTGTAACTTGAAATGGGGAAAAATTCAGACAGTATGAATACTTCCAGGAACAAATCTTAACACTCAGTCATTATTTTATGGCCAAAATGGGGTGAAAACCAGCATTTACACTATAATAAAGGTAATGCCTTTTAAGTTTGCACATAGCATGAAACAGTGTTACTAATACTTACGTTTTATGCAGCGGTTGGTTCCTGGAGCAACTGCCCAACCAGAGCAGCACTGCTGACCTCCACAGACATTTGGCCTTGAAGAGCATATGTAAAAAAAGAAGAGTGAATTAAAGCTTTAATGGTATTTATCAAAAAACATTAACGTACACACTTTCTTTATAATCCATCCATCTACTTTCTATATGAAGTTGATCCTGTGCAAGATTGTTGGGGTAGGAAGTGGGATACGCTACGAACGGGTTACCAGTTCATCAAACAGAGACATACAAGAACAACACACACAGTCTTAAGGGCAATTTAGAATCTCAAAGTAACTGAAAATGTGTGAAATAAGCATGCATGGGAAGAACATGCAATCTCCAGACAGAAAGGCCCCAGACTGGATCGTCTTGCTGTGAGGCAACATAGTTAACGGATAACTGTGAATTAGAAAGGGCTCTAACAAAAAAATCTCTCTTTAAAGGCTGGTGTAATTTCTAATCCTTCTGGAATGACTGGCCTGCGGATATAAACACTTCTGAGAATAAGCTGCACCTAACTATTTTATTTTTTTATTTTTCATAAAGCCCTGTCTTACTGTGGACCAACAAGTCCCTGTTCTGTTAGATGAGAATCCAAAGTGAAAACAAATAAAGTTATTTGAGCCTTGCAGGGATTATGTGAGGCACACGGGACATGAAAAACACCTCGGATTTTCTATAAATCACTCAGCAAATGAGAGATGGCAAGTTTTAAACAGTCAGAACTGGATTCTTTGTACTCTCTAATCCGCACCTGTGGCCCAGGCCAAATTGTTGCAGCGAGCCAGATTAAAAAGGCACCAGACCGCAAAAGCAACTCCAGAGCAGCAGTTAACGTTCTGGGATGGATCTGCACCACATCATCCTTTCACAAGATATTACAGTAAGTGGATGTCTGACTCATGGTGATTTGAGAAGATAACATGGATTGACTCATTGACCTCAGATGGATTGCGCTTATTAGATGCTGCAAGTGTTCCTGAGGCGTCACGGGGATAACATGCAGTCGTTTGGGCCCTTTGGCAAGCTCAGCTTTGTCATTAATCAAGCACATCAGGCCAAGCCCGTGCCAAAGATATCAGTCATCACATTCAGATTCCATCAAGGGATTTCTGTATGTAACAGAGTGGCTAAAGCAACATTACTACTAGGCTCCATGGAAAAATATGCATATGCATAGTTACACCCATTCTATACTTTGTTTTAATTTGATGTGGAGGGCTATCAGAATCAACCTGAAATCTGTAAAGTGCATCGAGAAAAACAACTGAGTCAAGTTGGATGTAAGGGTTAAGTGTACCCAGATCTGCCAGTGCAGGGAATCCAGTAAACAGGAGAGCTTGAGTGGGAATTCCAAGAGGAAATGTGTCACACATTCACTTTTGCTAACCGGCAGCAGATGATTCATCTGAAAACGCTTGAATAAGAACCATAAAACTCACCGTGTAGACTACTATAGGGCAGTGTTCCCCAGATTTATGTAACACTTCTTTTATGGTTCCCCAAGACTAAAGGAAAACCATTCATTCTATGTTTTCTCATGGAGAAAACCAAGCAAAGCACTTACTACGTGATACAATAAAGCATGCTGGATCTAATACTGAGGCAAGCTATTTACTTTGCACAGAAGTAAAAATAGACAGATAATTTCACTATGTCTCACTGTAGTCAGTGTTCAGGAAGGTTTTTCATATTGATTGTGATGGAACATAGATGGATGGTGTTCACACTGTAGAACATACACTTTACAAAGACTCATTACCAAAAAGGAATGGAGCTTATAATTATACATTTAAACCATTATTTGTGAGGGGTGGTATAATTATAGAAGGACCAACTTCAGTGAGCTTTAAATACAGGAAATGGGTGGATTAATTTGACTTTTTGGTGGGTTTTCTCTAATCTGAAGAGACTCAAAGTGACATGTGCAGGCAGGCTGAAGCATTTACAGTGGTGTGAAAAATGTTTTGCCCCAACAAAACGTTGCTATCAAATGTGAGAATAAGGATAACCTGTGTAGTGTAACTGCAAAAAGCAGATAATTAATGGAAAAAAGCTGTTTAAATTACCCTGATCCTGTGGAAAATATAATCACCCCCATACCTATTCATAAATTCACTTTGAATAACCACATTTTTTAGAAAGCTGAGATCAAGTAGCCATACCCAGGCCTGATTACCCCTTGACCCATATATTCAAGATACCATTTAAATATAACCTGTGTGGCAACAGGACAGAGACAAAAGAATCTCAAAAAGCCACATATTGTGCTGTGATCTAAAGAAATTCAGGAGAACATGGAAAACAAAGTCACTGATATCTATCAGTCTGGAAGAAATCACTAGCCTTGTCTCAGGCTTTGGGACTCCAGTGACCCACAGTGAGAGTACCTTGTTTTCTACTCAACAGAGAAAACAAGGTACAGTGGTGAACCTTCCCAAGAGTGGCCCGCCTACCAAAACTACTCCAAGAACTCATCGATGGCTAATTCAGGTAAATTTAGGAGGTCATACTCAAGGAAGTCCACCTCTAAATGGCTCAGATGACAAAATAGAGTTTTTGGAGTGGCCTAGTCAAACTTAGGACTTAAATACAATTGAGATGCTGTGGCATGATGTTGAACAAGTGGGTAATACTCAAAAATCTTACAATGTGGTTGAATTAAATCAAATCTGCAAAGAAAACTGGACAAACAGAATTATAACAAAAGTCAGAATTATAACAGAAGCTTATTGATAGCGACAGAAAGTTTGTGTTTTTTCCACAACTTACTAGGGGGACATTTTTGCAAATATTAGTAGGAGAGTTTGTATGTATTTTAACCTGTTCATATTATTTAGATCAGTCCTCGAGAGCTGCTACCCTGCAACTTTTAGGTGTGCCTCTTCTCCAGCACACCTGAATCAAATCAATCCCTTGTTACCAGGTCTCTGCAGAGATGCTGAGGAGGCAAATAAGCCATATGTGTGTTGGAGCAGGGATGCATCAAAGTTGCAGGATAGTAGCTCTCAAGGACTGGATTTGGGCACACCTAATTTAAACCATGTGTGAATGAGATGAAATCCACAATGAATGACTGCAACATTTCTTTAACTTTTTAAAGTACTATAACATTAAATAGTCCTAGCAGAGACTCGTAAGTGGCTGAGTATTTTGCGTCTGTCAAGGTTTAGCAAGAAACTAAGCATGACATTTATGTTTCTCTTAACCTAGTAGTTGAATCCTCCTGTTTGCTGTTAAAATAAAGCCTTGATAGGTTAGTCACATAGTAATTTACCTCAAAACAAAAACAGCCCTGTTATGACACATTGATAGTATACTGTCTACACCCTAAGGTGAGCCATTACAATCCCGCTCTGATTATTATATAAATATTCACCATCTAGTTGAGTTCAAGCCATGTCCCTGTGGAGCATGCAGGAGAGGATACAGAAGGCTTCATTTAAAAAATGAAAATTGCTCCATTGTGGAAACAACCCATCATCATTTCAGAGTTAAACAGAAACCAAAAAAGAAAGAGCCACTGGAGAAACAGGTGTTTTTTATCACGGTGCAAATTTGCAAATGCTCATGAGCCAAAGCTCCAGCTGAGCCACCATAATAAATGGCCACAGCAAGAACACAGAACTGAGGCACACAGAGTGCAGGAGTGCTGCCTCTCTATTACTATGATTTATCTAATTAAACAGTAAGGTGAAGTAATGACTTTGTGATAATCCCATGTCAAACAGTGCAAACACAGATGATCCATTTATCTTTACACTGGCTGCTCATTACTGTACAAACTGTCATGAGCCTGCACCTCTATGTGGTACTCAAGTTACATTGTGGAAAACAAGAGGGCCCTGCAGATGATTGGAAGGGGAGCTGTGAAGGTCGTTAGCATGTCCTTACCTTCTGTCTAGAATTAGTTTCAGAGCCACTGCAGGAACAGGGATCTAAACATAGTCAGACCCTGTACAACCAGGAACCTTTTGAACTGCTACCATAAACTGTACTATCATTAAAGCGGTATTAATCTGTTGAAATGCTCATCTGCTGTTAATATTATGACACAAAGTGATATATTTTAAGCATTTATTGCTGTTCCTTTTGTTGAATGTAAAATTCAGTTTCTCAGAAAACTTTATTACATAAGTAACATGAAGTGTACAGTATATACACTGATGAATGTGTACAGGTTCCTCCTGGATGAATTGCTGGATTGATGCCTTAGGGCATTTAAGTGATCAGCCTGTGGTTCTAATGTGCTAAGGAAGCCCTGATTGCTTTAACAGCACCCTTCAGCTTGTTTGAACTGATGTCTCTGGTGTCTCTCATCTTCCTCCTGACAATTCTACACAGATTATCTGTGGGGTTCGCAAAATGTACTTCCATTTAAAAAACAGAACAACTGTCTTCTTTTCTCCCAAACCTATGTTTGAAGCTTTTGACAATTTCTTGTGGTTTAACACAAGGAATGTCACAGCCTATGTCCTGGATATGTTGTGTGTGGTGTGTCTGGAAGTAGCGTCTCCAGATGCAGTCCATGCCTTGCAAATGTCCCCTGAACTGCTGAAAGGACTTTACTCGACAATCCTCCCAAAGCTCGGGTTTTTCCTACTGCATGTGCGCCTCTTTTCTACCACACGTTTTCCTTCCACTAAACTTTCCATAAATATTATAAATAAATAAATATATAAATATGGCTTTCTATGAACAGCCAGTTTCATATCCAATAACCCTATCCTCAGTGTTTAGGATGAAAATGACTATCTGCTGGACAACTGCAAAGTCAACAGTTTTCCACATGATTGTGTATCCATTTTTATATAGGTCTTATGTAATATTTTGCATTTGGAAGAAACAAAAATGTGGGTTTTCATCAGGCATAATCCATAAATCATCCGCTGGTTTCCCTTACAGGAAGACTGATTCTGCTAAAGTGGGGCACAACCACAGTACAGTAAACTGCAGGGACTCATGCTGGTTCTAGTGAAATAGGTCATTCAAAATCTTCCCAACTACTCCTGCTGCTCCTCCTCGTGTAAATGCGCATGGGTTGAAAATAAAATGCTTTAGTGTTTATTATGGAGCAGAAGGCTGTCACTCTTACCCGGTCAGTCGCCTTGTGCTGGAGGAGCCGGGCTTGCTGCTTTGCCCGCGGTTCACTCTGCTCCTTTGCGGGTGTCTGGCGGTGCGCTGCGCTCTGTCTTGCGGCGTAGAGACGGGGTCTTCCCCGGAAGCCCCCGCAACGTGAGCCGATTCAACTGTGGGTGCTGACGCTCCCCTGGGCATGCGGCGCAGAGTTGTGGACTGGCCGGTTGTAGGTGTTTTCGAGAGGTCCCCGGACCTCCCACCTGTTGCCTCCTGGTCACCGTCGGCTACCCTCATGAGCGCAACAGTCAAAACCATTAAAACAGCTAATCCGGTGCGCTCCATTACGGTCATGCAAAGTTTTGAAAGTAGCGCGCAAAAAGGGGCAGATCGCGTTGCAGTTTTTATGAAGAGACACTAAAATATTGGCAAAATTTTAAAAAACAAGCATTCTCTCCCAGCAGTGGAAGACGCCTGGATACCTTTTCATAATGCCCAGGTAACACTCATGCAGAATATCTTCAGGTACCTAAAATCTGTCCATAGATACCAAAAAGTATTTTCTCTTCCAATGTAGAACAAATTGTTATTTTAAGCAAACATTATTCCATCTGCTTTAGTTTATGTTTAAAAAGATGTGACGCAGAGAGAGCAGCCGCTGAAAGGCTGCTGAAGCTGTGCTCCAAGTGAGAGTTTGAACAGTGCTCCCATGAATATCACCTCCTCCTTGGATCTGGAGTCACTGGGAATTTTTGCAGGGGATTGCATGTGCTTCGCAAGAAGTAACACCCCCTTCTGTTGCATCCACACACAAGTCCATGTGGCCGCACATATTTTCCTCGGCCAAGTTACATGATGGTTTTTTAACAGCAACTCTTTTGAACGCAGTTGGACTGAGCGCGGGTGCAGCTGCTTCGATCATTACCGTCAATTTATATTTGAACTGACAAACTATTACAATTTCATAAAACTTAAGATTACCACAACTTCCAGATGTTGTCCTGTGAGAATTTGCGTTTCTGATTGCTGGATTGGTTTTAGTTAAAGCTGTGGATTTTATGTACAAATGTACACTGCTGCTATCAGAGATTTCCTTTTCTTAAAGCCATAGTCTATACTGTATTTTGGTAGCTCACAGATCAAACTCTAACCGAAACGTTGGAAAACTGTTCAAGTTATGTAACAGATCACATTCCCATCCCCTCTCATCCATGCTGCATCATCACTTTCCCTCTGCCTGACTGAAAACAACACATTTCTCCTCTCCCACAAGATCCTACACAGCCCAGAGACAGTTGGCACACTCCTTTCATTTAGCCCTCAAAGATGCATGGAACTTTTGGGGAGATCTTTCATCCCCAAAAGTAAAATACTAAAGAAGTGGAGAATAAGGTTGCATTAGTTTTGCATCTGAAACTAACCATAACCAGCTGCCCTCCAATATCCATGAGAGTTACCCACATACACATACAATATAATTCTTCAGGGCCTACAGTTATAGTCAGAGGTTCATATACACTCATCATTAGTATGTGCATTTGCATATTTTGGACAAGTTTCTGTGCATGGCTATGTCATGTTGTAGTACAATCCCTCAAATTGTACCACAGGCTCAAACTTGTTTTGCTGTGTATCTCTCCTACACAAAGCCATCAACATAGCCAGTGGCACCGTCAAGGAGGGTCCAGATCTGGTAAACTGTTGGTTTAACTGAAGCTTCACTGTCCAAGTGTCAGCATGTTTACTGTTCTATAAGAATAATTTGGTGATTAGGTTTGTTGTTTTGTACATTTTCTGTTAGCTCTTTTTACTTAATAGGACATGTGGTTAACGAAGCTAAGTATTTACCTTGAGTTGGTGATTTTTATTTTATTTAGTTGCCTGATACCTGATACCTATACCTGAATCTGTTCATTAAAGAAACTGTAAAGTATCACCTTGCCTGATCATTGACCAGGGGGTCATACAGGCATTTAACCAGTGCATGTTCTACGACCACCACCTTAATGAACCGGACATTAATCTTAGACATTACCATTACAAGTAACACATTGAGTTATGTTCAGAACCTTGTTTATCAAACAGCTTCCATTTATGTTTATTTTGTAGTTTTCAGAGTACTGGAAAGTATTCTGGAGATGCAAGGATTATCCTGGATGCTCTGAAAAGGAGAAATAACTATTGGCACTCAGCAGAGACTCTCTTTTGTGATTTCTATGATGTCGAGAGCTTCAACATGTAGGTTGTGAAACTTTAAGTGCTCTTTTCTAGTCAGTCTGGAATATAAATGTGTAAAACCAAAAGACAAATGATGTGTTATTGTATGTTTTGTAGTTCCTATTATACAGTAATAGTACAACATCACAGCATTTTTCAAAGTCAGTCATTGTTTTTGACTTTGGTGTGCCACCCCGAGATTTTTCATTGCCCCACGTGTCCCCCCTGTGAAAATTCTTTTGGGAAGCCACTGAATGGAGCTACTGCTCCCATTAACACAGTATGTACTCCTGGACCACTGCTTCTGTGGAGTCGCAGCAGATAGCTGGTCATGCTGAGCCAGGCTTTGTTGGAGGTTTATTCATATTAAAAGAGAGTTATTCCTCTCCACTGTTGCAACATGCTTGTTTAGCATGCTGCAACATCTATGACCCGTTGCAATTGGCTGGACTTCTTTAGACTATATGCTCTTTATAAACTGTATGTGGTTGTCTTATAAAGTGCCTTGAGATCAAATGTTTTGTGAATTGGTGCTGCATAAATAAACTGAATTGAACTGTTTTGAAGTAAATAGAATAAAATGTATTTGGGAATTTGAGAAGGACTGTTGGATACAATTTGAACACAGTCGGGTGTTCAAACAGGAAAATAATTCCAAAAATCAAAAGGATTACAAGAAGCTTCATGAATGGACCTAGCAAAGCTGTGACCTTAACCCTATTAAATATTTATAAATGCCTAAAAGACCGGTTTAGATCACGAAACCAACACCTTTAAATAAACTCTACCATTTCTGATAAGAAACATTACAAACATTGACAAATATACACTACTGTGCAAATGTTTTAAGAAGGTGTGAAAAAAATGCTGTAAACACAGAATGCTTTCAAAAAGTGTTAATCATTATTTTCATCAATCAACAAAATGCAGTGAATGAACAAAAGAGAAATCTAAATCAAATCAATATTTGGTGTTACCACCCTTTCCCTTTAAAACACCATCAATTCTTCTAGCTACACTTGCTCACAGTTTTTGAAGGGACTCGGCTGGTAGGTTGTTTCAAACATCTTGGAGAACTAACCACAGATCCTCTGTGGATGAAGGCTTTCTTACATCCTTCTGTCTCTTCATATAATCCCAGACACACTCCATGATGTTGAGATCAGGGCTCTGTGGGGGCCATACCATCACTTCCAGTAAGTCTTGTTGTTCTTAATGCTTAAGATAGTTCCTAATGACTTTGGCGGTATGTTTGGGTTCACCCATTTTGTAAATTTATAAAAATAAACAATCATCATTTATATTTCTGAAAGCATTCTTTGTTTACAGCATTTTTTCCATACTTGCCTAAAACTTTTGCACAGTACTGTATACATGTAAGGTTTGTGTGATTTCGTTTCTGTATTGAATTTAAACTTGTTCAGCCAATTATTTAAAAATCCATTGGAGGTGGTTGTTGTATCATCCCTACACCCCCAAAAAGGAACAGTTCAAATTTCTAATTAAAAGGACAAAATAATATAACATTCATGCCCATGATGAGTGTAAGTAAGCTTCTGGTCTGCACTGCTACTCCACACAAATACTGGACACTCATCTGCAAATTTCTTTATTTCAAGCAACACTATTGCAATCTAATATATTACATATGGGCTAAATGTCTGTATTACATGTCAGAGGTTTGGTTGTTAGAGAGGTCAGCTCACTTCAACTGAGGTTTAGTGAAGACCCTTTCAATTCACTTGGAATGAATTAATCATTTATCCATTCATCTTTAGTTTTGCATTTATTCTCATGTCACACAGGTCCAGTTTTGGAAACCCAAACATGTCTTTCCACAGCAACACTTTCCACCTCATTCTAAACGATCCCAAGGTGGTGGGTGAGGGAGACTCTCAAGGTCTCAGGGACATACACTCATAATAATAACAACATTCAACAGTGAGATTAATGTTTTCTAGCCCTGAGAATGTTTCAATAGTCAGAACTTTGGTGTTAACATCTATCCAATAGAAAACCTAACGATAATCGCTTCGAGGGGAGCAGTCTGTCTTTCTGGGACTCTGATATACTTCATAGATAACTCATAAGAAATACTAGTGCTAACATTTTTCATTCTTGGAATACAAACACAAACAACAGAGTTTTAAGTTACCTTTTGTGGCAACATGTTCAGCAATGTTGCCCCCCACTATATAGTCTATGCAACCAAAGGCGCACCGAAAGCAACTGCTCAACAGCATGCAGGCACCAAATGCAAAGCTCCTCAAGCAACACATACACGTTGTTTGCCTTGTATGCTAAATGTATCTGCTGGGGAGGTGATCAATGACATGAGAAGAAGGTGAGTTCAATCAAGAGAATGCAGTGAAACCGAGCGAAGAAATGAATTGAGGAAAAATGAAACACAAAGAGATCTACACAAGACTCAAAAGGGTCTAATAAATCAACGACTAACCCTAAAATAACAACCCAAACCAATACACAAAGTACAGAACACAAGAAAAGATTAAAAATCACAAGGCAAAAAATAAAACCCAAATACCAAATAACATAATTAAGTTACAAAAAATATCCAAAGCTTTTAACATATCAAAGAGCACTGTGCAATACATCATCCAAACATGGAAAATGTATGAAACAATACTCTGAAGGAGCTGGAGAGATCAACAGCTCGGGCGGGGGAATCTGTCGACAGGGCAGATATTTGCTGTACACTCTACAAATCTGGTGTATATAGCAGAGTGGTGAGGAGAAAGCCAGACGATCTTCAATTTAAATGTCATTAATTTCAGTTTGAAGTCCAACTTTCCTTTATCATACCACTGCACTGCACTTTCTTTCATCATATAAAGCAATTTGAATTGTCTTGTTGCTGAAATTTGCTCTACAAATACACTTGCTTTGCCTTAAAGTTTGTCAAGTTATGTGGGAGACAGTAAAATGTGTAGGGAGGTGTTGTGGTCAGATAAGATCAAAATTAAATTTCAAGGTTTATATGCAAAACACTGGACTGCACATCACCCTAAACACCATACCCAAAGAGAAACATGGTGGTGTCAGCATAATGCTGAAGGGATGCTGTTCTTTACCAGGGACAGGGAATCTAGTTGGAGCTGATGGGAAGATGGACAGAGCTGAATACAGGGCAAATGTGGAAGGAAACCTGTTAGAAGTAGCTAAAGCTTTGAGGACGGTGGGGTTTACCTTTCAACTGAACCTTTTTTGTGTTTGTATATTGCATAAAATCCTAATAAAACACACAATCATTTGTGGTTTTATGAAAAGGTTCAATGGCTGTAAACACATTTCAAGCACTGTATGTGCTAGAGTCCAGATTGGTCAAAATCAGAACAGTCAGACCTCAAAGAAAACTGGAAATTTGAATTAGCTAATAAGTAGAACTTGTGCATCTTGTGCAGATTTTAAACAATTTTACCAATAACCAGTTGTTTGCTTATTAAAGTCACCAGCTTATTTCTCACTTGCTAAAGTTTTGGCCTAACTTGAAAAGTTCAGTGCTTTTTTAAACTACCGGTATGTTAAAGCGGCAAAACATCCTTAGATAAGATGGCTGCTGGATATCACACTAGAAACACAATCTCATTTTAAGATTGACAATATAAATAGCCTAGGGACAAAATAACTTGGTATCCTTAAAGCAGCTTGTTGGGCCCACGCTATAGCTGGAGAGCTAATTCTATGTTCATTCTGAATATTTGCTTCCCTTTGAAGAGGATTATTTTGCCAAAGAATGTGATTTATTTGGCAAAGAGAACTTGGGTATTTTCCTGGTCTCCACTGCAGCTGCAGGGACACACATGAACAACATTTAATAACAGTACGGCCTACAACACCCATCCATCAAAAATGTTGTGCTTTATGCAGTGTTTCACATTACCATGTAGAGATGAGGATCTTTAAAGGTTATTAAGCTACTTCTATTAGTTAGTGCAGCTAGTCCACAATCCTGACTGTGTGACTGACTACTTCAAGAGGAACCTCTCAGGCATAGGTATGCCTTTTTAGAAAATCCCTAATGATCTGTGACGCCACCATCCATGTTATAAAAATGCACATTAACATAGTCCCAGCTGATATAATTTGCGGCATCTGGAGGAACTTTAGAATAAATGCTAGTTGGATGTCTCTGGCCATGACCAACCCTTCTACACAAAGAGGTCTTTGAAAGCTCTGGCATGACGACTAAGCCACTCCTATCATTTTTCAGATGCTGCAGAAATATAAGTGCATTACACCGCAGTTTCTCACAAGGCAAAGGGCTGCGCACTGACAATAACAACACATAGGCTTTAAATTGTGTGCTTGTTTATTAAGTATGAGCTAAAGTTGAACTGGATTGGAGGCCATACGCTGCAATGCAATTATTTTCCCTTTTATTAGACAGATTTTGAAGCTGGATCAATCACCACCTGCTCACCTGTAAACAGAAGTCTCGCATTTACACCCACTCAGTCTGGACTGACTGGCCTATCATCCCTGAGCAGGTGAAGGGTCCAAGTTCAAGTGTGGCTATTAGAAAGCCAAACAGCATCATTACACCCAGAATGTAGGGCTCCCATTATAAGTACAAATCAACAGTGCATTTTTAGCCACACCACCAGAATTTCAATAGACCTGTGTGAATCAGTCTCTGTGATGACTTTCAATGGAGAGCACCAACAAGGAATGTCAATCTCCTCATTACCTTTTTGCTGTTTGTATCAAAGGCCCTAAGCTCTCCTTTCTTTTTCCCTGGAGCTGAAATAATGCTGACATTGTTTGTACCGGGCTGTGGAAAACGTGGAAAAAGGAATTGCTCTTGGCAGAGAAACTCTTTCCAAAATGCTGTAGTTATTTGCTTTATTGATGTGAGGGTTTTTTTTTTTCTTTGAAGAAAGCTTTTTCATGTGATGGACAGGCAACCTGTCCAGGGTGGGTGTACCCCACCTACCACCTACTGATGGCTGGCATGGACCCTCACCCAATTGTGACCCTAGAAGAATAAACAGAACAGAAACTGAATCAATGACATCTTACTCAATAAGAAAATGTCAACGAAGATCTCCATATTGCTTTAACAAAAAACACAAGCAATTGTCTATCTAGCAACAGAAAACATTATATATTATCTTATATATTACTTAGTAAGGATTATATAAAACTCTGTTTGTTCGGATTGACATTTGGAGCAGTTGACCCCTTTGGAAATATGAAAGAGTATGGCCTCTGATCAAACCAGATTAACTCTGAGAAACCTCCTGCCCCATTTGTTACCTGAAAAAGTTGGGTAGAAAACTACCAAAGCTACTATTTCTAAACTGCCACAATGTACAAAGCCTTGAAAATTCATACAGCTTAATCTTTTTCACATTTTGTAATGGTACAACTTCAACCGTTTATGTATTTCAATTTTAAAAATGTCAATTTTCTTTTTAAAATCTAAAAAAGTTTACATCCGTATGTTGGATGGAGACAGTGTTTAAACAATAATTTTCATGTTCACCACAGATTCTCAATTAGATTAAGGTTTATGATTTGATCAGGTAGTTTTGATTTTAATTTGCTTTGACTTAAACACCTTTTGCAAAGTGAACCTTTCTCCCACTCATAGGTCTTTTGCACCCACTAATAGGTTTTGTTCCAGGATTGCTCTGTATTTAGATCTATCCATCATCCCATCAACTCTGACTATCCCCTTCCCCCCATTCCTTGCTTAAAAAAGGATGCCCACCTTTAGACATAATAATAACATGAACAAGGTAAATATAGTATCTTATAATGTCCACGGATTAAATCATCCTTTTAAACGGAAGAAGATTTTGACTCAATTAAAGAATTTACAATGCTCGACAGCTTTATTACAAGAGACACACCTAACGGAGATTGAACACAGAAAACTGAAAAGGGAGTGGGTAGGTCAGCCATTTTATGCTTCTTTTTGAAAAAGGAGAGGAGTAGCGATCTTGATCAAAAAAGGCTTATTGTTTGAAGTTGATAAAGAGGTTAAGGATAAAGAAGGAAGGTATGGTGGTAAGACATATAGGACATATGATAATCTCAGTAATAAATGTATATTTCCCAAATGAGGAGAGAGATACTTTCCTTGATCAAATAGTCAAAATAATAATTAATGATGCAGAACGACTAATTCTGATGGGGTTGACTTCAATATGGTTCAAAACAATATATGAGATAGGTACCCTTCAGATTATGGACCACAGACAAAGAGATCTAGATTGATGAATAATATTACCAAGGAACTTGGTCTCATTGATGCATGGAGAAATATCAACCTCAAGAAAAGAGACTATACATTCTACTCAGATCCACACAAAAGTTACTCTCCAATAGATTACCTGTATATATCTCAGCAACATATACATAAGGTAGTAAAATGTAATATAGAAAGTATAACTATTAGTGATCACGCACCTATTGTGTTAACATTAAATACAGATGATGAAACGTATTTCAGGTACTGGAGAATGAACGTGTCAATTATATCCTAAAACATTGTAAAGGAATAAAGGAAGCACTTAAGGATTATTTCAAAATAAATGATAACGGTGAGGTCTCACCAACAATTTTGTGGGAAGGAGGTAAAGCAGTGATAAGAGGGAAAATAATAGAAATTTCATCCAGACTCAAAAGGGCAAGAATGAAAAAGCAAAGGGAATTGGAAAATAAAATCAAAGATCTGGAAATGAAACATAAATTGGGGGATAAAAATATAATGGGTGAGCTTATAAAGGCCAAAAATAAATTAGAGGAGGTATTAATTGTTAAAGCAGAGGGATCAATACGCTTTACAAATCAAAGATATTATGAAACGAGAAATAGGGTGAGTCGTCTACTGGCATTTCAACTTAGAAAAGCCCAAACAAATAGATATGTTACTAGAATAAAACATCCCTCAAGTTTGCAGGAAAGGACACCACCCAGAGAAATGGCTGAAGTGTTTGCAGAGTATTATAGAAAACTCTATGATGATACAGACACAACAACCCAAGAAAAAGAAATATCCTCTTTTCTCAAAGGAATTAATCTTCCAATGCTGTCAGAAGAAGAAACACTGGAAATGACTCGACCAATAACTTCACAGGAAATTTTGAGTGTCATTAAAAATCTTAAAATTAACAAATTTCCAGGGACAGACGGACTGCCAGGAGAGTTCTACAAAACACTTAAAGAAGAATTAACACCAGCCTTATGTAAGGTATTTAATTATGCTCAAACGATGGGAGACCCACCTAAAAAGTGGTCTGAAGCCATTATATCAGCAATACATAAGGATGGTAAAGACCCAACTATGTGTGAAGGATATAGACCCGTGAGCTTACTATCAATCACTTAAAAATCTTAACCAGTATAATAGTGCAAAGAATGCAGAAATATATAAACAAATTGATTAATCCAGACCAAACGGGATTTATACCTGGCAGGCAGGGAGCAATAATATTAGAAGGATATTAAATATGGTGTCACAGATGAAACTCAGCCCACAACCCTCTCTTCTGATTAGTTTGGATGCCCAAAAAGCTTTTGATAGGGTAAGATTGAACTTTCTATCTCAGACATTGCTAGCCTTTGGGTTTTCACAACAATTTGTGGAATGGGTGAAAGTAATTTACAAAAATCCAAAATCCTGACTTCGAGTTAATGGGCATTGCTCAGACTTTTTTGAGCCCATTACTATTTGTAGTTAGTATTGAACCAATGGCAGAAGCATTAAGACAGAATAAACAAATCCAGGGAATAAGAGAGGAGGAAGGGGGGAACATAAAATATTGCTGTTTGCCGATGATCTATTAGTACTTTTAACGGAACCAAACCGGTCAGTACCAGCACTACTAGAAATTGTAAAAGACCTAGAGAGATGGGAGATTTTACCATTGACCCTCGGCAGAAGGGTAGAATCAATTAGAATGAATGTCTTGCCAAGATTACTGTTTGTATTTCAATCCCTTCCAATAGCCATTCCCAGCTCCTTCTTTAAGGAAATAGATAAAAGAATATCAAAGTTTGTGTGGGGAAATAAAAAAGCGAGAATTAAACTTAAAATACTTCAATCCTCAAAGAATAATGGAGGGTTGGGTCTGCCAGATTTGAGGAAATATTTCTAGTCCCCAGATGATTTGAGGCAGAGTCGAAACTAAACAATATATATAATTAATGTCGATTAAATGTCCAAAAGTAAGAATTGTATAAATGTGATGCAAATAAGATGTAAAATGTAAACTGGGATAAGGATGAATCTGTATACATGTTAATATAAGACTATAGAATAATTAAGAAAAAGTAAAACAATAAAAATAAAAAAATGCCCACAGCATGATGCAGCCACTACCACGTGTGTAAGGAGGGAGTGTTTAGGTGGATGTATGGGGTTAATTGTCCTCCAGGCATAGTGTTTTGTATGTTAGTTAAAAAGGTCTGATACATGTGTTCCCTCCATGGTTTGTGGCAGACTATAAGCTGCATTTTTTTTTTTATGTTAGACACGAGACCAAGCAACAATTAATCTTCCTCATGTACACTTTCAAACAGAGGAGTGATCCAGAAACTTGTCAAAAGTTAAACTGGCTTCAGGACTATTGGCAACATTTGTGATACATGTCACAACACTGGCAATATGTTCACCCTGCACTACTTTTTAAGGCTGAGAGATCAACTAACAGTTTTTGGTTGTGAGTTGCTAAATAAAGGCCATTTAAAATGTTGAAAACTGTAACAGAGATGAAAGATTTAGAGAAATATCCTTTCCCCTTTCGCTTCATGGAGTTAATATTTATGATCAGCCTGAGCTTTTTCCATCTTTCTTCTTATGTATCAGTCCTATCCCTTTAAGTGTCCTTTCACCAACCATTCCCCTCAAGCGTCTGGTCCTGTTCCTCCTCGCCCTCGTGGCTCTGGCCTAGCAATGGGGCACCCACTGGACGTTGTGTCATGTTTCAGAGGGTCTCAACCAACACACCGTGGAAAATTAGGGGTCAAACAAAACTGATATGTGCAGCAATTACTCCTCTACCCACAAAAACCAACACGGACAAACTAATTGCCAAACACTTATTATATTTAAAAATTGATGACTGTCTTAAGCATTCTTTCATATGAGACAGCAATATTAATGCCAAGTTAGCATTAGAAGCTGTAATTTAGAAATTGGGGCAAAGGTGAGACAGCCATTACCCGATTTCATGTAAGCTCTCTAGCACAAAACATATATGTACATAGGTATTAATCTATTGTACAAAAACTAAAAAACAAAAACAAACAATAATCATGCAATGTATTATTTCAAACAAACTTTTAGGATTTGGAACAGCCTACACTGAATTAATTATTTGAGATAAGCATTAATCTAATAAATTTAGTCAGAAGGGCTCCCACAATTTAAATACAAAAGCATTATTTTATATTTTTAAAATGATCTTGTTTTTAAATTACTACAATTATTTTCTTAGAAGAAAAAGCAGCTTGGTAAAAACATTGATTGTTTGAAACAGAAACAGCTTTATGTTTGTTTCATTTTTAAGCCACCCGCCCACTCTGCCCACATACCCCACCAAGTAGGGATTTGCCAAAGAGCCAGTTGTTTTGCTATTAGTCTGCAGACAGTTGAGTAACAGGTAATGGTGTGTGTTTACTTTGCTGCTGGGAATGGATGAGGCATGAAACTCATTTGAGGGCTGACTCACCACTGACACGTGCCTTTGAAATGACATTGCATCAACTTGGTTTGGAGCTGAACCAGACTGATTCCAATGGTGTTTTCAGCTTCTTTTTATCAGTTAGCATCACTCCTCCAATGGCTGATTTTGTTCTCTGCTGTTCCCACTGTACCAATCTCAAGCAGAGAATCATGTGCTCTCTTCAGCAACAGCTTGAAGAATAAATACTCTTCCTCACTGCCTCCAATTAACTGTGAAGGTCGAGTGCCCAGAAAGTTATGATGCGATTTAACCCCCCACATGAGGTCAATTTAACCTGAATAGCTTCCTATTAAGCATGATAAATTTGTTATTTTTCAATCCATTTAACATTTCTTTATAGGCCATTTAGTCAGAACAGACCCCCTTGCCCTGTCATAACCTATGTTCTATTTAACAAGCAAATCTTAAAAGAAAAAAAACAGAAGGACAGGAAAATTAGCTTAGATGACTTCAAAGACTTTCTGCGACATACTTGAACTAATTATTCATTCCCAATGGGCACAGAGGTCAACGGGGTGAATCTACAGCACCATTCAGTAAGAGCTAAAATTCATTTCATCAATGAAACACTGTTAGGAGCGTGGGATACAAGAAATAATAATAAGGAGAAGAGTAGTAGTTGTGTGTGGGGTTTTAAGGAGGAAACCTCTTTGACAATTATGACCTGTCTGAAAGAGCCCTCAGGGCAAACAGAAGCTAAGGCTTCCTACAGATGTTAGGGAAAACTGCCCCATTCATCATGACATTTTTGTTGGAATCTCTTTGAATAGCTCTTACATTTTATGTGAATTAATCTTCAGCAAAAACAGAGAAATTCAAATAGACAACGAGCTAGCAAGCTAGATATGAAGATAGTGCCATACATTATTTAGCTAGCTAGCAGCATGACAGCTATTTATCAAGAAGACTGCTTTAAACCTAAATCTGCCAAAACTGTGAATCATTTTGGTCCTAACTGTAGCTAGTTTCCATATAATATGTAGCTAGGTATCTAACCATTTATACAATACCTAGTCAGTTGTCATATAATATCTAGCAAGTTCTCATGTAACATCTAGGTAGTTTTTAGCAAGCTGGGATATGAAACTAGCTATCTAGCCAGTTGTCATATATCTGGCAAATTGTCACACAAGTAGGTGGTTGTCATATATGTAGCTAGTTATCTAGACAGTTATTATATACCTAACAGCCTATCTAGCTAGATTTTATTTAATATTTAGATAGCTATCTAGCTTGTTGTCAGATAATATTTATGTAGCCAATGTCAAATATTAAGCTACCAGTCATATAACATCAGAGCTTGATTTTCAATTGGTGATTTCAGAATAGTTAATAGATAGATAGATAGATAGATGGATAGATAGATAGATAGATAGATAGATAGATAGATAGATAGATAGACAGACAGACAGACAGACAGACAGACAGACAGACAGACAGACAGACAGACAGACAGACAGACAGACAGACAGACAGACAGACAGACAGACAGACAGACAGACAGATAGATAGATAGATAGATAGATAGATAGATAGATAGATAGATAGATAGATAGATAGATAGATAGATAGATAGATAGATAGATAGATAGATAGATAGATAGATAGATAGATAGATACATCTGTTAATAGGCCTTCCTCCTTGAATGTCTCCCGTCACTGCACAGCTCGTAAAATCCCACCCGTAGGGAACCTTTGGCCTTGACTTCTTATTGTGCAACTTTGTCTACAATCCAACATCCCACTCAGATTTCAGTCAACAGTTTTCATGCAGCCACATAAGCTGGCATGCTGGAGTGTTAAGTCATGAGATGTATCACCCAAGGAAGAAATGACAGAGAAACAGCTTGCAAAATTACCTTGCTCTGAAACAGAAGGTGGAGGAACAAGCTGATAATTTATTCCACGGACCGTATTTTGTTAACATTCCAGTTCATTGTAATGTAAAAAGTATTCATATGACTGCGCTTGGCCTGCTGGTACTGTTAGGTTTTTTACCAAATGCTCTGTAGGGAGCCGGAAGAGAGGCCCTGTAGAGCTCCATGGCCCCATCTCCTGAACAGCACTAAGTACTCAGCAGGCTTCAAGGGCAACTGTTCATTAGGAAGCCGAGTTTTAATAAGCCTGTAGACAGACATGCAGGTGAACTGCCTCAAGTTCCAGAGGATGCAAGTTGAATTTTCTGCCGATCCTTAGATCTTTGGTTTTCATCATTAGCGACAATTGAGGAGCCAACTATCACCTATTATTAATTATTCATAATCGAGATTAAACCATATACATTGTATGAAATAGATCAGGAAATTATAAGGAATTGGGTGTACATGACTGAAGAACATGGTTGTTCGCAAAGTTTAAATAATGTATTGCCGTAGAAAGGTTTTTTCCCCATAAATACCATTGTGATTGCCAAAATAAAATTAATGCTGAAGTATGAACCTCAGGGAAACCAACCACAGAGCATTTTACCACTAAAACACATTACACTTATGATATCACTGCAGACTTTTGTGACAAAGTCAGATACACATGCACATTATCATCTTTTAGAAGACTCTCTTTCAAAAGATTGTGCTTTTGCACAGATGATTCAAAAATAGTATGAACCACAACCACTTACAATTTGTTATTTGTTTTTGTAGGCGTGCAAACTATGTATAAGCCCACCAAACACTGGGCACCCATCATATATTTTTTATGGCTTTTCAGCGTTGACTAGTCTCAGTGACTTTATTTAGCCCAGGAAAATATTGAAATATGACTTTTTCAGCCCACACGTCCTGTTAAAACGTAGCCTAAACAAAAAAGTCAAAAGGTTTGATTATACCATTGGTTCAAGACCAACCTATCAGCAGACTTCCTTGTGTGGGTTTCTTTTCATTTTCTTTAACAAAAATGTCACATTGACATTTGGAAGGCCATGTTTTATTTCTATGTTTTTTGATCAAGTTGCAGTAGTAGAGCTAGTACGTATTTTATTTAGATGAAGTGATTGTTAAAAAAATACCCTGATTCCTTTCTTGGGCCCATTGCTCCTCTGTTGAGCCCTAGGTGTTACAAATGACAGTTATTTTTAATTTAACATCAACATCCTAACCGTTGTAAAATTTTGCTATTTTCCAGCTGAGACTTTTATCCAAGGCAAAGCCCCATCTCTCTCCCAAAAGACTCTGAAAAGTGATCAATGTTTTTATTTCTGCTTGCTTGGATTACTGTACTTTCTTATATGGGTGGGTTTAGATCAATTGTCTGTTGGTCACTTACAACTGGCAAAAAACCCTGTCCATCTAAGAAAGTATAGCTGAATTACATCGATTTGAGCTTCATCCCATTGTGACCACTTTGGTCCAGCTAGTGCAGTTTTGAACATGCTTTATAAAAGAATGGACATTGACACTGACATATGATTATTCTCTTATCATGCATGGAGTTTGCATGTTCTCCCCGTGCATGCATGGGTTCTCTCCAGGTATTCTGGCTTCCTCCCACAGTTCAAAGACATACCTGTTAGGTTAATTGGTCTCTCTAAATTGCCCTTAGGTGTGTGAATGAGTGTGTGCATGGTTGTTTGTGTGTTGTCCTGCAATGGACTGGCAACCTGTATCCCGCCTCCCGCCCATAGACTGCTGGAGATAGGCACCAGCTTCCCCGTGACCCACTATGGAAGCAGCGGTATAGAAAATGACTGACTGAGTGTTTCTTATATTGTCACACTGTCATGTTTATCAACCTTCAACACTGTGCTTGTTCTAAATTACACCCTATAACTAGCTGTTTTTGCACTGGGATTATTGGAAGGTTGGTTTCATAACAAATCCAAGACAACAGTAATATATAACGTAAATCAATACACAGGAGCGTTATCAAGCTTGTTCTTTATCACTTTTTCATTAAACTGCAATACAACTGAGCCAGCATTGTTTCTGCAAAATTCTGCAGAATGAGCCCCCAGTCTCTTATTTTCTCTGTGGACTTTCCTGGACTGTTAAGAATAATGTTTATCTGAGGAATCAGTAAATTAATGAGTGAATAATAACACGATGACAGCTAAGTAGAAAAAAATACAAGATGACAACAGCAACAATTATCAAGAGCTCTTAACAAAGCAATAAACTCATAAAACTGTCTTTCAACAATTTCTGACTTAACTACGGATGTGATTGGGAAACACTCATGAGCTGTGTGTATTGTATGACAGACCTTGAGTTAAGACTTTATTGTGTGAGATGTTTTCATCTACTCAGTATAAAATTTGTCTTCAAGTCTTAAACATTTCCTTCTCGTCATTCTGTGCCAGGCTTCATGTTTGAAACTTGTCTAACTTTGCAGGCGATTTCATTTTTGGCAAATATAGCATGAAATCGAAGAGTGTTGCTGATGCTCACTAACAAGCCATTGTCTGTTTGTTGTTACGTAGATTGATCCAAAAAATGTTGAGTTTCCCACTGAAAATAAACACATTCCTTGGCACTTAGGCAACAAACACAGAAGGTTGAGGTTATTTGCATAAAAACTATTGTATTAAAAGTTGATGGTGAAATTCCTACTCATCCAGCTACTGTTTATCTACCTTAGTGTTTTTATCTCACAATTTAACAGTGTAGTAAACACACACTGTGATTGTTTGCAGAGGGACAACCATCTGTCCACTATTTAGCACAAAGAACAATCCCATGTTTGCTGCAAGGAATGTTGTCTTGGTTCGCTTCTTTATTGGTGAATTGATCAAAAATCATGCAGTGTGTAAGTGTGTGTGTGTGTGTGTGTGAGGCCGGGCCACATCTGGAAGCAACCTGGTTGCTGTTAATCACAAACCTAAACAGAAAATAGCTCAGTCTCATTGCTGCAAACAACCAGAAACGTTTTTTTTTAGGTGCATAACAGTCTGATATGATATGTCATGTTCAATTCGTGGTAAAAGGCAGAAAATGGAAAGATTTCATTTCTGTGCCGTAATAAATGTAGGTGTGGGTGAGTTGTAACTAAAAAGTGTTCTATTTCCTCACAAATGCTTCCTGGTTGATGCAGTGTTTGTTCTGTCCCCAAAATATTGCTGCTGAAGAGCTCATTTGAGATGGAAAATATCTCAAATGAAGAATTCTTACAAATTTGGGTACAGTGCCTTGTTGAGCTGCAAGTTATTTGTGGTATATAACTACCACATGTAAAAACGAAATTTACCCATTCTTACTTGAAAAATAGCTCAAGCTCTGTGAGATTGGCTGGAGATCTGGATCTGAGAAGATCACCTTTTAAGTCTTCCAACAAATTCTGATTTGCATTGTGGTTGGAACTTTGATTGGACCGTTGTGACCCATGAATATGCTTTGAGCTAAGCCTTTTCAATGTAGCTCAGGATGTATGTTTGGAGTCATTATCCCCCTGGAAGGTGAACCTTGACCCCAGTTTTAAGTTATAGCAGCATCTTGAAGGATTGGCCCATGTTTAGCTCCACACATCTTCCCATCAACTCCAACCAGCTTCCCTGTCTCTCCTGAAGAACAGCAAATCCTCAGTGTTTGTTGTCTTGCCAACAGGTTCTGACATCTAAGTTGTGGATGTGTGCAGCTCCTCCAGAGTTACCATGGGCCTTTTGTCTGCTTCACCAATTTATGTTGAACTGGCTGACCCTGTCTTAGTACATTTACATTCCATACATAATTTTGGATGATGCATTAAACAGTGCTCCTTGAGATGTTCAACACCTAGGATTTGGTTTTATAACCTAAATCTGCTATAAACTTCTCCACAAATGTCTGACCTGTGTTCCTTGATGATGCTGTTTGTTTACTATTGCTCTCTAACAAACCTCTGAGACCTTCACAGAACAGTTGGATTTATACTGAGAATAAATTACACACGGACTGTTAACTAATAAGCTGAGGTCTAAGGACAATCAGTTGCATTTATTTTATTTAAGAGGATCAGATAAAGAGGCTGAGTAACAATTTTGAAAATGCTAAAAGCCATGTATCCCTTTCTTTCCACTGCACATCATGCACTACTTTCTGTTGGTCTGCCACATAAAATCCTAATAAAACACATTAAGGTTTGTGATTTTAATGTGAATAAATGTGAAACTGCTACCTGACCTATAATGAAAGGTTCTTTGAAACAATGACAGTGGTTTCAACCAGATAACTGTAAAAAGTTGGACGATTCTGTCTGCTCCTACAAATATGTTGACCTACTGGCCATAGTGATGCAGAAAAAGAAATAAAGAATGAAGTTAAACTCATACTCGCAGTCAGTCCGTAGGACTGTAACGACAGCCCAATGGCAGAAGATGTGATAAATATTAAACTTTTTCAGTACGTTTAGAGAATTTCCTCCCCTTCGTCTTCAGCTTTGTCCAAATGAAACATTTAAATCACAAGCGTGTCACCATTTCCCCGCTCTGCCAATCAGACCAGAAGAGGGATATGTTCATTGCCTGACCTCATGCAAGCATTTTACAGCAACAAGGTTGATCTTTCTTGGAAGAAATTTTCCTCTTTTAAAGAATCAGCTGCATTTTTTCCTCTTTGTGTAAAGTATGAATGCATTCTTTGTTTTAGCATTACATGACCCTCCGCCTCTAACTTTAAAGCAAAAATTATTTCTATCTTTTAAAATGTTCACAATAACAGTGATTAAATCTATAAATTAGATGATGAAAGTGGGATTTTAGATGTGACCTATAGTAGGAAACTTGCGTTTATTTTAGTGTCTCTCCTAAAAACAGAGGTTTGTTTCAGTTGGCCTCAGTCATGGCCTCTCTCGTGTCCCTATATGTTTCTGTTCTTTAATGTATATGTCCTGGAGTGTCCCAGATAGTATCCTCATCATCCCACCGGGTGCTGACACTCTCAAAGGAAGAGACCCCTGCCCGACCTACACTATCACAGGATCACACACGATGGAAAAAGTTTGATTAAACAAACTGAAGAGCCACATTATCCTGCTGTTTCCCAAAAACATAGCTGAGATTAAATGAGCGTGAAAACATGCATTCTTTTCCTCAAAGAGTTCATCCGGCAGCCAGCCATTATCTGAAGTGAGAGTTAGTCATGTTTGGGAAGCTGCAGCTAATAGGATGCAGTCGATCTTTCTGTCAGTCCAAACAGAGCCTCACCCTGTTCCTCTCTCTGAACAGGGAGGTCCCTGTTGAGCCGAGCGTCTCTGTTCGGAACGACTTGGCAGAGTTCACCGCGCCAGACAGGAACACGCTTCCCCTCAATCAGCAGTTTTCAGCAGGTGTGCTTTACCTCTCGCTTCTTTGATCAACATCTTAGACTCGTCAGGGTTTGCATTCGTACCACTTGATGGACAGTGCTGTGAAAAAGTTTTTCTCCCCTTACAGATTTCTTCTGCTTTTGATTTTTTGTAACATTTAAGTGTTTCAAATAAACAAAAACATTTAATATCAGGCAAATATAATCATAGTAAATACGAAAAGCAGTGCTATCAACTGCGCCACTGTGCAGTACGTCTTGCTTCAATTTTCTCAAAACCAATCTAACCCTATGTTAAAAAGTACTTATCCCCTAATAAATAATGAATTAACTGTGACTGACCAGAATGTTTTGGAAAGCTGAGTTCAGTGTCACTAGTTACTCTCAGGCCTGATCGCTGAAGCTTAAACAGAACTTTTTGACTGTACGAAGTAGGTTAAAAGGTCTAAAAAACAAAACATCTTGCCTGGATCTAAAGAAATACAAGAATAAATAAGAAAACCATTCCAATTTAATAGGCTGGAAACGGTTTACAACTTCGGGATTCAGTGAACCACAGTAAGAGCCATTACTCACAAATGGAGAAACACATCAACAATTCATCCAGGAGGTCATAGAAGAACCTTTGTAACCTGTGTAAAACAAAATTGTTGAAAAACATCTTGATGATCGCCAAGCATTTCAGAAAGAGAGAGGGGAGGGGGTGAGTGTTTTGTTGTATATAAGGTGGCTGAAGGAGGGCCTTGCTCAGGGCAGGTGCCACCTCTGGGCAAGTCTGCTATGTAGAGTGGGCCAACATTCCTCTGCAATCATGTAACACACAGATTGCCAGTTATTGCAAATACTCAATGGCAATTGTTATTCACCAAAGGTGGCAGGACGAATTATTAGATTTAGGGGGTAATTATTTTCACATTGGACAAGGTTGGAATTTTTCCTTTAATAAATGTCAAATCATTTAAAAACTGCATTTTGTATTTACCGGGGTTATTTTTTACAGCTATTAAAGTTAGTTTGAAACATTTAAGTGTGACAAAATAGAAGACCAAGGAAATCTGTAGAGGGCCAATACTTTTTCTCAACACTGTATATGTGTAAATGAAAAAAAGTCATTTGTCCAAGTTTTGTAGCTCTCATCAAACAATTTTTCTCTCAATGGATTCATCTCACGGTGCAGAGGTGAAGGTGATATGTGTTCATGGGCTGTAAACAGTCTGAGCTGTTTTTTAGCTGATGTAGACACTGAAATGTTACACATGTGCTGACCAGATGTGGCTACAATTGTGTTTTGCAGTCTGTGAAATCCATCTTCCAACCTTATCCTCCATGTGATGAAAGTATGAATGAATGAATCCTCATTTAAATTAAGGAAAACACACAATTTTAAAGTCATTTCCCCCCCAAAACAGTAAAAGCTGTAGATCTTTTGTGCTAAATGTTATTGGCCAAAACCACAAATTAGGGCGTCAGGTGGGGAGTGGGTGCTGTGAAATACTCAGTCCTTTGGCTAAATGATGAACTAAAAACTATTATAAAATATTTTTTGTGTTAAGTTGTCATTGGTTTTACATTGTGTGTGTAACATCATTGGTTAAGTTTCTGGATATTATATTAAGGGTAAAAATACTTAGAGTTAGGTTTAAAAAACTTAATTTTAGTTCATGTATCATTTTTGGCCTTGTTATACATTTGGTTGGATAGCAGTATAATACAGTATAACATAATCTTTCTGCCCCTAGACCAAATAACTAGTTTTGCTACCAGTAACAACTGCCTTCAGGATGTGCAATAATTGGCAATGAATCTTTTTCATCACTGTGGAGGACTACCCCACTCTTCCTTGCAGAATTGTTTTATTTCTTTTCTGGGTTTTTGAGAATGAACTGCATGTTTAAGGTCAACCCACAGTCTCAATAGAATTTTTCTGTTAGAGGTTTGCTAGGCTTCTCAAAAACCTTGTTTTTTGAACCATTCAGAGGTGGGCTTGCTGCTGTGCTTTGGACCATTGTCCTGCTATATAACACAATTCGCTTGGCTTTTTAACCATGAACTGATGACTTTCAAGATCTCCTAGAGAAAATATTTCACTGTTCCATCAAGGATGGCAAGTTGTCCGGATCCTGAAAAAGCAAAGCAGTCCCAGATCACCACTCTACCATTGTTGGTATTTTGTTCATTTCACCCCAGATGTAACGCACGCCATGCAAAGGTTTTCAGGTTCACTTCTGTTCCGTGGACTCCGTAACTTTGTGTGTTTTAGAAAAAATAAAAACATATTGAAACATGTGAAGCTAATAGATGTTCCAAACACTGGGAAACGTCAGTTATGTTGTCCAGATTAAAATGTACAGATTTATACAGCTAACAAACATAAAAACAATTGCCTTAATGAGGTTTGTTGCTGCACTTCTGACATGAGGGCAAATCCTACAACAAATTAATTTAATATATTCTTTAGTGACACTCCACTGACAGTAAGGGTGGAGTGGGTATTTGTCAAACACTTGAACTATCCACATTAGAAGCCCTGTCTTTAAAGAAAGAATATAAGGACTGAAATGTTTCCAAACACCATGAAAATAATACATCTGCGAATTCCAGCAAGAAAACTGCCCCAATCAATCTTCTCGCCAGAAACTTACATATAACACAGACAGTCATCAGCTGAGGGACACAGTTTCCCCCAGTTTATCTAATTTGGTTGTGGCTGAAGGCTTTTTGTCTGTGAACTCAGCAGGATACATTCTGACTAGTTTTACTGTCTTAAAAAATTATTCATAGCCCTTCAACTTTTCCTCTTCCTCTTTAACGTTATGTAACGATAAATTTCAACACATTTTATTAGTATTCAGCATAATAGACAAACTAAATTCAAGCATAATTGTGAAATGGATGAAACATGATACATGGTTTACATCTTTTACTAATAAAGTTATTAGTATGCTTAAATATTTGTAGAGCCCACCTTCCCTGTAATAATAGCTCCAAGTCTTCTGTGGTATGTCTCAAAGAGGTTTGCTCGTTTTAAGACTGAAATGTTTGGACATTCTTCCTTCGGAAATTGCTCAGATTAAACTCAAAGTCAGATTAGATGGAGAGCATCTATGGAAAAATAAGTCCTACCATTGATTATATACTGAATTTTAAGGTCTGTACTTTGACTTAGCCATTCTTACACACAAATATGCTTTGTTCTAAACCATATGTGCATTTGCAACATACAGATGTTGCAAATGCACCTTCTTATTATATATGTGTATATTGTACATTGTAAATATGTATATTCTGTAATACAAAAACAAAACCAAAGAGCAAAGTGTACCGGAGTCAAATTCCTTGTTTGTATGTATGAACTTGGCAATAAAGCTGATTCTGATTCCATTGTAGCTCTAGCTGTATGTTTATGCTCATTTTCCTGCTGGTAGGTGAAACTGCATTTGGGTCTGGTATGTTTTCTTCCAGGATTGGCCCATATTTCTCTCCATCCTTCATCTTACTAACTCCTCTAACCCCACCTTCAGTGAATCTGCTGAAAAGAAGCGTCTCCACAACATGATGCTGCCAGTACCATGTGCCACTCTTGGTGTGTTCAGAGTGATGTGCAGTGTTACTGTTTCAATACACAAAGCATCTTGCATTTAAGCAAAAAGTAAATTTTGCACATCTAATCAGAGCACCTCCTTCTGTTTGCTGTGTCCACATCATGGCTTGGGACAATCTGCAAATTTGGCTTCTTAAGGCTTTTTTCCCAGTAATGGCTGTCTTCTTGCCAATTTTCCATAATTTGTCACGTCCACACCTAATGGAGTCCTGTCAACAGTTAATTCCAGTTGTGCATCTCTGCAACACCTCCAGAGTTACCATGGGTCTATTGGCTGCTTTTTTAGATAATGTTTAATTAGTATTTACTAATTAGGTGACTTTAAAAGGCAATTGGCACATGCCTTACACATGCTGTCCACATTGAATTTGGACCATCTCAGTCTTCTGGTGTAGAGTGCATCGTTTTGGTTTTAATATTTTTAAAAATCAACAAGAGCAACAGAAAATCTGTGAAATATCAAAATATCAAAGGATTAATGAACAAAGAAAATCTAGTTAATCAGTAAAGGTATTCCATCGATAAAGATCCTGTGCTGTGCTTCAATGCCACACCATTGTCATTACTATAATATGCACTTCTAACAGCTGTTTTCTCTACAAGCTGCAGAAGCACATTATTACCAAGTTACAAGGAGCAAGAGAAAAAAGTACATTTAAACCCAGAACTGGCATGGCGCTGATGGTGTAGGGGTTAAGCGTGCGACCATATACAGAGGCTACAGTCCTCGAAGCGGCCGTTCCGGGTTCAAGTCCCGGACTTGGCGACATTTGCCGAATGTCTCCCCCTCTCTCTACCCCTCTTTCCTGTCTGGCTACTGTCAAAAAATAAAAATAAAGGCCACAAGTGCTGAAAAAATACCTTTAAACCCAGAACTCCTGCTGGATGAGACCCCTGTGTGGCCTTGATTAGGACCAGTGTATAAATCGGCCCAATCACCACAGATGATAAATAACTTCAGCCAATCGAGTTGGCAGTTAATCAGCGGTATCCAATCAGGTAGTAAGGACCTAGGTTTTGGAATGGGAAGCAGACAGACTCCACGGCTGTTCAGGAGGAAGCTGAAGGAGAGGTCTTAAAAAAATGGCACTTTCCTGGAAAAAAAAAAAAAAGCACCACTGTCTGCAGACAATTACATTTAATCAGAGGACTTATGTAAATCTAATAAAAGGTAGCATGTCTGAGTCAGAAGGAGAGAATTAGGCACAACACACCAAGATTTTTACAAACACAAATCCAAGCTCCAGTCAGTGTTGGGGTTATTTACAGAATAGTAAACAAAAAGAGAGGAGGATTCTTGGGAAAGCTTCAGAAATGTGTTGGCACTCAAGGTAACTCCTTAAAATAAATTGTTTAAATAATCGCCACATAATCTCTCATTGAATCTTATTAAAAAATCCAACCTTTAATTTGATTACATTTATTTAACGGAGAATAAAACCCACATCATTGTTTTGATTAGATCATCGCTGGGTTGCACTGTGGCGCAGTTGTTAGCACTGTTAGAATCCCAAATCCATAACATGTCTACACGGAGTTTGCATCTGCTCCCTATCACAGCCCAAAAATAAGCATGCCACTCTAACTGGTCACTCCAAATTACTAGCAAGGAATGTGTGAACTTGAGGTACTCCACCCGCACACAACCGTGCAAGGATAAGGCAGTTATAGATGATGGATGGTAAAATCATTGTGAATCCATAAATTTCTGGTTCCCTGGGGTGTAAATATGGCATGGCCAGAAGGTTGGATGAAGACCCATATAATTTGTAACACCACATGCAGTGAGCAGGATGGTAAAAAACAACTTCAAAGCTTAGTGTTAGAGAACTGCAGCAAAGAGCAGCATCTTGGGGTCACCAGGTTTCAATCCCACCTACCTGCCAACAGGGTGTTTGAGGGGGAAAAAAACCTTTTTGTTCTATCAAACACAAACGTAGAACTTTCTAAACTCTGCTGGAAATTTTACGAAAAGCATTTGATTTTCAACAAAAAACACACCAGCTGTGAAACAAAGGACAAATATGTGGAAAACACCTTATGGCTGGTGTTAAGAAGAGTGGAGAATCAGTGATGCTATGGGCCTGCCTGTCTTACTAAGGCACCAGGAACCTTGTTAGAGTTCATGGAATCATTAACACTTCGAGAGGCCAGAATATTGTAAATACAAATGTCACAATGTTGTCAAATGTTTCAAAAGGGTACTGATCAAACAAATATAGGTCCTTCTCAAAAAATTAGCATATTGTGATAAAGTTCATTATTTTCCATATGATGAAAATATGAAAATTTTACATTCATATATTTTAGATTCATTGCACACTAACTGAAATATTTCAGGTCTTTTATTGTCTTAATACGGATGATTTTGGCATACAGCTCATGAAAACCCAAAATTCCTATCTCACAAAATTAGCATATCATTAAAATGGTCTCTAAACGAGCTATGAACCTAATCATCTGAATCAACGAGTTAACTCTAAACACCTGCAAAAGATTCCTGAGGCCTTTAAAACTCCCAGCCTGGTTCATCACTCAAAACCCCAATCATGGGTAAGACTGCCGACCTGACTGCTGTCCAGAAGGCCACTATTGACACCCTCAAGCAAGAGGGTAAGACACAGAAAGAAATTTCTGAACGAATAGGCTGTTCCCAGAGTGCTGTATCAAGGCACCTCAGTGGGAAGTCTGTGGGAAGGAAAAAGTGTGGCAGAAAACGCTGCACAACGAGAAGAGGTGACCAGACCCTGAGGAAGATTGTGGAGAAGGGCCGATTCCAGACCTTGGGGGACCTGCGGAAGCAGTGGACTGAGTCTGGAGTAGAAACATCCAGAGCCACCGTGCACAGGCGTGTGCAGGAAATGGGCTACAGGTGCCGCATTCCCCAGATCAAGCCACTTTTGAACCAGAAACAGCGGCAGAAGCGCCTGACCTGGGCTACAGAGAAGCAGCACTGGACTGTTGCTCAGTGGTCCAAAGTACTTTTTTCGGATTTCTGAAATCATTCAGAAATCAAGGTGCCAGAGTCTGGAGGAAGACTGGGGAGAAGGAAATGCCAAAATGCCAGAAGTCCAGTGTCAAGTACCCACAGTCAGTGATGGTTTGGGGTGCCGTGTCAGCTGCTGGTGTTGGTCCACTGTGTTTTATCAAGGGCAGGGTCAATGCAGCTAGCTATCAGGAGATTTTGGAGCACTTCATGCTTCCATCTGCTGAAAAGCTTTATGGAGATGAAGATTTCATTTTTCAGCACGACCTGGCACCTGCTCACAGTGCCAAAACCACTGGTAAATGGTTTACTGACCATGGTATCACTGTGCTCAATTGGCCTGCCAACTCTCCTGACCTGAAGCCCATAGAGAATCTGTGGGATATTGTGAAGAGAACGTTGAGAGACTCAAGACCCAACACTCTGGATGAGCTAAAGGCCGCTATCGAAGCATCCTGGGTCTCCATAAGACCTCAGCAGTGCCACACGCTGATTGCCTCCATGCCACGCCGCATTGAAGCAGTCATTTCTGCAAAAGGATTCCCGACCAAGTATTGAGTGCATAACTGTACATGATTATTTGATGGTTGACGTTTTTTGTATTAAAAACACTTATTTTATTGGTCGGATGAAATATGCTAATTTTGTGAGATAGGAATTTTGGGTTTTCATGAGCTGTATGCCAAAATCATCCGTATTAAGACAATAAAAGACCTGAAATATTTCAGTTAGTGTGCAATGAATCTAAAATATATGAATGTTAAATTTTCATCATGACATTATAGAAAATAATGAACTTTATCACAATATGCTAATTTTTTTAGAAGGACCTGTATAGCTAAATCAACACAGAAATGGTTCCCCAAAAATAAAAGCAACCTTGTTCCATGGCCATTTCAGTTCCGCAGATCAGGACAATGACTTTGTGATTTATTAAAGCCATTTTTGGCAGATAATGGGGGGGATTTCTGGTTTCCAAGACACCAGTATGTAAATCAACAGGTCCATTCCAGAGATGAGAAAGTGGACATGTGCTTCAAGATACCTTTCTGGTGGCTGCTGTTAATGTTCAGACCACACCATTTTTGAACCTCCCCTGAGCAAGTGGGTATACTGGAAGCACGAGGGCCATGAGAGATGAATGTTCACAGTAAATATTTTCTTTCCTTTTTTCAGAATGATTCAGACACTTACTCAGGAAGAAAACATTTGGTTGAGCTACAGTGGGCTGCCATCACATCCTGTGCTGATATAGCTGTCAGTTATGCCACTTTTCCCTGCGTTGAAAGTGAGTCAGTTGTTTTCCCACTTGACTGTATGCAGCTTTTCACAAATTGGCTGATCTCATTAAACCTGGCGTCAACACAAACCCTGTAGTTTTTAAATCCAAGTTATCCAAGGAATGGATTTTATCTGGATCAGTCTGAGTTAAGAAAATTAACATGGGCTTTTACCTGGAGAGGCTCTGGTCATTTACTGTTGACCTATAGTAGGGGATGACAAGAATATATGTATAGAACTTTCACTCAGGGTGGGCTATGTCGCATGCAGAGCCAGCACCCCCTTGTGGTTAAAATATAACCATCATTTCCTATTTTTACATCCCTGCACATTTTTTCACAGAAAAATTCCTCTTTACTTCTCCAGATTCAAGGATAGGGGACAAAGGTAAGTGGGTGGATAATTTAACAAATAGATGGATGACAGACAAATTAATAGAAGGATGGCTGGATAGAGGAATGAAAGAGTAATAGGATGGATGGATGATAATGGACAAACAGAAGGATGGATGTATAGTTGGATGCACTGATGGCTGGCTGGGTGGATAGGTGATATCTGATAAGTAATAGACATAATGATGGACATTGGTGGACAAATGGATAGAGGGCCGGGTGATGGTTGGATAACGTACAAACAGAAATGGATCAGGACAAGATAAGAATAAAGTCTTATAAAACAAATATTTTTTCATACTAAAATTTCTCTTCCCAGACCTTATTGGAAAAGATCCCAACTGCATTGAAATCCTTCACTTTATACACCTAATGCCTAATCACACTTCTACACCAGATCAAACCCCTGCCAAATATGATACACACTAAAGATGAATTTAACCAAATATTTTTATTCCAATACATGTGGGACCTGCAGTCCAGATAATTTTCAAACATTCATCTGCAGAGGTTTGCCATTAAAAAAGGAAAAACAAAAGCAGTACAGCCCCACTTCAAAGTTTTAAGCAAATATTTCACAATATGTACATCAGTAAAAGTCACGCTCAGGCTGTCTAACCCAGGATCCCATTCAATCATTACATAGACTGGCGGATCTTTTGGTAGTAAAACAAAAAACCACAAAGCAAACCTACTTCATTGTTGTTTAGAAGATTCATATGATACAAGTAATGCTTAAACGTCTTTTCCTTGCAGATAAATATGATTGCAGTCATTGGTACTTGTACTGAAATGTCACCCTGAAGAAATAATTCACATTTCAGTGCTCTCCTCAGCACATCAGGTCCAACATTGCACAACCCAAACAAGCACAAATTTGTAAATGCTGTTACAAACCTCTTAACACTGTAGAAGGCCTGCTATAGAAGCTGCTCAACATGTTTTCACTGTCTGAAAGCTGAATCTCTGAGTGGCAAAGCTAATTTCAGAGCCAGCATTTAAAGTGTACGTGTGGGGAATATGCACAAAATTAAAAATATTAACAGAAAAAAAAAATACTATCCTGTTCTGGACTTAATGCTCCACAAAACCCCCTCTAGGCATATTATTACAAAATGACTGATGATCATGTAAACTCTTTAACTGCAAGAGATTTCAACAACTACGCACAGAAAAGAAACAGAAACGAATAACGTCCGTAAGCTCAGAGAAACAACCCTCGAAGCATTAAAATAAATAGTTTCACAATAATTTAACAACAAAAAGACAATATATTCCCAAACAGTACAAAGCTTTCCAATAAATTACCCAGAATGGGGAAAAACAGGACTACAGATGCAGAGTGAGGGTGCAAACATACAGAGCTGTTGATGCATAGGTGGCAGAGGAATCCTGAGGTAAACCCATAAAATACGGGGGGCTCTAAAAGAAAGAAAAAGAAAAATGTATCTATATCTTTTATAGGGATTGAACAATACTTTCCTTCATTTCCTATTCCTGTCACCTATGTTTCCCTCACCAAAGCACCTGTCTGGTTACAATCAGAGGCAAAGGGAATGGATAAGGCAGGTTGTTAAACACAACATGGGTCAGCAAATGATTTTTCCCAAAACTCAATAAGTTAAAAACATATAATAGAAACTACTTGGCTTCTTTTAAAACCCCCATTTTCACCTCCAGCAGGCAAAAACAAAAAACAATTATCCTAACATACATGCAGCAGTAACTAACTCATTTTTCTTAAAATGACACTTCAAAAAAACAAATCTCTACACAAGTTATTCTGTACATGTTTTGAGTTAAAAGAATGAGCTTCGATATTTACATAAAACACACATCAGTCCCTGATCGATTAAGGCCAAAGTACTGCAGATGTATCACCCACAGCATGTAGAGGCTGCTGTTGCACTTAAAGTGTTCCTCTGTTTGCCAAATGCAAAAGAAGCAGTTATCATACAATATAACTCAAGGCCATTGCTCTTGTATCATGTCCTACAAAGCATATAATGCTAAGCAAACTCTGGAAAGCAGAAATAAACCCATCTTCACTATCACCTTTTCTTCTGAGCAGTCCACGAGTTTGTATTCCCAATTTAAATTTTATGTACATACAGTAGCATTAAGGTTCATATGACTAAAGCCCCAGTTTTTATTCAGTTTAATGGGACTTCCTTAATAGCTCTTTCCTACTGACAGAAATACATAGGGACTGTCACGATGTTGAGGTTGTTGAATGGGAATGAATGCAGGGAACCAGGGCAGTGGAGCAGTGCTGGTCTTCATGTGAATGAGTGGAGCCACAGTGATGAAGGAGTCAGAGCATGCCGAAGCCCTCACTGCCCTCGCTGATGGCCAGCTTTAGCATCTTGTGCAGCTCCTCGTAGGAGTCGTATGTAGGGAGGCACAGCTGGTTAAAACTGCACACAGTAACAGACCCCGATGATGTTTACAACGATCATAACATGAAAACAATGTCTTACGACTGTATTCATACAACTTGAACTTTCAACATTTTGTCACAACCCCAAACTTCAATGTATTTTAGGACCTTTTTTTTTTTTTTTTTGAAAGACCCACTGTAAGACCATTGTAAACAAGAAATGAAAATGGTTAATTTTCTTTTTACAAATAATAAAACAAAGATACACTGTGGTGTACAGTTGAATTCTTCCTTGAGCAGTCCTTTGTACAACCACCTTTTGCTACAGCTCCAAGTCTTTCAAGGTACAGTACAGACCAAAAGTCTCATTCAAGTCTCAGTCAAAGAGTTTTCTTTATTTTCATGACTATGAATATTGTAGCTTCACACTGAAGGCATCAAAACAATGAATTAACACGTGGAATTATATACTGAACAAAAAAGTGTGAAACAACTGAAAATATATCTTATATTCTAGGTTCTTTAAAGTAGCCACCTTTTGCTTTGATTACTGCTCCGCACACTCTTGGCATTCTGTTGATGAGCTTCAAGAGGTAGTCACCTGAAATGGTTTTCACTTCACAGGTGTGCCCTGTCAGGTTTAATAAGTGGGATTTCAAGCCTTATAAATGGGGTTGGGACCATCAGTTGTGTTGTGCAGGAGGTGGATACAGTACACAGCTGATAGTCCTACTGAATAGACTGTTAGAATTTGTATTATGGCAAGAAAAAAGCAGCTAAGTAAAGAAAAACGAGTGGCCATCATTACTTTAAGAAATGAAGGTCAGTCAGTCCGAACAATTGGGAAAACTTTGAAAGTGTCCCCAAGTGCAGTCGCAAAAACCACCAAGCGCTACAAAGAAACTGGCTCACATGAGGACCGCCCCAGGAAAGGAAGACCAAGAGTCACCTCTGCTGCGGACAATAAGTTCATCCGAGTCACCAGCCTCAGAAATCGCAGGTTAACAGCAGCTCAGATTAGAGAACAGGTCAATGCCACACAGAGTTCTAGCAGCAGACAAATCTCTAGAACAACTGTTAAGAGGAGACTGTGCGAATCAGGCCTTCATGGTAAAATAGCTGCTAGGAAACCACTGCTGAGGACAGGCAACAAGCAGAAGAGACTTGTTTGGGCTAATGAACACAAGGAATGGACATTAGACCAGTGGAAATCTGTGCTTTGGTCTGATGAGTCCAAGTTTGAGGTCTTTGGTTCCAACCACCGTGTCTTTGTGCGGCGCAGAAGAGGTGAACGGATGGACTCTACATGCCTGGTTCCCACCGTGAAGCATGGAGGAGGAGGTGTGATAGTGTGGGGGTGCTTTGCTGGTGACACTGTTGGGGATTTATTCAAAACTGAAGGCATACTGAACCAGCATGGTTACCACAGCATCTTACAGTGGCATGCTATTCCCTCCGGTTTGCGTTTAGTTGGACCATCATTTATTTTTCAACAGGACAATGACCCCAAACACACCTCCAGGCTGTGTAAGGGCTATTTGACCAAGAAGGAGAGTGATGGGGTGCTGCGTCAGATGACCTGGCTTCCACAGTCACCGGACCTGAACCCAATCGAGATGGTTTGGGGTGAGCTGGACCGCAGAGTGAAGGCAAAAGGGTCAACAAGTGCTAAGCACCTCTGGGAACTCCTTCAAGACTGTTGGAAAACCATTTCAGGTGACTACCTCTTGAAGCTCATCAACAGAATGCCAAGAGTGTGTGGAGCAGTAATCAAAGCAAAAGGTGGCTACTTTGAAGAACCTAGAATATAAGACATATTTTCAGTTGTTTCACACTTTTTTGTTCAGTATATAATTCCACATGTGTTAATTCATAGTTTTGATGCCTTCAGTGTGAAGCTACAATATTCATAGTCATGAAAATAAAGAAAACTCTTTGAATGAGAAGGTGTGTCCAAACTTTTGGTCTGTACTGTATATCTATGCACATCTAGAGTTTCCCAAATCATCTTTGCAGTTTAGCTCAAAGTCAGTCAGTCTGGATGGGGAGCACCTGAACAACAATTTTCAAGACATGTCAAAGATTTTTAAACTGGATTTAGGTCTGGACTTTGACTGGGCCATTCAAGCCTATGAATAAGCTTTGATCTGAACCAATTCATTGTAGCTGTGGCTGCATGTTTAGTTTTATTGTCCTGCTGGAAGATGAACCTCTGTCCCAGTCTCAGTTCTTCTGCTTTCCCTATGTTGTGGGGATGCTGAAGAAAAGCATTCCCACAGCATGATGCTACCACCTATGTGTTTAGAGTAATGTGCAGTGTTAGTTTTCCACATAGCCATTGGCATGTAGCCCAAAAGGTTCCATAACCTGACCAGAACACTGTTTGCTGTACCACTTAAATGACTTTTAGAAAACTTCAAATATTACTTCATTTGGCTTTTTTCTCAGCAATAGGTCCTTTTGTGCCACTCTCCCATAAAGGCCAGACTTGTGGAGTTAATAACTATTAATTGTCATGTCGACAGATTCTCGCGCCTGAGCTGTAATAATAATAATACATTTGTTTTATGAGCGCCTTTCAAGACTCTCAAGGTCGCTTTACATCAATTAGATAGGTCCGCAGCTCCTCCAGAATCACCATGGGCTAACTGGCTGCTTGTCTGATTATTTTATATGACCCTGCATAGATTAAGAAAGGTTTGGGGAGTGGATGGATGATTTTATTTAGGAGTAATGACCTCTTAATTATTTGGATGCAGGAGACTCAAAAACTATAACCAGGAAAAAACTAGAGCTGCACAATTTTAGCAAAATGCATATTATGTGATAATATTGGTGAATGTTGCAATAACAATGCTACTTGCAACAAATCTGTCTTTATATTTGGATTAATGGCAAACAGATTAAGAAACTGTTCTGGCGCTTAAATAACCTAGTTGTATTTTTTTAATGACCTGACCACCTTACCACCTCTTTACCTCCTAAGACTTTTTATGCTACATTCAACAACATTTGTCTCCAAATATATCACACACATAGAGAGCCTGAATGCATGACACTTAACTAACATTTATTGCATTCCAGGTGTTTCTTCGCAATTTGCATATTGTATACAGTGATATTTAAGGACTTTGTTAGACCAGCCTGTCACAAATATATAAATTGCACTTCTACAGTTGAATCTATGAAAAATAGAAAAGATTATGTAACTATAAATAGTAATTAGTAATTTTGAAGCAACCAGGTCATTCTCAGGAACCTATTACCTGTAAACGTAGCTTACAGTAGTTGGGTCACTGTAGATACTGCATATCTACTGTACTGTTGATATTCACACTACTATCATCCTTTTATATGCCTTTACTTACCAGGTGTGTGCAGTGGGCAATGTGCTGTGTGTAGGGGCTGCAATGATCTGGAATGAGGGGCAGAGTGTGTTGAATCCTCCAGGGGGAAGCTGAGAGGAGCCAGTGGTGAACTGCAACAGACGAGCCAGCTCTTCCTGGGTGAAACTGGACACCACTGCCCAGAACCACTTCATGACCTGTGGTAAAAAGAAAAATAAATGACCTTCTCAGACGGCACTCTACTGCTGGAACATAATATGGAGAGAGAACCTCCTTAACATACCTTCTCTCTAAAGTGCCACGATCCTCCGACAATCACAGCGTGGGCTTTGAAGTCCTGCACGTTTATATCACCAGTGCCACACATCAACAGCTAGTAAGATCAAAGGCAAACAGACATAATTACCTGATGACTATTTTAAAGGTTGCCAGGATTTTGTCCCAAAAAAATACACACCTACCTCCAACTCATTCTCATCAAATATGGCCAACAGATTCTCTGGAACCAGTTCGTTCAAACCTGCAATGAATTAGGAAATTACACTACAGACATGCTTAACTGGAAAGGTCAAATGAAAGCGGTTTGCACAAAAAGCCAGACAGCGGCTGCAGACATTGTCTTACCTTTCAGGAAATGTTCCACCTCATCCCTCACCTGGCTGGCTAGTCTGTACTGAGCGAGCAGGTTAAGGTAATGCATCTTGTTCTCATTGGTGACGGCAATCTGAGCTCCCCCTGAAATCAGCTCCACCACCTGCAATCAGAGCATGACACAGAATAGAATAAGTCTCATAAAGAACAATGTCTTGTGTGGGATGTAATACCCCATTGTATGATTTTGTACAGCGCCAATTCTTGCAGGAATGCTGCCCTGGGCAAGTAACCCAGCTCCCAGGTCTCATAGCTGACAGCTGCTACATTTCCCTGTTAGCACTTAATTTATTTCTCTACTCCTCACTGAGTTCACATGCAAATAACCAATACAAAACTCATTCAAGGCACAACTGAGATCTGCTGCAGATTCATCCCTTCTGCAGCCACTCTGGACACATAACCTAAGGATTGAACTGCCTCAGTGGACTTGCGATCTTCTCATACTGCGTACTGGTGCCATGTATTCCACAGATACAAGCACCCGGCTATCCACTTGATGTAAATGAATCATGATTCCTCAGACCAGGCCTCCTTTTTCTATTGCTATGTAGTTCAGTTCTGCTCACATGTCCATTAATGGTGCTTCGGGCCGTGGACAGGGGTCAGAATGAGCATCTTGACTAGTCTGTGGCTATCAATCCCCATTAGGAGGGAAACTGTGATGTATTGTATATTCTTACACCTTTCTATCCAGAGTCAAGATCAACTTTTCCATCAGTCGGAGCTACAGGAGCTAATCTATTGGATCAGACCACACAGGACTGCCTTCACGTCCCTTATGCATCAATGACCAGTTCACCACTGTTCCTTCTGTGAACCACTTTTGATAGATACTGATCACTGCAGACTGGGAATACCCGACCAGCGCTGCAGTTTTGGAGCTCTTCTGACTCAGTCGTTAAGCTATCACAATTACCGTAGGTCCTTGTCAAATTTGCTCAGATCCCCAAGTTGCCCATTATTAATTTTTTGCTTCCATCACATCATCTTTTATGACAAGTTGTTCACTACCTGCTTAATATACCCCACCGCCATCAGCTGCCATGATGAATAGAAAGTCAGTGTTATTTACTTTACCTGTCGGTCATAATGTTATGCCTGATTGGTGCATAAGCGTCACTGCACAACCCCTACCTGGATGTTTCAGCAATGACCCAATAACAACATTTTGTGTCATGTAATGCAATGCAGAAGCTCATTCTCCACTGAATTAGTTGCACTCACCTCTGCATGCCGACTGCTTAAACGTAAAGGCAGATTAACCTTTCTGCTTAATAATTACGTGACCTTTTGAGGGCACTGAGAGCATTGCATCTCCAAATGATCAAAATAAACAAAAAGTGACAAGACTTAATGTTTCACATAAAGCAATTCAATTCCTGGTGTTTAGACCCATCTAACACGTTTCAATATGGCAGCATTTGTGGCAATATAAACAGTAGCTAATTTTATTCTGCAACTGCTTTTAAACTGCAACGTTAAAGAACAAGTAAAATTCCACTGTATAAACCCACCACTTTTCACTTCTAAAGAAAAAGAAGAGATTTGCCAAACAAGCAATCTGGTTTATTTTATTTGGTTTATAGCTTCTATCTACGATGGAATTGCTTCAGAGATTAAAAGCAGGCTTCTTTTCCCAAGTGTTGCCTCACCTTTTCCAGCTGGCCTGACTTGTTGTACTTCTCCTCAGCAAACACCAGGTCCATTTCACTCACGTCATTGTTTAGGATGAAGCAGACTTTAGTTTTGTAGAACTCCTGGTCATCCGTCTCAAAGTACTGAGTGTGGAGAAACAAAACGAAAACACAGAACAATGGCATTTTTAAACAAACATACCATGTGATCTTCTCAAAAAATGAATAAAAACATAACTGGATAGGGAGATTTTGAAACCCATAACAGATTAGATAAACAGCACAACACGCTGACTGGCTTTTTATAAATAATCGCAAGGACCAGATTACGTCTCCTGGCTTTGTGAAATATGTTTAACTGATGAGACACCCCAGATGACAGACTATATAAATAATAAAAACAGCGACCTTCCTACCTTGTAGTTCATCCTAAGGCCAATGATCTGAGCTAGGAAGGAACGCGTAAAGCGAGCCCGGACCAGCTGTTTGTAGGCTCCGCCCAGAGCGGATTCATACAAACATTTTCCGACGATGCGACCAGCAAACTCATACATCTTCAGACGCAAGTGGGGCGGCCTGTCAGCATTTGGGTGCACCTGGAAAAGGAAGGACGGTTTTTATTGTAGTTTCTAAAGCCGTACATTGATTAACTGGAAACATAATGTCTTAATATGGAAATATTCATAAGCAATAACTCACAAGGCCCTGGTTATTTTCACTGAAGCGGGTGAACAGCTGGTTGGATGTGTCAAAGAGGGTCTTACAAATAAGCTCAAACCACTCCCTGCGAGGTCCTCCCCAGTCAAGAGCTGATGAAAGAAGTCAAATTCTTGTCAACTTAGTGTCTTACTATAGATAAAGTTACAGGGCCTTGCAGAGGTATTCAAACCCTTTAAACTTTTTTTCCCTTACATTTTGTCATGCTACAACCACAAACTTTAGTCTATTTTATTGGGATTTTATGTCACAGACCAACACAAAGCAGTGCATAAAGGTGAAGTGGAAAAAAAACTGTATTATGGATTCAACCCTCAGAGTTTTGGGGTATTTCTCTATCAAGTTTGCTCACCTAAAAATTACATGTTTTCTCTGCACCATTTTAAGCTCAGTCAGATCAGGAGGAGAGGGTCTAGGAACATCACCTCTAAGTCTTTTCAAAGTTTATATTCAGAATTAGGGTCTGAATGTGATTGGACCACATGAATATGCTTTGATCTAAACCATACCATTGTGGCTCTGGCTGTATTGTCCTGCTGGATAGTGAACCTCCAACCCAGTCTCAAGTCTTGTGCAACCTCTAGAAGGTTTTCTTCCAGGATGGTACTCCATTCATCCTCCCATCAACTCTGACTAGACATGCTGTCCTTGCTGAACAAAAGCATGATGCTGCCACCACCATGGTCGACATGTTTGCTCTGTTCCCTACAAATCAATAAATTTTAAAACTGGGACATATTATAGCTTCTTGTCAGCAATGGCCATCTTCTTGCCACTCTTCATCAAAGGCCCGATTTGTGGAGTGCACAACTAATAGTTGTCCTGTCAACAGATTCTCCTACTTGAACTGTGGATCTAAGCAGCTCCTCCAGAGTTACTACTAGGCAGCTTCTCAGATATTGCTCTCCATGCCAGTCTGCTAGTTCAGGTGGACGGTTAGCTTATTCGTAGAGGCCTTCACAGAACAGCTGTGTTTATACTGAGATTAAATTACACACAGGTGGACTTTATCTACCTGTTACTGGTAGTATACTGGAAGAGATAGATTGTGATTAGAAGATTGTCGGGGGTAACAATATGCACGCCACACTTTTCAAATGTTTACTTAAAAATTGGAGAACCTGCATCACTTTCCTTCCACTTTCAGACCATGAGCTACTTTGACTTTGTGTTGGTCTATGAACATAACATTTCAATAAAATGCATTCAAAAATGTTATGTTTTAAATGTGAAAACGTTCGGGGGGTTTGAACACTTCTGCAAGACACTGTACAATGAAATTTATCTTTTTTTTTTTTTTTACCTTCCTCATCCTGAAACACAATTTCAAAGTTCTTACTCCAGTCTGACACAGAGAAGTTTCTTGTAGCCTTTAGTGACTGTACAACAACAGAAACGAGAATCAAAATGATCACAGGGGTCACAACATTGTTAGTATTTCATTTTTATTTATTTAGTTTAAAGAGACTGATTTTCTTAGCAAAGAATAGAGAAAAAGCACTCACTGACTCCAGAATGGCATGTCGAGTGATTTTTAGGCAGGTTTTGGAGCGAGGTTTCTTGGAGTGGATGTGCCTGAGTTCACGCTGAAAGAAGTTTACCTTATCTTGAAAGGTCTCAGAGCCACCTAAAGACAAAAAGATGACATCACTGCCAAACTCTCACCACAGGGCCATTTCCGGCCGTTTTTTTTTCTTCAAGAAATAAAATTCTCATCACGCTGAAACAAACCAATGTTTTTGTGCAGGAAGCGAATGAAAGTAGCAGCCATGATGTTCCTGTCTTTGCAGCTGAGCTCCACAGGAGGCTGTATGCCGTCGTCCACCACAAGAGTTAAATACTTATGAACCGGGTCTGGACCATAGTAGGTAAACTGAAAAGAAAGGCTACAATGAGCTCTGAAAGAAAGTCAAAATGGCCCTTATATGGGGTTTCATTTTATTTTTGTTTTGCTTACCTTGGTTCCTGGACATACTCGAAAGGTGAAAAGGCGCCATGGAATAATTTTCAGGTAGAACTCCTTTACAGATAGTTGCTGTTTGACAGATGTCCAAAATCAGTGCTATGTACTTAAACACATCGCTTACAAACAAATGTAAAAAGTGGACTTTATTATTAAGCTCCAGTACTCACCTTTGGCGATATGTAACAGTAGACCTTTTTTGGTTTCTTCACCTTCTCTGGTTGTCCCTCCACAGGAGAGTCATGCTCCTCATCCTCCTCGCCCATAGAGGGCCTCCTCTGAGGAGCTAGCAAAGAGGAGGCAGGTAACTGCCAAGATGAATTGCTGTAGTTGCCACTACTGTAAAGATACGCCTCGAAGTAGATGCTAATGCCTGGAGTGGACACATTCTTCTCCACGCAGGCCTTTTCATTCTCTGCAGTTTGCAACAACAGATGTGAGGGTTAGCCTCTGAAGACATAGGCTAGTAAAAAACAAGGCATTGTTTAGCATATAGAGAAAGCTCACCACTGAGAACAATTATGTCAAATTCTCCATTGCTGAGCGGCTGATCCTTATAAGAGATCCGGGCCCTGAAACAACCCGTCTTCCTCAGGATGAGTCTCAGCAAAACCTGGCACTGCTGCTTGTTGAGAGAAACCGACTTATTGTAGAAATCATCTAAACTGTCATCATCCACAGTGCCAAGCTGAAAAACCAGAAAAATACATTAATATGAACACTAGTGATGTTTAACTCACTGTAAAGCCATAGACTGGGAAACAAATTAACACAATAGTAAAAATAAATCCAAACTTCCACTTTCACTGTCAGAACAAAGTAAGAAACAATGTGCAGTGCCCTGCAATAGTATTTTTAGACCCTTAGAACCTTTTCACAATTTGTCACGTTACAACCACCAGAATATTTATGTATTTTATTGGGATATTAAGCCTTCGAAAGTCAGAATAAGTAAACCGAGTCCAGCTGTGTGTCATTTATTCTCATTAATACGGCTGCTCCGTAAAGTCCTCAGATGTTTGTTACAGAACTTTACTGAAGAAAGGGCATCATGAAAACTAAGGAACAAAGTCGACAGGTCTGGGAGAAAGCTCTGGTGAATTGTTTTTTGCAAGGTTAGGTTATAAAATAATGTTCCAAGCACTGAAGAGCTCGCAGAACACATAGTTTAATCAATCATCTGAAAATGGCAACCTTAACTCTAGCAAGAGGTCCTGTTTGCAGTTTTTTCACAAGGCATGTAGCTCCTATTATGTGGTAAAAGCTGCTAAGAGTTGATCTAAACACGGATGGAGCCAAGTACGGGTTAATGCTAGAAGAAAAGATGTATAAATAACTTTGCAAAGTACAGCAAGATAAAAATGGATGAAGAAAAGAAACTATACTCTTACAGAGTGAACATGGACACTGTAGTTTTCTTCATCCGTGAGAGACGTGGAGTTACTGGTGGGGTTTCCATACTCGTCTCTGGGTTCAATTTGCAAGGTGTGCTGCTGGCCATTTGTTAGCACCAGAGTGGAGAAATGGTAGGCTATCTTGGTTTTAGATGGAACAACTGTCCCTGTGAGAAGAACATACAAGATGAAAAATGTAAGTGATTACTTTTTTTTTTTTATAAAGTAAGCCCTGGAAAATAAACTCATAGTGGTCACACCTGGTTGGAAGATCTTGTAATAAGGACTGTAGGCCACATTGAGGCCACCCAGTTTTACAGCAACCTCATAACGTCCGGCTTTGCGCACCGTAAAGGCTACTTTGACTATGTTGGACTCTGGCTCCTGCAGAACTTCCTGGGTGACCGGGATGTCCAAAGCCAGTTCGATGTGGGTGATGTTCACCCTCAAACCCACAGGCCGATGTGCAGGGAAAGGTTGGCCATTTTTGTAAAAAAGCTGAGAGAACACAAAGTGAGTAGAGCAACTTTATGATTATATAAACATAGTTTTTTAGAGAGAGACAAGTATTGTCATACTTATAGTGGATATTGTATCTTTATGTTAAAATGTTTTTAATTTGTCACATTTCAACAACAACTTCAATGTATTTTGTGGGATTTTATGAGACCAACATAAAGCAGTACATAACTGTGATGCGACAGGAAAAAAAGATGCATGGCTTTCAAAGGTTGTAACAAATACTAATATTAAAGGTTTGACATACATTTGTATTCAGCCCCATTCACACTATTGGTATAACCAGCTGCCTTCAGAAGTTACCTAACACTTCAGTAACACCTTAGCAACACATTGTGGTGGTAGTATCATGCTTTGGGGATGCACTTTATCAGCAGAGAGAGGGAAGCTACTCAGAGTCGATGTAAAAATGAATGGAATTTAAACTCAGGTCAATCCTGGGAATCCTAGCAACAACCCAAACCATACAGCCAGCCCTACAACAGCGACGCTCTCCATGCAACTCGGCTGAGCTTAAGCTTTTCTGCATAGAAGGATTAGCAAGAATTTCAAAGAGTTGGTAAAGATACCAAACAAAGAGATATAAAATCCCAATAAAATACATTAATGTTTGTGGTTGTAACGGGTCAAAACTGTATATTTTTAGTCACATTTTCAAAATCAATTTTTACCTGAACTCTAAAGGTCATTGTCTGCCCGACTTCCTGTGGTTCCTTCCAGTCCCATGACACCTTACAGGAACGCGGGTCCAGGTAGTTGCCGCGGACATAGTCATAGATGCTGCGGTCGCCCCTTCTCCCGGGATCGTCATTCTGCAGGAAGCTAACGATCCTAGCTGCGAGCTCACAGAGGAACTTGATGGTAAAGAAAAACGCTATGATGGAAACAGTAATTCCACCTGGAAAAGGAAGAAACACAGGACAAGTATTAATTTCTAGCTTAAAACAACACAAATATATTTACTTACTTTATATATCCTGTTAAGGTTTTTTAGCATGTATGGCCGCCAATCGTTCAACCCAACAGCTGACCCTGAACTCACCAATCACGTAAAACATGAGGTCCCTTATCAAAAAGCACAGTGCCACAGTACAGCCAAAAAGGAGAGCTCCCGCTGAGGAACACAAGAAAAACACAATAGTTTGTATATTTATACAGTGTAGATTGTTTTCTAAAGCATCAGATTACATTTCTGCTTTTATCATGATGCGTTTCCATATGACTGCCACTGAGCTATGGCATGCATAAAACCACACCTAAATAAAGGAATGTTGGGGAACAAGAGGGATAGTTAAGCATCCAGAGCAAGAAGAAGTTGTTCTAACTTATTGTAAACTCTTATATAGAACAACTAAATGTTATGAATGTGAGAGTAAAGTTATGGATTTATGAGGTGTGCATACAAATAAAGAAAAACTAAAGTTGTCCATGGTTACACATGCATGGGTGTCATCATGAAAAACTTATCTTTCTTCACTGAGTCACACTCGAACAATGAGTGACCTTTTTAATGAAAGGAATATTGAAATATCCGCAACCAGCCTCTTATTTACACCCTGAACATTAATGCTGCAGGACAGCAACCACAGCTCAAAGAAACAGAAAATATTCAGTCTCACCAGTTGACCACTTCTCATTCAGACGCCTCTCAGCAAGGCTGCGCACCAGCCGGATCTCGTAGTCCTGGTCTCGGCTCGCCCTTGAGGTCTGCAGAATCTTGATGCCTGTGGACAGCTTTATGTAGTCGGCGTAATAGTAACCCCAGGCAGCTAAAGAGAGCTGAAGCTGACTGTCAAATCGAGACAGGTCATCCAGATTCATACAACCCAAGGCTTTCAGTCTGGGGTGAGAAAAAAACAAAAGTGAAAGTATTTTAGGTAGATAATTAACTAGTTTTCTTCAGAATACAACTCCATCACTACGGTCTATTAAGCCACACCACTGCTGGTAATGCACACAAGAGACTGTCCCTTGTACAAAACTCCTTTATGTGAAATTGTGCATGACAACCAGAGTGTTTTCAACTGAACAAACGTGTCATATTAAGGAGTGACGCAGTCAAGTGCATGCAATCCAAATGTATTTTTAGACAAGGAGAAATGAAAAAAAACCCTGCAAACAAATGATTTGAAATGAAGCTTTACGGCTAAACAATAATTTCCTCTATCAACTTGTTATTGTCAGTCTAACCTTATTAACAATCTTTGCAGCTGCTGCATTTTGCTTATAAGACAAACATTTTATGGTTAATAAAACATTTTATTTTAAAGAAACGTTTGTATTTCCTTCCCCATTCTATGCAATTTTAAACTGATGTAATCTCTCCGATCTTTAAACTGTGTTGTACAATGTAACATTAATGGCCATATATAGTATTTCTAAGTATATTTAGCTGAAGGATCATCCCACTGAGAACACTTCTACAATTAGCACAAATATTTACTACCACTGCATTGGAGTTTAAAACTGACAACAAAATTGTGTGAGTAATAAAGACACAAATTCAACTCTGGATGAATCAAAATGAGAATATTATCATAACCTTCTGAACTGTGAAATGGTTAGCTATTCTTAAAGCCAGAAACTATTTTATTAAAACTTCACCACCTTTGCTTCTAAACCATGACAGCCATTTATAAAAATGTATTTATTTTACCCAGAGAGGGGTAGTTGTAATTTAGATAGTTGTTAAAAAAATCTTTAAAAACTGCAGCAGTCTGTAACGGATGTCAGCAGACTGAAAACCCTGCCTTCATGTACATATATATATATATATATATATACACACACATAACCCTTCCTAGCGTCTAGAAAAGCTACATCAAAACACCAGAACAATGTAATAAGTCATAGAGAAATGCTGTGCCTGAAAAAAAAAATAATATTTAAAGTAACTAATCCCTAAAAATAGATGCTGTTTACAAACCCATGTCACACTGGTGTTGAGGCTAAAGCGAAGACCTTTCTTAGCTTACGTGTGGTGATAGTGCTCTAGGTTCTGGGAGCAAAGCCACTCCTGGAAGGCAAAGTCTCGAAGCAGCTTGATATGAGCTTCTGCAATTTCCCTCCAACGCCGCTGCTCTTTCACCACCTCCTCCAGGCGACTCAGTGCATTCAGACTCAGTTCTTCCAGTGTCTGCACATCTGCGACACATAAAAACCACATAAAAATGATCAACATTACTAGAATGCTTACGTGTCTGCTGATGTACATGGTTTAAAATGTAGATTTTGTAGACGTTTGGTAACCAAAACAGTCACACAAAAATGGTATCTCTACCATTTGTTAATGAATCTAAACAAGGACCTCCACGCACTACAAAATGTACTTTAATGTATTTTTTTAACAAATAAAACTCAGACAAAGGTCATTGGCATAAAACAACTTCTGAAAATCGTTCATTTTCAGTGCAATCCGAAAGCGCTACCTCTATCAAATAACTTGGAGCACATATATTTCCTTTTATATGTTTTAGTCCTGAAGGCTGGAAAAAATATGAAAAAGCAAGAACTGCAATTCCAACCCCAAATAAAAGTGGAAATCCAAATCCGTTAGATAAAACCTGATTGGTACATCTAAAAATATGCCATAAATTGATATGCCATAAATGTTCTTACTCATTTTCAATTAGCCTCATGTTATTTAAGGTTCAGAGGTCTTTATAACTGGATGAGGCTTTAAAGTGACGATCTCCAGTATTGACACTATAAATAGAACAAGAAACCCTTGTGTTTTTACTTTGGCTGCTCTGTCGAATGTGTAATCAAACCCCTGGATAGAATGCTGGTAGTTCAACAAATCTGACGTGCTGGTAACCAGTTAAACAGACAAACCTTCTGCACATAGTGAGGAAAAATCATCTTCAAAAGGTCTTCCTTACACAGTATTAAAGCTCAATGCTCTTCTACATGTAATAGTTGGTGCTCTTTGGTGGGTTAAACATCCCTGCCTTACTTTCACTGTCTTCTGCTCATATCTGCGACGATGCTGGTCATCAAAGAAAATATTTTTTTTTCTAAACCACATTCATAAAATATCATATTAATGGTAAATCTTCAGCCTGCTGTACTAATTCTAAATGTTACCATTGTAATCATTAAAACCAGTAACCATTTCCCCCAGGCTACATATGTTTAATTTATTTATTCATTCATTTTAAAGTTATGGGAAAAGGAGGAAAACAAACCTATGAGTCTGAGCAAGAGTATAGAACTGCATTTCATAGAAAGTTCCTTAGAGATGATCTCATGATCTCTCTGCTTTGGGAGCTTGTCAACATGTTCATACCCTTAACGATCTAAGGTCATCGTATTCACTCCAAAGATTTATTGATGTTTAACAGAGCAGAAAAATGTCTTAGGTGGGCTTTAAGAGGTCCCGGGAAAGTTATTGTTTGCAATAAATAAAAACAAAAAACAATCAGAAAATATAATTTTTTGAATGGTGCATGGCAATATCTTATGGGATTTTGGGTCACAACTTTATACAAGTTTCAATGGAAATTTACGGACAGAAATTACACCTGAATTTTTGCATTTCAAACACTGTGGCTATGATAAACCGGATCTCGGGAACATTAAAATGTTATTGTTCTTTCAGATGATTTGTTTTGACATACCACACATTAGATTCAACTAACATACATACGTTTAGCTCTACAGCAAAGTTCATTTTTTGCCACTCATCTTGGAGGTAATACCAAAATATATTCAGAGTACCACCAAAGGCAGCCCAAGAACCACCATTGGACAGAAAATCAAGTCAGAAAGGTTTTCCCAGGAATCACTGGAAACCCACTCTGCATATTACAGCGCATATGTACTGGTGTAGAAAGAAAAACAGTACCTTCAAATAAGTGGCTGTATTGAGAAAGGCTATGTACTTGGAGCCATTCCTCAATCTGACTCTCTTTCCTTTTCTTCCACCGTACTTCCCAGAACAAGATCCACAACACTGAGCAGAAGAAGATTGTCAGGAAGAAGCGGCGGTCCATCAGACCATCCTTCAGCCCTTCACTCAGATCCCGCCGTGCTCTCACGAGAACTGCCACACACCGCTGGACAAACTCCTGCCACGGAATGTGAAAACGTTAAAACAGTCTCCAAAAAGCTTAAGATTGACACACAGAGTAAATACTGCTTTGCTTTTAGCTTTTAACCCTTAAAACATGACGTTTGTAGAAGAAAGGGAACCCTAATTAGCTTGTAAATAAATTAAATATGAAGGAAAAAAAAAAAAAAATCACAGAAGAACGAGCTAACCTGAATCTATTTATAAACCAAATTCGTAACCAACACAGTGCTTATTTTAACTAATTTTTATAGGGTACCCGCAATTAAGGACAGACAACTAACTAATAATCTATTTTAACGTGTAGGCTGGAAACGAGAAAATACTAAGGGCGAGAAACAATAAACTGCAACATCATCAATTCTCGCTCGGAGGCAGGCTGCTACAGCAGCATTCAGAGAGAAAACACAACGCTAACAGCTAGCCAAGCGTCCTTTTAGAAAGCTCGGCGCCATTAATAGGTGGTTATCAAGCCGTACATTTAAAGATCTTTATAGAGAACTGCCTGCAACTTAAGAGGTGCAAAAAGCATTATTTTTGCCAACATAAATCTGTAAATAATACATGTTTAACAAGCGTTGTATCTACCTTCGTCTGCCAATAGTTAGCATAGCAACCGGAACACATAAGCAGAAAGTCGTCGCTTTCTTATTACGTTTTACCGTCGACACACGAGGGGAGCAAAGGCAGCTAAGTTCAGAGTTAAAGGCTGAAATTCGGAAACATGGTAAATTATTCCGATTTTTTTACACTATCTTAATCTATTAACATATCCTATTCTGTTATTTAAGTTGACTTTCTTCTATGTTGGTTGTTGCGCTTTAACGTTTTATGCAGACATGCTGTTGAGATTAGCTAACTTTAGCGCAGTTAGCATAGCATTAATGCAAGCTAGCCTGATAAAAAATAAGATTAATTTAAATTACCAATAAATTAGAATATCATCGAAAATATAATTTAAGCTTGTATATTGAGGCTTTGCATAATGAGTGATATATTCCAGGTGTTTTCTTTTAATCTGCTGATCATGACATTACAGCTAAAATTCAGTTTCTAAGAAAAATGGAATTTCACACAAGCCAATAAAAAAAGTTAATAAATAAATCTAATGTGATGTTCTACGCATTCATGGGGATAATTGCTGAACTGACAGCCATTGCCAAACTTAACAGGAAAAGTAAGCCATAATATTCTTTACTAGAGAAGGTGTTACCAGTTCAGTGTCCACGCATATTATTGGAAAACTGAGTGGAAGGAAAAAGTAGTAGAAAGAGTAACAGGGGTGACTGCATCCTTGAGAGGATTGCGAAGACAAGCCCCTTCTAGAGTTTGGAGAGATTCACAATGCATGGAGTGAGTGCTTCAAGAGCCAACGTACAGAGGTATCCAAGACATGGGATAGAACTTCCCCATTCCTTGTGTTCAGCCACGCCTGAAGCAGATACATTAAAAGCATCATGCCTGATTTAAGGATAAAAGCAACTTGACTGTTGCTCAGTGATCTGAAGTCCTCTTTTTAGATGAACATCAATTTTGGATTTTATTTAGAAACAAAGGTCCCAAAGTCTTGTCGAAGCGTGGAGAGGCATATAATCCAGTTGCTTGAAGTCTGCTGTGAAGCTTTAACAGTCAGTAAAGATTTGGGGAGGCAGGTCATTGCTGGTGTTTTCTAAAGTCCACAGTCAGTTCAGTTGTCTGCACAGAAATGTTAGAGCACTTCCTGCATCCCTCTGCTGACAAGCTTTACGGAGATGTTGTATTCATTTTCCAGCACGACTTGACAATTGTCCACTCTGCCAAAGTTATCCACACCTGGTTTGATGACCATGCCATCACTGTACTTGATTTGCCAGCAAACTGGCCTGACCTAAACCCTGTAGAGAAATTCTAGAGGTTGTTTTTGTCAAGAAGATGAGAGACATCAGACCCAACAATGTTGACAGGCTGAAGGCCGCAGTTAAACCAACCTGGGCGTCCTGAATGCGTTAGCAGAACCACAGACTGATCTCCTCAGTTCAATGCCACATTGATGCAATAATTCATACAAAAGGAGTCCAATCAAAGTATTGAGTTTATATACTGTACAGTACGTGGTAGGTCAATATTTCTTTTTTGAAAAGACTTTTTTGTTGGTCTTGACTAATATTAAAAGAAATCAGAGAAGCAAAATTTTGAGTTTTCATTTGCTGTAAGCCATCAGCATCAAAATGAATAAAGGGAAACATTGTAAATGTATCATAATATAAAACTGCAATCACTTTTCAATGATATTCTAATTTATTGAGATGTAACAGTTCCGTCATTGACTGCTTTCAAATGCAGTTTGAGTTTTGATAGAAGTTTTTATCGTGTTCATATTTTCTTCATTATCTTTAATGCACATTCAAAGGCTGCTAAAAACTAGTTGTTCCTAATGTTGGGACTGTGAAAAAAATGTGGGATCCTGAGATCCTCTTCAAAAATCAAAGTATATAACAAAAAGGTAATAGTTAAAAAATATGTATACTATAAATGTTACAATAGATAAAAGAAAACAGTGGTTTTCAATAGTTGTTAATTCTGTTTATTTGGTCATTATGTCATTTTTCATTGATTTATTAATTATTCTTTGATACTCAACTGTCCCTAGTATCTTTTACTGTTGGTGTGTTGGGAACCACTGCTATAAACATTTGATTTTATTTATTTTATTTGATCTGATATCTCTGTGTGTTTATTTCAGGGGAAACAGAAGACAAAAAAGTTTGCTGCAATGAAAAGAATGATTAATCTTAGAGATCATAGAATGTAAGTCTGAAAATCTGCAATTTATTTTTATTTATTATTTCCCTGTTAAATGTTATGCATTCTCATGACCAGCTTGTTTGTCCAGTGAATTTAGCATTTCAAAACAAAATCAGTTCAACTTGACCTTTTTACTGGTTTTGTAGAAAAGAAAAGGACCGCGCTAAACCCAAAGAGAAGAAGAAGAAGAAAGATCCTTCAGAACTTAAGGAGCGGGAAGTGTACGCTAGCCACTTAAATGAATAAACTGCATCTTAACTTGTGTTTTGTGGTGTTTTTCACCTTTTCTTTTTGTTTTCATTGCAGCACAAAGTATCCGTCCTGCCTGTTCTTCCAGTACAACACTCAGCTTGGCCCACCGTACCATATTCTTGTCGATACTAATTTCATCAACTTTTCCATTAAGGCCAAGCTGGACATTGTTCAGTCTATGATGGACTGCTTGTATGCCAAATGTAAGAAGTATAAGGACTCTTAATGCAGATGTAATACATGCTCTGTTGGAGAATGTTATAATTTAATGATAATGACAGAAAATTCTATAATTTTCCCCCTGATATGTGATCTGCTCCAGGTATACCCTATATCACAGACTGTGTGATGGCTGAGATTGAGAAGCTTGGGATGAAATACAGAGTTGCTCTCAGGTACCATCTTGAGCAATCATTTAATTATTCAGGCCCAATACGTGTATGTAGTTCTTCTTTTCCACCTAAGCAATATTTTCCTGTGTTTCATCTCCATCATCCTGCTGACAGGATAGCCAAGGATCCACGCTTTGAGCGCCTGCCATGCACGCATAAGGGAACATACGCTGATGACTGTTTAGTCCAAAGGGTAACCCAGGTAAAATAAACACACAGTAGTAAACATCCAGTGGACAGCTGGTGTTGATTTTATTACAAACCGTGTATTATGAGTAAAATTATGTAATGGGTGGCACATCAGTAAACGTTTACCTAGAATTACCAGGACCTACACTGTGTGGTATAACTAAATAATAGCTACATTTATTATTATAAAGTTAAACTTCAGCCTTGGTAGCCGCTAAACTGGATGAAAGTGAACTAAATTAACACCCATGAAAAACAATGTCAAAAAAGTCAGCAAGCATTACATCTGTTTTTTTTTTTTTTGCACCGGAAATAAATTTGCTTGTGCCCTGATTGAAAAAAAAATAATTGAATTGAAGAACACTTGCCAGAGTAATCTGGCTGTAGAGATCTGCTTATCTATTGTTTCCGCTTGTCCAAGATGGGTCCAGGAAGTAAACTCAGGCGTTTCTCACCCCAGAGAGGGTCTGATATGGGGGTTGAGGCAGAGATCAGCGATTTGAAGTAACTATCTGAAGTCTTAGTTGGTGTGTGCCTTGCCTACGCTGTTTTGGACTGTTTGTCACAAAACAACTTAGATGACATGTCTGTCTGTATACATTCCTTTACCAAGGATAAAATATATGTTTAGTCTCGTTTTTTTGATAAAAGGGAATCTCAATAATCTGAAACATAACAAACTGGAAAATTTCAAACTAGAGGTTACTGTGTTTTTGTGAAGGTAACATCAACATGGTCACCGAAGAAACAAGTTAAATCCATCTTAATACATCCTTAAAGTCATTACTGGAGCCTTTTTGCCAAGAAAACAAAAATTAAAGGAAATATTACAGGTTGCACAGTGGAGTAGATGTTAGCAGTGTTGCCTGGTAGGGACCGATTGAACTGAACCTTGGTGTAGGAAGAAGATGTGAAATGAGACTCCGCCCTAATCTCCAAAAGAATCACAGCAGAGAAATCAAGACACAGTTTCTGAAATGAAAACGAGTGCTGTCTGACTCGATGCCAGCCGGGATCAGAGGTGCTTTAAAGAGAGAGTCCCCTACAGCAACAGCAGATCTATGGAAGAAGCAGGAGATGGTCAAATAATTAACAACTGTTTATAAAATTAAGCAATAGAAGTTTTATACCTTCTTTTCAGTTGCTACTGTTGACTAACTTATTCTGTTGAAGACAAACATTTTTGGAATAATGACCCAGTGGTCCTGCAGAAATACACAACTCCCTGGTCAGAACCGACCAATCAGAGCTAGAAGGAAAGTCTCAGCAGTGTCAGTAACGCTCACAACTCTCCTCTGCACATTGCGGACCGTCGTTCGAGCTAAAGATTGCCAGTGTGCTGCAGCTGTGCTAATTGCGGTTAAACAACCTACGTTACAGGAAAACTACATTTTTCGAGTGGCACCTGCTCAGAAAACAAAGACAGGTAAACAGAAGAAGACAGATGATAAAAAGCAAAAGCTGAGAGTTCACTGGAGGCTCTGCTGTAAGGGAGGAGCGTTGGCTGTAGCACAACAGAGAGCGAGGGGTTGCACCTGTAAGATGTGCTTGTTCAAATTTTCAGGCTAAGTCCAGGGTTTTCTCAGAACTCCCTACTGCAGCTTTAAGTCAGTTACCTGCATCATATTTTGGTAGTGACGTTTGTGTTTTATAATGCAGCCGGTGTCTTGTGTTAATAGAGATTGATTATTGCAAAACTTTGTGTGCAGCACAAGTGTTACATCCTGGCCACTGTGGATAGAGACCTGAAGAGAAGAGTGAGGAAGATACCTGGAGTGCCCATCATGTACATCTCAAATCACAGGTAACAAAATCCAAGCGTAAAATCTGGAAATTTTGCATGTTTTAGTTTTAAAACAAAATCAACAAAGATGCTTTTGTTTATATTTTGTTTTCCTGTTCGCAGGTATAATATTGAACGGATGCCTGACGACTATGGTGCTCCAAGGTTTTAACATTTCTGCCCTGAAGTTAACCGTGTAAATAGACTGATTATTCCTGTTGACTGTTTCTTTTTGTGCATAACAAACATATAGAGAGCCAGTGGTTTGATTTACTTATGAGTGGATTTAGTTATATTTCAGCTTTTCAAATTTCATTATATGTTGTGACCATGACATGTTTTGTTCCAATTTGATTTATGAATAAATGAATTACAAACTGAACAGTTTTTACTTTTTTTTATTTTTAATTGGAGAAAAAACAGTAATTACCAAAAAAGTGACTGAAAGTAATAAAACATTTTCTCACACATCCTTGATCAAACTACAGGTACATCTCAATAAATTAGAAAGTTATCAAAGAGTTAATTTATTTCAGTAATTCGAATGAAAAAGTGAAATTCATAGATTCATTACACATAGTAAGATATTTCAACTGTTTATATCTGTTTATTTTATTGATCATGGCTTACAGGTAATGAAATCCTTGAATTTGGTTTCTCAGAAAATTTAAATAATACATGACTACATATTACTGCAAGTTGTGTATGACATGCATACTACAAGACCAGTTAAAAAGAATTTATAATGCAGATATGTCCGCCTACTAAAAAGCATGTTTATATACTGTACAGAATACTTGCTTGGGCCTCCTTTTGCATGAATTATTGCATCCATGCAATGTGGCATGGAGGCAATCAGGCTGAGGTTCTGCTGAGGTGTTTTAAGGAGCCCAGGTTTCTTTAGTAGCGACCATCAATTTGACTGGATTGTTTGGTCACCGGATCTAAACCCCATAGATTCTCTATGGGGTTTAGATCAGATGAGACCAAGCACAGTAATACCATTGTCATTACAGAGTGCATGCAGGTGTTAAGTCCTGCTGGGAAGAAAAATCTGCATCTCCATAAGGCTTGGCAGCATGTAGAGTTCTAAATTTTCCTGGTAGATGGCTGCGGTAGACTCTACCTTCATTTCTTAATGAAATGCTAATTCAATTTTCATCTGAGGAGAGGACTTTGGATTCAATTCAATTCAGTTTTATTTATATAGCTCCAATTCACAACATATCATCTCAAGGCACTTTACAAAGTCAATTCAATCGAATCATACAGATTTCAAGTCAGGCACATACATTACAGTTAGGCCAGATGTAGGTTCTTGGATGAGAAGAAACAACACATAAAGTTAAAAGCTGAAATAACAGCAAATAACGCAAAGATGGAGAGTAGTATGAGAATGTAGCAGAGAGAGTGAAAGTGGTCATTACGTCCTCTAGCAGCCTAAGCCTATAGCAGCATAACTACAGAGATAGCTCAGGATAACCTAAGCCACTCTAACTATAAGCTTTATCAAAACGGAAAGTTTTAAGCCTAGCCTTAAAAGTAGACAGGGTGTCTGCCTCACGGATTAAAACGAAAGTTACGTATGTAACTCCGGTTCTATGAATCCCGGATGACTTCCAGATATTCATCTGTCACTCATAATTCTTGCTTCCGCGAGAAGATTCTGTAGGAATGACGTAGACATATACAGGTCCTTCTCAAAATATTAGCATATTGTGATTAAGTTCATTATTTTCCATAATGTCATGATGAAAATTTAACATTTATATATTTTAGATTCATTGCACACTAACTGAAATATTTCAGGTCTTTTATTGTCTTAATACGGATGATTTTGGCATACAGCTCATGAAAACCCAAAATTTCTATCTCACAAAATTAGCATATCATTAAAAGGGTCTCTAAACGAGCTATGAACCTAATCATCTGAATCAACGAGTTAACTAAACACCTGCAAAAGATTCCTGAGGCCTTTAAAACTCCCAGCCTGGTTCATCACTCAAAACCCCAATCATGGGTAAGACTGCCGACCTGACTGCTGTCCAGAAGGCCACTATTGACACTCTCAAGCAAGAGGGTAAGACACAGAAAGAAATTTCTGAACGAATAGGCTGTTCCCAGAGTGGTGTATCAAGGCACCTCAGTGGGAAGTCTGTGGGAAGGAAAAAGTGTGGCAGAAAACGCTGCACAACGAGAAGAGGTGACCGGACCTTGAGGAAGATTGTGGAGAAGGGCCGATTCCAGACCTTGGGGGACCTGTGGAAGCAGTGGACTGAGTCTGGAGTAGAAACATCCAGAGCCACCGTGCACAGGCGTGTGCAGGAAATGGCCTACAGGTGCCGCATTCCCCAGGTCAAGCCACTTTTGAACCAGAAACAGCGGCAGAAGCGCCTGACCTGGGCTACAGAGAAGCAGCACTGGACTGTTGCTCAGTGGTCCAAAGTACTTTTTTCGGATGAAAGCAAATTCTGCATGTCATTTGGAAATCAAGGTGCCAGAGTCTAGAGGAAGACTGGGGAGAAGGAAATGCCAAAATGCCAGAAGTCCAGTGTCAAGTACCCACAGTCAGTGATGGTCTGGGGTGAAGTGTCAGCTGCTGGTGTTGGTCCACTGTGTTTTATCAAGGGCAGGGTCAATGCAGCTAGCTATCAGGAGATTTTGGAGCACTTCATGCTTCCATCTGCTGAAAAGCTTTATGGAGATGAAGATTTCATTTTTCAGCACGACCTGGCACCTGCTCACAGTGCCAAAACCACTGGTAAATGGTTTACTAACCATGGTATCACTGTGCTCAATTGGCCTGCCAACTCTCCTGACCTGAACCCCATAGAGAATCTGTGGGATATTGTGAAGAGAACGTTGAGAGACTCAAGACCCAACACTCTGGATGAGCTAAAGGCCGCTATCGAAGCATCCTGGGCCTCCATAAGACCTCAGCAGTGCCACAGGCTGATTGCCTCCATGCCGCGCCGCACTGAAGCAGTCATTTCTGCAAAAGGATTCCCGGCCAAGTATTGAGTGCATAACTGTACATGATTATTTGAAGGTTGACGTTTTTTGTATTAAAAACACTTTTCTTTTATTGGTCGGATGAAATATGCTAATTTTGTGAGATAGGAATTTTGGGTTTTCATGAGCTGTATGCCAAAATCATCCGTATTAAGACAATAAAAGACCTGAAATATTTCAGTTAGTGTGCAATAAATCTAAAATATATGAATGTTAAATTTTCATCATTACATTATGGAAAATAATTAACTTTATCACAATATGCTAATATTTTGAGAAGGACCTGCATAGCCTCTGTGGTCATCTGGTGTGTCACAGGTGTGACTGTTGGTATAATTACTCAAACTGCAGTACAACTTATATGCAACTGAATACACTACAAAGACAAGATATTTAATGTTCAAATTGATGAACTTAGAGGGGTTTTTTTGCAAGTATTTGCTCATTTTGAATTCCTTCTATTTATTTATTTTTTTTAAATCCTATTTTATGTTTTACACTAATTCAAGCAGGAGGTATATTGAAAGGGCTAAAGCAATGATGAAAAGAAATGAACTTAAACAACATCTGTGCTTGTGCACCTTTTTTACCACATTTTCCCTTCTACTTAACTTTTTAATATGCTTGGATACAGCACTGTGTGAATAGTTTATGGAGGTTGTGTGCTGGACAACTTTTAAGTTAGCACACTTCATGGTTATTTAGGCCAAAACATGGCCATAACTTAACCTCTCTGTTTTAAAAAAAAAATATTGGTTTTATGTAACATTCTAATTTCATTGAGAAACCGAATTTTTGGGTTTTCATCAGCTGTTAGCCATAATCGTCGAAATGATGTTGTTTGAATCAATAAAATATGGGTTTAACCTCTTGATGTAAATTTTTTAAATAAATGTACCTTTTGATGATGTTTTAATTTACTGAAATGGAACTATAAATGTAATTCGCCGATTTAATTACGAGGAGCACCTAAATGCAACACTTGTCACCGCTGAGATCATGTTCCAAGACGAGCGCATGCGCAGTAGTTTAAGGTCGGGGAGTGTCTGAGCGGCTCGTTGGACTCAGAAACCAATGCAGAAGAGCATCTGCAGGAACAATGAACCGGGAGGATTGGAAGGAAAGGATTTTGTAAAATGGGCGTAATTTGAACGGATTGAGAAAGTCGCAGAGATTGGATCCCAGAGGAACATTGAATTGTTGCTTATTTGAGGCGTGAATGACCTCTAGCGGTACAGGGAATTAGGATTTTCTAATACTTTGTTGCCTGCAAACTCAGCCCTCCCACAGACTCGGTAGCGGCGTTGCATTGGAGAGAATATGAATACATCATGTTGAAAAATGAACAGGGTTAATATTAGGATCATTTTCTTGAGATATATTAAGTTGCCTTTATTGTCCTGTTAATAAGCATGCATAGTTGTTTGCCAGCAGGCCTCCAGTGTGCTTGAATATTCTTTACATTTCACTTTTTAAATTCCTGCTTAGGTTTAACAACTAAAAATAGATTTACCAGCTTCACTGATGCCATAATCTCCGGGAGGTCATGAGATGACCATCTGCTGCTGGAACCTGCTGTATACCTGCAAGCTGATTAACCAGTGAAGTAACCCAAGGCAGGAATTGTCTGTGTTTGGACTGTGTGACTGCCTGCTGAAGGAGGCATGCTGAGAGCCACAGCGTGCTCCACAGAGGAGAGGGATGAAGAGGATGATGGGGAAGAAGAGTTGAGGGATGGAGGGGTACCATTCTATGTAAACAGAGGAGGCCTCCCAATGGATGAGGAGACTTGGGAGAGGATGTGGCGTCATGTGACCAGAATCCACCCAGATGGTGAAGCTATGGCCAGGGAAATAAGGGGTGCCACTGAACTGCCCAAGGTAAAGTGAACTTACAGGACATTAATTAGTTTTTAAAAATGGACAGAAATAGTTACAGGCCCTTATCTAACCAAACATTTTAGCAAAGGTTATTTAAAAGGCAGATTATCAAAAAGCTGATTCCCGTTTGGAAAAGAAAAAAGTATTGGTATTACTGGATATCAGTGCTGCATTTGACACAGTTGTTCATAACACACTGACTGGTAGAGTGGAACCTGTGTGGGATTGACTGGTGCTCTATTAAATTTGCTCCAAGATTACTTGGCAGACTAGGACTACTTTGTCAATTGGCAATTATAAATGTGAGAAAGTAAAGAGCACATGTGTTGTTCCTCCTGGCTCAGTTCTCAGGCCACTTTTACTTCAACATTTCCATGCTGCCCCAACTCGGCTTTTGGAGTGTTATAGCGTCTTTTACTACATCATGATGCTGATGACACACAGGTTTATATTTTTGTCACCACATGAGTCATTGACTACATGACCACAAAGCATGCAAAAACATTGGTGACCAAGATTTTAACATCTAAAAGTCTATAACTAAGTCAGCCACCTACCATTTTAAAAACATTGCCAGCATAAAGGATTTCCTGTCAAAACAAAACACAGAGATACCACTGTTAGCTTTTACATTCAGTAGGTTAGATTATTGTCATACTGTCTTTAAGTATCTGTAAAAAGAACAATCAGACAGCTATAGATCATGCAAAATGCTGCTGGCAGAGTCCTTACCAACTCAAGGAAAAATGATCAAAACCTTAAATCAATGCACTCGCTCCCTGTGTCTAAAAGGACTTTTTTTTAATTAATATATCTGTGAGCCATTGAAAGGTCTTGGGCCTAATTACATTTCAGAGCTGCTTGTCAGATGTGAACCATTTAGACTCCTCATGTGACCACATCCGTGTTATTAAGCATTCCAAGGACAAGAACTAAATAAGAGGAGGCAACAACTTTCCCATAAAGGTCAAAGATGACTTAATCAGTCCTTTTTTAATGTCTCAACTATTTGTTTTTAATTACCATTTTTTTCTGCCTCTTTCTTTTAACATAGTGCTGAAATTGTAAAAATGTTTTTATAATTATGTTTTTAACTGTATTAATTTAACTGAATTCTTTTAACTTTTATTCCTTAATTTTCCTGTAAAGCTCTTTGAAATTTCTTGCATATATATTCTGCTGTCCAATTAAAGAAGCCATGCACTGCTTTGCCTCAAGTTGCAGTGAACATTGTGATTGTTGTAGTAATGCTGTTGTTTGTTCCAACAGATTTTAGTACCAAGTGTGCCTACATACCAACCTACAACTACCATCCCACAGCGCCTGGAAGCCATACAGAAGTACATCAGGGAATTACAGTATCCTTCCATGCATTTACGATACTTACTTTTATTTAATATGTTAGTAGGCGGGTTGATTTTAGAAAATTAAATGAGCAAATTTCTGTAATATAGGCCAAGAGTGTAGACTCTACATTCAGTATTAACCAAACCCATGGTTTCCACTTTGTGCAAAGATTCATTCATAATTAATCAGCAGCCTATGAATATAACAAAGCACTAAAGAGCTGTGCCCTCCTCTCTGTTCATGCTATGTTACATAACCCTTTAACTGTTCTACCTTAACTGTATCTCACAGGTACAATCACACAGGAACACAGTTTTTTGAGATAAAGAAAAGCCGTCCTCTCACTGCGTGAGTTACTCTTACTTTAAAAGCAAGAAGCTCTGTTCTCAGATGGTAGCTTAGATGGTGCTGCATCTGCCAGGGATCCATGTGGATTAGCTGTGTCTCTTGTTTACCCCAGGGCTTCTCAAGTAGCTGCTAATGTCAGTCAGGAGATGCCTGAAACACACTTCCTGACCTTGCTCTATTCGATTTGGGTTCCATTTCCTTGGCGGATGGAAATCATGTTGACCTTATGGAAACTAGAGCAGTCTTAGCACATGATTGGAAGTAGATTTACTGTTTATGTTTTATGAAAACATACATATTGCATATCTGTTTCATTTGTTTTCACAGGTTGATGGACATTGCTAAAGAGATGACAAGAGAAGCTCTGCCGATCAAATGTTTAGAGGCGGTGATCCTGGCCATGTATCTTTAAAGTCGTAGAGTACGTTGCATGATTCAGATTGAGTTAAATGTATCTTTAATTGCAGTTATGAATCTGGCTTAAGATTTTTTCTAAAAGTGACAAAACAAACCTGTTATTTTCCTCTTACTTATTGGTAAAGATGTCTAAAAAGGTATCTTTTATTGCAGCAGCATAATCACCCATTTAAACATTTTAGAAAACCCCAATGTACACTTATTCACTGGGGGAAATCGCTCTTGGTGTTGCTGAAAATTCCTACTAATTAAATGTTGTCGCACCATTCTAGTCGATAAGTTGATTTTGTCTAGGAACTTTTATTTACCATCCACAACTTCCTCTTATTTTCTCCTATTTTCTCATGAAGAGTGGCATTGTGAGGTGACCATGTCTCCATAACAACAATTTAATACTATACAGTATATAGGTCAACCAGTTTTTTGGGAGGTCATGCCAGGAAACGGCCTTTTTTCCTTTCTACCATCACAAAAGCAAATGCATAGAATTGGCCAAAGTGAGTCAGATTAGATTAAGATTGAGCTTTTCAGCAGTAAACTCTCCAGATGAATATGGCTGCTGTTAAATTTGGTGCAGGATCTGTGTCTTTACCAGGAGGGTAATAAATGTGGCCAGCATTGTAATATAGAAGGTTACCTGGATGCAGACTTTTGAATGATAATCTGAATATGAAGCTGTCATTTCTGTCTGATGAAGTCAACATGGAAGCTCAGTTAAAAAAAAAAAATCAGTTTTTATCATACATGCTTTTTAACCATTTTGTTGCCTCCACAATCCAGAATTTAAATCCTGATGTCCATTTCCTTGACATATAATGGCATAGTCATCTCACAAACAGCATGCCCGGTGTGGAGCGATTCCCGCTCAGCTTTAAATCTCAGTTCTCAGGGAACCACTTCTACCACATTGTGCTCGGGGTTCACAGCGGGGGCCGCTTCGGTGCACTGGGCATGAGTCGAAGGGAGGACCTCATGTTTAAGCCTCTGGAGTTTCGAACACTCATGGACTTGGTTCAGGAATTTGAAGGAGCCTACAGGGGCTACTGGCACAACCTGCGCAAAATTAAAATTGGCCAGTACGTGTCCCATGACCCTCATAGTGTGGAGCAGATAGAGTGGAAACACTCCATTCTGGACGTGGACAAGCTGAGCAAGGAAGAGTTACGGAAGGAGCTGGAGAGACACACTCGAGACATGAGGCTCAAGGTACAGTTTTGCTTCAAACTTCTTGCTTTTGTATCTAATTTATTGCTGATGGTGATTACTTTTTTTTATAGATTTGTGCTGTGTCCTGGAGCAGGAACACCAAAGAAATCACAAAAAGTTATTTGAGAAATTGAAATTTCGTATTTAGCTGGAAAACTGTCAAGTCAGCAGTCTTCCCTGTGATTATGTAAGCCATAACACAGTTGTGACATTTTTCTTTAAAAACATTTTTTTATTAATGTTATGTAATATTATAATTCTCCCAGAAGCTGAATTTTGGATTCGTATTAGCGATAAGACATAATGAGCAAAACTACCAAAATTATCACATTTTTACAAAAAAATAAGTAAACCTCCTCTTGAACATAATTACTGAAATAGATTACCTTTCTCATCATAGTGTAATTACTTAAGATGCGCCCGTATTTCCTTTGTTTTCTTCTTTGTGAAGACAGTAATACTCTGAGTTGATCTACTGGTTGAGAGGCAGTTTCTCTGAAATCACCTCTCATGCCAAGATATTGAGTGTGGCCATGATGCAGGGCATTGTGGATAATAAAAGTAATGCAATGACTACTTTGTGCAAAGATGGCTCCATCCATCAGTAAGAGGCCTTTCTACTGAGTGCTCAGCACAATCACTTTAAAAGCATGCACAGATTAAAGCTACGGGCATACGAGAAGGGGAGAACTGAGGGACTGTTGATGTCCAGATATAATTTTTAAAAAGTGATTTAATTTATTTTTTGCAGATTGGAAAGCCAGCACCTCCCTCTCCTACTAAAGACAGGAGAAACAGCATGGGTTCTCCTCTCAAAGGACCAGGCAGCCCCATCCGGAGGATCAGTCGAGTTGAGAGACGGTAGGATTGATCACACACTCTTATTTGAAACAGTACAGGCACTGCAATCACTTAATGTTCAGCAGACATAAATTAGTCAAAAACAAACTACAACTTTTTTCCTGCTTTAATGTGACTTAAAACCTGTAAAACACAAGTGAAAAAGAAACTGAAATATTTTTTGGGGAAAAGAAATTAAATAATATGTTGTTGAAAAGGTGTGCATGCCCTATAACTAGGGATGTGGCTGTGTTCAGAATTACCTCCACATTCAAACTGGTGTTAAACAAGGAGTCACCACACACCTGTTCTTGTTGGCTTTTATTGGATCTTATTGTAAAAAGGTATGAGTCAGGAGAAGAGTACAAAATAATGTCTAGGCATTAGGTTTATTAGAGGTAAACCATATAACATAGAAAATCATTTGGAGAAAATATGGGGCAACATTTTTCGTAAAAAGACATCCCTATATAGAGTGGGATTTCTGGCAAGTACTGGCTGTGAAGTACATGTGATGACAATCTCCCATAGTGTTCATATGAATTCAATTCAGTTTATTTATATAGCACCAATTCACAACACATGTTGTTTCAAGGCACTTCACAAAAGTCAGGTTCATACATTCCAATTAATCCTAACCATTGAACAGTGCAGTCAGATTCAGTTATTTATTCAAATCGGATAAAAAGTTTTTCTGTCTAAGGAAACCCAGCAGATTGCATCCAGTCAGTGACTTGCAGCATTCACTCCTCCTGGATGAGCATGTAGAGACAGTGGACAGTCACTGGCGTTGACTTTGCAGCAATCCCTCATACTGAGCATGCATGTAGCGACAGTGGAGAGAAAGAACTCCCTTTTAACAGGAAGAAACCTCCAGCAGAACCAGGCTCAATGTGAGCGGCCGTCTGCCACGACCGACTGGGGGTTTGAGAGAACAGAGCAGAGACACAAAAAGAACACAGAAGCACTGATCCAGGAGTACTTTCTATGGGAAGAAAAAGTAAATGTTAATGGATGTAGCTCCTTTAGTCGTTTCATCTAGAAAGAAAGAACAGATAAACTCTGAGCCAGTTTTCAAGGTTAGAGTCTGAAAGAGAGCACATAGAGTTTGTTACAGTAAAAGCTCAGTCAATTGCCATGTCTAGGAGAGAGAAAGGGTTAAACACTGTATGAGTGGTCTTTGGGGTATATCGAGATGGAAGCTTTTTCTTACAATGATGAAACATAGAAGCCTAGCTAAATTTAGCAAAACCACATTTGAAGTCACCCATAAACCTGTGGTACAGTGTGTTATGTTCTGATGAATCCAGGATTGAACATTCTGGCCATAATTCCAAAAGGTTTGGCACTAAAAACACATCACCAAAAAAACACCATACTGACAGTGAAGCATGGTGGTGGCAGCATCATTCTTTGGAACCGTTTTTCTTTAGCTAGAAAAAAAAAACATTCAGGCTTCTGCTGGAAAACTGATGATGAGGAGAAAAAATCCCCAAAATCAACAAAAGAAAGGTTTCACCCGAAGAAGATAACAATTTTAAGCTGGTCCAGCCAGAGCTTGGATTAGAACTGATTTTTGGAGTGATAAATAAGCCTGTACATAGATGTTCTGGCGCTCCCAAAGATTTGGTGTGTTTTTGCAAAGAAGAATCGGCCATCATGGCCCAGTCAAGATGTGCAATGCTGGTAAATGTTCACCCAAAAAGACTGAGTGCTGTAATAAAATCAAAAGATCTATTCTACAAAGAATCAAAGTGTTAGTTTAAGGGTGTGCACATTTATGCAGACAAAAGATGTTTGGAAACCTGGAATTTTAACAGTATTTATACGGAAAATTTATCATGGCCTCAGTCAAAAGAATGAAAATTAATCCCAGCTTTCATGTATAAACATACATGTTTTTCTTTATTTTGAAATTATTGTGTTCTTCTTGCAGCCCCTCTGGAGAGAAGAAGGTTTTGGAGCAAAAACCTACCAGTATTAACGGATACCAGATTAGAGTCTGAAGAAGGATTCTGTTGTTACCACACACCTGCATGATGGACCCACCTGGTGACTTCCTTTGAGTAAACATTGACCTATTCTGGAATGGGTCACCAGCAACTGTTCTTCCTTGGATAAACGCCTCATTCAGCTCTCCTTATGTTGTTACAGGTTTTTGTTTCCTGCAACCGTTGCAGTAATTGGTGCTGACAAAGCTCCCTCTTTATAAAGAGGGAGTAAATGTGCAGATCATTTTTTTATATAAATACATAAGTGCAGTTTTGGTACCTTAACCCAGAATAATGTTTAAAAGTGTACATGCATTGATTTACATATCACATCTTTATGCTGTTAGGCTTTTCTACAATCTGCATCACTGTACTGTAAGTTTAAGACAAATTGTTTAGTATAGTACCACCTAGACTCCACTAGACAACAGATACATGTGTAGTAACTTGTTTATATCTGCTACCCTTGTGCCTTGTTTTATTTGGGAAAAATTATTGTAATGATCCCAAAATCTGTTTTCTCTACAGAAAAACAAAGTTTGGTTCTGCATTTCCAGTTAGCTACAAATGGAAAAAATAAATAAATAAAATAAAGTAAAATAATATATACATATATATATATATATATATATATATATATATATATATATATATGTATATATATAAAAGTTTGTACACACCTTCTGATTCAAAGAGTTGTCTTTATTTTCATGACTATGAATATTGTAGCTTCACACTGAAGGCATCAAAACTATGAATTAACACATGTGGAATTATATACTGAACAAAAAAGTGTGAAACAACTAAAAATATGTCTTATATTCTAGGTTCTTCAAAGTAGCCACCTTTTGCTTTGATTACTGCTCCACACACTCTTGGCATTCTGTTGATGAGCTTCAAGAGGTAGTCACCTGAAATGGTTTTCCAACAGTCTTGAAGGAGTTCCCAGAGATGCTTAGCACTTGTTGGCCCTTTTGCCTTCACTCTGCGGTCCAGCTCACCCCAAACCATCTCGATTGGGTTCAGGTCCGGTGACTGTGGAGGCCAGGTCATCTGGCGCAGCACCCCATCACTCTCCTTCTTGGTCAAATAGCCCTTACACAGCCTGGAGGTGTGTTTGGGGTCATTGTCCTGTTGAAAAATAAATGATGGTCCAACTAAATGCAAACCGGTTGGAATAGCATGCCGCTGCAAGATGCTGTGGTAGCCATGCTGGTTCAGTATGCTTTCAATTTTGAATAAATCCCCAACAGTGTCACCAGCAAAGCACCCCCACACCATCACACCTCCTCCTCCATGCTTCACGGTGGGAACCAGGCATGTAGAGTCCATCCGTTCACCTCTTCTGCGCCGCACAAAGACACGGTGGTTGGAACCAAAGATCTCAAACTTGGACTCATCAGACCAAAGCACAGATTTCCACTGGTCTAATGTCCATTCATTGTGTTCTTTAGCCCAAACAAGTCTCTTCTGCTTGTTGCCTGTCCTCAGCAGTGGTTTCCTAGCAGCTATTTTACCATGAAGGCCTGATTCACACAGTCTCCTCTTAACAGTTGTTCTACAGATGTGTCTGGTGCTAGAACTCTGTGTGGCATTGACCTGTTCTCTAATCTGAGCTGCTGTTAACCTGCGATTTCTGAGGCTGGTGACTCGGATGAACTTATCGCTTGATGGTTTTTGCAACTGCACTTGGGGACACTTTCAAAGTTTTTCCAATTGTTCGGACTGACTGACCTTAATTTCTTAAAGTAATGATGGCCACTCGTTTTTCTTTACTTAGCTGCTTTTTTCTTGCCATAATACAAATTCTAACAGTCTATTCAGTAGGACTATCAGCTGTGTACTGTACCCACCTCCTGCACAACACAACTGATGGTCCCAACCCCATTTATAAGGCTTGAAATCCCACTTATTAAACCTGACAGGGCACACCTGTGAAGTGAAAACCATTTCAGGTGACTACCTCTTGAAGCTCATCAACAGAATGCCAAGAGTGTTCGGAGCAGTAATCAAAGCAAAAGGTGGCTACTTTGAAGAACCTAGAATATAAGACATATTTTCAGTTGTTTCACACGTTTTTGTTCAGTATATAATTCCACATGTGTTAATTTATAGTTTTGATGCCTTCAGTGTGAAGCTACAATATTCATAGTCATGAAAATAAAGACAACTCAGGCCATGGGAGATGTTCAACTTCACTTTCATGTTCATCAAACCAATCTTTCACCAGTCTTGCTGTGTGTATTGGTGCATTGTCATCCTGATCTCTCTCTCTCTCTCTCTCTCTCTATATATATATATATATATATATATATGTCTTCACGTGTAAATAGGTGAGTAGTGAACAATCCAAAACCTTTGAGGATATTAAAATTAGGCACCTATAGCTACCAACTAACCAACACTGCCTTCAGTGTAGGTGGCAAAGATTAGAACTCTAACGTGCAGTTCTGGTCAGAGGTTTACATGCACTCATCATCGGTATTGGTTGGTTTCCTGGTTTGAGCCCAAACTTTGAGTATAGTCCACAAGGTTTCAACAGTGTTAAGTTTGTGGAGCTTGACGTTGGCCTGCATTTTCCATTCCCAAACCAGTTTACATGAGTGTTTGGGATCATTGTGAAAACCCAATTGAGCTAAAGTTCCAACTACTTATTTCTTAAATTATTAAGTTATTTGTAGATAGTGCTATGTCTTCAATATTTTAGCCAGTTTGTGACCAGCATGAGTACAACTGGCAGCAAAACAGACCCTCAGCTTGATGCTGCCACCTACATGCTTGATAGTTGTTTCACCGTCCTTAGGTTTGAAAGCCTTACCTTGACACCACACAAAAACTGTTACATTGTGACCAGATAATGTAGCTCAGTCTTTGTCTCCTGGACCATAAAAACTCTTCCCCACAAAACATTTGACTTCTTATTGTGGGTAGCTGCGACTTTCATTTAGGTGATAGGTATGGTTGAAACCTGGACAGAGTTGGGACAACAACAGGATAATAATCCCAAACACACACCAAAACTGGTTCTGGAATGGATCAGTGTTTGGAAACACCTTCCCAAGAGTCAATCTTAAGAATATTGAACGGACGAACTATGCTTACAAGTCGGGTCCGGTCCGGAAAACTGAACAATTGATCAATTCTGCCAAGAGGAGTGGTCAAATATCCAGTCAGAACTATGGTAGACATTTGCTGATGCTTGCAAAAGCGTATGGATCAGAGAAAGTCCACAATAAATTATAACTTGTTTACACATTTCTTGTAACCTTTAACCTTGGAAATAGAATGTCTCAAAAGCAACATCAAAAGCCCAAAATTAAGATGTAGTCATGTTCTCCTCATGTAAACCTCTGACTGAAACTGCATGTTTGGTAAACCAGCTTTTTCTGTTTCTACATTTTAATTGTAGCATCTTTCACTTGCCTTAAGTGTTGTCAAATAGCTGTAAAGATTTTTTTACTGCACTTTTATCTGAGATTTGGGATTTTTTACTGGAAATTGTCATTTTATGGTACCCACAGTGTTTGTGATCAGTAAACACTTAGCGCTCTTCTGAATGTTGCCACGTCAACATTTTTATCTGCTCACTGAGTGTTGTCTCTTCAGTGTTCTGTAATGCAGTTGTTCTGTGTCAAAAGACACAGTTTACAGGATCACAATAAAGAGTCATATCAATTTCTTTTCGTAGGAATTTTTATTTTGTGAGTGAATATGCCGTGTTTCCAAATCCATCAGCTAATGTGATTTATGAAACTATAATAAATTGCCTGGATGTAAGACAGGGAATGTATCTGACCAGGATTTGCCTAAAACGCAAGCTCTGAGCTGAAGGGCAGCGCAATGATGAGAGCAGGCTGAAATGTAAACACAAGCCCTCTTCGGTTAACTACTTTATAAAAGGAAAGCAGAAGAGCCAGAGTGTTGGATTTCAGCATAATATATTTTTTAAAAGAATGTGAATATAATTATGAGAGTAAAATTCACCAATCTCAATTTTAGGCCTAAAAAAATCCTAAAATTGTCCAGATGCTGCACAATAGGTATTAAATTACATTTAATATGTTTTTTATAGTGCATTTTCAATCATCTATCTTTTTTTTTTTTTTGTTGCAAGAAGGAAGCTTATGGCCCAGAAACTCTTTACCCCTTTAAATATTCACCTTTCAATCACATTCATGTTCACTGATACTAAATCTTAGTCGATTCGCGTTGCGCATGCGCTGTCACACTCCTCACCGCCAGTAAACGTAGTGCCGGTGTTACGGCTATAAATCCCGTCAGATGCGAGTTTCCCCCTTTACATACACATTGTTTTTTACAGCGTTCTTACGTCATAGTTTTTTGTCACCAACTGTGTGTGTGTAACGTGTTTCGTGTCCTGAGCGATCATAAACGGCAGAGAACAGATTCGAGGTGAGGCAGGCAATGTTCTTGCCTCATGGTAGGGGGCGCTTGTGTTCCCAGACATTGGTCTTGTGACTCCAGGACTGCAGAGTAAGTGATAGCGAGCTAGCGATACAGAGTAAGTCACGTGCAGCGAAAGATTTATTGTTTTCTCGCCTCTTCTCACGTCAACATGAATGACTACATCGCTAAACTTAAAAGGCTTTCTAAAGTGAACTTTCAATGGAAGCAGGAAATAATAAGTAAAGGAAGAACAACACCGGAGCTGAAAGGTTTGCTTCAAAGTACGTAACAGAACGGCACCCGCTCTTTTCAAATGGAGTGGTACATAAGAAAAGACTGGCTTTGTGGATGTTCTGCCAGAAATCGCCTTTTTCTGCTTCCCTTGCCTTCTTTTTTCGACTTGTGGGACTGTGTGGACTCAGGCGGGATTTTGTGACTTGATGAATTTGAAAAGAAGCCTCACCAAACATGAGCGATCGACCACTCATGTTCAAAGCCAGATCGCCGGAAGGCTTTCTTCCCTGGCAGTGATCTCTATTGAGACGGAGAGACTTTTAAAACTGAAGGAAAAGGAGGACTTTTACCAGAAAGTGACGGATGTTTTTGTGCAGAAGGAGCGGCGCATGGACTTTGTAATGTATGAAATTGTTTTATTGTGAAAGGCACGGGGGTTTTCCGGTCTGGTAACAGAAGAATACGCAGTTTGGCTACCACCCTACCTACACAAGTCGATCCTCACGTTTCATGGCACACTACAAGACATAACATGGTGTCAGAAGTTTGAATGGGAGAAATACAGCAAGTAAGGCACACTTTAAACCCCCACCAAACTTAAACCTGCAGGGCAATCTGGCGGAAAATTGGAAGACATGGCTTCAACAATACGAGCTATTCGCTATAGCTAGCGGCGTGGCGATGAAATCAGAAGAGGTTCAGTGCGCTACATTTCTGCATGTTGCCGGAGAAGAAGCCATTAAAGCGAGTAACACGTTTGTCTTCACAAATGATGAAAGGAATAAAATAGCTCCATTCAAGCAAAAAGTTCAAGATTACTGTGAGCCCAGAAAGAATGTGCCATACATCAGACACAAGAGTTCAAGGACCGCCAGAAACAATAGACGCCTATGTAACTGACCTAAAGCACAAAGGAAAGGATGTGAATCCGGAAACCTGTGTGACTCACTAATACGTGACAGGATTGCCTGCGGTATCCGTGATGATCAAGTTAGAGCTAGATTTCTCAGAGAGGCAGGTCTCACGCTGCCGAGCGAGTGAACTGACACAAATGAAAGTCCTGCATGAAGAGGTAGAGGTGCTGAAAATCAGCACAAGAGTTAACATAAAACATGGATATAAAGAAGTGGCCAATGAGAGGAAAATAGACTGTATTAGGTGTGGTTATAAACATGGGCTTAAAAAAGTGTCCAGCCTATGGCCTAACATGTAAGAAATGTGAGAGGAAAAATCATTATGCAAAGATGTGTCGTACGAACAAGCAAAGAAAGACAAAAGTTACACGCAGTTAAAGTCAAGAATCTGAGGAAGGTGAAGACATGTTTATCGGTGCAATTAAAAAGAAAAGCATTGAACCTATTGAAAAATCACAAAATGATACAAAAAAGTGGTCTGAAGAACTAACCATAAACAAGAAAAAAGTGAAATTTTGACTTGACACAGGGGCTGACTGTAATGTAATTTCAGCCAAAACGTTGCAGGAGTAGAATTTGGACAAAAAAATATGCATCTAACTGCAAGTTGGTTGCATACTCTGGCCACAAGATGGGCAGAACATCGCTCACATTCACATACAAGGGTCAAAAACACAAAATTGACTTTGAAATAATACAGAAGGATGTTTCTTCTATACTTGGCAGAGAGACTTGCACGGAGTTAAAGATGGTGAAAAGACTACAGCGTAGAAAACAAGATTGCAGTTCCGAAACAATACCTACATCTGTTTACGGGACTGGGATGCTTGCCTGGGGAACACACCATAAATTTAAACCCAAAGATAAAACCTGTGATTCACGCACCGAGGAGGATACCTGTTGCTATCAGGGACAGAGTCTTGGAGCAGCTACACAAAATGGAGAAAGCTGACATCACTAAGCAGTCAGAACCGACTCAGTGGGTGAACAGCATGGTGACAGTTGTTACTCCAACAAAAATAAGGATTTGTATGGATCCTAAAGATCTTAACACTGCAATAGAAAGAGAGCATTGTCCGCTTCTCACTGTAGAGGAAGTTGTGACACAAATGCCAAGTATTTCTCTGTATTGGATGCCAACCAGGGATTTTATCAGATAAAACTAGATGAGGAAAGCTCCTAATTATGTACCTTTAACACACCTATTGGCAGGTACCGCTTTAAGCGCCTTCCCTTTGGCATATGAAGTGTTTCAAAGAAGCATGGCCCAGATGATCGAAGGGTTGGATGGTGTGGTCAACATTATAGATGATCTGCTGGTATGGGGCGATACTCTGGAGCAACATGATCAGAGACTTCTAAAACTGCTACAAAGAGCAGATGAAAATGGCCTGAGATTCAACAAAAACAAATGCAAATTCAGGATGACAGAGGTCAAATATATAGGCCACGCACTCAGTGCAAAAGGACTGATACCTGATGAGGAAAAGATCCGAGCCGTTGTGCGAATGCCGGCACCAGTAGACAAGCTAGGATTGATGCGGTTCATGGGAATGGTGCAGTATCTGGCGAAATTTATTCTGAACCTGTCTGAGGTCGCTGCACCGCTGAGAAAGCTGCTGAATATAAATGGGAGGAACAACAACAACAAAGCTTTGAAATGTTAAAGAAGCTCATCACCGGGGCACCCGCTCTGAAGTATTATGATGTCACCAAACCTGTGAAACTGTCTGTTGATGCCAGTTCTGAGGGCATCTGAGCTGTGATCCTACAAGATGAGCGACCTGTGACGTATGGCTCAAGGGCGCTAACAGAAGGTCAGCGCAGATATGCGCAAATAGAGAGAGTTGTTAGCCATCGTGTATGGATGTGAAAAGTTTCACCAGTATGTATATGGCAGACTTGTACAAGTAGAAACTGACCACAAACCACTGGAGAGCATCTTTAAGAAGCCGCTTCATCAAGCTCCTATGAGGCTGCAAAGAATGCTGCTGCGGCTCCAAAGGTACAGCTTGTGTGTTGCCTACAAACCAGGGAAAGATCTTCACATACAGATGCACTGAACCGTGCTTACCTTAAAGAGCACAAAGAGGATCTACTCGAGAAAGAGCTGCAGATAAATTGGGTCACTCCACAGTTGCCTATCTCAGATAAAAAACTAGAAATGTTCAGAGAGGCAACATCACTTAACTCTGTTCTCCAGTAAATGGATGGCCAAGAAACAGATCTGCTGTGCCAGCCTGCATTCAACCGTTTTGGACGTTCAGAGAAGAAATCGGTTTTGTCTCAGGGTTGTTGTTTAAAGGAGAGAAGCTCATTGTAACACAGCAGCTGAGGCCGCAAATGCTCAACAAAATACACGAATCACACTTGGGAGTCGTCAAATGCAAGAACAGGGCCAGAAGTGATGTATTGGCCAGGCATGTCCGCACAGATTGAACAGTTGGTGGCGCAGTGTGATGTCTGCAATGAAAACAGAAACAGCAACCAAAAAGAGCCATTAATCTCACATCCTCTACCAGCAAGGCCATGGGAGAAAGTCGGCTTTGATCTGTTTCAATGTGAGGGTTCAGAATTTCTTCTGTGTGTCGACTACTTCTCCATATTTCCTGAGATAGTGAGGCTAACCGATACTACAAGGAAAGATGTAGTAAAAGCTATGAAATCCATTTTTGCAAGACATGGGATCCCAGACATTGTTATCTCTGACAATGGTCCTCAATTTGCCAGTGAGGAATTCAGGAACTTTGCTGGGAGCTGGGAGTTTGTGCATCTTACTTCCAGCCCGAGGTGTGCACAGTCGAATGGACAGGCAGAAAGAGCAGTGCAAACTATTAAAAGGTTGTTGAAAAAGTCTCAAAGGGATGCAGGGGATCCTTACATAGCACTTCTGAAGTACAGAAATACGCCATGGAGGGGGTGGGACTGTCGCCTGCTCAGATGCTGATGGGACGTCGATTGAAGACAAAGCTTCCAGCATCTACTTCACTGCTCACCCCTGAAGGGACGCATGGTGTGCATGAACAGCTAAAAGACAGACAGTCGAAACAAAAGGGCTATTATGATCGTCATGCTAGACAACTGCCTGGGCTTCATGTTGGAGAAAATGTTAGAGTACATGATGGAGGAAAATGGAAGCCTGCAGTGGTTCTGAAAGAGCATGAGCAGCCACGTTCCTTTGTAGTTCGCACACAAGAAGGAAGAAGTCTAAGATGCAACAAGAGACATGTCAGAAAGACTTCTGGAAAAATGATTTCCACCTCCACTGAGTACTGTGTCTGCTGACTTGGGCTGTGATGACTCAGCTGATAAGGTTGAGACATACAGTCTTCTACACCAGTGCAAAGCGAGGACAGTGGTGGACCACCTGTGTTCGCGCAGCCTTACCACACTAGATCTGGTAGATTGGTTAGAACACCACTGAGATATAGAGTAAAATATAGTAGTTGACACTGAGTTAACTATATAACAGAGTTACAGTTAGTTATGGTATAGAGCTCACCAAGAGCTAGGTTATGGTTGAGTTAGTGTCTAGTTTACACAGAGGTTCTTTAAGGGAGGTGTTTTGCATTTTTATTTGTTAATTACTTATTGGGTGGTATTTGTTATTTTGAAGAAAGCTAAATATCTGTTTCTATATTACAGCCCTACTGAACACGGACTCTCCGTCTATAGACATATGTATATGTATAAAAAAAAAAATCTGAATAAAAGGGATGTGATTTATGAATTTATTGTGAAAGGGACGGGGGGCCTCTGGTCTGGTAGGTAACAGAAGAAGAATAAAGTACGCAGAATGGCTACCACCCTACCTACAAGTCTGTCATGTTTCATGGCACACTACAAGACATAACAGACTTCATTTATAAGTATAGGTAAGACGGCAATAAAAAATGTTTTGTTTAGTTTTTTAATGAAATGTGCGTTTTGTGAGCTAAAGTTTGGACAGGTCCAAGCATATTAAAAAGTTAAGTAGAAGGGAAAATGTGGTAAAAAAGGTGCACAAGCACAGATGTTGTTTAAGTTCATTTCTTTTCATCATTGCTTTAGCCCTTTCAATATACCTCCAGCTTGAATTAGTGTAAAACATAAAATAGGATTTAAAAAAAAAAATTAAATAGAAGGAATTCAAAATGAGCAAATACTTGCAAAAAAACCCCCTCTAAGTTCATCAATTTGAACATTAAATATCTTGTCTTTGTAGTGTATTCAGTTGCATATAAGTTGTACTGCAGTTTGAGTAATTATACCAACAGTCACACCTGTGACACACCAGATGACCACAGAGGCTATACAGGTCCTTCTCAAAATATTAGCATATTGTGATAAAGTTCATTATTTTCCATGATGTCATGATGAAAATTTAACATTCATATATTTTAGATTCATTGCACACTAACTGAAATATGTCAGGTCTTTTATTGTCTTAATACGGATGATTTTGGCATACAGCTCATGAAAACCCAAAATTCCTATCTCACAAAATTAGCATATTTCATCCGACCAATAAAAGAAAAGTTTTTTTTTTATACAAAAAACGTCAACCTTCAAATAATCATGTACAGTTATGCACTCAATACTTGGTCGGGAATCCTCTGGCAGAAATGACTGCTTCAATGCGGCGTGGCATGGAGGCAATCAGCCTGTGGCACTGCTGAGGTCTTATGGAGGCCCAGGATGCTTCGATAGCGGCCTTTAGCTCATCCAGAGTGTTGGGTCTTGAGTCTCTCAACGTTCTCTTCACAATATCCCACAGATTCTCTATGGGGTTCAGGTCAGGAGAGTTGGCAGGCCAATTGAGCACAGTGATACCATGGTCAGTAAACCATTTACCAGTGGTTTTGGCACTGTGAGCAGGTGCCAGGTCGTGCTGAAAAATGAAATCTTCATCTCCATAAAACTTTTCAGCAGATGGAAGCATGAAGTGCTCCAAAATCTCCTGATAGCTAGCTGCATTGACCCTGCCCTTGATAAAACACAGTGGACCAACACCAGCAGCTGACACGGCACCCCAGACCATCACTGACTGTGGATACTTGACACTGGACTTCTGGCATTTTGGCATTTCCTTCTCCCCAGTCTTCCTCCAGACTCTGGCACCTTGATTTCTGAATGACATGCAGAATTTGCTTTCATCCGACAAAAGTACTTTGGACCACTGAGCAACAGTCCAGTGCTGCTTCTCTGTAGCCCAGGTCAGGCGCTTCTGCCGCTGTTTCTGGTTCAAAAGTGGCTTGACCTGGGGAATGCGGCACCTGTAGCCCATTTCCTGCACACGCCTGTGCACGGTGGCTCTGGATGTTTCTACTCCAGACTCAGTCCACTGCTTCCGCAGGTCACCCAAGGTCTGGAATTGGCCCTTCTCCACAATCTTCCTCAAGGTCCGGTCACCTCTTCTCGTTGTGCAGCGTTTTCTGCCACACTTTTTCCTTCCCACAGACTTCCCACTGAGGTGCCTTGATACAGCACTCTGGGAACAGCCTATTCGTTCAGAAATGTCTTTCTGTGTCTTACTCTCTTGCTTGAGGGTGTCAATAGTGGCCTTCTGGACAGCAGTCAGGTCGGCAGTCTTACCCATGATTGGGGTTTTGAGTGACGAACCAGGCTGGGAGTTTTAAAGGCCTCAGGAATCTTTTGCAGGTGTTTAGAGTTAACTCGTTGATTCAGATGATTAGGTTCATAGATCGTTTAGAGACCCTTTTAATGATATGCTAATTTTGTGAGATAGGAATTTTAGGTTTTCATGAGCTGTATGCCACAATCATCCGTATTAAGACAATAAAAGACCTGAAATATTTCAGTTAGTGTGCAATGAATCTAAAATATATGAATGTTAAATTTTCATCATGACATTATGGAAAATAATGAACTTTATCACAATATGCTAATATTTTGAGAAGGACCTGTACTTGCAAATCTGACTGATTACGTCAATGCCAAACCACCTATGAAACTCACTGCACGTCACTGGAATTAAATGCATACGTTTGAATTAACACGCATGTTTGTTAAATCCACGAAGGGTCATAATTAACCACACAAGCTCAAAAATAAGCATACACCCCAACAAATATTTGGATAAATGTTCCTTAGCAAGATGCGAAGAGCATACATACTTTTTGTAGGCATCAAGTAGGTTCCTTCATAATTTTGACTGGATATTTGACCACAGTTCTAACCAGCAATGGCACAATTTATTTATGGGCTCCTGAGTTTTACGCCTAGTTCACAACTATCCTAGAAGCCAAAGTTTATCCTGTTTTTAATCAAGTTTTTGTGTGTGTCTTGGCATGTTTTCACCATTTAAAGCAAATTTGTTAAAATTTAGCAAACAAGAAAGAAGTTCCTACTCCAAAAGCCGAGTCCTTTAACCTCAACCAAACTTTGCAGCTTAAGAGTATTTCCAGATTTCTTCCAACTCAAATCAGCTGCTAGGTTGTAGAAACTTGGGCACAGTTCGTGGTTCCCAACAGGACAATTATCCAAAATGGAGCGAATAAAGCTGTCAAACATGAAAATTCTTTAAAGGCCCTAATCTCAACCCAACAGAACACAACCCTGTGCCATAAAACCAGCCAATTTAAATACACTTCAGCAATTTCTGACAAATGGTCAAACATGCAGACAGAATTACCCCAGAAGTTTGTTGATTGCTCCAAAATGCAAAACTACGGTGGGAGTCGTTCAGCAGTAATCCATGTTGGTGTGAGGGTTCATAAACCTCTACAAGAGCTGATGAAAGTTTCAGTATAGCCTTAAATGGTATAAGATCCAACGTTTCTATAGTATTTATCACAGCGATAGAGACAATTTTAAAAATCTAAAATTACTTGAGAACCTCTTACTGCCTTTATGCATAATTCAGTTCTACACATCATTCATTCATTCAAGCTTTAATCACACACGCAAACACTGAGCGCGTGAGAGCAGATATTCAGGCCACAATCCCAGCTAGATCCAGACACTGACAGGAGGACCGAAACGCAGCAGCTTTATGTAAGACAGCCTGAATCACAAGCCACACATACATGAAAATTATTTATTCAAACTTTTACCTCCACTCCCATTTACTGCAAAATACTTCTATACAAAAAAATAATAAAATACAAATAACTACAAACCTGTGTTAAACATGTTGGATCAATATTTCTACGCCCAAAAACAGAGTAAATTTTTAAAACTCAACATAAAAACTTATACCGTTTCATGCATTATCAAGTTCCAGCTGGAATTGGGCCACCAGACTGAGATGATCCGAAGGGAATTTGTGGTTGGGAAGTCCGTTCATTGACCACAAGAGGTCCTCAGACAGGAGAGAGAGAGAACCAAGAAGCTTCAGACCCTTTTCTGCTGACTCTTTGTAAGCTAGGGGAAAAATGAGAAATACAAACAAACCACATGAGCACCTTAAAGCAGTGTTTCAGAGATTCAAAACTTAATCGTCAACTTCTTCAAATTCGGTCCTTTTACCTCTTTGATCTTTGGTAAAGGCACGTTTCGGAGAGTAGAAGATGTAGTCAACAGTAGCTCCGCCCTCAGAGTGCAGGGTCGTGACCTCTGGCCTGCCAGAACCATGAAGGACGTGTTTATAGACGGACCCCAGGTCCACTTGATGTCTGAGACAGTCTCTGAACCTGCAGGACCGATTCAGGACCGATCTTAGTTCTGCTTTTACAGAAATATCCTGTTTGTAATTGACCCATTTTATCATGTTTATGATATATAACATGATAATGACTATGCCTTTAAAATAAAATAAAGCACCTCTTGCTGGTAAGAGACACTATAAAATTTATTGTAGTGGAAAAATATTTTTGTGAACAAACCTGTAATAGTGTTGAACGTCCTCTGAGGTATCTGAGCTCAAAGGGAAAATAAGCAAGACATTTTAAATTCAAGGACAGGTATTTTACCTGATAGATTGCTGATTATTCAGTTAAACAATGAATTGGTCAACCAGGCATTATTAGCTGACTCACGTCCATAAATACACAAACAAGACCAATGAGGCAAGAAGTATATTATATTGCATCTGAAAGGCATTAATAATAATCTAAAACCATATTAAATAAATTATAAGTTTAATACAAAAGTCAATTCACATACAAAAATGCTTTGACTGTGGTAACTCCTGCATTAACAAGGATCTGGTTGGCTCTCCCGTCTCTGAGTAGTTTAGGGAGGATATTCTCTTGGTACCATCATATGTATGAAGTTAAATTTGTCTCAATATTATTCAATCAAAAAAAACTAATCTCAATTACAAAATATTAAGTTGTGATCAAAACTTTCAGTTTTTTCTCACAAAGAGAAAAAAGTTATTTGCAAAACATAAACTTTTATTTGCGCATGTCAAAAATCTTTGGTTACGAGTTTCGCTTTTTTGGTTTTGACACTGTTTTTGGTTGAACTAAAAGAATTTTGAGTTCTGAAAACATGAACATCCTGGGCGGGGCCTAAAGACGAACGCTGTAAGACGTTTCCCTATTGGTTAGCGCTGACTAAAGCAGCAGACTCTGATCCCCCGCATCTCTGAACTTCTGCTCGAACTGCAGGGCTTGCAGCGTCGCTTCAGTGAGGAGACATCAACTCTACAGAAGAAAACTGCGGTCAAGTGAGCCGACAGTCAGAAATACGCGGTCACGCCAGCCGACACCAGCTCTCTCTTAAAGATTAGCGTCGCGCATACAAGGCGCATTACGGTAATGGAGCAGAAAGGACACCGATCCTGGCAACGGTTGAGAAAATAAGAGGAAAACAGAAAAGTAACCTTCAGAACATTTATATTAATTACATTTTTACAACTTTCACATTCATGTTTTATGTAAAAGAATAAATATTTTATATTTTACTGTACAGTTTTGGAGAAATATCTTGTCAAAATACCTCAAAATGCTCAACCATTATATGCATTTGTCCCACTTTCAGGAATTTATTTATCCAAAACCATGAGAGGTGACAACACAATCTCTCCAGATTATATTAGAGGGCCACTTCCCAGGATCTCATCGACCTCACCAAAAAGAAGCGTTTGTGGTACTTTGTTGGGGTAGTTGTGTAACTGCAAGCCCTGCAGTTGGAGCAGAAGTTCAGAGATGCGGAGGATCAGAGTCTGCTGCTTTAGTCAGCGCTAACCAATAGGGAAACGTCTTACAGCGTTCGTCTTTAGGCCCCGCCCAGGATGTTCATGTTTTCAGAACTCAAAATTTGTTGAGTTCAACCAAAAACAGAGAGCGTCAAAACCAAAAAAGCGAAACTCGTAACCAAAGATTTTTGACCTGCGCAAATAAAAGTTTATGTTTTGCAAATAACTTTTTTCTCTTTGTGAGAAAAAACTCTGAAAGTTTTGATCACAACTTAATATTTTGTAATTGAGATTAGTTTTTTTTGATTGAATGTTATTTTTTGATTGAGATTAGTTTTTTTTGATTGAATGTTATTTTTTTGATTGAGATTAGGTTTTTTTTGATTGAGATTAGTTTTTTTTTGATTGAATGTTATTTTTTGAATTGAGATTAGGTTTTTTTTTATTGAGATTAGTTTTTTTTTATTGAGATTAGTTTTTTTTGATTGAATGTTATTTTTTTGATTGAGATTAGGTTTTTTTTTATTGAGATTAGTTTTTTTTTTGATTGAATGTTATTTTTTTGATTGAGATTAGGTTTTTTTTGATTGAGATTAGTTTTTTGTTTGATTGAATAATATTGAGACAAATTTAACTCCATAGATATGGATCTAACATATGCAGGCTAGATATTTTTGTAGGATGACCACCGGTAGGCAGTATAGAGCGTTGTTAAACGAAACTAGTTTTACTCATAATAAACAAAATATAAACCTGGTTGCAGTTCAGTTTGCCTGACCAATAAGCTTCTGTATAGTTACAGAAGTATTTACACGTCTTGAAGTTTTGTACTTATTAGGACAACATTTTACTGAAACCACAGCTTTAAGTCTTTTTGGGTACGTTTCTACCATATTTGCACATCTAATGTAAAGGCACACGTTTTTGCCCATACCTTTAAAATGGCTCAAGCTCAGTCAAACTGAATGGAGAGCATATGTGAATATGGGTTTTAAAGTCTTGCCACTGGTTCTCAATTAGATTTAGGCCTGGACTTTGACTGGGCCACTCTTAACACAAGTATATGTTTCTAAACCAAAACCGTTGCAGCTCTGTATGTATATTTAGGATTGTATGGGTGGAGGGTGAATCTACACCCCAGGGTCCTCATTATTCATTTGATTGGTAATAAAATGACCAATATATTTCACTTTTTAAAAACTTCAGGGGCACCGTTAGGGAATTTAAACAAAATTTTGACATCTGTACTGCTTGAATCTACATATTAAATTAGCAGTTTTAAATATGCATATTTTTTTACTTCTATGCAGAACCCTCTGTAAGCCTGGAGAGTTTTATTTTTTCTACTGCATGTGTGGACAACCTGGCCTGTTGTCAGTCACTCCTGGAATCAGAATCAGATCCTGGGGACGGACGCATGCGACTGGACAAAAGCGTAGCTGCTGCATGAATTCATGCGTGTACTTGCGAGTCCCTACGCAAGAACAGTGGAACAAGGGAAACATTTATACTACACATGTGAACCTGCTATTCAAATCATTATAACAAAAATACCACAACAAAACTATGCGATGTCTATCACTGACCTGAATTCTGACTATCAGTTTTAAACATATTCTCAGTGGTGTACTGGCAGATGTCCGAGATTCCCAGAGAGCTGGGCCACAGAGGAGCAAACAGCCTGTGATAACTGGGCTTGTATGAAAGGTCCTCTTGGCCTGAAACCTGTTGGACACAACAAACACAAGGTTACCTGACCCCTAAAGGTTATTTTAAAGTTCTCAGCAGGAGGATATTTGACACTAAGATTGCAAACAATTATTCTTCAGTTTTGTTTCCTCACCATCCATGTTGGAATACCCTGGTAGTATAGCTCACCGGTGGTGACCAGCTGGTACAGAGGCATGTAGGGGATGGCGTTAAAGTCTCCACAGAAGACAACATTACAGTGTTCACCTCTGGCCTTACAGGACTTTATCATGGCATCAATTTCTGCCAGCATTATTGCTAACTGGGCCAGCTTCACATCACCTCGCCTGGGGTTGAAGAGCAGGTGTGTGTTGGCCACGCAGAGGGGCGGGCCAGCCTCCTTGAGCTCGGCTCCTGTGGCGACCAGCGGCCGAAGCAGCAAAACGATGCCCACATTGTGTCGGTCCAACAGCTTGGTCTCAGGCCTAAAAAACTCCAGCTTGGAGACGGCGGCTTCAGTGAAGCATGTGCTCTGATAGCAAATGGCACAGCCATCTGTCTTTTTCCCTGTACGCCGCTGGTACACACAGGTGTAGCCTGTGGAAAAACATTTAACAGAATATATGATGATTTTGTCACATCACCAAACATTATAGATCTACTGTGTTGTCTCCGCAGCCCTACCCATCTGAGAAAGGGCAGGATGCAGGTCTTCATGGTAGTGGTTCTCCTGAACCTCTTGCAGACACAAAATCTACACACAGGAGGACAAGAACACACCAGAGTTATTAGTGGCTGTGCAACATTAGATATATAAAAAGGCATGCATCTGACTCACATCTGGTGCCCACTTTTCTATTTCACTTAAAAGCAGGCTGCAGCGGTAGTTCCACTGCAGCACCTCCAGGGGGCAGTGTGCATACAGATGCTGGTTCAACTCCAAAAGGTCTTGGGCAAGGATGTTGTAGGACATGACCGTGAAGTCCATTGAGGCCCTTTTGATTGTGAACGGGGTCAAAACACTCTCAGAAGCGGCGTCCAACTCCTCCCACACTCTCCACATCACTGGGTGAAGAACAAACGCTGAACTACTACAGGTTAGGGTTGAGAGAATAATTTTTATTTCAATAAAATTGATGCAAAAAATATTGAAAGATACTCTTTTGCATCAAAATCTGTATAATCGTACCCATTCTCATATTCCCAAAGTGTCGCACTTCTTCCGGCAGCAGCGCTGCAATAACAGAGACACAGCCCCTCACTTGACCAAAACAATGAGCTGCTGCCAGAAGTTTTAAACTGTGTTAACATGGCGAGTACATCCAGAATGTGTGTGTGTGTGAATATATATTTATATATGCAACTCTCTTTAGCCGACAAGACAAATGTAAAAGCGTTGTTCAGAGTAACTCGGAATGTCCGACCTCCGAGTACAAATGGAACGCACCATTCGTAGCCAACTGAGCAGTCAGCTGATAAGTGTTTTCCTGCATTAATTTGCACCACAGTAGAGCGGAGCAGGGTGCGAAACTGCACACCTGGCAAGCACATCTGGATGGGGAGCTCATAGTAAAATGAGTTTTCCCCCCTCCATTACTCCTCCTTAAAAGGCACTGGAGGCTAATGTGGCTAAAAACACAGGTTATGGTGGAGCCAGACTGAGGCTGATCACTAAAGAAAATTATATATATATTACTGGAAATACAGAAATTGTACAGGGCTGCTGCTGAATACATTTGCATGGACCAGATCCTTGTTAACACTGTAAAAATGTATTTTGAATGCGTCAGATCCAAAACACAACTTATTTTAGTATGGAGTGATCCTTTATTTGTCCCTTGGTAGTAAGATTTATTTGTATTAACAGCAAAAGAAGCTGGCTGCACACACAGTGCTGTATCCAAGCAAATTAGCAGAAAGTTAAGTAGAAGAAAAAAGTTGGCTGTGATAACTGATTTATTATATGAGTTTTACTTTTTGAGTTGAAGTATTAAAATAAATGAACTCATGAGTGACATTATTATTTACCGAGATGCTCCTGTAGCCAGGTTAAAACATTAAATTGTTATGTGAAAGAATATGCTCAGAAGTTATTTAAACAAAACTATAAATCCTTCCTACCTTCAAAGGGCTCTACAGTGGTGTAATAACTTGCCGCAGGAAAGCTCCATGGTGGGGAGAAAACTTCCTGTGATAGACCAGGTCCCACAGGAAAGTGCCAGCCAGTTTGTGCACCACGTAGTTCATCAGGTTTAAGATATGTTTGGGAGACTGAGTGAAGGGGGTTAGGTGCAAAGTCAGAATTACCAGCCCCATCAGCAGGCAAGTCTCTAGTGGTAACTATATTTTCATCCCAGCACTCAGTCACTGCAGATGCAGGTTCTTCTGGAGTCTTGGACTTGTCAGTGTTGGACGCTTGGAGTGTTTTCTTAGCAGAAATGACAGGCATTTCTAAGTTTGTAGTCTGGCTTTGATTCTGTTCAGGACAGCTGGTTTCTTGCATGCTTCCCTCCACCGTCAGGCATTTTAGCAAAGCCGAGTGTGCTCGCTGTTCACTGACATGATTGCCTGTAGAAGTGCTTTGATCTTTTTCATTTTGATTCCTATACATAATGTTATGGTTGATAACCTTTTCCCCATCATTCATTTTGGGACCTTCTCCCTCCACTGCTGACTCCACCTCTGTCATCTCTGGAGCTGCATCCTTCCTCCTGTCCTGCAGACCAGCTGACAGGGGTTCCTCATCCATGTTGGGACTTTGACTGTCTTCTTTTGTGACTGGTTCTTTTAACCTTTCTTTCGTCTCTCCACTCTGATCCTGCATGGTTGCTCCAGACTGGGCGTATTTGACTGTGACAGTATCACCATCCCAAACTGCTGTGCCATTAACTGCTACTGAAGTACGGTCACTTTTCTTTAAGGCATCTAAAGGACAGAATAAAAGCAGGACAATAGTGGTGCATTCATGCTCTGCTCAGACATAATTTAATTTGTTAGTAATACAATAAAAAGTGTGAAACTTTGGCCAAACTATCAGTAAAGAGAACTGTAAAACACACAGACTCGTGTTTGACTTCAGCCGTCACAGGGGGGCGTAAAAACACGTACCAACTAGCGCCAGTTAGCAGTTTAAACAAATATATATTAACACAGAGGAAAATTCAGGAGAGGAAACGTGTTAACTTTCAAAACCAGAAGATGTGAACGCAAAAAAAAGACCCCAACAGTAGCCAAGTAAACTTTACGCACATAAAAGAAACTGCTCGCTCAGCACCAAACTTTACCTTAGCAACAATTAGCCCACAGCGGCGGCTAAAGAGTAAAACCAAACCTAAGCTTCATTTAAACTAAGTAACGTAACGTCTTCACATGTTACAGTTAGATGTACCTGGCGGTCGACGCGACAAGAACCGAACCAACGGATAGAGCGCATAAAACAACAAAACACCAATCATGATTTTTCTACTGAAATCAGCGCATGCGCACTTGGTTGTTGGTGTTAGAGCCTGTGGATAAGGCAAGCAAAATTATCATATAATTTGCACAGATCAGGTACAATGTTGTGGACCCCTGTACTGTACTGTATGTAGAGCACAGAGCATTCTGTCTGTTCACCTCTGTCATCAACAAATAAAAACTCTTGCACCTTAATAATAATAATAATTCATTTCAAAAATACTTTATTAATCCCAAAGGGAAATTAGGTATTGTAGCTCATATTATACAGGTTTCTTCGAAGAGCCGTTGCAGATGCCGATGGCTGTTAATAACAAAGAGTACATAATAAAAAAGAAACTAAACGTATATATAAAAATGAGTAATTATGTTATAGATTAAAAGGTAATCGAACATTGTTTCCTTCTTTTATTTTTTGATTTTCTCTTTTTGGGACTTTTTTCCGAGGAAACACAATATAGTCATAAATGAGGAAACAGCAGGTACTGAGATAATCATCTAGCTATATTCAGTTTATCACAAGATCCAAAACAGGGGTGAAAATATGCTTATAAGACATTATTAAAGGCATTTAGATTAAATAACAAAATACAACAACACACATCAAAGATAAACTTAAGAATTTCTTAAGAAGATCAAAGATAAATAATATAAAATCTATATGTAAAAGGACTCAGCTAAGTTTAATTAAAAGCTGTGCTAAATAGGTTTTGTTTTTAAAAAGCTCAACATGCACTCAGGTTTTCAGGAAGGCTGTTCCAAAGGCGAGGGGTGTAATAAAATGACACCAAACTGTGAGTTTTTGTTTTCACTTCATGTACCAACAGAAGACCTTTATTAGAAGACCTGAGGGGTCTGGGGAGCTGGTAGGGTAAAATATGTTGGGATAAATAGGTTCGACTAGAACCAGTAAGACTTTCAAGACTTATTAAGTCAATTCTTAAAAGTCTTCACTATTTTTCCAGCTGAATTTTGTATTCATTGTTACACCCAGGAACTGATATGGGGGGGAAAAAATATGAGACACTACTGAAAAGGGTCGAACAACAGTTGAATTTATCCATAACAAAATAAAGTTGCATCTAAAAAGAAAATGAGAGAAAATAATGAGGCAAGAGGAGGAGAAAAAGGCTTTAGATTGTCAAATCACAAGCTAATGTTATCAGTGACCCAAAACATAGTCTGCTCTCTCAATCACTGCATGCATGTTGGAGCATTTCACAATACAACTAGCTTTCAATTAACCAAACAACTGCTGCAACCATTGTCGTTTCTATGTGTAGAAATATGCAACTCCTACCTCCCTATTCATGTTACTGACAGAAGAAATATCTACTGTCTGGCTAGGATTCATGCACAAGGATGAACTAGTGAGTGATAGTCTTCAATCTTTTATTAGTGCAAAAGTTGCATGGACAAACTTAGAGTGGCCATGTCACTACATGACAAATGGACAAGTGGGGTTGTTATAAAGTCACATGGCCTCACTAACATAATCTTGGTTGATGTATCTTTATTTTTACATTTTCTTCATACCACCATGAATAAACTTAAGCAAAGCAGATGGATGCTGATGAGTAGGAGTGTGGATTGATTATATGTTGGAACATTCTACCAAATTATTAGGACCACAAAAATGTTCCTAAAACCATTTTAACCATAAATTAGAAAACATGAGCTTGCTGCGCTTTTTTTCCGATGCCTAAAGTTACCTTCGCAGGAACAGAATGGGAACCACGCCGATGCATGAATTGTTAATAGCACTCTGCATGACACATAATCTCAGGGGTAGAATTACCTTCTGGATGTAACAAGCCAATGTTTTTTTCACAGTACAAACTCTTTCAAGGCACATTAAATGGTTTTAAAGAGAAGTATAACACATTAGCTTGGACATAAGGCTATAATGTCCATTCTCTCCATTGAGGAACTTAGCTTGAAAGATGAAGACTGTCTTTCACCAATCGTGTCACAAGCCACAGACACTGACTCTGACCAAGACTTGGACTCCGACGGTGAGTTCCTGAAATGATTATTTGTTTCATTTTTGAAAAAGCGTTTACTGCTATAAAGTATTACATTTACCGTGTATTATAAATACATAGGGGATTACCTTTCTGATCCATCTCAATACATTAGAATATCATTAAAATATTATTTTATTACTGTACCTAAATACAAATATTAAACTCTACTGCAACGTGACAAATAAGATGATTCAAGTTTTTATTTCAGTTAATTGTGATGATTAAACTAGGGAAAAGCTGACCCTTTGTTTGTCAGAATATTAAAATATTACATAAGGCCACTGAAAAAAAATTGTTTTCATACAGACATGTTATTTCCATGTTTTGGCTGACATGATTAAGGGGAGAACTGCTGACATGACATTTGTCCATCAGACAGTTGTTGACACCCTCCACAAGGAGGATAAGCCACAAGATGCCATTGCTAAATACTCTCACTGTTCACAGAGGGCTGTATCCAAACATTTTAATGAAAAGTTAAGTGGAAGAAAAAAGTTAAGCTGAAATAAGGTGCACAAGCAACGGACTTTCACGGACATTCACAAGGCATGGCCTACAGCTGGAGTTGTTAGGGACATGGACTACAACTGTCACATTTCTTGTGTTAGGTCATTCCTAAACCATAGACAAGACCAGACCCAACAATGTAGACAAGCAAAAATTCACTATTAAAGCACCTCTGCAAAGCCACAGCCTGATTATCTCCATGTGATGTTACATTGCTGCAGTAATTCATGCAAAGGAACCCCAACCAAAAATTAAATGTACTTTACAGTACTTAGCCACACTATACAGAGGGCAGACATTTATGTTTTAAAGAATTGTTTTTTAACTGATGTTATGCAAACTCAGAGAAAATCAACATCACCAAAGAGATGTCTGTCGCTGAGGTGTACATGGAGGCCTGCAAACTGGTGGGTGTGGTTCCGGTTTCGTACTTTATTCGAAACCTTGGCTCCCCCACAATGACACTCACCCACCATGGGCTCGGATCCTTAGGTTGCAAAGCACTCGCTATCGCTTTGGTGGTGAGTTTAAAATGCGATTTCTGTCACAAAATGTTTGAAAAGATGATAAATCTGATGAGCTGTATTTATTCTAGTCTGATGTGCACATCAGGACTCTTGAGCTCGCATACAATCACATTCAAGCTGAAGGGGTCAAATGTCTGGTGGAGCTGCTGAGGGCTAATTTTACTATTCAGCACCTGGTATGTAAAGACTGAACAATTACCACCAGAGGGCGCAAGCGGCATAAAGAACCAGGATTTCACAAAACATCAATTTGTGTTTGTTTCAGGATTTATCAAACAATCATTTGAAATCTGAAGGAGCTGAGCATGTAGCTAAAATGTTGCTGGACAGCATTTCTCTGAAGTCTATAAAACTTTCAGGTAATGTGCCAATTAACTGCATTTAGACGTTTGGGTGTTTTGAACTTTTATTTGGAGGCTGATGTCAAGGGTAAACATTTTTAAAAGGCAGCCACCTAATGTAATCATTTAGTTGTTTTTTTATTTGCAGGAAATGGATTCACAGATGATGATGCTAGCCATTTCACAGAAGCACTGTCAGTAAGTTACCAATAAACCAAAAAAGTTACATTTTATTTGGTTGTTAATTAAACTGATCACATTGTTTTCATTTCTGCTTTTAGACCAACTCCAGGATAAAGGATCTGGACCTGAGCCATAATAAGTTTTGTGGGAGAGGAGGAGAACATTTGGGACAGCTACTGGGTATGGTAAAGTAAATGTGTCTAAATCATAGTGGTTAGAGAGGTGAAGAAAATACTGGGAAAAATATCCTCCTAACTTCAACAGCAAACAATGAGGGCCTGGAGGTTCTGGATCTCAGCTGGAATCATCTTAGAATGAAAGGGGCTGTGGCTTTTTCTGCAGGGTTTAAGGTTTGACTAAATAACAGAAAGCATTTCCTTACTGGTTGAGCCATTTGACATTATCTTATTACATTTTATATTCCAAGGTGAATATGATGCTGAAACATCTGGATTTATCGTGGAATGGTTTCGGAAATGAAGGAGCCCTGGCCATGGGTGAGGCCCTAAAGTTCAACAACACTCTGGTGCATCTCAACCTCAGCTACAACTGCCTCACCAACGAAGGTGTCAGCATGCTCTGCAGAGGTCTCGAATACAATGAAACGCTACGAGTCCTCCTGGTGGGTTAATGGACCGGGCTGCATTTGGTCCGACTGTTTTCAGATATACTGTAGGATAATGTTTTGTATCTTTACCTCTGCAGCTGGCTTATAACTCTATAACAGTAGAGGGCGCTCTGGCCCTGGTCAATGTGGTGAAGAACACACCAAAAACAGCTCTGGAGCAGATCAACATATGTGTGAGTGGTTCTGGTTCTGTTATGTTATAAGTATTTAATAAGATTCACATTTAGAGTGCTTTGCAAAAGTATTCATACCCCCTGAATGTTTCTGACAGTTGTCAAGTTACAACAACAAACCTCAGTGTATTTCTGTAATAGACCATCAGATTTAACTGGGCCAGTTTAACATAAATATGTGTTGATCTAAACCATTCTATTGTAACCCTTGCTGTAATTTTAGGGCTGCTGTCCTGCTGAAAGGTCAGCCTCAAGTCTCAAGACCTTTCACAACCTCTATCAGGTTTTCTTTCAGCATTGCCCCATATTTAACTCCATCCCTCTTCTCATTAACTGTGACCAGCTTCCCCTTCCCTACTGGACAACATAGCATCCTCTGAGCATTATGCTGCCATCACCATCTTTCGTCAGTGCTTTCTAACAAACCTCTAAGGCATTTGCAGAACAACTACATAAATATACTGAGATTATATTACACACAGGTGGACTTAGTTTAGTAATTAGATGGCATCTGAAGGTAATTCTTTGTGCTGGATTTTATTTACAAGTATCAGAATAAAGTTGACACTGCCATTTTAGACTTTTATTTGTTAACTATTTTAAAAAACAATGCACCACCTTGTGATGATCCAACAAATAAAACACCCATAAAAAACATTCAGGTTTGTGGTTGTAACATGCTTGCAGGGCACTGTACATGCAGTTTAATTAGCTATCACAGTGCAGGTCAAGGTTCAAATAAATAAAGAGCATTTTTTATTCACACACAAAACACAGTTTTATCCATTTTGTCTTTAAACTGAACAGAATGTTCTGGTGAATGAGAACTTTGTGAATCTGTTGGACCTGACTTGTCAGGAGCATCCTGATCTGGATGTGCAGTATGAAGGAGTCGGAGGTTTTATCGCTCATAAACCACCCAAACGAGTCGATCCAATGAAAATCATTCAGGTTGGCTGAGGCTTCTGTTTTAAATAAGAGAATCTACATACCTTGCTTGATATTAGTAAAAAACATTCTCCTATATTCATGAAAGGTGTAAAAAAAATCATACCAGTTATACATATTTATATATTTTGATGTTTAAATCACTAAAATCCTTCCTCCCATTATTTCTGAAGGATTATCTGGATAAACGCAAGCTGCGTCTCTGGGATTTCTTTCGGAATATTGACAAAGACGGCACCATGCGAGTCCCTGTTTCTGACTTCAGGAAGGCAGTTCAGGTTTCAAAACCCAATTAATAAATCACATATAATAATAATGTAATGTTTTATTACATTAATGTGCAACATCCATTAGTTATACTTCATTGCAACAATTTTTCAGGCTTTTTGAGAGGATGTCATAATTTTGTTTGTTTGTTTGTTTTTATGATCTAAAATAATAGTCAAACTCTTAATTATTTGTTTATTGAAAAAGAATAAAGTACTTTGAAACAGGTTCAGATAGCCTGCAGAATCTACGGCTTTAAATGATTATAGAGAGTACTGAGTCCTTTGAAGTAATGCATCAGACGAAGAAATATTCTGCTGATCTCTCAGGATAAATTGTGTGTGTATGTGTTTGAAACTGCTAGCAATCAAGCATTCCCTTGGACCGATACCAGATCGAGGAGCTGATTCACAGGCTTGATCGGGACCGGACAGGAGTAGTAGATTACAGGTGAGTGTTTCCCATCCTGATTATGCTAACTGGCAGGTTTTCTGGGTAACACCGTGTACATTACTGTTCAATCATGAGATGTATTCCTTGCTGAAGTTTAGATATCAAATATGAATGACACCCCATCTTTAATAATCTTGTTGTCATGCACAGGTACTAACTCCCTTTAAGGTTTTTCACATTTTGTCACATTATGACCACAGCATTTCATTTATTTGCACAGAGCGGGTCCCAGATGATATGGGGCCGTAAACATAATTCAGTCGGGGGACCCTCCTCTATTTGAGCCCAACTGACTCACAGCACCACTGATTTTATTTCATTTCATACTGTACAGTATCTTTTTCTCCTGTTGTACGTTTGCCCTTACTGTTTTCTTATTTTTACCTATGTGTTAATCTGCATGCTTTCATATGCCTGCACATCACAAGGCATTTTATTCTATTCTATTCTATTCTATTCTATTCTATTCTATTTTATTCTATTCTATTTTATTCTATTCTATTCTAGTGTAGTCTAGTGTAGTCTAGTCTAGTCTATGTTTTTCCATGTTTGATATTGTTTGCATTATGCATTTACAACTGCTGAGCCAACAATGACTTGGCCTTATGATGTATTTTACTTTATTACACAAACCTAACAATGTTTACTAATATGTCAATTCGGATAATGATAAAAAGCTCTCCAAACTCTCCCAAATCTTATAGATTATCATTGTCCCATAAAATTACAGTCACTGCAGTACTTTTGAAAAACATGTAATCCAAATTAGAATGTTGAAGAATAAACACAGTACTTTGTGCTGTTTAGGACACACAGCTGACCAGCCTAATCAATGCTTTTAAACTGAAATCGTTACAAAACCAGATACTTTATCAGTTCATTAAAACAATTCATGGATTTCTGTTGGTTTTTGCAGCATCTTACTTCAAATGTGAATTTCTAGGAGGAGTAGCAATGTTTAACGGTGTGTTTACAAGCAACCATAAAAAAGCTCTATTACTCGTTGTTTTTAGGGGGTTTTACAGTTGTGATGTGCATAAAATATCTTCCAGCCTCAGACACAAGCAGCAGAAATGATTAAATTAGCTTAATTACAATTTTGATGACATGAGTTTTGAGCTATGAAGGTTTACCACGATGTGTTTTAATGCAATTGTCAGAATTTAGGCCAGCAGGGAACCTTAACTATTGTGGATGTTGGGCTCAGGATGATGTGCAGTGGTAGTTTTCTGCCATACAGCATTTTGAATGCAAGCTGAAAAGTTTGAATTTTGTTTCATTTGATCAGAGCTCCTTCTTCCATATGTTTGCTGTATCCCCTAGATGGATTGTAGCAAACTGCAGACAGGATTTCGTATGGCTTTTATTAACAACAGCTTTCGTTTTGCCACTTTTCCATAAAAGCAATATTTATGGGGTGGACTACTAATTCTTTCAACTGAGGTGTGGGTTCTTTTACCTAACCCTAATTTAAACTTCTCCATGGCTTTCTCCCTGATCTGTCTGCTGTGCTCTTTGGTCTTCATTATGCTGTTTGTTCACTTAGTGTGGTGACATTTTCTTTTCCTTCAGGGGACTGGCAGATACAAGAAAACAGATGATGAGAGATCACCGACGTCAGCTGAAGAAAGTAGAGTCCCGTCAGAAGAAAGAGAAGCAGAAGAGTGACCGCATACTGCAGACCTTCCAGACCGCAGTGGAAGCCGTCACACCTCGCAGCTCCATGATCATCTCCCCAGGAGGTGCCAAAGACGAGTCCGGTGGCCCCCAGCCCTTTTCTGCTACCCCGCTCAGTTCCTGGCACCACATTGTCATGTCAAACAGCAGCCGCTACTCCGTCACTAACCTGAGCGGTGAACATGTCCATCTCCCCATGTTGGGAGGAATCTCCCCTTACTATCGTCCCACCAGTTCTCCAGCGATGCGGTCCTACTCTCAACCCAACCTGCTGGCTGACTCTTCCCACTCTCCAACAAACAAATCCATCTCTGCTCAGGGCATTCGCTCTGATCTAGAGATGGAGCACAGCAAGCTAAGTCCTACTGAGAACAGCCTGACCAGGTCCAGGCCTGCTCTTAGTGCAGAACAGCCAGAGAGTAAAGTCAAAACTAAGAAATTAAAGAAACGAAAACTGAAGAAGCACATTGATAAAAGCTCAAAGAATCCTACAAAAAGCATCAAGTAACGTCAGCTTTGTGATTTAAGAAAAAATATGGAGTCTTACTGAAAATATTTGCCATTCTTTGACAGTCTTCTTTATTCTGCTGTGAAAACTACTTCCCCTCTTACAGATTCCTTCAGTTTGGGATAATCAGTTTCAGATAATGAAATAATTTTAATATCAGACAAAGACAACCTAACTAAAGACATTAAAATTAAAATAATGAAATTGGAGTAGAAATCTATATATTTTTTCAAGAATCATTCTTAAATTTTATTGTTTTCATGTCTTGATTTACTTTTGTTGATTTAATTTGTCTTTTTAGTTTAGCTATTTTTGTGTGCAGCATTTGGGTTTTTGAGTTTCAATCATTTTTAATGCACTTTATAAATAAACGTGCGTATTTATTGAATAATGTCTGTTTCCTTATTGCTTTTGCTGCATGTTATACACTATTTATGACCTCCTCTCTGGCAAACCCACACATGCACCGGGATAATTTTCTGCAGACATGTGACCATTTATTATCTGGGTACTAAAGATGACGGGAAGTGCACATAGTGTCATCTGCCTGGGCTAACAATGCTGTGAAGTGTGGCAGGTGTTGCATCCAGGAGTAGCTTCTGACAAGCTATATAAATGGTAAAGAACAAGCCATCTCAGTCATAACAACCCAGACTGCACAATGATCAAGACTCTAATACTCTCAGCACTGCTGAACTCCACAGCAGCCATGGGGGTATGTATGGCAGGGCCTGAAAATATTATTTCACACATTTCTTGCATCAGTCATCATCTGATCTTTGTTTCCCTTCACTCCTTGTCGCAGGTTGTAGGCCTGTGGAGTGCAGGGAGTGTAAGAAATGGGACAGCAGGTGGGGAGAGGTGCACCTGTGATGCCTTCCTGCCCGGTCCAACTTTTCCTGTTGGTGATTTGGTGGTGTTGGAGCAGACAGCTTTTGATATCTCACACAACCTGGAGCTGGAAATGGGCAAGGTACTCAGAGATATGTGATGTGTTGACCAGAGCCTTGCAAAGGTATTCACACCACAAATATTAATGTATTTAGCTTGGATTTATGTAAAAGACTAACACAAGTCACCTTTGCTTAGATATTCCTAAATATAATCAAATGATACAACCTGTCCTAAGAACAAACCAAATTAGTCAGTAAAGTCCACTTTTTAGTTTGCTGATCTGGGCTGCTCTCCTGTTCACAGTTAGCCACAAGCCATGTAAGGGACGTAGTAAACATGTGGAAGAAGGAGCTTTTGGCTGAAATGCCTAACCCAATGGATAAAAGCAAACACCCTGAACACATCATCCCCAATATTAAACATGGGGGTGACAGCATCATGCTGTGGGGATGCTTTTGATCAGCAGGACTGAGTTGATGGATAAATGGTTGGAGCTAAACATGGGGGCCATTCTGGAAGAAAACGTTTCAGATGGAGCAAAAGACTTGACACTCAGGTGAAGGGTAATGCTACAACTGGACAATACAGCCAGAGCTACAAACGTATGGATTAGATCAACGCATATTTATGTGCTGGAGTGGCCCAGTCAAAGTCCAGTCATAAATCCAATTGAAAATGGGTGGCAACACTTGAAAATTGCTGTTCACAGATAATCTTCATCCAATCTGACTGAGCTTGATCTATTTTGCAAATTGAATAGGCAAACATTTGTGTCTAGATGTGAAAAGACTTGCAGCAATTACTGCAAATTCAGTGTATGAATACTTTTGCAAGGCATTGTAACTTCCCCATTATGAGTAAAAATCCTGAAATCTACAATGAAATCTCTTATTTCCAGATGCAGGAATTTGAAATTAAGATCACAGTGTATGCAGAAAAGATCAAAAAGCTGACAGTGGAAATCGAAACTATGGAGAAGAATCCTGATGACTACAATGAAGCCGACTTTGAAGAGATAAAAGTGCAGATTAAACAAGTGGAGGCTCTGATTATAGAGCTGCAGCTCTCCGTCAGTGCTTCGGTCGTTGTCTTTGAGTCCCTGCATGTACAGGTATGTCATGAACTGTATACAAACTGAAGGTTGACTGGTAAACCATTTTAATCTTTGACTAATGCAAAAGCATGTGTAATCTTACAGATCACTGTCATGGTGGCGACCCTCGAAAGACTGGAGAAGATCTATGACAAGAATTTAGTCCTTTCAACCCGCAGAGAGTACATAAAGATGCAGTTTCAGCTCGAGGAGTGTGAGAGACGCCACCAGGAGCTGTTCAACCCCAACATCGGTGAGCTGATTCACACAATCACATAAACTGGGAACCTTCACTGAACTCATATAACTGATTATCCTCTCCCTCTGCAGGCTCTTGCGCTCACTCTGGTATAATCAGGGTCAGCAAGCCTGTGGTAAGCCATCTGAATGCCCATCTAAGCAAGAACTACTTATATGGAGGCTGGGGTAAAGATTCAAATCCTATTCCTGACAGAGAGTCTATGTATTGGTACTCCGGTTACAACACTGCTTCCATTACGGAGATCAGGTTCTACACCAACTACAAGAACCTCATTCTGGGAACCCCCTTTCTGCATCACAGCCTGCCCAGCAATTGGTACGGCCAAGGAAACAACTTTGTAGTCCGCGATAACACCCTGTATTATCAGATAAATAGCCCGTTCGGACTGGGCAAACTCAATTTCACCACCATGAAATATGAATCCAGGGTGGTTGCCAAGGCCTCATCCCAGTTCTCATACGCCAACTCCGCCAATCAGAACTTTGACTTTGCTGCAGATGAAACAGGCTTGTGGGTGACCTACGCTACAGAAGAGTCCGGGGGTCGGATAGTCATTGCTAGAATAAACGAGCCGTCCTTTGGGATTGAGGACCAATGGGAGACCAGTGTTTATAAACCAGGTGTTACTAATGCCTTTATGATCTGTGGTGTTTTTTACGCAGTTAGGACAGTGGACACCTTAACTGAAGAGATATTTTACAAATACGACACCAAAACCAAACAGGAGGAGTACATTAGTATTCCCTTTGACAGGTTTCAGGGTGAGTATTCCAACCTGGATTACAATCCCACTGACCAGAAGCTCTACATGTACAACGATGGTTATTATGTGAGCTACCATCTCTGGTTTAACCACACAGTTAAAGCGACTGCGGCACCGTCTGTTTTACTGGTGACTTAAATAAATGTCTCTCCTTGATAGAGGTATCTGATATCAATCATTAATAATATGTTTAATGAATTAATGATTTTCTTTGTCTCCTTTTTCTTGTACCCCATCGTTTCCTGACTGTTAATAAATGACTTGAAGCATCCTAAGGGTGTTGTGTTCATGGTTATTTAACTGCTTGCCATTTTCTGCTATCTGGAAATAAGATGATTAATTATAAAATTACATCAAATGCAAATTGAATAAAACAATAAATGTTTTGTATTTAAAGACGATATAATCATGACTAAATTTTAGTTTGTTCCAATAACACAATATGCAACAGAATGGCCAGTTTGAGGTATATGAAACCTTTGTGAAGGCAAAATAAATTATCAAAGTAAATGCTGTCAAATGCAGAAAAACATAATAGAAACCTTCAAGACTTAAAAATTAAGTTAACAGAGAAATGATTTAGAGCCAATTTAACCCTCTCATATCCTTTTAGTTTGTGCTTCGTCCCATTTCCATTTGATAAAAAAAAAGGCTCTTTAAAAGATTGCCAGAAAGATATTATAAATTTTTTTTCCCAAATTCTCTCCAGAAAAGATGATGCCTTCAGTCACCACCATACATTGGATATATTTACAAGTTTTTAAACTTTTTTAATCCATGTAGATTTTTTTCTTTTCAACCTATATAAGCAAACTGGTAGTTTTATAGTTAATGACAAATCTATCTTTGCTCAGAGAGAAACAATAAAACATGACATTCTGAAGGGATTTCAACATTAGGAAATCATAAAATACATAAAAAAAGAAATGAAATTACATATTTTAGCTTGTCAGAAAAAAAAACCATTTGTAAATTAGGAGTCAGTGGCATAAAAAAAGCAGAAGAGAAAAAACTAACATTTTGTCTGAAAACCATTTAAAAGACTGAAAGAAATTTTTTTTTTAACCAAAATTCACAACCTCACCATATAAACTAAACTAAACTAAACTAAACTAAAATATCTCCAAGGTTTAAGCATTTCTGGTGCTTGCATATTAGTGGCAGAATCACGATTTTGCACACCTTGGATGTTACTAGTGAACACGTTATTAAACTCGGTTCCTCCTCTGGTCTGACCAACTGACAGGTCAGACTCATACATTTAGAGTAAAATTCAATTCAGTTTATTTATATAGCGCCAATTCACAACACATGTCGTCTCAAGGCATTTCACAAAGTCAGTTCAATCGAATTATACAGATTTCAAGTCAAGTACATACATTCCAACTAATCCTAAGTATCGAACAGTACAGTCAAATTCAGTGTTTATTCAAATTAGTTAAAAAGTTTTTGTATCTAAGGGAACCCAGCAGATTGCGGCAAGTCAGTGACTTGTAATGAAAGTGGACAGTCACTGGCGCTGACTTTCCAGCAACCCTCATACTGAACATGCATGTATCGACAGTGGAAAGGAAAAACTCCCTTTTAACAGGAAGAAACCTCCAGCAGAAGCAAGCTCAGTGTGAGCGACCATCTGCCATGACTGACTGGGGGTTTCAGAGAACAGAGCAGAGACACAAAGAACAAAGAAGCACTGATCCAGGAGTACTTTCTATGGGAAGGAAAAGTAAATGTTAATGGGTGTAGCTCTTTTAGTGGTTTCATCTATGAAGAAAGAACAGATAAACTCTGAGCCAGTTTTCAAGTTTAGAGTATGAGAGTAAGCACCTACAGTTAGTCACAGTAAACGCTAAGACAGTAGCTATGTCTAGGAGGAAAAATATAGTTAAACACTGAAAGACAGGGCCAAGTGGATCATCGGTAGAAGGTGAACATTAAGTTGTTGACATCAGAAGCTTGGACGATGCCCCCCTCCAGGACGGTGTCACAAGTAGATACAGAGTCAGGCCAGGTGTAGCTTCTAGGAAGAGAAAAGAGAGAGAACAAAGTTAAAAGTTGAAATAACAGCAAATAATGCAAAATTGGAGAGTAGTTTGAGAATGTAGCAGAAAGAGTGAAAGTGGTCATTATGTTCTCCAGCAGTCTAAGCCTATAGCAGCATAACTACAGAGATAGCTCAGGATAAACTAAGCCACTCTAACTATAAGGTTTATTGAAAAAGGAAAGTTTTCAGCCTAGCCTTAAAAGTAGACAGGGTGTCTACCTGGGAGCTGGTTCCACATGAGAGGAGCCTGATAACTAAAGGATTTGCCTCCCATTCTACTTCTAGAGACTCTAGGAACCACCAGTAAACCTGCAGTCTGTGAACGAAGTGCTCTGTTAGGAACATATGGAACAATCAGATCTCTGATGTATGATGGAGCTAGATCATTAAGGGCTTTATATGTGAGAAGGAGAATTTTAAATTATATTCTGGATTTAACAGGGATCCAATGAAGGGAAGCTAAAATAGGAGAAATATGATCTCTCTTTTTAATTTTCATCAGAACTCTTGCTGCAGCATTTTGAATCAGCTGAAGGCTTTTTGTGGACATCCTGATAGTAAAGAATTACAATAGTCCAGCCTTGAAGTAACAAATGCATGGACTAGTTTTTCAGCATCACTCCTGGACAGGATATTTCTAAGTTTGGCAATGTTCTGGAGGTGAAAGAAAGAAATCCTAGAAACCTGTTTAATATGGGATTTAAATTACATGTCCTGGTCAAAAATAACACCAAGGTTTTTTACTTTATTATCGGAGGTCAATTTAATGCCATCAAGGTTAAGTGATTGACTAAGCAGTTTATTTTTTAAAAACTCCGGTCCAAAGGCGACAACTTCTGTCTTGTCTGAATTTAGAAGCAAAAAATGTAAAGTCATCCAAGTTTTTATATCTTCAAGACATGCTTGTAGTCTATCTAACTGGTTGGGTTCATCAGGATTTATGGATAAGTAAAGCTGAGTATCATCAGCGTAACAGTGAAAATTTATTCTATGCTGCCTGATAATTTGACCTATTGGAAGCATATATATAGTAAAGAGAATTGGCCCAAGTACTGAACCCTGTGGTATTCCACAATGAACCCTGGAGTTTAAAGATGATTTATCATTTACATGAACAAACTGGAATCTGTCAGACAAATAATATTTAAACCAGCTTAGCGCTGTTCCCCTGATCCCCACAGAATATTCCAGCCTTTCTAAGAGAATATTGTGATCGACTGTATCAACTGCAGCACTGACATCTAACAAGACAAGTACAGACACAAGTCCATTATCTGAGGCCATAAGAATATCATTAGTGACTTTCAGCAGAGCTGTTTCAGTGCTATGATGAGCTAGGAAGCCTGACTGAAACTCTTCAAACAGGTCATTGCTATATAAATGCTCACACATTTGATTAGCAACTATTTTCTCAAGAATTTTAGGTAAGAATGGAAGATTGGATATAGGTCTGTAATCTTTCAAGTCATCTCGATCAAGCGAAGGTTTCTTAAGTAAAGGTTTAATTACAGCTAACTTAAAAGCCTGTGGTACATATCCATTTACTAAGGATAGATTAATCATATCTAAAATGGGGCTGGTAATCAGAGTGAACACTTCCTTAAATAATTTGGTTGGGATTGGGTCTAACATACAAGTTGAAGGTTTAGATGAAGCTAATATTTCTGATAACTCAGGAAGCTCCACAGGATCAAAACAGTCCAAACACAAATCAGGTTCTGCAGTTATTTCCAATGTTGTCTCACTTGCTGAGGATGAAGTAATCATCTTCGGGAGTATGTCAAAGATTTTATTTTTAATAGAATCAATTTTATTTAAGAAGAATCCCATAAAGTCATGACTGCTAAGAGCTAAGGGAATGGATGGCTCAACAGAGCTATGACTCTGTGTAAGTTTAGCAACTGTACTAAAGAGAAACCTAGGATTATTCTTGTTCTCTTCTATTAATGATGAGAAATAAGCTGTTCTAGCTTGGTGAAGTGTCTTTTTATACAACAGTAGGCTATTTTTACAGATTAAGTAGGAATCCTCTAGGTGTGTAGAGCGCCATTTGCTCTCCAATTTTCTAACATTGTGCTTTAAAGTATGCAGATCTAAATTAAACCATGGAGCCTGCCTCCTATGAATGATTACCTTCTTTTTCAAGGGGGCTGCATTGTCTACTGCATCACGCAATGAGGATGTAACACTATGAACAAGAAAATCCATTTGTGAAGCGGAAGAAACTAAATTATTGCCATCCACTGTGTTTTGTTGTGATAATGAGGAAATTAAAAGTGGAACAGATTCTTTAAAGGTTGTCACAGCATTGTCTAATAATGATCTACTGTAATTACATTTTCTTTCAGGTGTGGAGTACTCGGTTAAATTAAACTCAAAGGTTATTAAAAAATGGTCAGACAGGACAAGGTTATGAGAAAATATTGTTATGTCTTCACACTCAATGCCATATGTCAGCACAAGGTCCAGAGAATGAAGACAAAGGTGGGTAGGTTTGTTAATGTTTTGAGCAAAGCTAATTGAGTCAAAGATAGCATTAAACGCTATATTTAGGCTATCACTTTCAGTGTCAACATGAATGTTAAAATCCCCCACTATAATAACTTTATCTGTATTTAACACTAAATCAGATAAAAGGTCTGAAAACTAATCTAAAAATTGAGAGTAAGGGCCTGGTGGACGGTACAAAAAACAAACAGAAGTGGTTTTAGTGCTTTGCAATTTGGATGAGGAAAACTAAGGATTAAATATTCAAAAGAGTTGTTGCTATTGATTGGTCTGGGACTAATCAATAAATCGGACTGAAAGATGGTTGCTACTCCTCCTCCTTGTCCAGTATTTCGAGGTACGTGAAAATTTAAATAATTAGTAGGAGTAATTTATTGTAATATAATCTTCTTGCTGCAGCCAGGATTCTGTGAGACAAAATAAATCCACCTGGTCTGAACCCTGGGTTGTCAGAGTTTTGGAGAACTAATAAATTCCTCTAGATTCCTAGAAAGAAGAGCTGCTCCATCCAAAGTGGGGTGGATGCAGTCTCTCCCAGTAGGTTTTGGTGTGTTTTGTTGTTTTTATTTGACTTTTTAGTTTATGGGTTAGATTATGGGTTTTTCCAAGGCACTGTGGGTACTGTACTATTATCCAAATTGCTTTTGGGGAATTTGAAAAGTTTTTTGCAGCCTGTTTTGTTTGTAATACTGTAAAATCTAAATGATTTATGTCCAGATTTAACCATTATTATTCTCTCCATTATGGGAACTAAAATCAGTTTTGCAGATAAACACTAGAGTGGAACATCCTGTCTGAACATTTCAACAGGTTCATAGAAATACTATGTAAATTAAATATTCAAAAAATGTTAAATGATCACTTTCTCAAACTGCTGTTTATTTAATAAACATTTTTAAGTGACTGAAGCAAACGTCAAGTGAAACATCATCCAGCCAATAAAATGTGGTACTGTGGTGGTTGCTGAGAGGCTCATACAACATTGGTTCGTGTTTGTGCAAAACGGGTCAGCAACCTTTACAACCCTTGGAGTAATTTTTGCCTTGGGTCCAGTTAAAAAACAATTTCCCAGCCACAAAAGCAACATGACTCTTTGAAACAAAATAGCCTGTTTTTTTTTTTTTAATAATACCTACAATAGGAAAATTGTTTAAATCAAAAAACTAAAGTTTTAATAGTAGGTTTAATACATTTTCATCATTGTGACATTTAATTTTCATATAGAATGACATTAAAAATCATGTAGTTTGCAACTTACTGGCACAAAAAATATATTCCCTATACCATTAGTGGCAGTATTTGTGGAAATGTTTATTTTGCACAAAGAAGTGTAGGAAAAACTGCTTAAGCTAGCATTTTTTAAAACTACATTCACATTTGAAAACATTGCAAGTTATTAAGAACCAAAGTGAACGGTCTAAAGAGCCGCATGCGGCTCCGGAGCCGCAGGCTGCAAACTCCAGATATAGACCATGACTCTTATAGATATGGTGTTATTAATGCTTGTCCGAAGTAGAACTGTTTTGCACAGCTTACATAGAAGAAAAGCAGATTTACAGAAACTCCTTTCATGCTGCAGCTGAAAGGCACATCTAAATGCCAAGGTCATAATGAATGAATCAGTTCATTTATTCAGAGGCTACATTGTGTCATATCCCTAGATGCATTTGGAAAGGCTTAAATCAGAAGCTACATAGATAAGATTTGTATTAGAAAGCCTGTGGGGAAAAAGGCTAAATTTCATGATGATGAAAAAAGGTTTCATGATGATAGAATAAAAAAAATATAACAATAAAAAATTAGAACTTTACAATCAATAGGAAGTGATTTAGGCCATTTTCAGACTCATCAAACCATTTTGAACCAATTAAAATATGGGGCAGGGCAAAAGAAAGTTGGAAATTAACAAATAAAATTGGTGTAAAAGATTGGATACGTTTTATTTGGGTATATTTCAACCTTGATTAAAAATGTTTCAATCCAGGATCCTCTTCCTTAGACCTACAAGCTCTGATCATTTAATACCAAATACACCTGACTAATCCAGTTTCACAGTTAGTGTGCACCAACCTCGATGGAGACCCACCAAAATTAATACTTAAAATTAAACTAAACTTTTTTGTCATCTATAAAACATTTCCTGCTCAGTTTTTCTGTTTGTTTGGCTCTTTTGGAGTAAAATATTTATTCAGGACACAATCCACTCTCCCAAAAACAAGCTTCCATGTCTGCATGCCTCTGGTGACATCACATAAGGAATAAGGCAACTGATCAAAGTTCTTTTGAGTATCCTTTTTTGTGTTTTTATCATTCAGTTTGCTCCCTTGAATGTTTATATTTGCAGCCTGGATAGTTGCAGCAAAATGTTTGAATAATGTGTGAAAAAACTACTACGGATTAACAGGGATATTGTAGAAAAAAGGGAAAAAAAAACAACGTGGCCATGGAGGAGTAAATTCCTGATGACTTTCACATTTTTACAAGAAAAAAACCCCCAATAAATTTCAAGGAAAAAAAGAATAATTTCCATAATTAAAGTTATGCATTTATGATGTAAAAACAAGATTTTTCTCTTACATTATAAAGTCAGACATTTGTAAGGTTTAAGTAGTAAATTCAGGAGATGCACATCTATATATTTTCAAAAGTGTAAGTAGAAGACCTGGACTCATTTTCTGTATCAGTACGACATCTCCTGGGTGCAGCCATGTTGCAGCTTCTTTCTCACTGTCTCAGTTATAGCGAATTTCAGATCCCGTTTGAGGCGTTCATGGCTAGTCTCCACCCAGGAGATGTTCTTCTGATACAGGAGTCCGGATCTTCCACTTATACTTTGGAAAACATCCAGATACTCATATCATAAATTTACCACTTCAGTCTCAGAGGAATTCTGGCATTTTCTTTTTACAAATGTCTGCCTCATCTTAGTAAACGTCTAAGATTTTTTACGCAAATTTCTGACCTTACAATGTCAGAGAATATCTTTTGTGCCTTTAACCATGGAAATTTTCATTTTTAATTAGCCAATTTACAACTTTTTCTGCTATGTGAAATTAATCTAGAATTTTCTGAGTTTTTAAGTGGAAATGTTCTCCTCCATGGCCACATTTATATTTTTTCTTTTGTCTGTATTGGCCCTATTAATCCATTGTAGAAAACTGCATGGATTTTAGAAACATTTGGCAACATACACACGTTATGAAAAGGACCAGGGCGGACTGGGATGAAACTGGAATGCTTCAGAATCTGTGCAAATTTCTCCCATAAGTTGCTTTTTCCAGTAATGTTAATTAATGAAAGCTGATCAGCTCCATTCTTGTACCTCTTGCGATGTCATCAACACAGATACACACAAAGCTGTTTTCCTTTTTTGTGAGATTTCTGAAAATGTTTTTACTTTTTATGACTTACAAAAATTACTTTATGAATTACAGATTAAACTGAATGTTTAAAATAATCTAATCACTAACAGGGTTCCAGGCAGAGACTTTCTAAAGTGATGCTCCTTTCAGTAAACGGACCATAAAAAATTTTGTTAAATGTCATGACAGATGAGCCATTTCCCATCCGCACCGCATGTTCAGATCGAACCTTGCACTGGCAATAAACCGTTCGACTGAGGAAGCAAACAATGAACCCATCACTATCTAAAAATGTCCTGAAATTAACTGCTTAAACTGTTTAAACATGTCTATGCTTCACCATAATACAAATAATAGGTTAAATAAAGAGTCTGTAAAAAGTGTCACCACATCTGGAGATTTTCACATCCACACCCTATGTTCAGATTAAACATTACACTGTGGATTCTCAGCCTTTGCAAATTACGACTGTTTAAGTGCTGAATAATGTAATAACCGTGGGAAGAGAGAATGTGTTTGACACAAGCAGCCTTTAAAAACTCCAGCAAAGAGACACTCTAGAGATGTGGTGGGGCATGATGCTGCTGTTTCTGTTTCTGCTCTTCAGTGCCTTTAGTCCTGCTTTGGCCTGGATTGTAAGTAATCCTCATTTCTGTTACATATTTGATGCAAATTGTGTAGATATTCCATGTATTATTTTTTTATTTTTAGCCAGTGCAAGACTGGGAATCTGGAAATGTGACTGCCTCAGTGGGTTCATCAGGTCAGTGTGTTTGCCATGTTTATCTACCTGAAACCACCTTTCCTGCCGACCGGGTTGAGAACATGCAGCAAGTCAGCAAAGATCTGATCGTGGAAGTGGAAATCCAAAAGAATAAGGTGGTGTTAGGAATGACCTCGAGAAAATATTTTTAGAAACATGCAATGTGGTGAAATCATATTACTTGTTCCTGTTTTTTTATTCTTGCAGCTGGTGAAGTATGAGGACAAACTGGTGATCTATCTTGCAGAACTGAAGGATCTGGAAGAAAGATTGACCATCATGCAAAGTAGTCCTGATGATTACATCAAGCTGGACTTTGAGCTGCTCAGGATTGAGCTCAGAGAGTTTGAGGCTCTGGTGTCTCAGCTTAAAAACTCTCTCAACTCCTCTTCATCCCTATTCGACAGTCTGTACATTGAGGTGAAATTTTATTTTCTACTTGAATAAAAAAAAATCTTCCCAGATCCTTGCAATGCATTTCGCCATTGTGTGGTTTAGTTTGTTGCACCTGCAAAAACATGCGAACTAGGGAAATTGGATTACACACCAACAACTATTGTATTAAAATACAACTACTTTCTGGGCCTGACACCCTCAGGTATAGTTCCTTTGTAAAATGTAATCCACATTTTCTCCCTATTTTCACTTCTAGATCCGAAACATGACGTTCATTGTGAACCAGTTGGAGACTTATGACAAGAGCAACCTGGAGGTGATCCGATATCAGTTTGCCAAGCTGCAGAAGAAACTAGAGGAGTGTCAGATTGACCAAGATATAATCAAACCAGATGTCGGTAAGGAAGCTGCCTAACATGATCAATAACGGTTTGCACTTTAACAGCTAAAAGTGCATCTTACAAAGTAGCATATCATTGAAAAGTTCATTTATTCCACTGCTTTAAATCAAAAAGTGTTACTTTATATAAATTCATCACACACACAGTGATATATTTCAAACACTTATCTGTATTAATTTTGATGATTATTTCTTGCAGCTAATGAAAACCCACATTTCAGTATCTTAGAAAAAGAGAACATTAGTTAATTTTTTTTTACAAATTTAAAAATAATTTGTAATGCAAAAAAGTGTTGTTATCACCATGCTATGGTGTACACAAGCACGGAGAAGACTGCTAACTTGACAGTGGTCCTGCAGACACCCTTCACCAGGAGAGTAAGTCAAAAAGGTCATTGCTAATTGTTCTATCAAAGCTTATTGATGGAAAGTTGAGTGGAAGGAAATACTGTCGGCAATAAAGTTTACAAATAATAGGGTTAATAACTGGGCTGCAATCAAAGCAACCTGGGCTTCTTTAATGTCTAATTTTTGCCAAAGGCTGATTGCTTCCATGCCACGGCCCACTGATGCAGAATTTCATGCAAAAGAAGCCACAACCAATTAGTGAGTCGATATACTGTACATTATACTGTATATACTCTTCAGTAGAACAAAGAGTCTGTGTTAAAAAGCCCTCGCATGATGTCAAATTCATGTATTCTAAGAGTCCAGAGATTTCTTTTTCTAGCTGTATGACAAACAGTAATCATAACAACTAACACTTTTTGAATTTAAGTATTGAAATAAATTAACTTTTTAGTAATATTCTGATTTACTGAGATGCATCTGTGTTGCCAACTTACTTTGTGGTTTTTCCCAGGAAACTGCAACCACACGGGAATCTTGAGCATCGGCAATCCGTTGGTTGTCCAACTAAATGCTCATCTAAATTCGGGTTACCTGTACGGTGGCTGGGGGAGAGACTCCAAGCCCATCCGAGGTAATGAGAACATGCACTTTTACGGTGCGTACAGCAGCCCTGAAATGGTTTATGACTTTTATTTTTACTCCAACTATGAAAATCTGATCTTGAGGAAGGCCATCAAACAATATACCCTACCAAACGATTGGCGAGGAACTGGCAACAATTATATTGTTCACAGTAATGCCATTTATTATCAGCATGACTCCCCTTTCAGCATGACCAAACTAAATGTGACCTCTTCTGAGTATGAATACAGAGTGATTTCAGCTGCCAGTCAGAGTTTCTCTTACGCCTACTCAAGCAATCAGAACCTGGACTTTGCAGCTGATGAAACGGGTTTATGGGTATTGTATGCCTCAACTCAGAACATGGGGAAAATTGTCATTGCTAAAATAGATGAAAAGTCTTTTGGGATTGAGGCTGTTTGGCCTACTGGTATGTACAAACAGTCAGCTGGCAATGCTTTCATGGTCTGTGGAGTGATGTATGCCACCAGGTCAGTGGACATCAGCACCGAGGAGATCTTCTACGCTTATGACACCAAGACCAAGCAGGAGAGAAACCTCAGCATCACCTTCAAGAAATTCCAGGACAAATACACCAACCTGGACTACAATCCCATTGATCAGAAGCTCTACATGTACAACAATGGCTATTATGTGTCATATAATGTAAAATTTAACAAAGAGTGATTCAACTTATGTTTGATCTTCGTATTGAGATTGATATGACAGATCTGCAACCACTTTCACCTAGTTCTAGGCTTTCCCCTGTCACTTATTGAATAAAATCACACTGAAGCATCCACATATTGTCAGTTGTGTACTGTATAAAATATTTAAGTTATTAAAAAGGTGCCTCATTTAAGCTTATTTAAAACAGCAAGAGTATATAAATCCAGGATTAACAACCATTTTCTTCAAATTAAACTGAAATGAACCCTGCATGACAGAATCATTGTTAAACAATGCAATTTAAATTCAAAACTGTTTGAATCTCTATTAAATGCAAATTGAACAAATACACAAAGAAAAGCATTATTAGATGTATTTTCAAATTAGAAATGAAAAACTGAACATGACTCCCAATCCACTATGTAATAAATCCATCAATGGGTGTGTTGGAATCAATTTAATGTGCATAAGTCAAAGATAACAATAGCTTTCGAATGCGGAACATCATCTGTGATACATGGATGCAAAGTTAAATGGAAACAAGATATAAAAAGACAAATCTATCATCAAGTACACATTAAAAACACAAGTCACAACCACAAAATGAAATTCTTGTTTTTCTTGTTCACCTTTACATTAAACAACAAGACAAAGACACATTTTCTTTTTATAAATGTGCAGGGTTTGGAAAATATCCTTCAGTAGTTGGAGAAAATAAAATGGCCAAAATGACACAGATTTAGGGTTTTTATGCCACACTTAGCATTTTGCATGTAGACCAATGCTTTGCTCAAAAGCGGCATAATAAAATACATTTATTTCAGGCAAACGGCTTCACATGACACAAATGTAGCAGCTAAAAGATTAATTTAGGATTAAGCTCTCTCTCCTTGTACTTTTTGTGATAAAGTTGCAGGATCAGATTTCAGAGTTATGCTGGTGTGCCTAGCCCCCTTCTGTAAACCTGTCCTCCCCTAGGGTGCATGCATGTATGTGTGGTTGGGGGTGACTCTGCTTTGTGCTGTAGTTGGAGCCTGGCTCCCTCTGGCACTGAGCACCAATGCTGATATTTAATTGGGGCGGGGAGTAAATCCCGCCTTTTAAAGTCCACAGTAGGAAATATCCAAACGTAATAACTATTATATCAAGTTAGCAGTAGGATTAGTCTGGTGAACACTGATTTATTGTTACAATAAATCAGGGCTGAAATGGCCTCTTCAGTCTATACGCTCAAACCAGTGCTGTCTCTTTAAATCTCCCAGCACCTATGATGAGGAGTGGGGGGAAGTGAGTGCCTTGGATGAAATGGTACCCATAAATGACATCATGCTCACCCAATCAGCAGTCTCGGCTGAGCTCCCTCCTCCTCTCCTGCTCAGTAGGATGAGTATATTCCTACTGCTGATGATCCGGGCCGCTGCTGGTGCTGATGCTGCTGCTGCTGTTGGGTTGCAGTGTCCAGGTCATGCTTACCTTAAAGTAGGTACAGAGAGTCTTATTTCTACATACACACTTGTTTTCTGTTGTTTTAGTTATCTATTTATTGATGATGATGAATTGCTAGCTCACTAGCTGTGCAAGTCCATGCTGAAAGGGCAATGGATAATGATGGAGGACACTTAAGATGGCTTTTTGTGTTTCCTTGTATCGCCTAAAATGCACTGCTCTGATGACTATGAGACTGATGTCTGCATGTGAGATGTCAGTGGTTCGGTTGTGGTTAAGATGTTGGGAAGAAACCTGTCATTATTTCATACAATGCTTTTTTAGTTGTAGCCTACAATGCCACACAGAGTGCTTTGCAAAAGTATTTCTGCCACATTGTCTTATTTTATTACACCTACAACCTTTAATAGATTTTATTGGGATTTTAGATGAACGGCCAAAACAAAGTAGTGCACATTTGTGAATTGGATGCTTTTCGTGTGTTGCAAATAAAAATCTGAAAAATGTGGGGTGCAAATGTAATCAACCCACCTGAATAAATACTTTGCAGAACCAGATTTTGCAAAAATGTAAGTTCCAAGTCTTTTGGGATATGTATGTATCAGCTTTGCACATTTAGAAACTAAAATGTTATGCCATTTCTCCTTTACAAAATAGCTCAGGTTCAGTAAGGTTGGATGAGGAGCATATGTAAACATACATTTTCTTGCCATAGATTCTGAATTTGATTTATGTCTGGACTTTGACCGGGCCATTCTAACACATTAGTATGCTTTGATCTAAACCATTCCACTGTATCTGAACGTTTCTTGAGTGTTTTCCTGCTGTAAGATGAACCTCTGGTCTAGTCTTAAGCATTTCGCATCCTCTAACATGTTTTGTTAAGATTGCCCCATATTAAGCAAAATCTTCTATTCAACTCTGACAATCTTCCCTGTTTCTGCAGATGAAAAGCATCCCCCACAGTATGATGCTGCAACCTCTGTGCTTCATTGTGAATATAACATATTCAGTCTGACATGCACTTGTTGTTTTATGCCATACATAGGATTTTGCAATGGTAGGGTTACAGTTGTGTCATATACGTTGCATTTGTAGATGATGGATTGAACAGTGCTCAGTGAGATATTTAGATAATGGTATAATATTTATAACCTTATTCTGTCTTCTCCACATCTATACCCTTGACCTGTCTGCTGTGTTTCTTGGTCTTCATGATGCTTTTTGTTCTCTATTATTTTCAAACAAATCTCTGAGGACTTTACTGATCAGTTGGGTTTATATTGAGATTAAATTACACACAGGTCACAATTAGTTGCATTTCATTTTAATTTTGGGTTTTGGAGTAAAAGGGGAATGAATAAAATATGCAAAACAAATAGTCTTATCAAATTATTTGTCTACAACTTCACAATTATGCATTACTTTGTGTGCACTCTGTTACATAAAACACTCCAAAAACTACACAGAGGTTTTTTTTTTTTATATGAAGAAATGTAAGACCACAGAGAAATGACAGAGCACCCCTGGATGGCTTAGGGTAAGTTATGAATGGTGATATTGTTGATCCAAATTCAACATTTGCACTTCTCGTTCTGTCTCTTTATCCAAAATAGAAGACACAAACCTATTTTCACTTCCTCTTCTGCTTAAAAAGGCAAACTCTTTGTTTCCACTGGCTCAGATGATCATGTCCTGCTGCAAAGACCTGAGCCCCGACTTCTCTGGGTGCCGACACGCACTGAGCACGGAGACAGCAGACAGAGATGTTTCCTACTGCTGATAAGAAGACACAGGAGCAAAGGTGAAACCCAGTTATGGTGAATGAATACTATTTAAGAGCAGAACACCACTATTATGATTCACTTACAGTTGCTTCATAGTCACTTTCAGTTTGAGGTTTAATTAAGCAGGTTGTGCATGTCTCAACCATGTTTCCACACAATATCCGACTATCTGTTCTGTGAACAGGCCCATCTGGACCTTGAGAGACCCAGAAAAATCTCAGAGATGGCAAAGAGAGATTACCTGGTGGAGGCTGCCAAACAGATCCGAATGGCTCTGGACAGCGAGGTTAACGAAGACTACGAGGCAGCCTTCAGTTACTACAAGAACGGAGTGGACTTACTGCTGAATGGAGTTCAGCGTGAGTAGACTGTGTGATTCATTAAACTAGGAAAATGAATGACCAGGTTTTCCACAAGACCAGCATGTGATGGTGACATGACTAAGACCAGGAAGTCAGAAGGCAAATGTTAAGCTCAGATTCATCTGCTGATTAAGCTTTTCTTCCCCACATAGTGTCAACAGCAAGCTGTGTAAGATATAGGACCCACAGTGCTACAGTACTTTTTTATGGGTACCATAAACATTTTGCTTCTTTTGTAGTGGACCCAAACAAAGATAGAAGGGAGGCTGTGAAGAGGAAGACCACGCAGTATCTGAAGCGAGCTGAAGAAATCTTTATAACACATCTGCAAGATAACCTAGGGAAAGGAGGCTCTCATTTAGGGGTAAGACAACCATCTTGTGTTGAGTTTCAATGTAGATGAAGCCTGGAGTGTCTCTTGAATAATGCTCATAAGTCCATTTCTTCATCTATTGTTTTTTTGAAATTGTAATGTTTTAAAAGCTGACCACATTACTGTTAAATATAAAGCCTTTTAGATTAAGTTGGTGGGGAAATACCTAAGAATAAACTATTATTAGGAAAGGCAAGATTATTTGTGTAGCCACATTCATTGATGGGTAATTCAAAGTGCAACGGTAAAGAAAACAACTTTAAAGAAAAGTAATATAACATACTTTAATCACAGGACTTGTGCTTGTATTTCCACTGCCCACCAAAGACAAGCGCCTGACTTGCTGAGTTATCTGTGGGTTTGATTACCAGGGCTATAGCAGTCTGAGATTTCGTCCGATCCGACACCTGAGTTCACCCGTAGAGGATCTGGAAATGTGTAAAGTGGTGGGAGTCAGCGATAAGGTAGGTGAAGTTCTCTCACTTCAAACCATATAATAAGATAGTTTGTATAAATACATGCATGTAGCTTCAAATACAGCACTCTCCACAGTTATTGATATCCAATGTAAAGATGTACAAAATTGGGTGCGGTGCTGCTGGTGCAGGGTGTTAAGCACATGACCCATGTATGGAGGCCATAGTCCTTAACGCCGTCCTGGGTTCGAGTCCTGACCCTGGTGGCATTTGCCACATGTCTTCCCTCTCTCATTTAGACAAATACTGGAAAAAATAAAGGCCACTAATGCCGTCAAAAAAAAAAATTGGCAAAATTAATTGTAATTCAAATAAAGTTATTCAGTGGGGGGAAAAAATCCCACATTAAGAAAAATTACGACCTTATTTTAAGAATCACAGGCATCCCACGACTGGCACTTCTGCTATTAATACTTTGCACAACCTCCCTTTCCCAATAAGACAGCTCTTAGTCTTCTAAAATATTTCACAAGGTTGGAGGTGAAATCTTTGACCATTCCTTTTTGTAAAATATCTCTAGATCTTCCAGCATCTTGGCTCAACTCTAATGCTCTTTTCTTTCCAGCTCACTCCACTGGTTTTCTATAGGATTTAGGTCTGGGGATTCAGGTGAAGGTGGACGAAGTTTGATTGTAGGTCTAGTGAAGCATGTCTGCTGTATGTGTTTTATTGCTAACCTGCTAAAATACTTAAGGCTGACCAATTTTCCAGTTTTCTGGAATGGCCACCAAATTTTTGTATCTTAAATTGTACAGGTCCTTCTCAAAATATTAGCATATTGTGATAAAGTTCATTATTTTCCATAATGTCATGATGAAAATTTAACATTCATATATTTTAGATTCATTGCACACTAACTGAAATATTTCAGGTCTTTTATTGTCTTAATACGGATAATTTTGGCATACAGCTCATGAAAACCCAAAATTCTTATCTCACAAAATTAGCATATCATTAAAAGGGTCTCTAAACGAGCTATGAACCTAATCATCTGAATCAACGAGTTAACTCTAAACACCTGCAAAAGATTCCTGAGGCCTTTAAAACTCCCAGCCTGGTTCATCACTCAAAACCCCAATCATGGGTAAGACTGCCGACCTGACTGCTGTCCAGAAGGTCACTATTGACACCCTCAAGCAAGAGGGTAAGACACAGAAAGAAATTTCTGAACGAATAGGCTGTTCCCAGAGTGCTGTATCAAGGCACCTCAGTGGGAAGTCTGTGGGAAGGAAAAAGTGTGGCAGAAAACGCTGCACAACGAGAAGAGGTGACCGGACCCTGAGGAAGATTTTGGAGAAGGGCCGATTCCAGACCTTGGGGGACCTGCGGAAGCAGTGGACTGAGTCTGGAGTAGAAACATCCAGAGCCACCGTGCACAGGCGAGTGCAGGAAATGGGCTACAGGTGTCGCATTCCCCAGACCTGGGCTACAGAGAAGCAGCACTGGACTGTTGCTCAGTGGTCCAAAGTACTTTTTTCGGATGAAAGCAAATTCTGCATGTCATTCAGAAATCAAGGTGCCAGAGTCTGGAGGAAGACTGGGGAGAAGGAAATGCCAAAATGCCAGAAGTCCAGTGTCAAGTACCCACAGTCAGTGATGGTCTGGGGTGCCGTGTCAGCTGCTGGTGTTGGTCCACTGTGTTTTATCAAGGGCAGGGTCAATGCAGCTAGCTATCAGGAGATTTTGGAGCACTTCATGCTTCCATCTGCTGAAAAGCTTTATGGAGATGAAGATTTCATTTTTCAGCACGACCTGGCACCTGCTCACAGTGCCAAAACCACTGGTAAATGGTTTACTGACCATGGTATCACTGTGCTCAATTGGCCTGCCAACTCTCCTGACCTGAACCCCATAGAGAATCTGTGGGATATTGTGAAGAGAACGTTGAGAGACTCAAGACCCAACACTCTGGATGAGCTAAAGGCCGCTATCGAAGCATCCTGGGCCTCCATAAGACCTCAGCAGTGCCACAGGCTGATTGCCTCCATGCCACGCCGCATTGAAGCAGTCATTTCTGCCAAAGGATTCCCGACCAAGTATTGAGTGCATAACTGTACATGATTATTTGAAGGTTGACGTTTTTTGTATTAAAAACACTTTTCTTTTATTGGTCGGATGAAATATGCTACTTTTGTGAGATAGGAATTTTGGGTTTTCATGAGCTGTATGCCACAATCATCCGTATTAAGACAATAAAAGACCTGAAATATTTCAGTTAGTGTGCAATGAATATAAAATATATGAATGTTAAATTTTCATCATGACATTATGGAAAATAATGAACTTTATCACAATATGCTAATATTTTGAGAAGGACCTGTATATTATTTCAGAGAGTCCTCAATGCCATTGTGGCTAACAATGTAACCAGAGCCTTGGAATAGTAATAGGCCCACGGCATCAAAGATCCTCCAACATACTTAACAGTGACGATGAGAATCATTTTCACATATTCATCCTTTGTTTCACACCAGCTCAACGTAAAGTGGGTGTAAAAGAAAGGCTTAATCCCGGTCTCATCTGAGCAAAGCACATGTTTCCAGTTAAAGTCCAAGTAGCACATAGAAAATTTCATATGTCTACATTTGTGATGATAGGACAGAGAAGGTTTATTCTGGCATATCTCTTAAACAACCAGTTGGCATGGTGATAGCCTGCTCACTGCAGGGTGGCAAAACAAACTTAGATCCTTATTCAGCCTTTTTGGTCACAGTTCCATTTAGATATAGGCAGGTTTACATGAGTGGGTGTTTGATTTTAATCCACCTGATTGAAGTGCAAGTTCCCTTGTTTTTTGTCAATTTCTAAGAGTATGGTCACTAAAGTCACCTCATATTGATACACTAGGGAAACAGGAAGTCTGAAATCATGAATTAAAACTTGCTACTGTTTTTATACATGACAAATGTCAAATGAAATGCCACACCTTTGCCAAGGCGTCAATACTTAAAGGAGTCTGAGGAGTCTGCAGTAGCTCTACATAACGAAGTGTTGTCAATGATCCACTGCCCTCAACCATAAAACTCATTCATAGAGAAATGTATATTGTAATAATTTACCTGCTTTTCTGTGTTAGCTTGAGGATGTTGTACTTTTTATTCCGAAGGTCCTGATTGTCCAAAGCATGGTCAACAAAGAGACATTTGTTGTAAAGGTAAGAAAGCTCTACAGAATTAAAAGCACATAAATAACCACATCCATTTGAATCTACTATATATGACCTACATATTCATTTGCTAGCATCTATGCACTGATTAGTGGAGATCATGTGAGTTTCTCATCTGGCAGAGGGCCAAATCTTGTAATCTGTGGCAAGATAATCGATGGAAACCGTCTCCATCCTTTCCCCTTCGTCATGACTCAATCAATCTGCCGGAGAGCTCTCGTGTTAGATAGTACATGTGCACCTCAAATTTCAGCTAAAGTGTCCTGCAAAAGTATTTTAAACTGCTGTGTATTCTACTGATATTTTATGTGACGGACCAACACAAAGTAGTGCATAATTGTGAGGTGGAAGGACAATAATTTATGTTTTTTTTTTTACATTTTTTACAATTAAAAATGTGAAGTGTGGCCCAACATATGTATTGAGCCACATTAACTTTGATACCTGTTTAGTACAAGCAGCTGCCTTGAGAAGTAACATAGTTACTAAATAGAGTCCACATATGTGTAATTTGATCTCAGCACAGCTACAGCTGTTCTCTGAAGGCCTCAGAGGTTTGTTAGAGAACATCAGACACAAAGTCTGGGGTAACAATAAGCATGTAAGGGACGCAGTAAACATGTGGAAGGTCATCTGGTCAGATCAGATCAAAATGACACTTTTTGTCCAACACAGAAAACATTATCTCACAGGGGAACTAACACTGCACATTCCCCTAAACACATCATCCTGGCTTTCAAACATGGTGGTGGCAGCATTATGCCTTAGGGATTATTCTCTACAGCAGGCATCACCAAATGGTGGACCTAGGACCGAATCCACGAGTGATGGTTCTGTCCGAACTCATGCCCAATCTAATAAATTCATGAAAATGGATCATTTTCATGGAACATTTCTTCTGACATTCGCGATGATAAACAGCTTAGATGCAGAGCCGAGCAGAGATGTGGGAGGTGTGTTTTCGGGGTCACCTCTACTCCATTACTTCAATAGCTTCGCTCAGTCGAACCAATCAAATCTTTTGTTTTACCTGCGCGGGCAGCACAGTGAGTGTGCCGGAGCACAGTGGAAGAGGAGGCGGTGACCGCATGGCTTGCTCCAAAAATAAAGGTTGATGCAGAAAATCGCTGTTTTAAAGATGAATGGACGGAAAAATGTATATTCATTCTTCCAGCAGGCAGTGCAAAAACCTGTGCCTCCTATGCTCAAATGAATACCTATATGCCTGCAGGAGAATGGCTCTGACTCCTTTCCTGCCGAGATTTAAACTACTGGCAGGGCAGTGCCATGCCCATTTCTCTCAATCAGAAAAGTAAAATAAAAGAATACAAAGGGTAAAGATGGTAGAGATGGCAAAGCTCTATTTTCATTTTTCCCCCTAAAAGATAAATTTTTTATTATTCTTTTCCGAAGATGCTGAGCAGTTTTAGAAAATTGTTTGCTTGAACTGTTTAAGCTTAGTTTTTTCATAGCCTTCAATTCTTTAGTCTGGGACCTATTCAATTTAAGAGAAAAAGGGTTATTAGGCTCTGTTTAGACTTTTAAAATGTATTTTATTCTGATGTTTCTGTTTTAATCTGTAATAAGGCCTACACTTTATTTGCCAGGGATTGCTTTCATTTATGGTAAAATAGCTAGGTGTTTACTATTAAAGTGCACTTTGTTAAAAGTTGAAATGAGGACATTTGGATAGGTAAGACTCAAAAAGACAAAAGCTGGACTTCCGTCCGGACCTTTCACTAGAAGGAAATGTTTGTAACTGGGCCTCAGTGAGTTTTAATTGATTACCCCCGCTCTACAGCATGGACAGTGAAGCTGGTCAGAGCTTAAGGGGAGAGGGATATAAATACAGGGCAATCCAGCAAGAAAACCTATTAGAGTCAGCGAAAAATAGAAACTGAGGTGGAGGCTCACCCTCCACCAGGACAACAACCTCAAACATCAACTCCGAGCTACAATGAAAGCATTTAAATCAAAGCACATTCAGGAGTTAAAATGGCCCAGTTAAAGCCAGGAACTCAGTCCAATCTGGAATCTGTGGCAAAAATTGAAAATCGATGTTAACTTTTTTTTGTTTTGTTTTTTGCAATACTTTCTGTTAGTCTATAAAGAACAATTTCAGTAAAATACATTGAGCTTTATGGTTGTAATGTGACAAAAAGTTAAAAAGTTCAAGCAATGTTAATATCTTGTCAAGACACTGGTTTCAGATATTTCTAAAGTAATAATCCAGACAATATCCCAGTGTTATTCCTTTAAATATAAAAGTGCTCATTAGTGTTTCTAAATAAATTACTACATGATTGTGCTTTCGCAGAGCCTCGTCAAATCGAGCTGGGAGAGCAGAGACCAAACAACCATTATTCCTCAAGGGGTGCCCTACATGGTGAAGCTGCTGCGATATTATGTCAGTGAGGATGCTGTGTATCTGCATCTGGAGCATGTCAAAGGTAAAGTCGTTACATCTGGTTCCTGTAGGTATGAAGTATGAAACTGTGCACAGGTCCAGTATTTTTTTAAAGGAACATTAGCAAATATGGGATTTTTTTTTGTGTTCTTCTAGGTGGAAGGCTTTTCTCCAAGTTGCACAAACTTAGAAATGAGAAGGCAAGGGAAAACCCAGACCAATGCTTCACCTCTGGCCAGCACGTCAAGCTGAAGACCAGCCACACCTCACCTGCAATCAGCACAGACTACCAGCACAGCATTAGGAGCACAGCAGTGATTCCACATAAATTTTCTGACGAGAGCCCAGATAAAGACTTCCCAAACTCATGGGATGAGACTCAGCTGCGACTGGAAAGCTGCGGGACTCACTCCTACATCGAGGAGACCGGTTGCCTCCAGAACACGCGATCAGCAGCGTCATTTTACACCAAGCTGGATCATCTGACTCTGCTCTCTGGCCTGACGAGGACACAGGTCAACACCCACATACATCCACCAGCCCCTAGTTTGTGTCTGCATTCCAGCGAAGCTCAGGAAAAGCTGGCTCTTCCTCTCTCTTGTGCCCGTGTCAGCCAAGCTCTCGATGTCATGTCAGAACTCCATAAAAAGAAGGCCGGAATGGGACTGATAGAGTGCAGTACGCACTTTGAGGCGGCCTGGGAAGCTGCGGGCCCATCACACAGCTATAATAAAACAAACCCCTATGCAGTGACTAACAATAATTTGCTAAGAGCAACATCACAAACAAATCAGACCTCATTTAAAAGAACAGAGTCCCCTAAAAGTGAAAAAGAGACTTTGAGTTCCTCTCCTGCCATTCTGCATCTCCCTCTCCATTGCCAAACCCAAATCCGTGGCAGGGCATCGTGGGATACTAATGTCTCTCATCAGGGAACTTTTCCAGGTGGAAGTTCTGAAGACATACATGCAGAGTCAAAGCTAGAAAGCAACCCTGTTGTAGAAGAAAGAAATGGAATGATAGTCATCAGGAGTACAGACAGAGCAGTATTTTCTGACCACACAGACACAAGCATCATCTCGGAAAGTTCTCGGGATTCACGTGCTTCCCTTTTCCACGGAAGCGTAAATACACAGGGGGCGTTATCAGAAGTATGTCATATTAGAGAAAACTGTCTCAGAGCTGGAAAACAGGGTGTAGAGGTAGCTGGTGAGGTACTGAGTCCTGGAGGGAAGAACCCAAAAGTGGGATCATATGTCGGCTGGGTCTCTCCTGACCCTCTTGGGGCCACATCCCACAGCAACAGAAAGAATGTGGATGGACCAGAGTGGCATATAGAAGACAAGATCATTGAGGTGGACGGCTGGTGTCACCTGCCACGGTTTCCTGCCATGGCCTCCAGGCCAGCAGATAAGGCTTTGCAGAGCTACTGGGGGCTTCCAGAAGCGGAGGTGTGTGTTTGGGGAGCGCAGATTCTGTTGGCCCTGGAGAGTCTGCATGAGCAAGGCATCTTGTGTCGGGATCTCAACCCGAGGAATATTCTGCTCACCAGCAACGGTGAGACCAGCAAGTCTTCACACACCTACTAAATTGTCAGGTTTAAGTGATGTAAAAAAATGAGACCACGATAAATCATTTCAGAACTTTTTCCATCTTTAATTTGACCTATGACCCATGCAACTAAAAACCTTTAAATAGGAAAATAAAATAACCTTGTTGCATAGGTGTGCCCACTTGAACTAGTATATTGGTGAAGCACCTTATGATTTTACTAAAGCACTCAGTCTTTTTTGGTAGGATTCTATTAATGTCACACATCTTGTATTTGTCCACTCTTATTTGTAACAGCACTCTAAATCTATGAGAACATCTTCTGCGCACATCTCTGTTTAGATCATGGCACAGATATTCAATCAAATTCAGGTCTGAGCTTTGGCTGGGCCATTGCAAAACTTTACATTTTCTTCTGCTGAAATGTTTTTATTAGTTCACTTCCTGCTGAGGCCTGAAGGTTTTCTGCTAACATTGACTGGTGTTTGGAACTGTTTATGATTTCTCTCCACTTGAACTAATGCCTCAGTTTCCACTAAAGAAAAACAGCTCCATAGGATGACACTGCCACTACCATGCTTCACTTTGGCTATGGTGTTCTTTTGGTAATGTACAGTGTAGTTTTTGCACCAATCATACCTGTTGGAATTATGGCCCAAAGGTTCATCCCTGTTTTCAACAGAATTGAACACATTTTCCCACATGCTTTCAAAAGACTTCGGATGTGTTTTTGCAAAACATGGATGAGGTTGGATGTTTTTCTTCTTATAAAAAGGCCTTTGTCCAGACAGATGATGAACAGGGGGGACTGTCTTCGCATTCATAGCCACTGCTTGCCAAAAATCCCTGTAGATCCTTTCATTCTGCTGTCAGGCTCTTGGTAGCCTCCTGGATCAGCTTTTTTCTCATCTTTTTATCAGTTTTGGAGGGATGTCCAGTTTTTGTATTTTCAATTGAATTGTCCAAGTTATAGGACACATTAAAGGTGGAAAAAGGATTTATGTTGATCTCGTTTACATCTCAAAAGTGTGGAATTTTAAAAGGGGTGCTTAAAGTTTAATATCCATTACAAGTCTATACAAAATAAAATAATAAATAATTAAAAGTTTGACTGAGCGGCGTGTTTTCACAGGAAAGGTGTGTTTGACGTTTTTCAGCCAGTGGAGTGAGGTTCAGTCAGAGATCAGCTCCAGAGCCATGGATCAGATGTACTGTGCTCCAGGTAAAAAGCTAAAGTCTCCTTAGTGTTGTCTGCCATCAGGCGGCAACATGGAGGTGGTACTACACTTGTAGTAGGTGAAGATTTCTGAAGAAATATTAGGCATGAACAAAACTAAACCCAGCTCGTTGTGTGTTCCCAGAAATCGGAGGAGTGTCGAGGATTACAGAAGCTTGTGACTGGTGGAGTCTTGGGGCTTTGCTCTTTGAACTTCTAACAGGAATGGTAGGGTGAACGCAGTAAATGCAGGAGTGAAGCTGGTTTGTGTGCCAGTTCTACATGTTGCGATAAAGCTTAAGCTCTTTTATGCTCCTCCAGCCCCTTTGGCAGCTCCATCCAGCGGGAATCTATTCCCACACCCAGCTGCTCATCCCCAACCACCTAAGTGCTGCAGCTGCTTCCCTGCTTACTGAGGTCAGAGCAAGAATTTACAGTGCCTTGCAAAAGTATTTAAAGCCCTTGATCCTTTTCACTTTTTGTCACTGTATAACCCAAAATTTGAATGTATTTTATTGAGACTTTAACACAAAGAAGTGAATTTTTCTCAATAATTTTCAGCTCTTCATGTCTGGACTTTGACTGGGCCATTCTAACAGATGGATATGCATCATTCATGTAATAAACTTGAACATTGTAGCTCTGGCTGTATGTTTAGGGTCATTGTCCTGCCCCAGTCTAAAGTGCAATGCCATCTTAGAGGTTTTCTTCTAAGATTGTCCTGTAATTAGCTCCATCCATCTTCCCTTCAACTGACCAGCTCAGAGTTCATGGGGTATGAATAATTTTGGAAGGTACTGTACAAAGTACCTGATTATATATCTTACAGCATTTTGAAACTAAATCATTTTCTTTCCCTACAGTTGCTTCAGTTCGATGCTGGTTATCGCTTGGGTTCTGGAGGTGGAGGCGTAAGCGACATTAAATGTCACCCCTTCTTCAGTGGTGTCTCCTGGAAGGCTCTGTCCTGCTAGCAGACATCCTATCGTTTGTGCCACACTGTACTGAAGCTGGATTTAAGCATCCTACCTGTCCAGAATGGACGCAGCACCTATTTTACATGAGCTTCCCAAAGAAAAGGCTGAACAAAGGTTGTGAATATCCAGTGCCTTGCAAAAGTAATTATACCACTTGACCTTTTTCACTTTACAATTACAAAGTTCAACTCATTTTATTGGGGTTTTATGTGGCAGACCAACACAAAGTAGCACATAATTATGAAGTAGAAGGAAAAGGATACATGGTTAAAAAAAATCAAGATTTTAATCTAAAAATCTCATCTGTGTATTGGCGTTTAGGTGACTAAGTTAATACTTAGAGTCACCTTTCAGGTGTAAGCCTTTGGGAAATGTCTCCTCCAGCTTTACACGTTTAAAATGAGACTGAATTATTTTGGCCATTTCTCTTTGCAAACCAGCTCGAGCCCCAACAGACTGGATGGACGGCATCTGTGAACAAGTTTTGAAATAGGTTCTCTATTAGACTTAGGTCTGGACTTTGACTGGACCATTTTAACATGCATATGCTTTGATCTAAACTATTTCATTGTGGCTCTGGCTGTTTAGTGTTGGCCTCCTGAAAGGTGAATCAATCACAATCTGAAATGTTTAGCACCTCTAATACGTTTTCTTTCAGGATTGCCCTGTATTTAGCTCCATCCATCTTCTCATTTCACCAGCTTAACAGAATAAAGCATCCCCACAGCGCAATGCTGCTGCCACCATGTTTTACAGAGGGGATTTTATTTGCAAAAAACTGAAAAAACATATATCCACTTTTCAGTTATGCACTTCGTGTTGGTCTATCTAAAAATAAATTAAACCTTTTGGATGCATGTTGGGAAAAATCTGATGCTTTTTCAAGGCACTATGTTCTATCAATAAAGGCAATAACAGATTTCCTTTTAACTCATGGGACCATAGTGTTTTAATTCTATTTTGATAACGAGGTTTTACATGTCCCCTTCATAATCATCATGCATGTCAATAAACCCCTTCTAAATCAAAACTGTGGATGGATTTGGATTACTGGATTTATTTATCTTTCTAAAAGTTATCAACCGATATTTTCCGTTCCCTTTGTTTCCTTTAGAAAAGGGTTTGTTAACCTGAGGGCCTGCAGATGTGAAGTAGTTTAAAGGTGTAATCTGGCACATCAAATGGTGAATTTTGTTACAGATGTATACTTTTTTTAATTTCAACTATCAGTATAGTAGAGTATATCTGGAAACACTTAAAAGTGATAAAAACAGCGACACTTCCAAATTAAGAGTCCAAACCAATAAGTTAAAAAGTCTGAGTAAAATTGGAAGAACTAACACCATTTATTAAGCATATGCTTAATATAAATAATCAAATTTAGTCTTTTACGGCAGATTCCCACAGATAACAAAATTAAACTTTCAAAAATGATGCACAAAAACCATTCAACACAAAACCAGCAGTGGGGTAATGAAGTTTTTATTGTTTAAAACTTTCCTTTTTTCTTAAATAGTCCATCTCACACAGCAAAAGAAAAAAAGAGAATTTTATGAACTAGATGGCATAAAACCTCTGAGGATTCCTTCATTTGGAGATTTTTTAAAACATAGTGTTTCTTGTTTTCTAGCCCAATATGTGCTCATTGTTCTTCTCTCAACCACAATAATAAAATTCTAAATAGTTGCATCTTTACTTGCTTGTCAACTCACAATAAGTGGATTTTTTTTAATTCTGTGTAGAAATTGATATTTGGTGAACAAGTTATATTTATTTTTCTTTGATCAAGAGACCAGCACCTGAAACCACAGATCCCAGTACCAAACCCTTCTGCCCCCCTGCTCTTACAAATGTCCATTGCACAACAAATCCTTTTTTTCCCAAATTAACCAATAAAAACAAATACATTAACTGTAGTTATGGTAAAGTTTTTTGGGCGAGTACAGCCACGGTTGATGTGGGGTTGGTTTGGGGGGGTGGGGGTCCAGAGTTGACGAAGGTTCACATGTCGAGGAGGAGCACCCTAGGGTCCTCCACCACCGACTTGATCTTACGCAGGAAAGTGACGGCTTCTCTTCCATCGATGAGACGATGATCGTATGTCAAAGCCACATACATCATGGGACGGATCTCCACCTACACGGAAATATAAATACATTTTGGAGTCTTTTAGCGGTCTTATATTCAGTTTTGTCAATAAAATCTGAGGAATTTCAGGTTTAGATGGTTTGCTGGGTACCACAGAAATGAGATGCACCGATCAGTTTTTGTGGCTGATTTCTGGTCACCGGCCTTATAAAAGATCCAATAAAAGATTTCAGATTCTGATTTCTCCTAAGAACTATAAAATATAAAATGTTTTTTTCCTGCATAAATTGAAAATTTGACTGAAAACGTTACAGAGTTGTGTCTCTTCTTATCACAAGACCAACAAATGCAGCCAAATCTTCCAGGATTATGGGACAAAGGCATCTATAATAAAACCAAGTTAAAAACAATTGCAGCATCTTTCATTTACATTTTAGTTCACTTTTCTGCACACCTGTGCACTATATCACCTAATTTGTTAGCAACCGGATCATTATCACATAGAACAACAGTGTCCTTCCTAAGGTTTGAGAGAAAAAAGCTCTGCTTTACTGTTATGTGTCAGACTGTACACGAATTGGGTAATCGTCCTAAAGCTCTATCAGGCGCCAGAGTCTGCCTGCAGCAGTCCCTGCCCAGATGGAGGCAGGCCCACTCCCTCTACATCGCCCTTTACAAAAAATATCTGAGTGGTCAGTTATGCTAATTAGGTCATGACATCATTTAATGACTTCTAGCAACTTTTAGGACAGCCAATAGCTGCTTCCCCTACTGAGGAGCTGGCAACAGTGAAATAAATGGTTTTCCGGCTTTATGTGTGTAGAAGGCGCAGGCTGCAGATGCTTGCTTGTGTCTGTCGGTGTGTGAACGCTGCAGGCGTCAGTCATGTTCATCTCCGGTTGTTGGCTGACTCAACTAAGTGGTCTAAAATATGGATGCTATTTTAAGTTTGGCAACATGCACGACAAACTTTTGAAGAGACGCCGCCGTGGGACTGATAAGTAGACAGGAAAGAGAAAGTTACCTTTTTTAAATCTACTGTTTGCTATGTTTTCACCTGAATAATTTCTGAGGAGACTAGACACAAATTTGATTGACTAACACGGCACATGTAGATGTTGTGCAGACGATCAAATCAATTTTACTTTATCCCATTTAATCAGATTTAACAGAGTAGATTATTCTTAACTAAATGAATCAAATCTAAACCAGACAAACGCATAAATAACACAAACATAAAATATAACTCCTGAAGTGTAAGTTACATGAAAAATGTTAGTCTCCATTATCACATTATAGATAAAAGGTGCAGTAGAAACAGATTAATTTTTCCTGTGGAGCTGCCCTCATAACTGAACCAAGGCCTATTCTGTATTTCCTATTCAGTCTGATCACATCCAATTTTCTGGTTACTCACATATGTAAATACATAAATAAAAGCTTAATTTCATACATATACTTTATCCATAAAAGTGCAAATCTTTAACATTTTAGGCATGCAATAAATGCATAAAATATAATGGATTTTATGGAGGAAAAAAGTATTAGAATATAGTCAGCAAATTAATTCAAAAAGGGGGAAAAAACGTTTGAGGAAACTCATATTTGGAGCAGAGGTGACATCACACAGTGTGTGTGACAGAGAGAGGGCAGTCTGTTACAGAACTATGCAGGTAATCAGCATTTCACTATGATATTAAAGCAAAGAAACTATGATTACAAAGTTCACAATGTATATAACAACTTTAACGTTTGTCTTTAGCATCTTATATCAGCATTTAGCATGATTAGCTTGGTTAAGATTCCCAACTGTAAATGGCGGTCCCTCTGTGTATGAGTAAGTAAAACCTAAACTGTGATATTACCAAAAGCACCAACATTTCCTAATCCAGCATGATCACTGACAGGGCCGCACTCTGTAGAAAATAGTTTCCTTTGCAGATCTTGTTGATACTGAAAATGGCTGAGTCTTTTCTACAGTAATGATTTCCACACGTTGTCAGTATGACCTACATCTGGTACGGGGCATTTCTAGCCACTGATCTGGACCAATCAAGCGTAAAATAGGCCAATTCCAGTCACCCGCCAGCTTTTTGTTGCATCTCTAACAGGAATGAAAATACAAACCTTGCCACCAACTGCAACAGGTCTGTCAAAGATGCCATGCATGCCCAATATAGCAGACTGAGGTGGGTTGATTATGGGTGTGCCAAACAAGGACCCAAACACACCACCATTGCTGATGGTGAAGGTGCCTCCATCCATGTCTTCGACAGCCAGCTCGTTTTTACGTGCCTATGAACGCACAATTACAAAAACATTAAAAAAAATGAGCAGTGTGCATGCAGAAAACAGCTTCATTATGTGATATGAAATCTTACTTTTTCTCCCAACAAATTGATAGCCTTCTCAATATCTGCAAAGTTCATTCCCTCTACATTTCGGATTACCGGAACCACCAAACCCTGAGAAACAAGTTATAGTACATCTTTTACTTCTGAAACATATTTTTGCACACCTAATTCCACTTTTCTTACCTTTGGCGTTGCTACAGCAACACTGATGTCAACATAGTCCCTGTACACAATCTCTTTAGTTGTGTCATCAATCACTGGAAACACAAAACCCATGAATATAAAATTTCTTGTCCAGGAGAAATTATAAGTCACCACTTCATTTCTATCAAGGTAACGCTATTTTCTTGTAAACCACTCGCTCTCACATGCAAGTCAAAAGTTGTGGGTAATCAACGCCGCAGACCATTATAGATCTTAAAAAGGCAGCAACACGTCCCACCCCAGTTTCACTGTGGTCTATCTAAATAGGTCAGAGGAGTCTAGGGCAAGAAAATAAGTTAGGAGTTGGTTTTGAGGTTGAGCAATGAAACTTAAATCTTTTTCTTCATACCACACACACACACACACACACACACAATGTCCTCGCTTTGCGATGAAAATACAAAAAATGGTTCTCACTCAGCAACAAGTACAAGAACACACACACTTCATGCCCATCGTGCAAAGACAGAGTAAAACTGGCACCACAAAGTTAAGGTTTAATTCCGTACCTGCGTTAACAGCAGGTTGGTCAACTAGAGCTTGAGCAGCAGCCTTCACGAACGCAGACATGAAGCCCAGTTTGATGTTGTGCTTTTTCAGAAAAGCATCTTTGTAGGCCTTCCTCATATCGGTGATGTTACTGCAGAAAGAAAGCACAGGTCACCCCGAAATGTGGCTTTAAGACAACAATGACGACTGAAAAGGCAGGGAGTCTCTGCAATTATGTAAATAAAAGTTGGAATGAAATCCAGAAAGTGTTTGCAAATGTTCACAAGAAAATGTTACATATGAAGATAAAAGGTGCAAAGTCTAAAATCACAAATCTAATAACAAAAAAGCTAATTTATTTAAATAATTCAATTCAGATAGGTCTGGAGAAGAAGTGGAGAGGCTCAGAAGTCAAGCTGCTTGAGGCTTAGTGTGACATTTTCACAGTCAGTGATGATTTGTTGAGACATGTCTTCTGCCGGTGGTGTCAGGAGGAAGATGAGTAACACCAGACCCAACAATTCAGATGAGTTAAAAGCTGCTTTTAAAACATAGGCTTCCTTGACTAATCAGCCCAGCTGTGCCACAGGCTGATTGCCTCATTGATGCAGAAGGAGCCCCAACAAAAGAATCAGGGCATTAACTGCACAGTACACAGACATACATATTCCAGCTTCAGAGAACTTGAATTTAGGGTTCACATTAACTTTAAGCAATAATCAAAATTAATAGCAATTAACGTATGAAATATATGACTGTTCCTAATAAGTTTGTTTGTTTATATATATATATATATATATATTTCACTTATTTAATTGAAAAACTGAAGGAAGTTAACTTTGTAATGATATTCTAACATATCGTGACAAATTAATAAATGATTTCTGTTTTCAACGATGTGGCAATACTTTTAATAAATCTGCAGAATGGATCCAATTTTTTAATAATGGTGCTGAAGATAGTGGGGTATACAGCTATTGAAGTTGGTCTGCTAATTGTTTCAGTTTTGCTCAGTTTTCTCTTGTATCTCTCTTTTTAATTGTTTGTTTTCCTGTCTCTAACCCTGTTGTAGCTCTAGGGTTTCTCCGCTAACGTAATTAGCCCCTCCCAAGACACAGACTCTCCGAGAAAGGAGAGAAGAAGCGATAAAAATCTTCACTTTCTAGAGCATGTAAATCTTATTGGGCTGTCATAAAAGCTCATATCAGTCGAGGCAGCTCTTCCACTCAGAGCGCAGGTCTCTGCGGGCCTCCACAGATGCTCCCGCCTCCTGTTCCGACCAGTTCCTTCGGCTCCAGATGAGCCCTGGACTGGGAAGTCTTCCTCCAGACCATCAATGTCAATCCAATTAGGATACACAGAAAACCCTGAATAGCTGAAAGCCGACACCACACATTTGTGGGGGGAAAGAAATCCTCAAAGTGTCCTCTTCAGCACAGGAGGCAAATGCAGACACTAACGGTTACTTGTAAATTAATAAAACCTGTTTTAACAATTCTTATCTTTGTTTTAGATGGAATTAGGACCAAATATTTACATTCCAGTGTTTAAGAGGATATTGGGTTTCAAAAAGCTTTTCCTATTGGGCAGATTCTAATCTATAACCATTTGTGGAAGTGTTGTTTAGCTTTTAACATGGGTGCATGCATACGGCACTTAGACAAGAAGTCTGAAAAAATACAAACTATAAAGGAAATAGATATGCATAAACACTGGGACTTGTTCATCTTTTAAGATTTGAACATTGGCTTTTTCCAATCAGTACTCGCTTCGCAAAAAAGCGTATTTCACATAATCTAAAATAGCTTTGAGGGTTTAATAATGTAGGTCAACTAATTGAGAATTTTCCTACCTCATATCGACCTCATTAAAGGTAGTCAACATAGCACAGGTGTTTTGGGCTTCCTTCAGCCTCTGGGCAATTCTTAGTCTCATGCGGTTCATCTTAACCTAAAAAAAAAAAAAAAAAAAGAAACCTCGCAAAACAAATTTTTACATAAACATCATAAATTTATCATATAAACTAAGATATCATGGTGCTCTTTACTCTGCTCTCTGTCCTTGCGGCTTTAGATCCTCCCTCAGCGTGGGCTGCTGGTACAGCTGGAACAGCTGTGGGTTTGATGGCTGAAACTTTAAGACAGAAAAACAACGAAGCAGTCAATACCTTTAGACGAGGACAGCTAAAAGATGCTGCCAACATGATGCAAAACAATTGACTATATAAGCTGGAGGACACGAACACAGATGTCGGCCAAATGGGTTCTCGCATGACACAGACCGTCTGTCTGATGACAACTAACCTGGTTTGGTGTCCATAGCATGTGCTGGCACAGGTGGCACGGTGGGCATGATGGTGGGAATGGGCTCCACACTTGAGGGGGGAGGGGGAGTTGGAGCAGCAGAAGGTGGCGGAGGGGCCGAAGCAGCTGGGGCCTCTGCTTTTGGAGCTTCTGGAGCTTTGGACGCCCCAGCTAACGATACACAGAGAAGAAGCGAGGACAACTTTTTAAGCCCAACACTGCTGCTATAACAGGGATTCTCCAAGTTTTGGTAATTTAATACTTTTTTTTTTCATTCAAAACCGTTTAAAAAGATAATTTGTTACATTTAAGCCCTATAAAAAGTATTAATAAATACCTAAAGTATATGAGCTTTTGTAACAACTTAAGTAAGGTTAATACCACTGTCAGTTTAAGTTGATTTTCAGCTCTGGTATGAGACTCTTCGTACAGTAAGAGTCATACCAGCTATTGATGGCAGGTAGACAGCGGCCGGTTACAGGTGTCACTGAAGACCAATGTTAGAAAACAGCTAAAAATGGCCATCATACTGTTTCTTCAGTTCAAAACCCTTTAACAAAATACCTGAAAAAGTGCTGGATCGAGCTTTTTCCATCTGTAATATAGAACCACCCCCTCCCCCAGCTGTTGCTGCTCACAGTCATTCACCTGGCAGAAGAGCCTACTACACCTTTCACTTTGGAAATATTTCCAATTGCAAAACAAACTAAAACTGAAATGCCTCTCATTACTAAAGAGAACATCATAAGGATTCAGTATTTTGCACTTGAGAACTACAACTAAAACCAGCAGGGGTTTATTTTATATTTTTGCTTTCATTAAATATACACTTTTGAAAGACAAAGAGGCAGGTAGAGCCTAACGTATTTGATATTTTGATTTTATTTTCAAACAAACTACAATCAATCTGCTTCAGAGTAGAAATGTAAAACATAATTTAAGACCAAGTATAAAACTACAGATGTATTTATGACTGTATAAGCCTGTATTTTCAGAGAAAATCTGCCCGACCGTACCTCCTTTTTTAAGCCTGAAGAGTGGCGTTCCTCCTTCGACCTTCCCTCCATCTGGGACCAAAAGCTCCTCTATCACTCCGGCAGCAGGAGAGGGAACCTGTACTGATGTCTGAAAACATGAAAGATAATCAAATTAAAAACAAAAACTCAATGTGATTTACTGTAGCCCTGCCTCGACCAATTGTTATAATAAGTTAAGAGTCAATTATAATAGTCATCATTAAAGCTTTTTGACAACAAATCACTTTAAACTTTATAACAATTACAGTTCTTTTCCTTACTACCATCATGTGAGAAGAGACGCGCCTAACTGCAGTCTGCAGGGAGTTTTGCGCTCCTGTTTGCAGATGTCCTGCTTTTGTTAGCTGAATTTGGCTTCAGTCACTAATTGGCTGCATCTGAACTACAGTCTTAAAATAAAAATTCAAAGGTTTTTCCAACTAATTTAAGTTAGGTGATGGTAAACATGGTGTTTGAATGCTCTGTAAGCATGAACATCTGACAAGACAACACTCAAGGGCCCTGATGGGCTGATAGAAAAACCCACGATATGTTTTTAAGGTTCTGAATGACATCTATAAAAAAGCGAGACACATATCAAAAGGAATCAAACTTAGAGCAGAAAAACAAAAAATAAATAAATAAGTACAAATGATATGTATGTCACCTGGAAATATTACAGTACCCATTACATTTCAAATAAAAGGTATAATAGAAACACTATTTTTGTTTGTCTACTTCTAATTATTTTTGACACTCAAAACATGCTAAATTCTCAGGCTTTTAATCTGTAACTCAAATAATAAAAGTACACCATTCTATTTTATTTTATTACAATTTATACATAAATGCCATACTTTACAGAGTCCTTTAAATGTTTAATATGTTATGAGGTGTGCAATAAATGCTGATGCTTACTCCAAAAAGTAAAATAAAATTGCTTTTGAGGTTCTGTAAGAAGAATGGCAGATTAATGGAAATATAAAAAGTTGTATTTATTCATAGAAGCCCTAATTTGATTGATACCAAATTAATACAAGGATCCTTGAGTGTCAATAATTTTAGTCAGCAATTCATTGTACTTGCAAACACAGATGTATAAAAGGGCCTAACAGATTTACATATATAACATGACATTAACTTTATCCAAAAGATATCCCAAGAAAATCAATTTGTTTGAAATCTACCTTATCTGTTTCAATTTCACACACCACCTCATCCTCAGCGACAGCGTCTCCAACAGCTGTGAAAGACACAACTTTGCATTAGCATCAGATGACATCATAAAGGCAGCTAATGAGGTCTTCTCAGAAGCGTTACCTTTCTCCCACCTTACATCCCCCTCTGTGACAGACTCCGCAAACGCAGGAGTTTTGACTGTGACAACTTCATCTCCTGAGGAACAAAGTCAAAAGGAAAGGGATTTTCTTTGTATATCCATCGTTGTTTTTCAGGTTCAGATAAATGCATTACTGGTAGACAAATCCGTTTGTACATACTGTAAGCTACAGATGTCCTGAAGTACTGGATTTGGAAGACACTGGATCGGGGATTATAGGATCTGATAAGAAAACAAAAATAAACAAAACTGTATAAGCAATTCTAAATTTCTCATTTAGATAAAACGTTTTAATCTTTAAGTTAATCTAAACAATTAAGAGCCATTGCTAAATAATTACTTGTCAGCTTGACATCAAAATAGATTTAGGACAGCACGGTTAGCAGCCAAATACCATCCAGTGAAATATGGCCCCCTTCAAGGCATAACTGTGATGTCAAACATGTTCATAGCTTTGACAGTACATCCCTATTTTAGTGAGTGTATGTACTTACACACTATTGTTTAAAGTGATAGGATGGCAAGCTGACACACCTGAAAAAAAGATGACAGAAAAAGCATGTAAACAACACATTAGGAGTATGTGGTTAGCCTATGCTTCAGCAATAACAAGACAAACCTGAGGTGGCCCGACGAGCTAACACATTGTTTCCCTGCGAAAAAGATACAGTTCAGTCAAAACACCTTGAACTCGTACATGAAGAAATGGGATCAAAACTATGTCTGCACGTTACAATTAAAAAAATAATAATGCAAATGTGCATTTGAACCTTCTTACGTTGACAAATCTACATCTAAAAAGAGATGGACATGTTCATTACTGTGCAAGAAAGGATTGAAACGAGGTAATGCTGGTCAAAAGTCACTTTTACAGGCTAACTTTGACCTTTGACAATCGACATTTTCAGTCAATAAAATGGTTTACAACACCAGTTAAGCATGACAGCCTCACTTATAAGTGCAAAAGAACATATAGGTTTGAACCAATAATTAAATATGTGAAACTTTAGAAAAACACCGGCAAGGAGTCTGGAATAAAACTAAAACTTACACGAGTTCACAACCCAGCCCGTCACACTTACATACGAATTAGAAAATAGTCCCAATACTCGTTTCAATTTCCTTACGTTCACCACAATATGACCTCAGCCTAATGACAGCTAGGTGCAGTTAGCCAACGTAAGCGGACTTTTTAGCTTTGTACAGCTAGCATGTTCCTAGGGGATGAATAAATATAACTGAACAACTTCACATGAACATTAAATATCCAAGTCGAACATCTTTAGTGTTAATATCTACACATTCATCAGGTTTGCAGCACTGGTTTGTGCTGACAAGTGTCACCCTGTCCTTGGCTCACAATGTTCCGGCCTAGCTGTGGCCTAAAGCCGGGGCAGGCTAATGCTAATGCTAGCATGGATAAAGCTGAGCGCCCAGAAACCGCTTTTTTTCCGCAGTCAGAAGCAGCGAGAGCTAAGCAGCGACAACGGTTCGTTACTTTTGCACCTACCTGGCGAATGGCAGAGAGGGAACGCCCAAAATTCCTGGTGAGACACCGGGAATGGGACAACATGGTCGCTGTATGACAGACAGCAGGCTGTCAGCGGAAGAGAAACTCCGGTCACCTCAACGACTGGGCGCGGGCAGGAGTAGAGGAAGCTGCGTGGGACAAACCAAGTGCTGGGGCTGGAGGGGGGGACAGGGCGACTCTTCGCTAAATCAAAACTGCAGGACCGTTTCTAAACTATACCATGTACAATACCTACAAACAATAATCAGCTAACAACAATATGTATTGTTAAATGTTGAGTATAAATAATGGGTATTGTTATATTGCAGTATAATATTGTACATGTTACTACTTTGCAGCCTTGCATAAGTGTTGGCGCCCATTTAACCTTTTTTCACATTTTGCCACAGTACAGCCACAAACTATCTGAATTTTATTTTGATTTTATTTGATAGAACAGAGCTGCATGGTGGTGCGGTTGGTAGTACTGTTGCCTTGCAGCAAGAAGGTCCTGGGTTCAATTCCCATCCAGGGGTCTTTCTGCATGGAGTTTGCATGTTCTCCCAGTGCATGTGTGGGTTCTCACTGGGTACTCTGGCTTCCTCCCATAGTCCAAAGACATGCCTGTTAGGTTAATTGGTCACACTAAATTGCCCTTTTGTGTATGAATGAGTGTGTGCTTGGTTGTTTGTGTGTTGCCCTGTGATGGACTGGTGACCTGTCCAGGGTGTACCCTGCCTCTCGCCCATAGACTGCTGGAGATAGGCACCAGCTCCCCCATGACCCACTATGGAATAAGTGGTAGAAAATGACTGACTGACTGAAATGATAGAATAACCAAAGGTAGCACATAATTGTGAAGTAGATGGGAAATGTATGCATAGCGAGTTTTTGTGTCTTCCAGCTTTGCACATCTGGAGACTGACATTTTTTGGTCATTTTTCTTTGCAAAGTAGCATAAGCCCAGTTGGATCATCAAGAGCATCCATGAACATCAATTTTCTAGTTTTTCCACAAATTATCAGTTGGATTGTGTATGGACTTTTAATGGCCAATATGACCTAGACCATTCCATTGCAGCTCTGGCTGTATATTTAAGGCAGGGGTCAAGTCCTCGAAAACAACTGTCCAACTTTTGCATGCATCTGTTCTCCAACAGTTCTGATTTCAGTTATCAGCATGTCATTCAGCTCTGCAGAGGCTTGGTAATGAGCCATTCCTATGATTCAGGTGTGTTGAAGAAGGGATGCATGTAAATGTTGCAGGATCGTAAATCTCGAGGACTGGACTTTAGGGCCAGTGATGATTGAATAGCAATAGATTTGTATTGCTTCTTATAAGACTTTATATTTGCCGAACTGGTTATGCAATGATTTTATGTAAGAAGAACAACGTGGAATATCTGTTAGAAGACCTGCTTTCTGAAAGTAATATTTCCTGTAAAAACACTAAATATGCAACTTCCATTTTTATTCAATAATTTTTTTAAGTATTGCTTTCTTTATTTACATATTCTCGGTACAAATTATTATGTGATATATTTTCCAGCCATGACTTGACTTGTGTCTCCTCCAAATGACTTTAAGACACATTAGACACATTGTTCAAAATAAATGTGTACAAATCGCGTAATTTACTTGAAGTTTACCATTAGGTTTTCAGCCCATCATCTCTAAAACTCTCTAGTCAAACATCGCAGGTATAGGACTCTCTTCTGGGTGATGTGACTTCCTGATCACTACTTCACTGTTTCTACATGGCCACGCCCCGGCTTTGATGCATCGACTCCTCCGCACTCCCTGCAACCAACTCACAGTCTGTGCAGGCCGCCCGCTCAGCAGCACGTCCCAGCGCAACAGGTAAGGTCCTATCAGCGCCGCTGTGAACCGCTGTTAGGCTGCATGGCCGGATAAGAATGAGAAAGTGCATGCATGCATCTGTTTTCGCTTCGTGTCCATTCAGTGCTTCTTTTTTTTTTTTTTTTTACAAGAGAAATATTTTCATTTGTGATTGTTATTTGTGCTGCACATTTTGCAACTAGTTTATAGCATTTTTATGACGTATTTATTAACTTTTTATCTTGTGAATTTCGTTTTACCGTCCAAACTCTTTATTGCAATGATTTTCTATCACTCTTTTTTTTTTTTTTTTTATTACTTGCTATATATTCATGTATTTTACATTTTACTCCAATTGGACTGAATAATTCTAAATATTAGTATTATTTCAAATATTAGTATCCTTCTTCTGATACAATAATAATAATTTTACTGCAACTGGACTTTAATTGGAATTAATGCAGATATTAGAATTGGTACTCTATTGCTTCTACTACAAATAAAGTTAATGAACATTAATAATAATAATAATAATAATAATAATAATAATAATAATAATATAATGAACACCAGTAATACTAATAATATTAAAGCTTTCTGAAAATTGAATACTGTGTTCACTGTTGTTTGCAAGACAAGCTAGTTAGTTTAAACAAGAGAGGTATTTTAAATACAACACTAAAGAGTTTTTCCTTTCTGGACAATCAATTTAAGAAATTGTATCTTAAAATGGAATCCACTAAAAATGAGAGGTAATGCAGTTTTTTCTTCCTAAATTCTGAGATTAGTTTTTTATCAGTTAAGACTTTGTTCCTGTTATTATTAGGAAGTTGTATGCTTATTTGTCATGTGAGCACGGAACAATGAAACAAACCTTGCTTTGAAAAACATTGATCTGGTTGTTTCTTTGTAACAAAACAATGAATAAATACATTTATATACTTTAGTTTTATCATTTAAACACTGTTGGCCTGCTGCTGTGTCAAATGTGTGGTCTACGGCTGTCGTGAGCTGAAATCTACCCTTCTTTTACTTCTTTGTGTTGACCATTATTACACACAGACCATGAAAGAATTCAAACACTCCTTTATTTAAGACATTTCTTTAATAATTTATTATTTTTCTTTGCTGAACTGAAGATATTGAAAATGTTCTTGCACATTCTTTCAGATTATGTTGCACTCATGTACTCTCTTCACTGAAACAATCAAAATGCATGCCTCAGCTGTACAACAATACAATGCATATGTATCTGTATGGTCACTGTAAAAAATTTTGTATTTAAAGACAGTGGGAATTTTTTTATTACAAAGTATGATAAAGTAACATGAAAAAGACGAATACAAGATTTAAGAACAATAAAGTTATATTGATATGTTGTTAAAAATGTTTTTGGTTAATGCAGCCTATTTTTCAATTACGTTCATCTTAAAATTTGTGTTTTGTCAATTCAGAGTCTTTAACATCTGCAGTGTGACGACAAGCAGCGAACATGAACCTCAGTCTTCCTGACCAGAACATGCACAGCTCAATTGAAGGCTGCCTAGAGGACGACAAACCTGAGGTAATTTTGCCCTGCTTCCGTAGAAACTTGTGTGAAGAGCCACTGGCCCCTTACTCAAACGGATCCATCATATCTCAGCTCCTCCGCAAGACGATCCACAACAAAAGGGTGCTGGATGAGAACCATTTTTACTTCTCTGGTTCTGTGGCCACTGCTGACTGTGGCCAAGAGGATCAGAGCAGCGTCTCCTCGAAAGACAGCACAGTAGAGGCCGTATCCCCAAGTGATCACACCTCTAGCGGAGCCAGCCCAGAAGGAGAGCATCCTTTGACCGATCACCTGCAGGCCAAGAGAGCCAGAGTGGAGAACATTATTAGAGTCATGGCTGGTTCTCCCAACAGCAGGCAGCACTGTGACAGTGAGAGGTCTGACACAGACGCCCAAGAAACGAGGGAGGCTAGAGAATCGTTCAGGGAGAACAAACGTAAGCAAAGGTTGCCTCAGCATCAGGATCACAGTACTGCAGGGTGGCAAATTTACAGAAAACCTGGTAGGAGCAGCAGTGATAGCTGTAACACCAAGGAAGAGGAATGCCACAAGTTGAAGGAGCAGCTGCACAGCATGCAAAGGCTTCTGCGTCAACTCCAGGAAAAGTTTCTGCAAGTTTACAGCCAAGAAGATCCAGAATATGAGGCTGGAGATGCAACAGGAGTTGACTCAGAGCATGATCTCCTACGAGAAGGCACAGATGCGTGCTACATAAACCCTGAAGAGCGTTTTGAGACAAACAACCGCACAGTAGCGGCAAACTGTAAAGACAGAATGAAAGCAGCTTATTACCTGGTTCACCAAAGAGAAACTCCGAACCTCCAGGAAACCCTGAAACAGGAGCTCTCAAAGGCTGTTAATGATTGCATTGACAGGGTTTTTAAGAATGTGTCCAAAGACATGGACATGTCCCCCCAGCAGTGTGTGTACTCATCACCAGAGGTGCAGATCAGCCTAGGTACAGACAGGAAGAGCTCACCCCCTGATCACTCCCAAACTGAAGAGATGCCTGCAAAATCTGGATCATCAGAGTACTGCGAAAGCTCAGAGACTCAAACCTCACAGGACCAGACAGAAGCACTCTCCCTGGTTGTCCGCAAGCCCCCAGTGACCCAAGTTGGCTCGGTCACTCCAACAGTGAAAAGGCCTTACCCAATGCACCAGATGCCTTTCCAGTTCAGCTACACCCCCCCTCTCCACGAGAGCCACATCCTGGAGCACCTTCTTAAGTATGGACCACATTCCAACTTTGGCGCTCTCCCCTGCATGCCCCCGTCGATGGACACGACCTCCCCAGACTCGGTGGACCTGTCCTGGGACGCTGTGGCCATGAGATCCAAGGTGACATCCAGTCACTTTGGCCACCACCATCACCGCTCCTCCATGGGGACAGTGGCAGTTGATGGTCTGTGTCTGCCCCATGTCAAGATGGAGAGCGGCGAACTGCAGAGCCTGGCTGAACGAAACCCCTACATGTCTCTCAATATATCCTTTGTTTCCAGAAGGTTGAATAGAGCAGCTATACATTTCTTCATTTACAGTGCCTTGCAAAGGTATTTACGTCCCTTGACCCTATTTATAGTTTCTCACATAGCAAGACACATAACAGACTTCAAAATATTCATGGGACTATTTGTAATAGGCAGCTACCAAGTCGGGGATTATTGTGAAGTAAAAGAAAAAGAGAAGATGGTTTTTAAACTAAAAAAATAAACACCTAATAACTGTTGCATGCATTTGTATTAAACCCCTCTAAGTCAATTCTTGGTGGACTTTTCACTGCAGGTTCAACTGCAGGTCTTTTTAGGCTTGACTCTACCATTTTCAACTTATACAGACAATTATTTTTCTTTTTCTTATTTTTTCTTATCTGAAGCACAGTCAGATGAGATGAGAGCATCTGTTACTGCCAAATTTCAAGTCTTGCCAGAGACTCTCATTTTAACACATGAATGAGCTTTGATCTATTCCAGAGGCTGTATGTTTAGGGTCAGTGTCCTGCTGCAAGATAGAATAGAATAATAGAATAAATTGATTGTGTCCCTGTAGGGAAATTTGTCTTGCTGCCTGGTGGAAAAAATAGAAAACAAAACACAGATGCAGTCACTCTAAAAAATTACAAGTAACAATCCAACTAAGAATGACACAACGAGTCACTTTTTAAATTTGTCCAAATAATGGCCTGAGTAATAAACAAGTTTTTCCATCTGTTGGTCCTGGATTTAGGCTGCCTGAATCTCTTTCCAGATGAACCTCCAACCACGTATCAAGTCTTTTGTAGCCTCAAGGTTTTCTTCCAACATTGCTCTGTACTTAGCTCTATCCACCCTCCCATCCATTCCTATAGCTTACCTGTTCATGTTAACAAAAATCATCCCCACAACATAATACTTCCACCACCATTTTTAACTTTTCCATTGCTGCCTTTCTGCTATACCTAATGTTTTGGATGCCAGAAGGTTTCATTATAGTCTCATTTGACCAGTGAAAATTCTTCCACATTTGCTTTGTTGCTTTGCTCTCCCTTAGAGTTCCCATGCTCCTCATGTCTTTGTTGGTTTCCCGATGTGCCGTACTCTTTTCATTCTCAGATGATGGATTGAACAGAATTATGTGAGATGCTCACAGATTGGGAAATTGTTTTATAGCTCTGCTTTAAACATCTCCACAACTTTCTTCTTGACTTTCCGCAGTGTTCTTTGGTTTTCATGATGCTGTTTGTTCACTGATTGTTTCCAAGAAACCTCTGTGGCCTTCACAGAAAAGCTGGATTTGTACTGACATTTAATTATACTAATTTAGACTCTGAACTAATTGGGTGACTTCTAAATGAAATGGGTACTGACTTTTACTAAGGAAATCAGCATTAATTGGGCTTGAATATAACACAACCCATTTTGTTTTATTTTTATTGGTAAAATATATTTGAAAATAACCTACAATTATCTCTCCTTTGTTGTAATGTGATCAAATGTGAAAAATTTCAAGGGGTAGAAATACTTTTGTAAGGCACTTGCTAGAATATTATTTTACTTTTGTAAATTCAGTAAAAAAAAAACACAATTATATCCGATGGTTTGTGAATTATTGCAGCTACAATTGAAAAGCTATATTTAATTGTGTATTTCCCCAAACTGCATGGCTTTCTATCTACATATTTTATTTGATATTACAGTTTGCAGTGAAAAGCTTGATGCCACCTGTTTATTTAGCTGAATATGTTTTAGAAAATTGTATATGCACAATATTTTCCCTTTATTTAGACCATGCTTTCTATTCTTTTAGTGCATCCATTTGAACAATTGCTAGTTGAGGTTCACTTCAATGTGGGCAGTTCCAGCAACAAACTTCAAGGAGAATTTTCCCTTTGATCTAGCTAACCCCACAGAAAATTATAGCATCTTCTTTAATCTGAGCAGAGTAATGACTTTAAGTCTAGAGAAAGACAAATAAAAAGGAATACAAGGCTTTGATAAGAATTGCTGGGAACAAAAGCCAATTTTTCAAAGGCAGAGAAAGCTTCAGTCTCTTTTTCAGGAAGCATCAGGTTTTTTTTTCCTCAGACTTGAAAAGGTGCAGGATCTATTTCTCCATCATCAGAGTGATAGGGGTGCATCTAAAAGGTCACATGTGAGTGCTGGTCTAAAACCACAAGTGCTTCCCAACCATAACACTTGAGCTGTTGTCTTGAGCATTGTTTGGTGCATATATTTGGTGGAAATTGAGAAGAAAATGACAGTCAGAGGTTCTTTATTGAGTGAAAGAAAATACTTTTTTCCCTCTATTGTTACTTGCACAATCATTTACATGAATTCCATCATGCCTGAAAAAAACATTTTTTAAGGTTAGTTCATTATGTAGTAAAGTTTAATCCCAAAGGTGATGAATTTGGTCTATGGTCGTGTTGCAATGATTTAGAGAGGTATATTGCAGTGGTGCCTCTTAGAATTCACTTTATCTTTACAGTGCAAAGAGCTATGCTCCTCTTTGAACAATGCCACATAAATCTTTCATCCATACTTCCTTATTTCAAAGGCAGGGTTCCCTTATAAATGTGAGGTGTTGTGACCTGATAAGAAGATATTATGACCTAAAGGCAATGAACTACATAGGAAATTGACCGAAGCACCTTCACTGCTCCAGGGGGAAAACTTGTGATGGAATTGCATATGTTTCATCTGTATTCTGACAATTTTAACAAGGGTTTAAATAATTAACTACGTTGAATTAGTCATTATTAGTTTATTTCATAATCATGGTATGATAAACCTCAGTAGAAATATCACAGGATCATGGAATTAATGCCAAAATTTAAAGTAAAAATTAAAACAAAAATGTATCTAATCAATGTTATTTAAACAGAAATGCAATAATTATTCTTGCCGCCTATGCTTAAATTTAATTGTAACATTCAAATGCAGAATATTTTTATTTTTTCTGCTCTTTATTGAACAGAAAGACAAGTCTAACAAACTGATTTTAGCAGATTTTAATCAGCATATTTCTGCTCAGGTAGCTGGCCTGCCATTTGTCAGCTGTAATATTAAAACAGAGTAGCCTTATAAGAGTGATGGGTGGCACCAATTTAGTGTCAACACCATGACTGTCCATGTGTTTTATAACCAAAAACTCCTAACTGGTCAATCACTTCTGGGTTTTTTTGTAAGTGATGGAAACAAGTATTAGCCTTCTCTCTGACAGCTGACCTGCAGTGTGCAGTGCTGTGTTACTCTCTCTTGTGTTACTCTATCTGGCATCTCTTTAAAAGGATTTTAAATCACAAGAGTAGTAACATTTTAAAAAACAGTAACTTTTTAAATCTTGATACCAATAACTGGGTCATACCTACTTTAAAAAGAAAGTACAAGAAAAGAAGCCTTGCAAAAGTATTCATGCCCCTTGAATTTTTCATTTTGTGTCATGTTGAAGGCACAAACTTTAAAGTATTTTATTGGAACAAATTGGGAAAATAGTTTCAGCCTTGTCAGATTCTATAGAAAGCATATGTAAGCATACATTTTTAAGTCTTGCCACAGAGCATCTATTGGATTCGGGTCTGAACTTTAAATGGGGAATTCTAACACATGAATATGCTTTGATCTTCATTGAAGCTCTGGCCATATGTTTAGGGTCGTTGTCCTGCTCGAAGGTGAACCTTTATCCAGATCTCAAATCTTTTGCAGCCTCTGACAGGGTTCCTTCCAGTATTGCTTCTGAACAGAGCTCTGTGAGATGTTCAAAGCTTCGGTTATTGTTTTATAACCTAAATCTGCTTTAACTTTTCCAAAACTGTCTCCCTGACCTTTCTGCGGCGGTTTTTGGTCTTCATGATGCAGTTTGTTCACTAATGTTCTCTAACAAGCATCTGATGCCTTCACCAACAGCTGAATTTATACTGAGATGACATTATACTCAGTTTGACTAACTAATTGTGTGACTTAGGTACCGGTGAACTCTATTTATTGATTAGAGAACTTTTGAAGATAATATTTATTTAGGGGAATCAGGGAAAAGAGGGCTGTATACAAATAAACAGCACACTTTTCAGATATCCTGAAAACGTTGAAAAAAATATATGAATATATGAAAAAATATTCCAAAAGCATCTATCATTTTCCTTCCACCTTACAATTATGCGAATTATACGAATCGGCCAAACATATAAAACCCTAAATATAAAATACACTGAAGCTTGTTTTTCTAACTTGTCAAAATGTGGAAAACAGACATGAATACTTTTGCAAGGCACTGTATATTATGTATCCTGATGGCTGTTGTATTGTTTTGGGAAAAAATAGTAACATATGCTGTCTTTAAGTCCCCCCACTTACATTTGGCAATCAGTGTCTCCTTTCAAAACATTTTAAAACAAGCTGTCTTCACCACCAGGCATGAAGTGCTTGGCTCTCTAATTAAAAATCCCTAATGTAATTTGTAATTCTGTTTTGCCAATAAGCGCATGTTAGGATCATTATTGACTTCCAAGTTAATGCCGAGCTGTTCTTTAGCAAAATTCAATTTGGCCCCAAGTTGGGAGCAACATGATCTTCTCGTCCACTATCACTTTGCGCTGGGCCATGTCGTTGGCTTTAATTGTCGGCTTTCCTTAACACCAACTCGAACATCCAGGAAGGCCTCACTCCGAGTCATCTGAAGAAGGCGAAGCTCATGTTCTTCTACACCCGCTATCCTAGCTCCAATGTGCTGAAAACCTTCTTCCCTGATGTCAAGGTAAAATGCTTACAATTTAAAAAAAGATATACACAATTGTTTGTCCTGCTTTCTAAGCAGTGCCTACCAGTCAGCGTGTGTTTGGGATAGAAATAATCAGCAGTGTGTCGGAGGAGAGAGACAAAAAGCGCAGAGGGTTTAAATAACAAAGGCACTGAGCTGCTAGTATGTCCTGGGGGCAGAGGGAGATACAGGGGCATTCTCTCTTTTAAAAAAAGCCTCTCCAGTCAGCAAATGGAGTGACAAAGGACTCTGTAGGCAAGGCATTGCTATTGAGTGTCAACACAGAGTTGGTATTAGAGACTTTTGCAGATGTGACAAGGCGGTGAGCTTGTTCTAAACACAACATCCTGTGCTTTTTTTTTTTTGTTTTGTTTTTTTTAGACCCTGTCTTTTTTCTTTCAGTTTTCTATCTCATCCAGTTTGTATTTTCTTCCTTCAGTTTACCTGGGCCATACCTCCCTCCCTTTCCAATTTCCTCCAAACATCTTCCAGGCTTCCCTTCCATTACCTTTTCTATCTCATCTCTGGGATCTCTGAGCCAACGTGGGCCCCTGTCTCTCAGTCTGCGCTGACCCTCGGGTCAGAAGGGGGGATGCTGCTGCTGCTGCTGCCCTGCGAACGTCTCCTCCTTGCTTGCAATCCAGCGATGGGAAGTGGCACCAGACAAAAGGGCACATAATCCCAGTGTCTGATTCCATCCTATCAGCCGAGTCAATGAGAGGGAAGCTTCCTTCTGTCTTTATGTGCTGCTGCTTTCTCATCCACCACACCAGAGAGAAGAAACGTCTTTGATGGCTGCCTAGCCCTTAGGCGTTTTTTTTTCTTGTCTTTCTGGATGACAAGATAGAATAACAAGACTAATGTCAAGACTGAGTTTAAAAACACAACCCTGACAGATGTTGTTTCATTCATTGGTGGGAAAAGATCAGAGCAATTAATTTTACACCATGACTGACTTGGTACCATGTAGTCCTACAAGTACCGTGGATCAAAGTGTGCAAACCTCTGTTAAAGACTGTTATAATTTCAAAACCTTTTTTGTGACATATATGCTGCATAATTAAACTTCAAAACAAACAAATCTGTTTTTAGCAAATACTACAATGGAGAGTGCAATACACTTTATTGTGCAGCCTAAAATTTTAGTATGCCACACTCCAACTACAAGCAATTGGAAGTGGAAGGGTTTCTGTTGCAAGACAGTCAAATTATTTAGTTTCCCCCTACAACCTTTTTTTTCTCTTCATTTCCCAGTTCAATCGCTGCATCACCTCTCAGCTGATCAAGTGGTTCAGTAACTTCAGGGAATTCTACTACATCCAGATGGAGAAGTTTGCACGCCAGGCCATCGCTGAAGGCGTCCGCGATGTCAAAGACATTACAGTCAGCAGGGACTCTGAGCTCTTCCGGGCACTGAACATGCACTACAACAAAGCCAACGATTTTCATGTAGGTGTCACTCTTTCATTGTTGTGGTTTCTTTTGTTCGTGCAAAAAAATTTTATTGTTGAATTTTTTTTTCTCCCCAAAATAGTCAATATTGGTAAGTACCACTAACGCCAAGCTTAAAGGTTAAATCTTGGTTGGGGCCTGTGCATTTGAATGTTTGAGTTTTCTCTGGTACTTCTGTGCCCATTTCACAGTCCAGAGATATGCAGGTTAGGTTAACTGACAATACTATACTACATTCAGGGGTGAAAGTGAGCCGGTACGGTCCGGTACTGCGTACCACTAAAAGATTCTGCGCCGGGAAGAATGGCTGTCATTCAGAACCAGTTACAGCTGCAAAAACTCACGAGCACACAAAGAAGATCAGATCCGTTATCAATAGGCAGTCTAAAACACGACTTAATCTGTTTATAAATATAGCTTTTTTCACCTAATTCCAAATTGTTTCTGAACTGTTCTGCTATGCTGGAGCCTCAATGCTCTTGCTTTGCTTCCCTCCCCTTGGAGCTCGAGGCTGTTGTGAATGGCCAGCCTTTAAAACGAGCACCTCTATGTTTAATGTCTGTCTGTTCGCTGCTAAATACCCCAGTTAAAAGCAAAGGGAAAGAAACTAGTTGTGTTTCATGTTATTTTGCTGAATCACAACAACACAGTACAGCTCGGAAACACCACTTATGACCAAAGATTTCACATACACTACACGAGAGCGCATGCGCACTTACCTCCGAAATAGAACGGTTGCCAAGGAGATTGGTGCATTCGATTTAATGGACTGGGAGATTTTACACAGGTGGTGCACAGACATAAAAAAAACGCCGCTTGCATTAGGACAGGACGAACAATAAATTATGTACCATCTACAGACTTTTAAATTAAAACAGCGAAAACAACCGAACTGTCAAATTTTTAATTTAAATGAAATCAAAACCTGACCGCAATGCAGAGAACAATAACTTCTTTGTTTAAAAGAAAAGACGGTAACTGAAGAAAAGTTATGCATCAGAAAACAGTTTATCATTGTGTCATACGTGGCAGTTCTTTAACAATTGAAAAAAAAAAAAATATATATATATATATATATATAGATATATATATATATATCTATATATATATATATATATATATATATATATATATATATATATATATCTATATATATATACACACAGGGGTTGGACAATGAAAACAATGAGACTGAAACACCTGGTTTTAGACCACAATAATTTATTAGTATGATGTAGGGCCTCCTTTTGCGGCCAATACAGCGTCAATTCGTCTTCGGAATGACATATACAAGTCCTGCACAGGTCAGAGGGATTTTAAGCCATTCTTCTTGCAGGATAGTGGCCAGGTCACTACGTGATACTGGTGGAGGAAAACGTTTCCTGACTCGCTCCTCCAAAACACCCCAAAGTGGCTCAATAATATTTAGATCTGGTGACTGTGCAGGCCATGGGAGATGTTCAACTTCACTTTCATGTTCATCAAACCAATCTTTCACCAGTCTTGCTGTGTGTATTGATGCATTGTCATCCTGATACACGGCACCGCCTTCAGGATACAATGTTTGAACCATTGGATGCACATGGTCCTCAAGAATGGTTCGGTAGTCCTTGGCAGTGATGCGCCCATCTAGCACAAGTATTGGGCCAAGGGAATGCCATGATATGGCAGCCCAAACTATCACTGATCCACCCCCATGCTTCACTCTGGGCATGCAACAGTCTGGGTGGTACGCTTCTTTGGGGCTTCTCCACACCGTATCTCTCCCAGATGTGGGGAAAACAGTAAAGGTGGACTCATCAGAGAACAATACATGTTTCACATTGTCCACAGCCCAAGATTTGCGCTCCTTGCACCATTGAAACCGACGTTTGGCATTGGCATGAGTGACCAAAGGTTTGGCTATAGCAGCCCGGCCGTGTATATTGACCCTGTGGAGCTCCCGACGGACAGTTCTGGTGGAAACAGGAGAGTTGAGGTGCACATTTAATTCTGCCGTGATTTGGGCAGCCGTGGTTTTATGTTTTTTGGATACAATCCGGGTTAGCACCCAAACATCCCTTTCAGACAGCTTCCTCTTGCATCCACAGTTAATCCTGTTGGATGTGGTTCGTCCTTCTTGGTGGTATGCTGACATTACCCTGGATACCGTGGCTCTTGATACATCACAAAGACTTGCTGTCTTGGTCACAGATGCGCCAGCAAGACGTGCACCAACAATTTGTCCTCTTTTGAACTCTGGTATGTCACCCATAATGTTGTGTGCATTTCAATATTTTGAGCAAAACTGTGCTCTTACCCTGCTAATTGAACCTTCACACTCTGCTCTTACTGGTGCAATGTGCAATCAATGAAGACTGGCTACCAGGCTGGTCCAATTTAGCCATGAAACCTCCCACACTAAAATGACAGGTGTTTCAGTTTCATTGTCCAACTCCTGTATATATTCTACATTGTCAAGCAATTTTAATTTCTGCATTATACAGACAGCCTTCAGTAAAGTAAAATATTGATACATTTTAATTAGTAAGAATTTAAAACTACTTTCACCCCTGACTACATTGGTCTTAGATGTGAGTGTTTGAGCACGGTTGTTTTCCTTATTTGTCCCTGGGATTGACCAGTGACTTGTTTAGGCTCTAACCCAATCCCCTGCACAATCTTAAATAACATTAGGCACAGCAACTACAACCACCAAATATTTAGACCTGCCTCAAATAGCAACACAAAATAGTGAGTTATTGTGGAAGGAAAAGTATACATGTTTTTCAACATTTTTATAAAATAAAATCAGAAGTTTGTTGTGTGAGGATCCATTTTGCACATCAATAAACATCACCACAGTATGGTGCTGCCACCACCATGTGTCTTCGTGGGAATGGTGTGTTTATGGTGATGTGCAGTGTTAGTTTTCCTCTACACATAGCATTTTCACATGTATGTAGTCTAAGAAGTTACATTTTGGTCTTATGTGATGAGAGCAATTCTTAGATGTGTTTTCTGTGTCTCAGGACTTCTTTTTTTCTTTTAATAGTTGGCTTTCTTCTAGCTGCTTTTCCGTTAAGGTCAGATTGTAGATGACCAATGGCTGTTCTTTCGAAACTGTGGACCCTTGCAGAAAACAAAATACCTGACCCCGAAGGCAGTTTTGTTGCACAGGATTTTAAAGGTATTAGAAGCTAAATATAAATGCATTCCTGACTTTCCGGTTTATATTTATAAAATCTTTTGAAAGGTATTCATCCCTTTCCTTCTTATTCACAGTTATACTTTGTGTTGGTCTATAACATATAATCTCAAAAATACACTGAAGTTTGCTAATATGAAAAGGGTCAATATCAGGCACTTGAAATATCACAGTTACAGTCTTTATCACAGTAGTCGCATGTCTGTGAACATGTTTGACTGTGTTGCTGACCTATTTGTGTCACAGTGCACCTGTGGCTGGCCAGCCCTTACTGGCATTATCTAAACTCCAGAGTTACGCTTTATCAAACTGTGGGAAGAGGAAGCCACAAAATCCTGCTAAAACAACTCAGGATTAGAGGACCCGCACGCCTGAGTGGGGCAGAGATTGCTACTGATGCGGAATGCTGAGAAAGACGCTGTGGATTCCGAGGGAGAAGGCTGTGTGGTGGGAAAGGGATGGGACCGTTTTCTTTACCTTGGGACCAAGACATTCCTTTCCCAGGGATGCTTTTGTGGCAGGAGATGAGGGGAAAGAAAAATAACTTATGCAAACAAGTGTTGTCCGAACTGACAAAGGGTTAGGAAATAAGCGCTGAGTTATGGTTTTCTCCCATCATCATTTGCATCTAAACCTAATTTATTAATGTAGTTTCCTGGATTCTTCTGTAGTAGATGTGGTTCTACGCAAATGTAAACCAAATAAAATATTTGATTTGTTTTACTCATCACTTAAAGTGCCTTCACAAGGATACATATACTTAGATGTTTTTAACATTGTTCAAATTTTTCTAAATGTTTTGCAAATACAACTCTGAAAGGTGTGGCTTGCCAGTATATTCAGTCCCCCTGAATCAATACCTTGTAGCAACGCTTTTAGCTGGCATAACAGCAACAGATCTCTTAACATATTGATGTATCTAGAGACTGAAAGTTTAGCTTATTCTTCTTTGCAAAATAGCTCAAGCTCAGGTAGATTGGAAGGAGAGTATCTTTGAACATTATTTTTCAAGTGATGATGCAGGGTCTTGTCTAGATTTTCCTGCTGGAACCTCTGCCCTACACTGAAGTCTTTTGCAGCCTCTAACACGTTTTCTTCAAGGATCAAACTGTATTTAGCTCCATCCAGCTCACCTGACCTTGCTAAGAAGAATCTGTACGGCATGCTGCAACCACAACGTGTAACGTTGCGTACTGTGTTTTCAGAATGGTGTGCAGTGATAGTTTTCCTTCACATTATTTGCATCTCGGCCAAAGAGTTTAGTTTTAGTCTCTTCTGGCCAGAGCACCTTCCTCCACATGTTTGCTGTATCCACTACATAGCTTGAGTCAAACTTCCAATAAGGCTTCTTATGGGGTTGTTTTAACAATGACCTTCTTCTTGCCACTTTTCCGTTACCCCCTTTGTGGAGTCTATGGTTAATAGTTGTCAACAGATTCTTCCACCTGGGCTGTGGATTTCTGCAGCTCCTTCAGAGTCACTATTGCCCTTTGGTCTGCTGTGTTACATACATGCAGACTATAAATTATATTACCCCCAAAGGCAGTATATTAGGGTCAGGGTTAGGGTGAGTTTAGGACTTTCAGAGTATACAGTATATTTAGAACTATGTTTTGTTGCTTGAAGCCTGGCATAAACTCTTATACCTTGGTAGAAGTTACGTTAGGTTCAAGAAAACAAGGCTTTATAATCAAAGAGACTTCCAATTGAAGGTTAATGATTGCTGCACTGCATTTATAGTATCTGTTCAGAGAACAAAGAGAAAAGCTCCCTTTCATCGGCTTGTGTGTTTGAAGAAATGCTCTACAGGTCCTCATTTCACGAATTTCGAAGAAACAAATGCAAGATGGTTTGCTGACACAGCTTTACATAAAAGCTTCTTCAAAACTGGGATCCACTCATAATTTAACTGGCATGGTTCTGTTTTCCAGGTTCCCAACAGGTTCCTTGAGGTCGCTGAAATCACCCTGCATGAGTTTTACAACGCCATCTCTGCTGCCAAAGATTCAGACTCCTCGTGGAAAAAGGCCATTTACAAGGTGATCTGTAAGCTGGACAGCGAAATCCCAGAGGAGTTCAAGACATCCTCCTACTTATAGTTTGCATTTTAGAAAATTGTACAGATGAATAAGTTTGTGATTTGACATTTGACAGTATTAGTAAATTTCTTTTAGTGTAATTTAGTGAGGTGAAATATAGATTGAAAGAGATTTTAAAAGAAATGGATCCCTAATGTGAAATTTTATGCTCTGCTTTGTTAAAATTAGAAAATAAAATAAATAGTATTTGCTTTCTTTTGTTTTGATGATTTGTGTGTTTGTAGGTGTGTAAAAATACTGCAAAGATGTAATCATTATGTAGTTTTTCACCAGTCATTATGGATAATAGTTTGGTTGCAACATTACTCCAAAGCTTAGTATCTTGTGAATAGATACATGCACTGCTGTTTTTCTGTTACATTATTTATTAATATTCTGTGTGTACATTATTATCCCATCTGTTTAGTGTTATATTGATTCAATACACAATATGTGTGAAGGTAAAACTCTTGTCTTGTAAGGAACAATCACATTTCACAAACAGACATTTCACTGGATGATTACAGAAATTAAAGATGCACTAAATTATAAAGCAAAACAACGCTATGGTTTTATTGTGAGAAAATATTCATATGAGCACATATTTAGATTGTAAGCAAGATCCACCAAGTGAATGTTTCATTTTTGGCTGAAAGGCTTTATAAGTTCTGGTCCTGTTCCCCTAAGGTGCCTCTAATCCATGTCCAACAACCAGCTGTTAAACATTCCCCGAACTATGCCATCCACATTGTTCACCGGAGCCAATTCAAGTTAACTTTCTAAGGCCTGCATTCATTGTGCGGCCGCTGCGGATGTGGACAATCGCCATGTCTTAAAAACAACCACAATGCATTCCCTCCTCATGACTAATGCCCGAGGTGACCTCATATCGCAGTTGTGCCACCAAAGCAAAATTCCAGAAACCTAGATGACTCTTTCTTGCAGGCTCCGGCATGTTTCAAACACACTCTACATTTACCATTTACGTAGCGACATGAAACAGAGTCCATTCACATTTTCTGATTTGAAAAATACATACTTCAGTATGTACAAACATTTAGTATAGTTCTGTTTAAATGTTTGTACATTGGCCAGCTAGCAAAAGCACAATGAAAATTGCCAAGCTGTACGTAAAACCAATTTTTGCACTCGAGGCACGGCCTGCGTGTGCAAGAGTCAGTTGGTTCATAGACACAATCTCAAAAACCAAAACATTGATGTGGTAAAATTTTGAAAGGCTGATTACATCATAACTAGAGAGAGAGAGAGAAATGATGCTGTATTTACATGCTATTTACAATAAATTGCAAAACCTTTTATACCATTTTGAGCTTTTTCATATTTTGTCACTTTGCAAACATCCCCACACTCTTTAATGTATATTTTTGAGAGAACAACATCAATTAGCGCATAATTGTGAGGTGAAAAAAAAATGATACATGGTTTTGTATTCTTTTTACCAATAAAAATCCAAAAAGTTCAGCCTGCATTTGTATTCAACCCCCTTATCTCTATCTCTATCACTAAATAAAACCCAATGATCTGCATTCAGAAGTCAACTAATTCGTAAATAGAGTCCATCTGTGTGTGATTTAATCTCAGTATGAATCCAGCTGTTCTGTGAAGGCCTCCGAGGTTTGTTAGAGAACATCAGTGAACAAACAGCATCATGAAAACAGAAAGGAGCGTTAAATAGAGAAGCATCCAAGAGGCACTCAGGAGAAGCAGCAGAGATGCATAGCGTAGGTGAGAGAATAGGTAAACAGGGTGACTATTGCACATTCAGTCTACAAATATGGCCTTTATATAAGTTGTCAAGAAGCCATTGTTAACATAAAACCACAGGAACTCTCGTTTAAAGTTTGCCATATACATACCGAACACATGGAAGAAGGTACCCTGGTCAGCTAAGACCAAAGTCGAATTTCTAGGCCTAAATGCAAAAGCTATTTGTGAAGGAAAAGTAACACTGCACATTTGACGTAAATAACAGTCATACTGTTAGGGTGTTTTCACTAAAAAGAGACAGGGAAACTAGTCAGAACTGATGGAAAGATGGATGGACAGGAAAATAAGCTGTTAGAGGCTGTAAGAGACTTGAAACTGGTGTTGAGGTTCAGCTTCCAGTTGTACAGGTCCTTCTCAAAATATTAGCATATTGTGATAAAGTTAATTATTTTCTATAATGTAATGATGAAAATTTAACATTCATATATTTAAGATTCATTGCACACTAACTGAAATATTTCAGGTCTTTTATTGTCTTAATACGGATGATTTTGGCATACAGCTCATGAAAACCCAAAATTCCTATCTCACAAAATTAGCATATCATTAAAAGGGTCTCTAAACGAGCTATGAACCTAATCATCTGAATCAACGAGTTAACTCTAAACACCTGCAAAAGATTCCTGAGGCCTTTAAAACTCCCAGCCTGGTTCATCACTCAAAACCCCAATCATGGGTAAGACTGCCGACCTGACTGCTGTCCAGAAGGCCACTATTGACACCCTCAAGCAAGAGGGTAAGACACAGAAAGAAATTTCTGAACGAATAGGCTGTTCCCAGAGTGCTGTATCAAGGCACCTCAGTGGGAAGTCTGTGGGAAGGAAAAAGTGTGGCAGAAAACGCTGCACAACGAGAAGAGGTGACCGGACCCTGAGGAAGATTGTGGAGAAGGGCCGATTCCAGACCTTGGGGGACCTGCGGAAGCAGTGGACTGAGTCTGGAGTAGAAACATCCAGAGCCACCGTGCACAGGCGTGTGCAGGAAATGGGCTACAGGTGCCGCATTCCCCAGGTCAAGCCACTTTTGAACCAGAAACAGCGGCAGAAGCGCCTGACCTGGGCTACAGAGAAGCAGCACTGGACTGTTGCTCAGTGGTCCAAAGTACTTTTTTCGGATGAAAGCAAATTCTGCACGTCATTCGGAAATCAAGGTGCCAGAGTCTGGAGGAAGACTGGGGAGAAGGAAATGCCAAAATGCCAGAAGTCCAGTGTCAAGTACCCACAGTCAGTGATGGTCTGGGGTGCCGTGTCAGCTGCTGGTGTTGGTCCACTGTGTTTTATCAAGGGCAGGGTCAATGCAGCTAGCTATCAGGAGATTTTGGAGCACTTCATGCTTCCATCTGCTGAAAAGCTTTATGGAGATGAAGATTTCATTTTTCAGCACGACCTGGCACCTGCTCACAGTGCCAAAACCACTGGTAAATGGTTTACTGACCATGGTATCACTGTGCTCAATTGGCCTGCCAACTCTCCTGACCTGAACCCCATAGAGAATCTGTGGGATATTGTGAAGAGAACGTTGAGAGACTCAAGACCCAACACTCTGGATGAGCTAAAGGCTGCTATCGAAGCATCCTGGGCCTCCATAAGACCTCAGCAGCGCCACAGGTTGATTGCCTCCATGCCACGCCGCATTGAAGCAGTCATTTCTGCCAAAGGATTCCCGACCAAGTATTGAGTGCATAACTGTACATGATTATTTGAAGGTTGACGTTTTTTGTAAAAAACACTTTTCTTTTATTGGTCGGATGAAATATGCTAATTTTGTGAGATAGGAACTTTGGGTTTTCATGAGCTGTATGCCACAATCATCCGTATTAAGACAATAAAAGACCTGAAATATTTCAGTTAGTGTGCAATGAATCTAAAATATATGAATGTTAAATTTTCATCATGACATTATGGAAAATAATGAACTTTATCACAATATGCTAATATTTTGAGAAGGACCTATATATGGACCCTGAACGTAAAGCCAGAGCTACAGTGGAATGGTTTACATTGAAGCCTATATACTATACACCACCAAATCAACGAATTCCTGTGTTCCAGTCACTCCCATTGCTGCAGGTGTACTGTATAAGGTTTGGTGTGGAGAAACTTGCCTGGTCTGCACAGAGTCTTGACTTTAACCTTCTTAAACAGCTTTTTAAATACCTGTTGCTGGCAATAGTGGGTCCATCAACAAATTGAACCTTATAGATTAAGAATAGGATGTCATCAAAGTTCATGTACATATGAAAGTAGTCAAACAATTTGGTCTGTCAACTTTTTCTCGAGGGACTGAACACAAGTGCATAACCCACTTTCTTGATTTGTAAGAAACGCTTGAAACCATGTGTCACATTCTTTCCATCTTGTGGTTTGTGGTTGCTAGGTGACAATATGTGAAAACGTTCCGTGTGAAGGCACATTTAATGCACGATGTGCAATAAAATGGTGCTGCGGTGGCTGACGGTCTTATCTGCTGGCGGGTTCCCAAATCAAATTCTGCTTAGGGCCGGGCCCAATTGAACTTTTAGCTGGCCCTGCAAACAGGTAATTGAAACTTCTACCAAAAAACTACAATGCACATTTAACATAAAATAAAGAGAACTTCACCACATTCACAGCATGAAGCACTCCTACTAAAGTGCACTGTTTCATCACCGCCTGAACCAAAACATTTAATTCAAAAAAGCTGTTATGCACCCAAGCACCAATTACATCAAAAATGATAACATTAAGGAAATTAAAACATTTGTTGGACCGGCTGATGACAAAGACTGGAGACAAATAAACCTCACTAATCTTTTAATAGACATTTCTTTTCAATTACATCAGACTTCTTCAGCAAATTGATTTAAATTCTCCAATCCAATTAAAATGCCTCTGATTGAACCAAAGTGCTTTGCTTGAATTAATTTGTTGTGTGACATTTTCTGAACAAGAACTTGGTCACCTCTGATATAATGAAAGAAAACAAATAACGTTGCCTTCAGTTTTGTTCGATCGCCTCCAGCGCGATATGAAATTATTTTCTATATTAGAGGTTCTCTGATAAAACAGAGCATCCTTTGTAATGAAGATGAAATTGGAAGTAAAAGGTAATGGACTAAATTAAAGAAAAACAGTTTAGACAGATCCTCTTTTTACTTGTTTGACCTTTTAGAAATTCAAAATACATAAAATCTTAGTAGTTTGCATTGTAAGAAGTGAAGGCATGGACATTTTCACAGATGGGTAACAGCATCATCTAGTGACTTTTTGTAGTAATGCACTGCTCAGCTTCATTGTCATGTATCTTTAAGCATTAAGTATGTAAATTTGTTTTTAGATCATTTCTGCCGCTAATTTTACATATAAATGAATATAAAACCTTTTCATGATGCTGTATTAGACAAGGTTTTGTGTGCAGTTCTTCACAGATCTCCACACTTTGTAAAAAGGTGTACGTTTAGGATTATTAGCCAACTAGAGTCATTGTGTTTGGTGTCATATTTATAGATTACTAATGAGCTGGTGTCTTCTTATCAGGGTCCCAGAAAGACAAAAGCAGGATCAAACATCCCCGAGACAGAGACAAGCTGGGGGACTGGGGGCACTGGGACGGCCTCTCTCTTTAATTTCATTGCTCATAGATTTGCTCCTTTTTTTGCAACTGGGAGGGCGCCGGGAGCACAGAGAGTGTAACTTGAGAATAGAGGCCGCTGACTTTAGGCTGCCCTTCAGACAACCACTTCTTAGTATAGTTTGGAGTGATCACCAGTAAATCTTTATTAATTTTAATTGGAGCCCCCATTTAAAAGAGCAATTAAAGCGGATTAATCGAGCCCATCCCGTATAATGTCTTCTGTTAATTAGTTTGTCAGCACTGTTTTAATATCGCTTAATGACTTCATATTTCAGGGATGACATTAAAGGGATGCTGAAGGAAAAGAAATGGCCTTATCACAAAGCGTTGCTTTAATGGGAGATGCCCCCCCTCCTCCCAGCCGACGGGCAAGGTCAGGACTGGGGGCCGCCTGGGAGAAAGAAGCTTCGGGGTGCCACCAAGACTGCTACCTCCTGGGAAGCATAGTCTGCATAGTCTGCCAGGCTTTGCCACACAGCAGCAGCGTTTCTCATTTATTCACACAGGCTAATATTCACACGGGCAGAAAACATGTTCATTTTATTGTTCTTATCGCTCTACCCATTAGAAAACCTGAATATAGAAATAATAGTCAGAAATGTCTATTAAATATTTTTAATATATAAATATATTTAGAAGCATGACATGGATTAAATTTTTTTGTCTTTAATTTTTGCTTTCTAAATACAGATCCTGCTGGATTATTGCATTTAAAAAATACATTTGAAACCTGATATTTATATACACTGTTTAAAAAGACACATAACCATTTCTCATACTGTCTGACATTAATTCAGACTAAACGTTTTATGTATAAGGATCAACAAAATGGTTTTTATTTTCTAAATGCAAGAAAATTCTGAGAAGGATTTTTTTGAGAATATTTGATTGTTTTTCTTTCAAAACTTCACATTCATTAAGGTTACTATGCATTTGAACAATTTGTGAAAGCTCAGATGTTGATGTCATGGTTTTGTAAGCTTCTGAGAATGGTGGACGTCCAGAAATCTGATTCATCCTTCTCTACATTCTCCAGAGACCTAAAGCTGCCACATTCATCTGCTCAAGCGGTTATATTTAAGTATAAACACCATGGTGCTCTCTAATCATTATACCGTTCTGCCTCAGAGATAACCAGAGAAACAAGGACTGTACAAACATTAGTTGAAAGGCACCTCAGTGAGGAAGAAGTCATAGCTACATTTGGAAGATAAACAAGAACGTCTGCAAGCCTGAGAAGGCTATCCCAAATATGAAGTAAGGTGGTGGCAATATCATGTTTTGATAGTGTTTTCCTTGAGGAGGGACTGGTGCACTTTAAGAAATAGATGGCATCATGAGGGCAGAAAATGATGTGCAAATTATGAATCAGCATCTCAAAACATCAGCCACAAAATTTAAGCATGGACCAAAAAGTGTTTTTCAAACGGACAGTTATTCTAAACTTGCTGCCAAATGTCGGAGCCTGGGAGTTTCTGTTTGTGCTTTTTTTCTGCCTGCTATTAACTCTGCTTGGTCCGTAGGGGGCACTGCTGCTCCTGGGAGTGAGTGAACAGGTGTTGACCTTCTCCTGATTACTGACTGGGTGAGAGTTAACCTACAGTGGAAACAATCTCTAGCCCAGATCTAAGCTTGTTTCAAGTTTCTCTAAGTGTCCCAGACTTACCTTCTCGTGTCCTCCTCCTTAGGTTCCAGACGTGTTTGATCCAGCTTCCAGTTCTGGTGTTAAGCAGCTCCCAGACTCCACATCTTCATTCCCCCTGGCGGTTTCATCCCTGCAAGAAAGATGTTTCTTGCATTATAATAATTTACCTTATTATCCTATACTCACCTGTCTCCCTCTTCTCTGTGCAGTTAGCGACTCCCCGGTTCCAGATCATAGAACCTTTCCCTGTGTAAAAATGAATATCTTAAATTATTGTGAGTTCTCCTGAGTGTTCTTCTGCATGTGGGTCAGATTTGTACCTAAAACCAGGACAACAAAGTGGTTTGGGAACAACAATGTGAATGTTTTGGAGTGTCTGTATTAAAACTTGTGGGCAGAGCTGAAAGGTGTGTGTGACCAAGCTGGCCTACAAACTTGACTCAGTTACAGTAGTCCTGTCCGGAGAAATACGCCAAAATTCCAGCAAACAAAGATTGTGGTGGGATACCTAAAACATTTGGCCCAAGTCAGATAGTTTAAAAGGCAATTCTGCCAAATACTAAAGAAATGTATGCAAACCTTTAAATTTAAATAAAGCAATTAAAAAATATATAAAAGGATTTATCTCTGTCCTTATTCTGGCATTTAGGAAGCAAAAAATAATTTTGGTAATCCAAACAGACCTAAAGGTCAGAGAGCAAGTAAATAGGGTTTTGTGTCTTTTTGGATGATGTGCAAATATCTGGTTCTTTATGTATTGCCTATTTACAACAGACTTACTAATTCTTATCAAAGCATGTTTCTTTCAGTATATTCTGGTTGAAATTTAAGTATTAAACATATAGCAGTTTTTATTTTGGTATTTATATTATAGTTTAAATAAGTCCACCTGAAAACAAGTATCATATCTGATCCACACGTTTTTGATAAATTAAGTTGTGATGTGTTGTGTGCCTCTGTCAATAGGTAAGGTTGAAAAACAGCCATTTATGTTGTCCTCAAAAATAGAATAAACATTTTATATTCCATCAAAGGCTTGCTTCTTCAAAGGTGCCAGATTTTGTATCTTGTTTAAAACTGGCACTTACTACCTGTAGTAAGTGCCAGAGGGCAGTAATCAGAGGGCAGAAGACAAGTATTTCATACAGCAGGTTTTTGAGGAAAGTAGTAACTTTAAGAGGCTTAGGTTTCATATATATGTGTATCCAAAAATAATAGATTTATAGTTACACGGTTAAACAGCCTTCAAGAAATAATATAGAAGAAAATCAGTAAGATGAAACAGACAGAACTCCAAAGCAACAAAAGAGGCAAGTCTCCAAGTTATTTTATTACACACAGACAGCTTTCTGGATGGAATCATAAACCTTCATCCTTAGCTGCTCACTTATGTCTAAGATAAAAAGGGGATGGTATTAAGACAAAAAAATTATTTTTAAGATTTTCTATGGTATAAAACCTCTTTGGACAAGTGATCTACACCTGTCCAACTGCTTGTTAATGCAAATTTCTAATCAGCCAATCACATGGCAGCAACTCAATGCATTTAGGCATGTAGACATGGTCAAGACGCTGCTGCATGTAGACATGGTCAAGACGCTGCTGCATGTAGACATGGTCAAGACGCTGCTGCATGTAGACATGGTCAAGACGCTGCTGCATGTAGACATGGTCAAGACGCTGCTGCATGTAAACATGGTCAAGACGCTGCTGCATGTAGACATGGTCAAGACGCTGCTGCATGTAGACATGGTCAAGACGCTGCTGCATGTAGACATGGTCAAGATGCTGCTGCATGTAGACATGGTCAAGACGCTGCTGCATGTAGACATGGTCAAGACGCTGCTGCATGTAGACATGGTCAAGACGCTGCTGCATGTAGACATGGTCAAGACGCTGCTGCATGTAGACATGGTCAAGACGCTGCTGCATGTAGACATGGTCAAGACGCTGCTGCATGTAGACATGGTCAAGACGCTGCTGCATGTAGACATGGTCAAGACGCTGCTGCATGTAGACATGGTCAAGACGCTGCTGCATGTAGACATGGTCAAGACGCTGCTGCATGTAGACATGGTCAAGACGCTGCTGCATGTAGACATGGTCAAGACGCTGCTGCATGTAGACATGGTCAAGACGCTGCTGCATGTAGACATGGTCAAGACGCTGCTGCATGTAGACATGGTCAAGACGCTGCTGCATGTAGACATGGTCAAGACGCTGCTGCATGTAGACATGGTCAAGACGCTGCTGCATGTAGACATGGTCAAGACGCTGCTGCATGTAGACATGGTCAAGACGCTGCTGCAGTTCAAACCGAGCATCAGAATGGGGAAGAAAGGTGATTTAAGTGACTTTGAATGTGGCATGGTTGTTGTTGCCAGACGGGCTGGTCTGAGTATTTCAGAAACTGCTGATCTACTGGGATTTTCACGCACTACCATCTCTAGGGTTTACAGAGAATGGTCCGAAAAAGAGAAAATAGTTCTGTGGGCACAAATACCTTGTTGATGCCAGAGGTCATCAGACTAGTTCGAGCTGATAGAAAGGCAACAGTAACTCAAATAACCACTTGTTACAACCAAGGTATGCAGAACAGCATCTCTGAACGCACAACACGTCAAACCTTGAGGCGGATGGGCTACAGCAGCAGAAGACCACACCGGGTGCCACTCCTGTCAGCTTTCACAAGTGGAAGATTACAGTTTATAATTGTCCGCTTGTTACATATATATATATATATATATATATATATATATGTATTTGTATATATTTGTATATATATATACATACATATATATATATATATATATATATATATATATATATATATATATTTGTATATATTTGTATATATATATACATACACATATATATATATATATATATATATATATATATATATATATATATATATATATAAACTTTATTATAAATATCTTTGGGATTATTTAAAATGTAATGTACATGGAAGCGAAAGGGAAATAAGAAGAAAGAAAAGGAGAGGGGTGAGGCAAAGAGTTAAAAGGGAGAAAGAAAAAAAGATACAGAGAATACAAGATAACACCCTAGAGGTCTGCTTCTACACCAGCAGAATGAGAGAGAGAAAAAGAGGGAGATAAAAAAAGAAAACCATAAGGACAAACAATTAATGCATATATCAACAACAATGTTATTGAAAAGTACATGGTACTAATTAATACAAGATGTATTTAGTGACAAGTGCAGCTTAATATAGAGTATATCTTAATATCTGTGTATGTGTAAACACCTGAATCCAAACACCTCGGTTGGTGTATGTTTGAACTTGCTTGGATAAATAAGGTTCTCCATAAGAATATTCAATAGCTGGCCTGAGGAGACACAGACCTGCCCCCCAGGACCCTAGGCAGACACGGAGGAGATCGGAGCCACAGACATCCAAAGCCCCCCCAGGGCACAGGAGTCCCAGGAAATGTATAAACACACCCTCTCCTGGATCGCAAAGACGATCCAGGAGAGGGTGCAGCCCAAGACCCAAACTGACAGAAAAACATGCACACACAGTCACAATCACATGTTCCCACCCTCATGCGTACACACATACTCCATCCAGAGACAGCGGCAGAAAAAAGGGGGGCCCACCCAGTCCAAACAAGGACATTAGCAGGTCTCTCTTGTAAATGAGAACCTGTGTCTCAACCAGACTACCTGTATAATTAGAAGCTTAGTAATTATTAGAGAACAAACAACATCATGAAGACAGGATAGGGAGAAAATTGTGAAACGTTTTAAAGAAGGATTAAGTTGGAAATCGATATCCTAAACATTCCCAATTTCACAGAGCTCTGTTCAATCTATTATATGTAAATTGAAAGATCGCACAACTGCAAACCGAAACAAGACTGTCCACCTAAACTGACAGGTTTGACTAGGAGAGCATTCATCTGAGAAACACCCAAGAGGCCCATGGTAACTCTGGAGGAGCTGCTGAGATACACAGCTCTGGGGAGAGTATCTGCTGACTCCTTAAATCGGGAATTATGGAAGAGGGGCAAAAAGAGAGCTGCAATTAAAAGAAAGTCATAAGAATTCCTATTTGCAGTTTGCCATAAGCCATGCAGGGTACTTCTCAAACATGTTGAAGAATTCAATTCAATTCAATTCAAAAATACTTTATTAATCGCAAAGTGAAATTAAATAAAGAAGGAGCCCTGCTGAAATGAGACCAAAATGTAACTTTTCAGCATACATGCGAAACACCAGGTAAGGAGGAAAACTGACTACACAAAACCCTGAACACATCCCAACAGTGAAATGAGTTAGTGGCAATACCATTATGTAAGCACTGTTTCTGCAGCAGATACAAGGAAGCCAGTCAGACTTCAAGGGAAGATGGATGGAGCTAAATACAGTTCAAAGTAATTGTAACTACACCCAAATGTGGTTCTACAAAGTACTGACTCAGAGGCTGAATACATTTTTTAATATTTTGAAAAGCCAGATAATTTTCATTCCACTTTACAATTGTGCACTACTTTGTACTGTCCCCCCCCCCCCCCAAAAAAAAGTTTATGGAATTGTGAAAAACGTCAAGGGGTGTCACTACTTTCCCAAGACCCTGCAGGTTTTAGAAAGCTTTCTGCTCAAATGTCAGCACATTCCTGTGTTTGCCACAGTCTGGATGTTTAACACATTTCAAGCCCTGTAGCCCAACCAGATGCATGCCATTACACAATAGTGACACCAAGTCAAAGGTGTTCAGGTAACAAGAGGCTGACAAAAACCAACCGCACCTCTTCCTTATTGTGGCACAGTCTGGGCGTGCATCCCTGCTAATTTGAGTGTGCCCTCGCACCTCCACTCTTCTCAGCAGATTCATAAATCTCATTCCTATTATCCCTCTAATTAGCCGGGATTACAGGAGCATGTAATGCCCCCCGCTTCTCGATAGATTGATTGGAGGACGGTCTCTTTGTTTTGAAATCACTTCCTGATTGATGTACAGAGCCCTAGTTTGCAATTGTAATGGCCCAGATGTTAACAATCAAATGCGTTTCCGCTCCAGGAAGTAACAGTCTGTCATGGAAGAGGAGCCAGCCGAGCGTGTAACGACACATCACAGGAGTGTGGGGAAGGAGGGACTACAGAGGAGGTGGTGGGATGAAAAAGGAGGGGGGGTCTGGCTTGAGTTGCTGCAGAAAGGGGAAAAATGTGCATGCCAACCTTTCTGTCTATTTTTTTGTGTATTATCTCAGAGACTCCATTAAAATGGTGTTCGATTGTACTACTTTTGTGGGGTTTTTTTGTTTCAATTTTCTTGTGAACTGGCAGCAGGAAGAGTTTGATAAATGAAACTGGTTATTAGATTATGAGTAAATTTCAAAGTTTAAAGGCCTACTTTTTGTTGTGTTTTTTTTTTTTTTTAGCTTCAAACCTTTTTAAAAACCCACTAGAGCATCCCTGCTGAACAAACTTTCACAGCCAGTCTCCGCATTCTCCCACTTATCCATTTGTAGACAGTAGAGGGCACTATTGTCTAACCAAAACCAACTCCTTTCGCTCCTCCTCAACCCACTTTTTTCTTACCCTTCACCAATAAATCACTTTCCTGGATAGTTAATGGATATAGAAGCAGATCATGAGTGAGCTATCTGTGGGGCGATAATTTAAGTGAAGATCCCCACGCTGATTGCAGTGAAAGGTTATTTATTTCAACAATAATGCAGGAAACAAGGGAGGAATCTGGGCAAGATTACCAGCTAGGGTACGCTAGAGTGCTCATATTCAATGGAGCAGCGTGTAAATTGGGTTCACTTTCCCCAATGAAAATACAGACTGCAGTTTATTTCAACTTTATGTACATGGATGGCTCACACTTCCCTCTCAAGGGTGAATGGGGATTTGGAGATGGCTGGGCACATAAGGGCAGAAGGGGGGGGGTTTGGACCTTGAAAAATGCCCTTTTTGTCCCCCAGTCTCCGGAAGGCTAAACCACTGAGGTATTATGCCTGGTCCAACAGCTTCCACTATCTTCTAATTAAAAAGCATGATGACAATCATATGGAACGCAAAGGTATAGTGGCCTGAATAAATGAATGAGCTCAGGCCACAGAAAAGAATGGATGCAGGCCATGTGTGTGTTTGTTAGTGTGTATGTTTGCATGCGTATTTTGTAAACAATTGATCCCAGGCGTTATTGAGTGACAGCATGGCAGCAGAGGCCAGCTCTGCACAGTTCCTCAGGTTCTCCCCTTATGCAGAAAAATGCATCATTCTGGCCCCACTCACATATCTAATAAGACCTGGTGAGGAAAGAAGAAATAGCTCCATATGTTTCCCCATGTGGTCACTGCCTCTGTTAAGTGTGCCACCATCACCATGCAGGTTATACAAATTTCAATAGATTTTAATCACTGGGTTCTGGAAACATTACAAGAAGCAGCAGAGCACTGGAAGACAAGCTGCAAAAGTATTCGCATCTCTTTAAACATTTTGTTTTGTTACAATCTCCAACTACTATGTGTTTTACTGGAACTTTATGTGATGCAAATGCAAATGCAAAAGAAGGCACATAATATCCTGTTAAAACACACTGAAGTTCGTGACAATAAGGAAAAAGCGGTATGAATACTTTTGCATGGCACTTTCAAAGCTGCAGCACGCGTAGTTTACACTTTTCCGTATCTGTTTCCTGCGGGCTTTCAACTTTGTTGTCTTGAAGATATGCATCAGACATGGATCCAACGCTGGTGAGATATAAGCACTAAGTAAAAGATGGAAGCCCTTTAGCTGCATGATAAGCACTGTCACAGACGTATGTATTAATCCTGTGCTTTACTAAATGCTCCAGCAGGCTTTGGTTGACTTTACCTGAGGTGGCAGGTGAATTCCCTTGCACAAGACCAGAGATGCAGCACACTGTATAGGCATGCTGAGGGGTCATGTACAGTTTCCAGAGGGGAACTTCAGCCACAGACAGGCCAATTGATCATCTGACTCCTCGGGGTGATGGAACCAAAGCACCCCTTTTCAATGCGGTCGTCTCTCCAGATGGGTGGATCACAGGTCAGATCCTCCCAGACATCTAAGTTGGGACATTCGGGAGGCTAGTCCCAGGGGGACAGCATAGGACAAGAGGGAACCTGCACTAGACTGGCAGCTGGAATGCTCCCTCCTGGCCTAACACACCCGAGGGTGTACCTGCTGCTCAGCTTGTGCCCCAGTGGCATGTGACAAATGGTGACATGCTTCTGCTCCCCTGCTTTGCTAGATTGGTGGCCCTGACGGCGGAAAGCCAAGCAGCAGGCATCTCTCAGATCCATATGTCTGCAGAATAAGGAGCGCTGGAGAGTGCAGATTCATCTGCAGCCTCAGTGAATGCTCAGACAAATGAAAATAAACTGATATCATTCCAGCACATAAACGTATGCAATTTTCTGCAATAATGGGGGGGAAGTTGAGATGAGCATATGCACTGCCATCGTTTTATTTACATATGGATGAGTCCATTTTTGTTTTCATGCACAGCACCGTCTTCATTAAAATGTGCAGCTCCAGTGATTCAAAGAGGGATCATATTTCATAGAGGAATACGATTTCCAAAGGATTTTGAAGAAATAAAACAAGAAAAGAGGGCAACTGAGCCAGGCCTTCCACTGAAGTTCCAGCAGCCTTTATTAAAAGTGCTGCATGATTGATAACCTGCCAGTCATGGGAATAATAATGACCAATCCCGTCTCACGAAGCCAGCTCTGCCTCCCGCCCTCATCCTTTATGCCCCTATCACCTCCAACACATCCACTTGCCATTGAAAATCTGTAATTGAATGAGTTTTTGTCATTATTGTGATTAATCATATTAATTTGAACTAATTAAGAAATGGTTTTAAGTTATGACAATTAGATTAATGAAATTAGTTTTAACTTTTTTTTTTCTTTCGCCTAGCCTAATAAAAAAGGGAAAAATCAGACCAGGACTGTTATGAAACAGTTGGCAATCTGGATTTTGGGACTAATTGAATGTCTGATTTTATTAATGATGAAATTTATAAAAGTCCTTGAGGGGAAAATTAACGCAGATTCAGCTGCTCACAGTGGAAAATTAATTAAAATTCCTGAAGATATTCCTGTCATTAAAGACACAGGCCTTGCTAACCCTGGTCCTCTTGTGAATAGCTGGATGTACATGTAGGGGTCTCTACAGTTACTGGATAAGTGGAATATAAAGTTTTTTGACAGATAACAAATAAAATGTCTCTTTGATTGTTGTTGTCTTCTGTTATTTTGTATTTTAGATGATAATTTCCCCTTAAACAATGTTCTAAGGTAGTCAGTTCACAATTCAAAATGTTTTTTAATTCCTTAAGTCAGGCATTTGTCTATGTAAGAGATCAACTACATCCAGAATGATAAATTTACATTATGTAATCTCTGCCATATGGCTTTAAACCAAAGTAACCTCCTTGTTCTTTGCTCTAATAATTAAGAAACACATTTTCACATTTAAATAAATCATCATCAGCTGGATTTTCAGCCAATTTCTTACCACAGTATTTTGCAGCCTGCTTCATTTTCATTAACACTAAAGAGCATAGTTACTTTGTCAGTTGGATTTAAACTTTGTGCAGACTGCTATACACAGCTATGTTTTATCCAGCACCACAATCTGGTCAAAGCTTAAGCTGATTCAGCACAGGGTAGTATGTCTAATGCTGTTCTATCAGTACTTTGGTATAGAACTGAATAATTTTTATTTACCATAGAAGAGAATATATGACACAGAATATATGAAAGAAAATATAAAATTATTCAGAAATTATTCAAAGGTTTTTGTTGTTCTTAAGGAGACTTAATATTAAGAGAAGTTTACAGTTATGTTATATATCAACATTGTTTTCTCAACTTGTTAACTGTTAGCTACAAATACTAAGATCTGTTTTAAAGAAAAACATCTCTCACGGCAACTAGGGACGCCTTAAAGGGATAGATTAGGATTTTTGAGGTGACATTATGTTAACGGTTCGAATCAATTAATATCTTACAAACAGAAGCATAGCTCTCTTGGAAGGTAATGGCCAGTCCAGGAGTTTTCGAGTTTACAGCGGACTTCTCCCGTCTTTAAACTACTTCAATCTCAAAAACACTATTACTGATTCTATCAGCACAATTCTTCTGCAGCAACAAGTCATGCAGTCTGGCATCTTCCGCCGTGCAGTGGGACAGGAGTTACGGTCATATTGTGCTCACGCAGTATAAAACATTCAAGTCCTGAATAAATTTTTAAATTTGTACAGTGGGTGTTGAGCTTAATACAGTTCACATATCAATAAAATAGCATTCACTTACTATCAATTATATTTTTGCATTTTACACAGACAGCCGCTCTGACCAGAAACACTTCAGATGTTAACTTCTCGGCACACGTTTCACACAAAATGATGAGCATGTCCTACTTACATTTTTTTTGTATATAATCAACAATTTCTGTGTAAATAACTGTCCGATTCAAATATGATGAAAAGTCTATAATTATGCTTCTGCATAAAGAATAATGATGTTTTTGAGAGATGAGTTGTTTGTTTACCTTGTCAGATAATGTATTTGATTATGTTAGTGGGTCCAACTAATCTGGGTTTATACTAAATGAGGCCTGCAAGAGAGTTATCTACTGCAGACACAGTTTTACTTATGAACAGAACCCCACTTAAAAATATCTAACCTATTCCTCTAATTCCTCTTTTACCTAAATATCAATTTTCCACACATTTCCTATATGCTCTTAATCCTTGCAGGGTCACTTGGGGGCTGGTGCCTACCTCTAGCAGTCAATGGGCAAAAAACGGTCTATCATACAGTCACACAAGACAAACAACCATGCATCCATACACACAAAGAGACACACCAAAAGGTATTTTTATAGTGACCAATTAACCTAATACATGTTTTTAGACTGTAGGAAAGTATACAAACTCCATACAGAGAGGTCCCGACTATGATTTGAACTGAGCATTATGTTTGGGGAGGTTTGTACTGAACCAAATTGCAGACAGGAACTCGAGCGCTGCATGGTGAGATGCAATGATTTAAAAACAAAAAACTAAAAAAGATACAGTCATGCAAGAGGAGAACAAAGCAGGGAACATAGACGGAAAACTGAGCAGAACAACATGGAAGAATCAGGCATGTAACAGAAGTCAAACAGAATAATTCAGCAGAGAACAAAGAAAACCAACAAGCTAATGTACTGAGTCGGGGGTGGAAAATGGCCAATCAACCAGAAGGTGCCAATCAGAGGAAATGAGAAGCAGCTGAGGCAAAGTAAAGGCAGAGCAGCTGAAGGAGGGGGAGTAATTAACCAGAAGCTGAATAGAAACACAAAGAAACCCAGGGAAGAATCTAACAGAAATTCAACAGAAAATAACTTTAGATGTATAAAGAACACTAGAATAAACTAGGAAGCTGAACACAAAATAATGAACCAATAAGGAAAACATCTAACAGCAATGACTGCAAGGAAATGAACTGAAGAAGACAAGAGCTTAATAGCATAATAAAAAGCAAGGAAATGGTCAAAATACACACACATAAAAATGTAAAACCCTGAATGAACACCTCAGGATCATGGCACTGTGGGCCATTTTGGTGCGAGGCAAGGGTCTTTCTTTTATAAACATCTGAGTTTTCACTTGAATGTCTGATTTGTATTTGGAAGATATGATTAACAAAATATGAACAGAAAAACTATTCATTTCTGCCAAAGGATTCCCGACCAAGTATTGAGTGCATAACTGTACATGATTATTTGAAGGTTGACGTTTTTTGTATTAAAAACACTTTTCTTTTATTGGTCGGATGAAATATGCTAATTTTGTGAGATAGGAATTTTGGGTTTTCATGAGCTGTATGCCACAATCATCCGTATTAAGACAATAAAAGACCTGAAATATTTCAGTTAGTGTGCAATGAATCTAAAATATATGAATGTTAAATTTTCATCATGACATTATGGAAAATAATGAACTTTATCACAATATGCTAATATTTTGAGAAGGACCTGTATCATCCAGACACATAAAAACAGAAAGTAAACATACTGTTAGCCTAGCACCTCAGCAAACTACTCTGTGTAAAAACTTTGTCAGTGGGAAAGAGATGTAAGGTCACTGAAGACTGTAGCTGTATGTACCAAATCAGTGACATCTTTAGGAGCAAATGAAGAAATGCATGTTTTAGTACTTCGGTTTTATTCTAACTCTACGTCGGCGGGCACTGTGAATTTCAAAACTACTATTTACCACATTTATCCTTTGTTAAATTAGTTAATTAGAACCTTATTCTTCTTTGTAATAAGTAGAATAATGTTAGACGTGATAATTTCTCATTGTAATCTTTAGTAAACTGTTGTTTTTTCTGAGTTGGTAGGAACATTTATAAAAATCTCTTCTTGCTTTAGGAATGCAATTGCCAAAAACTCAGTAGAAAAGGGTGATTCATGCTTCAGTTAAATGTAACATTATTGATAAAAGATGAGACATTTTTGAGACTATTTTGTTTTGGAAATTTGAAATCTCTAGTCATAGGTCAGGTGGGGGTACACCCTGAGCAGCACCAATCCACCACAGGTCAAAATCGCAAAACATTTTTGAAATATATTGTGACATTAATCCTCCTACAAATCAACTGAAAACAAGCCAATCTGTTGGACGAAGAAAAAAAAATCAAAATGCATTAACCTGGCTGCATATTCACAACCTTAAACTTATACGTTGTTGAAGCAACTTTTGACTCAGCTATAGCATTCTGTCTTGTTTATTAGGAGTCTTATCATCCCATATCATGACTTGGCAATGTTTGCTCACTCTCACAAGTTCTCCATCTCTTTCAGATTGTGAAGACATTTCTTTACCACAGTTCTCACCGGGTGACCCCAAAGATGTTCTCACTGATATAGTTCTCAGCTCTGGCTAGGCCATAGTAAAACTTCACTATTCCTCCAAAGAAGTTGGAGTTTTGTTGATTTGTCTTCTTTTATTTGGAGTCAATATGAAGCTGAAAATGAAATGTCATCTTCAGGTTTCTAGCAGACACCTGAGGGTTTTGGGTCAAAACTCACCATGTTTGGAACTGCTTAGATTTTCATTCACCTTGACTTGCTGTTTTACAACTCTACTCATTTGTTCAGACATATAGACAAGACAGGAGATTTTTGCAACATTTAGAAGACAGCCAGTACTTTGCAGAATTACCTCCAGCTTCTTCAGTGTTGCTGTCATTCATTTGGCATTCTGAATGGCCATGTTGTCTTGATTTTTTTTTATTCATTTTGGAGAAACCTCCAGTTTTTATATTAAAATTGTTTAATCCATCCATCCATTCATCAATAGATGTTAGTCTTGTACCCTGTAAGGCTGAATGACAAATTTAAATTAATAAGGGCTTCTGCAAAGTTTTAGTTTAAATGTGTGATGTTTTTTTAACCAGGTTTTTTATGTCTTTTCATAGCAGATTTTTTTCTCAGGTGAAACAGGGCAGATATCACATTTAACTTGGAAAGCAGTGTGAAATAATTTATCATGGTCAATTTTTTTATACATCAGACAAACCTAGTGTGAGGAGAAGACTTTAGAGGGCCACTTTGCTTCTACTTTAAAAAGCAGTAACCAAGAGTTATTTTCTTTATATTACACATTTTTATTTAAACCTAAACACAAAAAAATTTTACTTTTAATCTTTTACTTTTAATTACTTCACGAGCTACCACGAAAAAAGAAAGTTAATTACCACGTAAGTTGAACTGTAGGTATTTTTTTGGGCCTGTTCCAAGCAATTCCCATCCTGTTGCTTGGCTGGTGCAAGTGATTGACACCCAGGTCGACCCCTGCCACTCCAGGTGCGGTGGAGGTCTGACACTTGTGTTGCATGAGCTCTCCATGCTCCTTCAGCTCTGCATATTCACCAGCCTGTCTCCCTCTCTGCAGGCCAATTCATAATTAACAGCTGTTGGCTTGTCAAGAGTGGCCCTGGCCATGGCGCTCACACATATATTTATATTCACTGTGAAGACCCCTTGCTATGGATGGATTTCAGAGGCCGTGAACCCATTCTCTTCCCATCCAATTGATGGACACTCACCTGAAAGCTCAAACACATACTCAGTCATCCTGCTCCCATTTTCCCATCTCCTTCCTACCTTTCCTCCATCTCTCTTTCTCATTTCTGTTCCCCATTTCTCTCCCTCCTGCTCAGCACCTTCTGCCTGTGTGTCAGGAACTTCTGCATCAAATCCACTCCTTCTGGCTCGCGAAGTGGCAATATGAAAATGCCGTGGCTGCCCCCTTTTGCTGTGTGTGTTTGTCATACCTGTTTAGCTGAAGTTGAAATGTAAATATAGACCGCGGGAGATCTCGGCTGTGATAGGCTGCTTGAAATTCTAATGAACAAGTAGCTGTCCACATGTAATAAATGACGCCCATAAAAAGGGGTGATTCTTTGAGCAGATAAAGATTAAAAGTAATTGTTTGTGCTCACACAAAATTAATCAGATCAAAACAGGGGCAATCATTTTAAAGAGACACCAGACCCATAAAAAAAGGCAAAGCAGTGATAAAGTATTGGCTATCAGGCATGCAGTCTGGAGGTTAGCATTACAATAATGTGGAGGGCCAGTATTCATGTGGCTGGAGATAGCATTATTGCATATATTCAAAAAGGGGGGACATACAAGAGGTTTACAATGACATTCACAAAACAAGGTCACAAGCAATGGACAGTTTAAATTATAATTCACTAAGACTGATGGAAAAAAATGGAAAATGAATTTGTAAAACAAAAATATAATGGCAGTTTAAAGGGGGTGGTTTGGGTGAATCATTACTTAACATAATGGTTAATTAATACAAAAATGGTAATTGTTTTTAGTGAATTATTGTGGTTGCATTTGATGGCATTCTCTGTTGAAATGTTTGCTTAACACTAAACTAAAGTGCCTTGCCATTTTATACACATCCTGATTTTGTTTTTATTTTTTTACAGATAAAAATCAGTTTTAAGCACTCTGAGTCAGTTTTTTTCAGAACCACCTTATGCTCCAATTTCAGCTTCAACTTTTGTCTCTACCAGCTTTACAAATCTAGAGACAAAAATATTTACATGACAGACAGAAGTCTTTTGTACCTTTTAACAGTTTTTCTTCAAAGCTTACCATGTATTAAGCTTCATCGATCCTCCCATCAATACTTACTATCTCTCCTATTCCTGCTCAAGAAAACCGTATCCCACAGCATTATGCCTTCACTACCATGTGTTAATGGAGTGGTGTGATCAGGATGATGTGCAGGGCTAGTTTTCCACCTCACAGAAAATATTGCACGTAGGCCCAAAGGTTTAATGTCCGTCTCATCTGGTCAGAGCACCTTCATCTCCATGTTGGCAGTGTCCTCTACATCGCTTTTGGCAAATTACAAATGGACCCATGATGGCTTTCCTGTATGGTGTGTGTCGGAATCTGGGAGTTTTTGTCATGTGTTGTTTTTGCCTGCTGCTTACACTTACTCACCACTAGATGCCCCCAGTATCCTCTGGTGTGGAGGGTAGCAGGTGTTCCTCATCTTCATTCATCTGGAGGAGTATAAGAAGGTGGAGCTGTCAGCACTCCAGTGCCTAAGTGTTTGCCTTGATGGTAACTTTATCTGGCCAAGCCCTAAGTATTGTGTTCTTGCTGAAACTCACAGTTATTTACCTTTTTGTGTGCTCCTTTCAAGGTGACTTCAAGTCCAAGCCTCAAAGCTCCTGCAGCTTTCAGTCAAGTTCCCAAGCTTCCAAGAAATCTACCTGGATCAAGTACTAGCTGACAGCTCAGTCTTCGTCCTCCTACAAGCGAACCCTGCTCACCTTCCACCTATTCAAATCCACATCAAGCTTCCAGAAACCTCGTCCGGTAATCAAGTTAATGAAAATCAAACGGTCAAGAACTTACCTGAACTTTCTCCTGGGAACTCACCTTCACCTCTGACTCACAGACTCAGCAGCTGCCTCAACCGCTCTCCCTGGCTCCACATCATTCTCCCTTGTCTAAATTCATCTTCATCTCCAGTAAGCAAGAACTTAAAGTCATTATTTATTGCTTCCCAACCGCACTTCAAAGTTACTTACCCCTTTCATTTCTCTCATACAGTGTGGAGTGCACGACTAACAGCTGCCTGTCATTTTAACCCAGCTGAGCCACGGATCTCTGCAGCTCTTCCAGATTTACCATGGGCCTCTTGACTGCTGCTATGATTAATTGCCCAGTGTGTCATTTTAGGTAGATGTCTAGGTTTTGGCAAGTTTGTTGCAGTGCCATACTATTCCCATTTTAAGGTTACAGACAAATTAAACAATGCTCAAGTGTCTAAATCTTGGGATATTGTTTAAGATGTTCTTCGTTGGTCTTTGTGATGCTTATTGATTATTAATGCTCATTAATAAACCTGAGTCCCTCACAGAACAGCAGGATTTATACTGAGATTTAATTGTACAAAGTTGACGAGGTGTTATACTAAAAGAAACAGAAAACAAATGCACACCAAATTTCTTTCTGCCAATTTTTTTTTCTCCAAAAAAATTGCTGAAGTCTATCACCATAAAACATTGAAGTTTGTAAAGGTAACTGCAGGAATGTGGAAAAGTCAAGAGGGTGTGAATATTTTTGTGTAAATTACATTTAGTTTTATGACTTGTTTATTTTTGAGACGGCTGCCATCACTTCTATTGAAACTACCACTTTTTCCCTGCCAGCCAGGGGTGTTCCCTTTTAGCCAGATGCCACAGTGATCAACACACACGACTCGTGCCATCCGGTCTGAGGCCCCAGATATGATAGACCACCTGGAAAGAGAAGAGACAATGCAAACATGGTTATTTTCACAGCTTTGATATGCTAAACACACAAAAACCCACAGCAGTAAAAGGGCCAATTTCTGTTGCTCAGTGTTTAGCTGTACACAGGGTGAGGACATAGAGGAGCTCTGTTCAGCTCATATGCACTGGCTGTGGTCCTATGCAATGTGTTTACCAGAGCAGTGGAGAGAGACCCTCATGCACACAAATAGTAGTGGAGCTCAACACCCACTGGCCATCTTGGAGACCATCCATAATGCATTTCAAGCATGAGCATTGTTCATTTTGTACTGCAATGCCGGTTTGCAATAGACTTTCTGTTTTTTGTTCTTCAAAAAAAAAAAAAAAAAATCAGATCAGTGTTTAAAAACCCAAGATATTTTGTTTGTTCATTTGCAAGCGACCTGACAACTCTGAGTGTCATTAACTGGGTGGGAAATACAGGAGATCAACAACTCTTCCATTTAGCAGCTGTCCTATTAGAGTAGGTGATGAGTTTAAGGCTTCTCTGGAGAACAGTTCATGTTTAGCAACAGTCTCATGAAGTTAAAGGTGAAAAAGCTTGCATCTGAAAGAAGGCCAGAGCCAGCACCCGAAGGCTCTTAACATAGACTGAAATTCCCCACTCTCTTTATTCTTGTCTGGCAGGTTGTAATGGAGTTAATTGTACAATAAAGCGTATTCTCTAAATCATTTCCTCTCTGTCCATACAAGATTGATCACGGAACCAATCCTTTCTACTGCTGTAATTTTCATATTTAATGAGCGTGACTCCAAAACTATTACACTAATTAGTCAAATCTCACATATCGGTAATGATGCTCGGAGTAATTAATATTGTATTTAATTAAAAAATGACCCATTTCAATGGCTTGCATGCAGCACTTGCTGGTTGGTTTGCCTGCGGGTAGGAGGGGAAATTATAGCTGGGTGTAGAAGGGGGGGGGGAATTGAGGGATTGGGGTGTTGGACAGAACAGAGTAGATGGATATAGACCTGGAAAAGATGGGGAGAAGTGGGTGGAGGAGAAGGCAGGTGTAGATGCTGCCAGTGTATCTCCTAGCTGTGCCACTGCAGATTTCCAGTTTTCTGCAGCATATGTCTGCATGGTTAGCATGTGCTCAAAACCCCCTCTTTTCCTCACTTGAGGCAGACAGCCTGGGTGATTTATGTGAGGTCCCCTGTTCCACTGTGCATACACTGGAAAATCTCCAGTTTACACAAGAATTGCCTGAAAAATGAGATCTGTGACTACATTCTTTTCATTAGCGGCTTACGCTAGCGTGGAGCTCAGGAGCCTCTGAGCTCCTAATGATGTTCAGGCTCGGGGTCTCCCAGCTGCTCTTGGGCTCTCTCATTACCTGCAAAATTCATGTTACAAACACTCTTATTTAATTTCCACAACAATTAAAAAGAAAAACAGTTGCAAAACTTCAGGCTTGAGACAGCCGAGTGCACCAAAATACATTGTCTGCTGATGATGGGCCATAATGAAGAACATTTAAACATTAAGCAAAGCCTACTTTGATATTGTATTTCATATAAAACATATATATAGAGCCCCTGGAGAGGAAATGACATTAGAATAGATATACTACAATGCAATTTTATTACCAAGGGACTGATTTCACAAATGCACACTTAGACAGGTTCAGCTTTTGTTTTCTATCTCCACACAGACAGATATTCTCTGTGTGCGGCCCATATGCCTGCACTCCTGCAAACACAAAAACAACATTCAATCTCTGTTATTGCATAAAAAACATGCAAAGACCAGTCAACCCCCCCCCCCCCCCTCAGCCCCCCACCCAACCCCTCCCTTTCCTCTCCAGCCCATCAGTAACAAACAATGGTGCTCTCATCCTGGGCAGCAGTTCAGTTCTCTTATCTAAATAAGATTTAGCCTTCATTTAAACAAGGCCTCCATCAGTTTGGAGAGATGGCAGAGGAATAGTCTGCGGGATAGAAGACCTAGGGCACCTCGTTTTATCTTTATTTATGTCTCTGCGCTTCGCTCCATTCCGAGCAGCAGGACTGGGTGTGCACATGCCACCGTGGAGATGCACTCAACAATGTAATTGGGGTGATGAAAAATTATCGTGATTGGGGGCATTGCCTCTCTCCCTCTTACCCCCTTTTGCTGCCCTGTGCTCCCCCAGCCCTCACCCTCTCCTCCTGACACACTCCCCTGCCCCCATGCTACCCTACCAGTAATAAACATCTCTGGGCCCATCTGTCACCATCTAATGTGACAAAGTTTTTATCGCATGTATTAAGGCGGCCAGATTAAAAAGTAAATACGGCAATCTCACCAGGCCCCTGTGCTGGCAGGTTATGGCGCATTTCACGGTGGCCTGAGCACCTCATCAGTGCTCCGCCGCCTGTGCCCCTGGCAGGGAAACAAACAGGCCCCAAGGGAGCACAGCCTAGGGGCTGGCGGGTGAGTGGGTTGCGGTTAGCTGCAGAAGGGGGAGACAAAGTAGGGAATGGGAGGTTCCCAAAGCAAGGGGGATTGAGGTTAAGGAGATGTTAACGGATACCATTAATGTTATATGTCTTCTTCCCCATGAGGTAGACGGCAGCCTGTATTGCTCCTTTGTTCCCTCCATATTTTGTCCTCCTGATCTCCATGGGTTAAGAGTCAGACAGAAACTGAGAAACAGCTTAAAAAGAGATGGGGCCCACACACCCAATTAGAAATCAAAATGGTGCCATACAGGATATTTGGGTCCTCATCAAGTCCCAATGTCCTACTTTAAATATCTGCCAATACCCATAGATTCTGATTCCCAGCACTTTTACTTAGACATTAAGTCTTTTTTTGTCCTGGTGGTGAATGTGAGTAAAAATAAAAATCTCACAGTCACATTCAGCTATACTGCTGCAGTTTGTGATTGATTATTGCATTATTGCAAGAAGCCTTAGAACAATTGTTGCATGGCTACAGTACAATCACATTATGCTGTAGAACTGCTAAATTTGTAAGCCGACTGCTGACACTAAGCAAAGAGCATGGGGGAACTATGATTTCTTCACACATACCTGCAATTTATTTCGAAATATGGCTTCTGTCAACTAGCTTTATTAGGTATGTAAAGGTTGTAAAACGGTCTGAAATTTACTTTATCCTGGTAAAAATAATTTCTGCCTAAACATTTCCTTATATGCAATTTTGGGGATTACTGTGTGTTTTGACGGACAGTTTAGACTTCCAGAGTCAAAATATGACCTCCATGGCGCCTGACTCCATCACCTAAGGTCAATATCTGATCCAAGAATGACATTAGAATTGGGTTCATACTAAATCAGATCAACCCCATCTCTAACTAGACATGCCCTATCAAAAGTGTAAAAGTGCTTCATTGGATGTTGATTTGAATAAACATGAGGCCCCAACCAGGTGATTCATCTGCAGGGTGACTGTGCTCCCACTCGTCCTTCCTGCATCGCTTTCATCCATGGTCAGTAGATTGCTACTAAAGTAGAGTGTTTTCCATCTGTCCCATCCAGCTCAGCAGTCAGGAGGAACAAACTGTGGCTTTCAGTGCTGCTGCTGGCAGATGGGGAACTGAATGCAGCATGCCTGTCAGATTAGCTTCTGTAATGGCTCATTTGGGCTCCTATGAGAAGATATTAGCACATGTGTTCCTTACGTCTGTCCTGAGCTCTGTTACACCACCAGGAGAATCCCTCATAAACACAAAATGCACACCTCAGGAGTCTTAGCAGGGGAAACTAGGAGTGTAACATTATGACAAGATTGCCTAGCAACAACCATTCTAAAAAGGTCTGAGCAGCAATTCGAAGCATGAAAAGCACTCTTTCCTTGAGTCCTGCACATACAGTACTGAGTTGTGCTCATAATGAAGCCATTATTCTGCTATGAACAAAGCCTTAATGAATCTGAGCAGCAGCAGGCTTGGCAGCGAAGCCGACAGAACAGGGTGTGGAGATTGTCAGCCGAGCACCTGGGATAGCTAGGCTGCGAGCAGGGCCTGTATGGCTGACGGGCTGGCTGCTGACAGTGCCATGACAGGTCAGTGTCTGCGGCAAAGCGCTATCTGCAACCTCCTCCATAGGGAGGGCCGGCGAACATGTGTAGCTGTCTCTCTGCCTGTCATTAGGGGCTGCTTAGCGAGAGGGCCCAAAGCGCCACTCTAGTTTACAATTAACTTTGTATGGCTCTCAGTGTGACAGACAGTGGACAGTGTGGGATGGTGTCACGCCGACAGCGAGGACAGGGCGGCCGCTGTGCAGCTCCCGTCCACAACAGATGCTAGTTCAGATGCCCGGGACCTCTGTGTCACTGGCCATTCTCACTGCCACTGTACTCTGCAGACCTGAGATGGCACTTGGACAAGGACCAGGAAATTCAGTGGCAGCAGTTACTCTCTACACATGTCTCACTTTACATACTGTAATATGTGAGCTGTGTAGCCCAACAATACAGTTAGGCTACATACATGTTGTAGGTCAGCAAATTATAATGTCAAATAATATTATTGTGCAACATCTTTCATATCCCTTAGACTTTTTCATATTTTCTGCTGGTAAAACCACACAATTTGATGTGTTTTATTGGGATTTTATGTGATTCACCATTACAAAGTAGCACATAATTGTGAAGTGGAAGAAAAATGATATATGATTTTCAAAGGTTTTAATGAATTAAAATACAAAAAGTGAGAAGTCGTCTTTATTCTGTTACCTCTAGACAAAATCCAGTAAAACCAATTTACTACAGGATCCACCTAATAAGTAAACAGGGTTCACATGTGTGTAGTTCAATCTCAGAATAAATGCAGCTGTTCTATGAAGGCTTCCGAGGTTTGTTCAATCCATCGTCTTTACAATGGAAAGAGTGTGCCGCAAATGCAACCCTACCATGACATGACTGTCCACCTAGTCTGATCGGCTGGGCAAGGACACCAGCAATTAGAAAAGCAGCCAAGGAGCCTATGCTAACTTTGGAAAAGATGCAGAGATCCAGAGCTCAGGTGGGTAAATCTGTTTACATGACAACTATAAGTCTTGCACCCCACAATCTGGCCTTTCACGAAGAGTGGTAAGAAATAAGCCATTTTTAAAAGAAATTTATAAGAAGTCCTGTTCAGTTTCCCACAAGCCATGTATGGGACACAGCACACGTGGAAAAAGATTATCTGGTAAGATGAGACCAAAATTAAAACATTGCGCATCACCCTGAACATACCATCACCACAGCAAAATCTTAATCTCTGGGGATACTTCCCGTGAGCAGGGACAGGTCAGGTGGCCAGAGCTAATGGGAGGATGGATAGAGCTAAATACTGGGTGGTCAAGCCTGAGACCTATTTGATTCTGTAAAAGACTTATGACTGGGTTGGAGGTTCATCTTCCAGCAGGCGAAGAACCCTATTCACACAGCCAGAGCCACAATGGAATGGTTTAGATAAAAGCAAATTAATGTGCTAGAATGACCCAGTCAAAATCCAACTCACAATCTACCGCAAAACTAATCTCTACAGACGCTCTTTGTCCAATGTGACTAAGCTTGAGCTATTTCACAAAGAAAAATGAAATTTACATGTGTAGATGTGCAAAGTTGGTAAGGAGAGACCCAAAAGACTTGTGGCAACAACTGCAGCAAAGGTTCTAAAAAATATTGATGTAAGGGAACTGAATGCAAACACACTATTTGTAAATAAAATGTGAATATCATGCATCAGTCCATTTTATAATTATGCACTAGGTTGTGTTGGTCTACCATATTGAATCCTGAGAAAATAAATCGTGGTTAAAGTCTGTGGGAACCCTCTCTGTTGCTTAGGAGTGTGTTTATATCCTTAATGTTTACAATGCAACTGGCCTCGTGTTTTATCAAATGGCTATGTGTCTTGTTTTTAAGCACTTTGAGTTTTAGTGTTTATATATTGGCAAGTTGCCTACATCAGTAATTCTTGATTCTTAATTTATGTAAAGTGTTTTGACTGGTGAGAAGCAGTTTTTGGTTTCAGCCCATGTATAAATTTGTAAATACCATGCAAAAAGACGAATAAATAAATGTGAAAGGGTGTAGAAGTTCAAAAGATACGAACACTTTTGCAATGCTCTGTACACTCCTACACAAACACCGTTTATTTTTTTGTACGAGGGAGCGTGATGCCCTGACAGACTCCTTGATGTTTTCCAACCAGGCCACACTACAGATGGAGGACACCCATGGCGCTGAAAAGGCCAGGGCCAAACACTTTAGAGTCAATTCACCAGAAAGAAACCCGCCAAGAAAGGTCAAGTGGACACATTACTCCATTCACCGACAAAGACACGGGCTTTGCAGGGCGGAAGAAATCAATTCATAATCTCCTAACTGAAGGTTTTTTTTTTTGTGTTTGCTGATACGGCCTCTTTGTGATGTGTGTATCACAGAGCTGTAATATTGAATGACCTATTGTTTGTCTGGTCATAACACACAAACACAAATTTCAGCCACAACACTCACCTCATCCAGCTCATGAGTGTTGTGTTGGGAATCTAAATAGCAAACTTAAGGTACTTGTCTTACAGTTGTTGACTGAAATACCACAGGGGTGGAACAGAGTAATCATAGATACTTTTGCCCTGCAAAAGTCTTCATATCTCTTAACTTTGTCTCACATTTTGCCATGTTACAACTACATATTGTATTGTAGTTTATTGGATTTTTTGTGATAGACCAACTGGAAGTAGTGCATAATTGTGAAGCAAAAATAATTTTGCGAATTCTTTGCAAAATAGGTCTAGCCAATAGGATGGAGAGCAACTCTCAAAATCAATTTTTAGGTCTTGCCAAAGACTCCCAATTAGTGTTATACCTGCACTTTGACTAGGCCTTTCTGACACATAGATGTGTGCTAAAAGGGTTGTTATTGTGCTGGAAGGTAAACAGCTGCCCACTGTCTCAATTCAGTTGCAGCCTTTAGTGGCTTCCTTACACTGTGCGGTTTTAGCAATCTTATAAGAATCTTATATGACACACTATGTGACGTATATCAAATAAACTTTGATATGACATCAAGTCTGATGTGTTCACTTGTATGATGACCGCTTACTATTAAATCGGCAAAGCAACGTCACCAGCATGCGCCACATCAGCGTACACAATCCATCTGCACTGCCAGAGACAACAACGACAAACACACGATGAAGAACGCAGCCCTTGTTGTTGTGGTTTTTATGTGCCTTGAAATATGAAGAAAAGTAGAAAGAGGAGACTGTGAACGTAGTCGTGGCTGGGGAAAAGAAGCCAACTTGGGATGCCAGTGTAGTGCAAAATTGAGTTGTTCTGAAATAATTTGTTCCGCTTCTTCTGTAACCACCGTGTACTTGCCTCACACAAGCACATGCTCCTCACCAGACTGTTATCTAGTAACCCTAACCTTACAGGACTCAAACCTGAATAACTCTGCAGAAACACTATATGGTATAAGTAATTGTAAATATCTGGCACTGTTAGATATTTATTGCAGGGTAACTTTGGTTGCAAGATGCTAACAATGGCCATCCTTGAACCTGTCTCACAGTGTGACGAAAGAACACAGATTTAGAGCCATGACCAAAGATTTCTCTATGAATTTCTTTCAATTCTCGTCTATCGTCTGAAGGCCCAATATTGCACAATGTATACCACCCATGAGGTCCATCTACCCTCCAGTCAACTCTGACCAGCGTTCATGTCTCTGCCAAAGAAAATAATCCCCCAGTATGATTCTGCCATCATGTTTCACAGTGAGGATGGTGTGTACAGGTGATATGCAGAATCTAATTTTCTACAGCACAGGGAATTTTGCATTTCGGCTAAAAAGTTCATTTTGGTCCCATCTGACCAGAGCTCCTTTTTCCAGCACAATGGTCTAATTCTAGTTCCCCTTTAACAAATGCCAGATTTGTGGAAAATATAACTAACAGTCCTGCCATCAGATTCTCCCGCCTGAGCTGTGGATCTTTGCAGCTGTTCCAGTGTTACCATGGACCTCTTAGTTGTTTCCCTGATTAATGCTCTCCTTGCCAACCTTGTCAGTGTAGGTAGATGGCCATGCCTTGGGAGGTTTGCAGAATTGCCTTACTTTTTCCATTTTCAGATGATGGATTGAATTGTTAAAATTGGTTGGCAACTGGTTGCACTAAATTTATTTAAGGAGTATCGCAACAAACAGGGCTGAATAAAAATGCACAACACAATTTTCTGATTTTTATTTATTGAACATTTAAAAAAGAATGTAACATTTATTTTCACTTAACAGTTTTGTAATGCCTTATGCTGGTCAGTCACATTAAAGCCCAATGAAATACATTGAGGTTTGTGACTACATGGAAGATATGTGTATTAAAATATTGCAAGCCTCTGTGTTTTACACCTGTCACAATTTGGGTTTGTGAAGGCCTTAAGCGAGAACAAGACATCAGCTGGCGCATGGTAGTAGGCTATTTTAATGAAGAGGATGACTTACAGACACAAGGGAAACAGGAACCAGGGAGACAGCAATGGACAACCCAACAGCAGAGGGATAGGAACTTAGATGCAATTGAGGTGAAAAGAACTCGATTGTTGCTGCAATTAACAAAAACACAAACAGGTGGGATCAAGACAACACCCAATAAAAAACTCACTTGGGTACATATTGCTGAGGGAGAATATCTAATAAAATCCTAATCAGCTTTTTTTTTCTTTTTCGTCAGTGTTTCTGACATGTGGCTATCTATCATTGATTCCTCCAGCCATTGTGATCAGATATTTGAATGACCTCTCATTAAGTCAAATGCAGCAGATTAATCAGGGCCAATGGGTCCTGTTCAGGAGCAGGATGGGAGAAGGAGAGATGGAGAGAAGGAGGAGGAAAAGACCAGCCTGCTTGGGCAGAGAACAGGACCTACAGCACCAAGGTGGATTGTAAACTATCAGTGAAATACTCACTACTCTTTAATTTAAGTAATTTTCCAGTGAATTTATGTTCCCACCAGTGACTTTGTTTAGGTTTGCAGAAAGGTGTGTTGGGCAGGGGTACCAGATGGGTTTCTACAGGTCCATATAATGATATAAACCAATTTTAAAGACATCTTTCCCCATTTTATCATCCCCTGTCATTGCCTTAGCTCCCCCTTTCTCTAGTGAATGATATGGCAGACTGGAAACAAATTATTCATTGATAATTTTAAAAGACATAAACAATTTCAGAGATATTTATTAATAATTTTTAAAATCCTGTTTAATTTTGTCCAATTCACTTTTGTTACAACTTTTAAAGTCATTTAGTCTTTGTTTTCAACACTGAGTGAAGGTTTCAGTGAAAGCATTTTGTTTTGAAGAAAGCAGTGCTAGTGTTTTAAAAGTGTAAGAGTATGATGTTATTTCTTTGAACCTTTGAAAAAGTTATATCATCACTTTTTAATATCTACAGGTCCTTCTCAAAATATTAGCATATTGTGATAAAGTTAATTATTTTCCATAATGTCATGATGAAAATTTAACATTCATATATTTTAGATTCATTGCACACTAACTGAAATATTTCAGGTCTTTTATTGTCTTAATACGGATGATTTTGGCATACAGCTCATGAAAACCCAAAATTCCTATCTCACAAAATTAGCATATTTCATCCGACCAATAAAAGAAAAGTGTTTTTAATACAAAAAACGTCAACCTTCAAATAATCATGTACAGTTATGCACTCAATACTTGGTCGGGAATCCTTTGGCAGAAATTACTGCTTCAATGCGGCGTGGCATGGAGGCAATCAGCCTGTGGCACTGCTGAGGTCTTATGGAGGCCCAGGATGCTTCGATAGCGGCCTTTAGCTCATCCAGAGTGTTGGGTCTTGAGTCTCTCAACGTTCTCTTCACAATATCCCACAGATTCTCTATGGGGTTCAGGTCAGGAGAGTTGGCAGGCCAATTGAGCACAGTGATACCATGGTCAGTAAACCATTTACCAGTGGTTTTGGCACTGTGAGCAGGTGCCAGGTTGTGCTGAAAAATGAAATCTTCATCTCCATAAAGCTTTTCAGCAGATGGAAGCATGAAGTGCTCCAAAATCTCCTGATAGCTAGCTGCATTGACCCTGCCCTTGATAAAACACAGTGGACCAACACCAGCAGCTGACACTTCACCCCAGACCATCACTGACTGTGGGTACTTGACACTGGACTTCTGGCATTTTGGCATTTCCTTCTCCCCAGTCTTCCTCCAGACTCTGGCACCTTGATTTCTGAATGACATGCAGAATTTGCTTTCATCCGAAAAAAGTACTTTGGACCACTGAGCAACAGTCCAGTGCTGCTTCTCTGTAGCCCAGGTCAGGCGCTTCTGCCGCTGTTTCTGCTTCAAAAGTGGCTTGACCTGGTGAATGCGGCACCTGTAGCCCATTTCCTGCACACGCCTGTGCACGGTGGCTCTGGATGTTTCTACTCCAGACTCAGTCCACTGCTTCCGCGGGTCCCCCAAGGTCTGGAATCGGCCCTTCTCCAAAATCTTCCTCAGGGTCCGGTCACCTCTTCTCGTTGTGCAGCGTTTTCTGCCACACTTTTTCATTCCTACAGACTTCCCACTGAGGTGCCTTGATACAGCACTCTGGGAACAGCCTATTCGTTCAGAAATTTCTTTCTGTGTCTTACCCTCTTGCTTGAGGGTGTCAATAGTGGCCTTCTGGACAGCAGTCAGGTCGGCAGTCTTACCCATGATTGGGGTTTTGAGTGATGAACCAGGCTGGGAGTTTTAAAGGCCTCAGGAATCTTTTGAGTTAACTCGTTGATTCAGATGATTAGGTTCATAGCTCGTTTAGAGACCCTTTTAATGATATGCTAATTTTGTGAGATAAGAATTTTGGGTTTTCATGAGCTGTATGCCAAAATTATCCGTATTAAGACAATAAAAGACCTGAAATATTTCAGTTAGTGTGCAATAAATCTACAATATATGAATGTTAAATTTTCATCATGACATTATGGAAAATAATGAACTTTATCACAATATGCTAATATTTTGAGAAGGACCTGTATTACAGTGTCTTGCAAAAGTATTAATTGTCCTCTAACCTTAACTGTGATAAATGGATTTTAAATGTTTGTAGAAGGTAATGTCAGAAAAGTGTCATTTTTAATTTGTATTTAGACCCTTTTACTTTGATACCCCTAAAAAAAATCCACAGAGTAAGTGTAAGGTAATCTCAATTTCAGTACAGCTGTTCTGTGGATGCCTTGGACGTTTGTTATAAAACAATATCCTAAGCTGTAAACTTTCTACAAATCACTGTACAATTCATCATCTGAAAATGGAAAGAGCCTGGCACAAAAATAAATCAACTAGGACATGGGTGTCCACCTAACGTGACAGGCCAGGAATGGAAAGTATTAATCAGAGAAGTGGCCAAGAGGCACTTAGCAACTCTTAAGGAGCTGCAGCGATTCACAGCTCAGGAGGGAGAATCAGTCGATACGGCAATTACTAGTCATGCAGTCCACAAATCTGGTCTTTGTGGAGGACTAGTAATAGAAAACCGTTGGTGACAGAAAGTCGTAATGCTTCTAGTTTGCAGGGGGCATAGTGAACATGACAAATAAGATGCTCTCATCACATGAGAACAACACTGAACTTTTTCGCCTACCTGTTAAACATCTTGTGTGGCGAAAAATCTACACTGCAGATGATGGTGGGATTATGCTCTGGGCATGCTTTTCTTCAACAGGAACATGAAAGTTTGTCAGCGCTGATTGCAAGCAGCAGCAGAACAGCAATTTTAAACAGCCACAGCTACAAGTGATTGGTTTAGATCAAAGCATATTAAGAATGGCCCAGTCAAAGTCCAGACCTAAATCCAATAGAAAAGCAGGGGCAAGACTTGAAAAGTGATGCTCACAAAAGCTCTCCATCCAATCAGACCTTGAGTTGTTTTACAAAGATGAATAAGCAAACATTTCAGTCTCTAGTTGTGTTAATCTAATAATAATGTGAGAAAATGTGAAAAAATGTAAGGAGTATAAATAGTTTCACAATGTATTGTATTTGCCATATTCTCGATGTTGTTTATATTAGCTATGAAAATGCATCATCCCTTTTTTAAAAGTCCTACAAAGCAAAGCATCTCTATATGCAAAGCAAATAGGACTAACCATAGTATTTATCTTGCAAATCTAGTAAATAAATGTTTAATGTATGTGATGTGCTGGAGTTTGACAATAATAAGTTACTATATTTCTTCATGAATCACTGCAGTCATGTTACTCATTTTGTTTCTAAAAAATAAATTACACTTAAATAATCTGTCAAAAATTGAAAATATGTTTCCATTTTTCATTAAAAGAGCTTTATGACATTCTTAATTATATTATCCAACAACATCATCTGCATATCCCTGAATATCAGACATTTATTGAATGTTTTACACCATTGCACCGTCCACTTTAACTGCATACTGATTACTGATCTGTAATTTTCTCAAGTGTGTGTCTGGTCACTTGAGATTGCCTTTGTCCACACTTCCTTGGATATTGATGGGCAGACAAGGTCACGAGGCAGCACACTTCCACCTTCTTGTGCATGGCAATTATTGTTGAATTGTTTAGAGAGAGGGCGAGGCTTGATTTGACTAGCCAGTCAAAGTGCCAATCATGTCTGATTGGTTCTCAGTCCTTTAGATGCTACAAAAAAATGCTGGTGGGATGATATCTCAATGTTGATGCCAGGATGAGTTCCCACAGTAGAGTGTGGTACAGAAAGGGGCATTTAGGGTTATATGCTTAGCTTTTTCTTCCACTGTTCAGTGTTGGTGCTCAGCAAAATGCTCTTCCTGATTTAATTAACACTTCAATTAGATGTGATTGCATAAACACTCTGCTAATAACAGCAGAAAGCCGTTTGTAAGCAGTGCAACATTTGAAGGAGTTTCTCTCATTACTGCAATGAGAGCAATCTTGTTACACAAATGATAATTAGGTGTCATTAGCACATACAAACTGGGTTAATTATAGTGCAGGAGCACAAACACTTGAGCTGGACTAATCAAAGTTTCAGTGTGACATTTTCAAGAGCGCATGCCGCTGAGGGGAAGGCTACAGAATTATGACTCACATCAGGTGTAAGCTGGACCACAAACAAAATATGAATACGAGGAGGACCATCCATTATGGGATGCATTTTATCACATTCTTGGGCTCCCTCTTATCGTTGCAAGAATTTTCTGTCTTTATTCATGGAATATTCTTTTGGTAATCTATTGCTTCTCAGAGCATCTCCCATTGCTACAGCAAGATGGTAGACTTACACCTGAACTTTGATACTACTTAGAATAATTGCATATCAGCATACAGCATCACCGCGAAGCACACCAGAAAAGCTCTTATGCATGGCGAAAAAAAACTACTGTTTGCATAAGCCCATTTATTATGAGTGATAGTGCTGCCTTCGGTGACATTTCGTAAACTGGAAGCACCTAATCTTGTTTGGACTCGATACTTATTAAAATACCAGAATAGTCAGTCAGGAGATGTCCAAAGCAGCTCTGACAATGTCCTGATGGCGTTGTGTTTTTGGTTACAAATATAAATACATTTGTCTTGTGTCTGGCTAGTTGGTTTGGTTTGTTTGTGTCCGACACGCTGTCCAGGTGAGAAGAGCTCTGCGGCTGCTTGCCTCAGTCACATGATTTATGGTCTGAAAGTAGGAAACATGCAGCATAATGGAGCCGAATATGAAAAAGTTTGTACAGCGGTGGTCAGAAGTTTAGAAACACTCATCCTGACCACAAACGTTATGTTAACTGAGTTTTTGGTGATGCATTCGAATCAGTATTTGTAGTCGTTGGAATAATACTACATCAATCAACTTTAATACATGTAAAGAAAGGAATTGGGTGCACAAGTTGGATTTCTATTTTCTCTAATTAACATATGTTTAAAATTATACCTACCGGATCAAATATATACATACACCCCAAAAATGGTTTGGATAAAAGTTGCAGAGAAACTACACGCTTTTAAAAGCCATCAACAAGATTCTGGCATAATTCTGTTGGGATACTTGACCCCACTTCTTGGAAGATCAGGTAGAGTTCAGGTAAACTGGTTGGTAAACTAGCTTGGATCATGCTTTGAGATTAGTGTTGTGGCATTGGGACGTAGAACGTTGTTCTGCGGTACCTCCAACCTTTGTTAATTCTCACTTCACTGCAGTGTTACTGTTATGGTGAAGCAAATTTAATACTAACATGGATGTGTTCTGAAGCTTTTTTTTTATCAGAGGAGACAAAGCCTGAGCTGTTTGGCCACAATAACAGGAGGGATATTTGAAGAAGTCATGGGGATACTTTTAAACATAGGAGCACTGTACAAACGGTCAAGCATGGTGGTGACACCGTCATGCTGAGGGTCTTTTTTAATGCCAGTGGTACTGGTGAATTTTGCTAAGTGGGTGGCAGAAAAAGATGGATTCTTCAACTTCAAACCAACAACTAGATTTTAAAACTTCGACACAATCGAGTTTTCCAACAGGAAAATGATTTCACACATATTTGTGAAAATGTATTGACTGTGTCTAAATGTCAGGTCTGTACCAGGAATCCAATCAATTTAAATGAGGTCCACCAGTTCTGTAAATAAGGTTGGTTATATGCTGATCTAAAATTATGTCAGTGTTTTGGTGGCTACAGAAAGTATGTAGTTTCTCTGCAACTCGTGAAAAGACATTTAACAAAAAAATGTGTATTTGATCTGGGGCTCTATGATAATTTCAAACCCTATTTATTAGAGAAAATATGCAATATTTACAAACTTGTTCACCAAATTCTTGTTTTTTAAAAACATTAACTGTCCCAAAGCATTATTAAGAGCCCCGAATTAATGCTAAAGCAGATGATGCTTGTGTATGTGCAATGAAGGAAGGAGTCTGGGCTATAATGTTGATGTGGAAGTTAGCGGCCGAAGACAGGTGGGGGTGGCGTTGCTAAAATAATTGAATTCTACAATGGCTGGCAGATATCTGAATGTGACTTTGTGCAGCTTCAGTGCCTTATCCCTCCCCAGTCTGAGTATTGACAGCTAAAAACAACAGCCATTATCTGTTAATTACATTAACATTTTATCAGCAGTGGGTTGCCGGGGTGCATGTCCCGCAGCTGGAAGATAGCTGTCAGTCAGAAACATCGAGGGGGAGATTGGAGGAGCAGACTCTGGAGATGCAGTCCTGCAGGAGAAAGGCCTTCTCTCTGAGCTGCCCTCCTGCCCTTGTGCCCCTGACCCTCCAGGCGTAACAGGCAAGGGGCTGACAAGGGCTCATCTCCACCTCCTCACTTTGTCCTGTACGCAAAAGACAAGCCAAGATAACCACTGACCCTGCCAAGCTATTCAACCTCATGGCCAGAAACTCACCAATTTAAGGAGCTGCTCAGGACAATGGACATGAGACTCAGGGAGACATCTGATCAATGTCATGATGCAGTGCATGGGGAAAACCAAAGGTGGAGCTGTTGGATCTGCAGCCTTCTGTTGTAATTATACCAGATTCCCTTTGAGCTGTCTGTCTGTGTATATCAATGGAGTCTGAACTCTGACTCTGTTGGCTCTGCCGCTGTTTTCTCATTACAGCTCTCATATGTTTTATTTATGCTGTTTGTAGAGTGTCCAGCTCTGCCCGGGCACAGACATGGGTGGCAGTGCCAAACAGAGGACAATAAGAGCGAGTGCCAGCTAATACTGCAGGACTTGGCAGTGCAGTCTGTGTGATGGGCCCATCCAGGGAGTCAGGACGTAGTTTGTGCTCTGCCTGCAGGGTCTTTGGGGTTATCCACAGACCTCAATCGCATTACCCCCTGGCTAGAGGGAGTCCGGCTGAAGGGACTTGGCTCTGCCACTCCTCATCCAGGCTGTATTTATTGATTGGAAGCTGACTTTTAACTTAATATTTCACCTGCCTATTTCCCTCACTGAAGCTGCCTCCTGTCAAAGGGGCAATGGAGGGATCAATGAGTACCTTGTCCGACCAGGGAAAGGTTCCAGCAAGGGTCGGTCACTGATTGACAGGAGTCGTGCCTTCTGATCGCTGCAGAAAAACACCTGATCATGGAGAATATCTTCCTCCCTATGTCCTTATTGGGCCTCCTTGCAATTAGCAATGCAATTGCTTTCCAATGGGAGTTTGCTGCTGTGTCTAGTCAAGGAGGGGTTAATACTCACACATCTACCATACACCGAACCATACACAAAAATGCTAAAAATCTCTGCTGACAAAGAGAGAGTAAGAAAGAAAGAGATATCAAGTGTAGTAATCAAAATGAAAAATGGGTCTCCAGCTACTTTAAACAAGAGCTAATTTATCACCAGAAAGTACGGATAAGTAGCCGAGTTGTTGCCGTTCAGTAAGTACCCGTTCTGCGCCAAATTATTCCACCCCTGCCTGTGTGCAACCATAAATCATACACTTCCACACATCTTTTCCTATTAGCAGCCATGCTAGGCATGGGCGCCTGCTCAGCTACCAAACGCAGACTAATATGCTACAACTTTTAATTTTGAGAATGCAACTCCCCCCTTCAATATTCCCCTCCTCCAATACTTCATTTTCCACTCAGCATCCCTCCTCCCCCAACCATTCTAACCCACTGCTGTTCTTTCCACCTTAACATTCACATTATTTCAAAACAGGACGGCTGCACAATCAGGTTTACCCTCCGTTGCCAGCCACTCAGAGCTGAATTGAAGATTTTTTACTTGTTTTAGTTTTATTGCTGATGCAGTATCTGTGTGAAATAACGCAGCTCAAACTGCTCAAGCATTTTGAGTTAGCTCTTCCTAATTTCAAATGAACAAATGTTTTTTTGCTCAGAGAACAGATTTACAACACCTTGCAAAACTACTCATGGCAAGCAACTTCTCAGATTTTTTATTGATACCAGCTGTGCAATTGAATTTCTGTAGGTTGGAGAATGATATGTTGTTTTTGAGCTCTTATTGCCTACTTTATGATGTCAGACAGGTTCTAGTTTCACTCTACATGTCAGGCAGTAATAAGGCCTGATTGTGTCCAGTGAAACCAAAGAAAAAAAATCTGCTTAATAACAGGTAATTCAAGATTCAAGAGCAGAAATATACGTTCACACAGGGTCGGGTTGGTTTGGATAGTTTTGCTCCTTAATAAATTAAATCATCATTTAAAAATAAATTATCAACTTTAAAAGATCAGTTTCTGACTCTACTTTAATTTTTATGTAAATGATCATTTTCTCACCCTACAGTACCTCTAAACGTCTCATTTAAACCACCAAATTTACTTTCTTATTGCATAGTTTACATTAAATGCTATTTACTTCCTCTTAAAGATTCTTCTTCTAACGGATTAACAACAACAGGAAAACTGAAATAATTCATGCCACACACACACACTGAGAAGTCCCGAGGAAGACAGAAGCGCCCGCTGCAATCAAATGCTAAAGGCACGTTACGTGTGATGGATGGACTCTTTGACTTCCAGTAGAAGTGGCATGATGGCCAGCCATCTCTCTGAAGTGCTCAGCTCGCATTGTGACCAAATCCTGTTATGTCCCTGTTTCATTGTGGTGACAGCATGAGGAATGCTTGGTTTTGTTCTCCCTACTGTTGCTATCCATCACCTGTGGAGAAGGAGAACGAGAGCGTAGTGACACTTTGCTTTCCACCTCTCATCCTAACCCCCCCCCTTTCCCATCCCTTCTGCACACCTTTCCCTGTACACTCCTTTCCCTGTTTCAGTGCTGAGACATCCTGTCTTTGTCACAGCACTGGAGGTTTCCTCTCCATCTACACTTGTGCCATTAAATTATCTCCACTGTTTTCCTCCCAGTGCACACTTCATCCCACTGTATCCCTCTTCACGGGGAACACCAGAGAGGACTGAAGGGAAGGTATGTGCTGCAGCTCTATTCACACGCACTTAGCTCTTAAAACACCATACACCCTTCCCAAATCAATCTACTACTTAAAGGGGGGATGTAATTTGAGCTTGGTCAATGCGCTTGGTGTTAAAGGCATCCTTTTTTTAACCTCAAGAAAAAAAAAAAACCACTAATGTCCAAGCATCTAATTAAAGCATGAGTTTCACTTGATCACATTCTGCAGCGGTCAATGGGTAGATGGGTGAAATAGTTTAATTAGCCCCCACCACCCATCCCCACAGCAACCCCACCTCAGCATGGTTAAAGCTAATATTTAATTAGAAAGTAAACAGAAAATTGAGGCCTTGCTGTCCAATCATGACCGATGGAGCAGAGCTGAGACTTATATTGTAATAGGAGGAAAAACTCGCAGCTTATATTGCCACATAAAAGGTGCATAATTAGTCAAACGTAATTAGCAGAACATTACAGAATTATTAGGCTACACAGCAATGCCTTTCATGCTTATGTGGAGAAAAATCAAGGAGACATCTCATCAATGACCAAGCCATTTTACTGCGCTTGTGTAGTTTTTGCACAGGAGCAAACCGTGCAGCTGTTTCCCTGCAACATGACATTATGCTTTAAAACCATCATGTCATTTACAAGTCATTTATTTTACAATGCAATCACATTTAAATATTGATGCTTGGAGAAATAACAACCTGTATGTGACTGTTTGTAGTGGGATGACCAACCTCGGCTGCACACACAGACATGCTGTTATTCTGTTGCCTAACAAGTATCTGGGACCCAAGTCCGTATGTGAGCGCATGTCTCTGTGCATGACGCAAACTCGAGTGTTAAGATGTTATCTTATAAAAAAGGCTTATAAATGTACGACTATCTCATGTCTCATAAAGGAGCTCTCTGATTTATTCCTATTGATCAACTGCCGGCAGCCGAGACAGGCTCGTAAAGGAAATCAACACTCCCCTCACATTTAAAGCAGGCAGTCGTGTGTGTGTGTGTGTGTGTGTGTGCGCGCGTGTGTGTGTGTGCGTGTGTGTCATCTGTTGGACAGTACAGGTGCACCTCAATAAATTAGAATATTATTTAAAAGCTAATTTATTTCAGCAATTCAATTCAAAAAGTTATAGATTCATAACTCACAGAGTGATTTATTTCTAGCATTTATTATGTTAAGTTTGACAGGATTCAGAAAAACCCAAAATTAGGTTTCTAAGAAAATAAGAACAATGCAACAGACCAATAAACATGTAGAAATGTAGGCCTACAAGTATGCCTCTGTATTGTACAGCATATGCACACACAGTAATTCAGGAATGAATGATGAATAACTGCATCAGTGTGGTGTGGGATGGCGGTGATCAGCCCCGGTTGCTTTAATAGAGAAGTTGGTGCATCTCATCTTCTTCTTGACAATACTCCATAGATTCTGTATGGATTTCAGTTTGCTGGCCAGTCAAGCACAGTGATACTACGGTGGTTAAAGCAGGTTTTTGTCATTCTGGCCATGTGGACAGGAGCCAAGTCCTGCTTCTAAAATAAAATCAGAGTCTTCATAAAGGTTGTAAGCAGAGGGAAGCATGAAGTGCTGTAAAATTTCCTGGTATACGGCTGCGCTGGCTATGTATAAAGCTGAACCTCAAGCAACTTGGACCCTGTGCCTCTCCACTCTTTCTTCGGGCTCTCTGATTCCAAATAAAATGCAAAATGTGTAAAGTTTTGGACAGAAGAATTTGGACCACTGGGAAACCCACCAATCAATTTTCTTCTTAGCCAAGGTAAGAAACGTCGGATGTCTCTGGTTCAGGAGGAACGCAACAATTTTAGCCAATGTCCTGCATACATCTGTGTCATGGTTCTGGAGTACAGCTCCAGTCCAAACCTTGTAAATCTCTCCAACTCTTGAATTGTCATTGCTTCACAATCTTCTCAAAACTGCAGTTGTCTCTGTTGCTTGTGCAGCTTTTTCTGCCAATTAATTTCCTTCCACCTAACTTTCCATCACCATGCTTGGATTCTTTAGCAATGATGTTTTTAGGATTTTCCACCAAATGAAGAGTTTAATCTGTCTGGTGTTATTTCAGTGTTCTTCCTATAACTGTGTAACATTTCTAGATGAAAAACCCTTTTTTCTTGGTCTTTTGTAATATTCTATTTTATGTGTGTAATGAATCAATATGAGTTTCACTTTTTGAATCAAATCACTGAAATAAAACAACTTTTTGATTGTATTCTAATTCAGTGCGATCGACCTGTACAGTTTAAAATCATATTTATGCATGATTGGTCAGACTTTCTGTGTCTACTCCTAAGGAAGAAGTACAAAATGTACTTGTGGACAGGTAGACATGCAACACATAAATATTGCAAACTATACAAGCAACTGATCTGTCCACAACTTTGAAAAGCTTACAAAAACAAGTAGAGTAAGCTGACACCCAAGTTTACCAAGTGTTTATGTGACATCACAGCTGACCAGTGCTAGACATTGACCCTCAACCTGTCTCTGTATGGTGCCCCAGAGGTGTCATAAAAGCTAGGCAGGGAGCTTTGCCTGGGATGACAGAGCGCCAGGCGCTCTCCCACCAGGACCTAATTTCCCCCTGTGAAAATGGATAGCACGTCCATGGCGTAGCTTAGTTTAAAATGCAAAATGTGGACATTATCTGGCACGGAGATTCAGCGGCATCCATCACGCTATGCTAATGCAGCCCAGTGGTTAAGATATTCTAATGTAAGCCACCCTGGAGATGTAGAGGAATTAACACAAACAGAGCAGGGCAGCGGGAACACAGAGGGGTCAGGAGATAGGACGGGGGAGCTACTGGTGAGACAGGCACACACACATTCAGGTTCCAGTAAAATCAAGCACACAAATGATTCTTAGCATGTGCAAAGGCAGACATGCTCATTCATGGCATGTCTGCCTAGACATATAGTTGTTGGGATCAAGATATAGGATTTAAAAGGTTACTGTTTCAAAACCACAAAAATTTCCCATTATACCATACCTATGGTTTAAAGTTATTTAATGAGATACCAGCGCTACTCCACACTTTGGCTGTATGGAGCAATGGGGTGTTACCCCTGTCATCTGTATTTTTATTTGTTTATTCATTTTTTTAACGATTATCTTTGCACACAACAGTAACGCCTTCAACTCCTTGAAGTTGAAATGCCAAATGGGAAAGTTAAGGCTAACCAAACAAACCTGATTTCAGTATCAGGTATAAACTGTAATCACTTCTGATAGTTTGTATATCATTAAACCATTATTAAAAAGTGCAGTAAAATATCTAATTGTGAACATTTTCCTTGTTTGGTTGAATACATTTAATAATAGAGAGACATTTTTGCCTTGTATTGTAAATAGCAATTTACCAAAACGAATGACAAGTCCTACTGTTGTCTGACTTGCAACGAGAACACTCCAGACTTGGTTGTGAAATCATTCCCAGCTCTGAGCTCCAACATCCCAGACAACCTGAACATAGCATAATTTAAACTCTTTCCATAATTAATCTTTATGGAGACAGTTTAATCTTCTCAAATATTACTCTTACACTTCTTACTATCACGCTTCCATTATGTTTTATTTTCTTTAAAGTAGAAAAAAACTAGCTTCCGTTTTTTCTTAATTCACTCTGCTTAATTTGAGCAGGGTTCACATACAGTAACATTTGCAACTGACCCCATATTTTGGATAAACCTACAGAAAAAAACGATTTGGGTGTTTTATGTATTTCTGGTGTCAAAACCTTTTCATCATAAAAAAGAGTTTGCGTGGTTTGTTCAAGCTGCAAGCATCATTCTGCATGTCATGCCTTGCCACCTCTGCTTTTCTGCTTCTTTTCAGAGCCTCCACCACCACAGCATCCGCCCATGGGCTTTCAGGACAGAGACTGCCTGCTCATTCCCTTGCATGCTGAAAGACATGGTGGAGAAACTCATCACTCTGTGACATGTTCTGCTTGATGTAATACGAGTCTAGACACTAGTCATGAACCTATTCTGTTATCTTTAATAAAGCTTTATATTTGAATGTTTATACGTGTTACTTGATTAAATTTTGTTAAAGCAACAATATTTAAATTTTGTCAAGTGCGAGCTTTTTGTTTTAAATTTTATTTTTATTTTTTGTGTCAATACTGGGAAAATCAATTCAAAAAATGCCACAGGCATCTTCCGAAAAGATAATAAAAAAAACCTAATCTTTTGCTCCCTCCACAGATTCTTTATTAGATTCAAGATACAAGACTCTGTCTGGGCTCTTCGAATCATTAATTCTACTTCCAGTCAGAGGAAACATGTTGGTAAAATTCAAAGAATACTTTAAATCAAAATCTACCAGGTGAATATTTTTTAGTTTAACTGTACATGCATGCAAACATCCTAACATGCACTAAATGCACTAAATTTGGTTAACATAGCAAATTAGCGTTTCACAGACATAATACGACTTGTAAAACCACAAATTATATGTTTCAGACCTACAGTTTGTACTTCTTGTTCCCTTGTCCAGGTCATTCTTCATTCAGGTGTTTTCTCCCTAACTAAACCATTGTTTCCATTCAGCACTTGGGCCCTTCTCCATGTTTGGGGCTGTGAAGAGTCCCAGTAGAGATGCGATCCACAGCCTGGCAGCTCTCATGACAGACCAGACCAGTCCTAGTCCCCTGCTCTGTCTGCCAGAGCTGCAGTGAAGGCATTATTATCATTATATTAATGTGACATTAATTGCTTTTACTTTTTCACTCCATTAAGTGTGCTCTATCTCTTTGGGAGCCTGGCCAGATGGTTTATCGCCTCCCGTGCTGTTGGTAGCACCATTAATGGGCTAAGACACTGGGCTATAAAATAATTGTGCCGCAGTGTTGGAAATGTTCATCGTGCTAATTGAAAAGTAATTGCGGAGGTATAGTGCAAATGTCATGCCATAAAAAGCCTGTCATAGGCGAGGAGGAGGGCTTTCTTGTAAAAAAGGCTTTTGTTTGCAGTCATACAGTAATACCATGAGTTCAGAACAACCATTTATGCAAAATTTTAACAAAGCAACGATGCATTCAAAACAATTCTCTTCTAATATCATAAATATACCAACATTTCAGAATGATTTACACTGTCTTACTGTTGATCTGTAACTGTAAATCATGTCTATATTACAGTAAAATTAACACACTGAGTAGAAGTAAATTAGTCTGTTAAACTTGACAGACAATATATTGTTGGGGAAAGCTACAGTGCAGGAACATGCTTTTACAGCTGAGAGTTAAAACATCAAACCCTGTTTTGTAATGATAAAACTTAACTAAATGGGCTGTATACTGAAAAAAAAAGTACATGTACAACTACACTAAACGTGGGCCGGTGTGACAAGTCAAGGAACAATGACCTTAAGATAAATTATTAATGCTTTACTGTGTCATGGTATTAACACAAAGATTAAAATAAAAACATGATCTGATTGGTTTTGTTTAAAATAGCATGCCATAAGTTCATAATAAAACTTATTATAACTGTAGTTTCGAACCAGTGTTACCTTGTTAGAAGCAACAGATGGTGCACTTTCAGTTTTCTTACCAGGACTGAACTCTAAACTGAATCTGTGAGAACAATCAAATACATGCATTCTTTCAGCCAGCTGACTGGTAGTGCACAGCAACAGGGGGAGGAGGGGCAATGTTGCATTATTTCAACCCCCATTAGTCTGGAGAAAATTCTTGTCATTTTTTCTTGCATCCCATTTAAGGAAGTAGGAACAGTATGACAAAAAATTATGAGCGGCTTCGAAACTCTTTTTTTAAAATCTTGATGTATGTTGATACTGGGAAATTGTCAAAACCAGACTGTGTCAGTCAGTTGTTTTGACCACACCAACACTGAGCCATGGTTGCAGAAAGCACAGCAAATGCAATATTTTTATGAGATGTGGGTTCACATACACAATCTGATATCCCTGAGTCTGTTGGTAACTAGTATGATGTGAATCCATGGACACTTCCTCTACTGTACAACCACAAAAAACGTTGAAAACAAGTGATAACACCTGACAAAGTGTTTGTGAGATAGGCAGGAGCTAACAGAAATAAAAAAGGACATTTGGCCTTACCAAATTCATGATTGCATAAACAATACTGTTAAAACGGAATATGATATTACTTGAAGAGAGATTGGCATTATATTTTTATTTGGATTCCAATTTTATATATGTAGCTATATTATATGATGGTATCATTCAGCAAATTGATTGAAACAATCTTTTTGGAAAGATGGCATTCAATGCATTCATTGCTTTAATCTTCATTTGGAAATATTGCATCCTGATTCAGTGAGATTTTGAAAGTGATTTTGTTTGCTCAACTTAATGTCATAGAGGCTGAAACTTCACATTATTAAATATATGCTGTGACAGATCAGATATTGTCAGCATGATAGACCCTGACCTGCAGGGTCTTTGGAAACTCAAAAACCAAATATTTTTTCAATCAGTGAACAAATCACATTGACCGCTACCAGGCAGCACTAACAGCAACACCTTTTGGTGTTGATGCTGTTACTAACAGAAGAAAACTCAAAGGCAACTATTTTTAGCATCAGTAATCTGTTTGTAAATGAAGTCAGGGAAAGCACAGAGATGGAAGAAGGTATTTAAGTTAATTGTACATTATAAGACATGCCAAGACATGTTTGCGGTTCATTCAGACTGAGAAATAGCAGGAGAGAGCAGGTCTTTCAATGAACAAGAAAAATGCTTAACAAAGTACAGAAAAATTGCTCTGATTGATCTTTTTAAAACCTTTTTCTGCCAAGAAGCATGATATATTTGCCAATGTTGGCAGTCTTTTGGAAATCTCAGCGTTAATGTTGGCATTCACATTCTCCAGAATACACAAAGATACGCAGAGATGCTATTTGTGTAATGCTAGCAGCGCTATCTGCATTCATCACTAGATGCTAAAGCCAGTTAAAAACGTCAACTCTCAACAATCATTTTGTCCTTTTAAAACATAATAAAATTCTGTTTTACAGTGACTGCTCTCTCACACAGTGTGACGTCATCTTGGCTCTCAATACAAGATATTTAACAAATTTACCTATGACCAATTTATGAAATCATGAGGTAGATTTCCTGAAGTTGAGAGGCAAAGGATGACATGTGATGTGCACTTGTTATTGATGAAAGCTCACTGTTTAAGGTGAGACTTGGGGAAAGCAGGAGGGCCAATGCACACCCGTTTTAAGCCATCATTACTAAAACAAAGCAGCTTCTCACTGCTTATCAAGGCTGCATCGACTCAACAGCCCCAGTCGCTCGAAACAATCCAACGTATTGACACACATTGATAAAGAACAGGATGGTAAACTTGTCCAACATGGATCAGGGTCAGAGCAAGAGATAGGGGATGGGGATGTCTGTATGTGAGACCCCCTGGATACCCTCTCATGGATTCAATAATGCTGTGTGTGCTCCTAATCAATGACATGGGTTGAAAATGAGGGCAGAAGTAAGAGGGATTGATTCCAACTGCTAAGAGGTTACATTCAGTGATGCATTTCGAAATGCTCTAAATGCTTCAGTTCTGCGTTGCTCAAAAAGCACAAAAGGTGCATAGCTACGTATTTATGCCATGCAAACTTCGGTCAACCAACCTGCTTGGACCGTGAACCCAGTTCCCCCCTCCCGCTGTCACTCTCTACTCCTACCAAGGTCAATATCCTCAACAATTAGTCCGAGGAGGAGCAGAAGGATTTGAAGCATGGTCGCACCCTCTGCAAATGCCCCTTCAAGGGCTTTGGGGGGCAGCAACGGTGTGTCAGACTAAAGTGAAGAGTGTACCCATTTCCTCTTTATGTCTCCATTTGCCACCCTCATTAGGACCATTCATGAGCACTTAGAGGGCCCTTGCACATTCACAGATCACCATGGTCACGTTTAACCTCCTCTCGACGCACCTTTTCCCAATCAAATCATTACAAGTCCAAGTGTGGGAGAAAAAGACACAGAGAAAGGAACAAAAACATCCACCAAGGTATTTGTATCTAAATAGTGCTATCAATGTAGCGCTGGTAAGTCTTTTTAAAGAGTTTCCATCCTGTCCAGCCATTTTAATAGCTCTTGGTGGCTTTGCACCTTATACCAAAGCAAATTCTAATCTCTTATCCGTTTCCTTTCCTTCTCTGAGAAGCATAGATATCCGCTGGCCTGTCAAGCCTCAGAGGAAAAGAAAACAAGAATGGTGCAGTCATCAGAGAGCAAAAAGACTGTGAGAATACAGTGGGGTGAAGCAAGTACAAATGTTGAGCTCAAAGAAAGTCCCCTGTGGCTCCATGAGCTGGGCTTTAAAGAAAAAAGAAGATAGAATCATCATATCTAGCTCAGAATGATCTGTTTCCCCACAGTGGACTAAGGTTGGGGTGGTTTCAGGAATTAAGGATTACTCAGGGAAAACAATAGTTAAAATTCTTTTTTTAATCATATTTGTAATTATGGCTGTAATGTATTTCAATGTGACGCCAGAGAACATACCTAGGTGACCGGTTTCTCCGCCTGCAGAAGAGACTCTAAGGTTTCTATGGCAACAGATAACAGCAATAAAGTTGTCAGTGTTAACAGCTGTGAACATGTTTGTCACCGTCCCCTCAAAAACAGCTTTTTTTAAAACTGTTTCAATACAAAAACTTATCAAGATTCTCATTTATTTCGGGCCTTTTTTCGGTACCTTTAACAACATAGTTGGGGCATTCTGTTGAAGATTACCTGACAACAAGTAGATTTATTTTAATCAAATAAATAGTGTTTTAAGTAATATTTTTAATTTCCAACATGCCCAAAAGCAACTGATTTAATAGTTAAGCACATGATAAAAAATAAGTCGTAAGACTTAATAAGACTTTGACTGAATAAAAGGGAGTAAAAGTCAATTAACTGGCATTTGTCCTAATCACTTATTTATATATTGAAACTAATTTGTTGAACATTAATGACAAAATCTAAAAAGATAGTAAAATTAAGCATTTTATTGGTGTCATAACAAAATATTGTCAAATTGTTGCAATACATTTTGTTTTATCTCTCTGGACCATGGAGTTTTTGTTTAGGTTTGCCATAGCATACTAGCACATGCCCACAGTGGACTTCTTCTTGCAGACACTTGTGCATATTTGGCAGCAAGTTGACGTCATTTTAAAACTCCTAAAATGTGAGAATGGTTCTCCACTTGTCTGTATAGCTGATCCTATTTCACTCAGCGGCCTACGCAAACACACAAACACATTCAAAAATTATGCATTTTCAGCTGTGAAAATGCAACATCCATGGCCAAAAGAAGGACTCCAACTTTACTGATGCCTCAGCTGCCTGAAAACAAAGTAAGCTGCTCCATTTTTGATTCTATTGAGTGATTTGCATAGAAAAGTTCATAAGCATGGGACATAAGGATATGATCATAAAAGAGGGCAGTAAAAATTTTAACTATGACAGAATATTAAAAGTGGCAGTAAATCAAAGACAGACTGCAGAATGACCCTTACGGAGTGAATTCCTCGATTGGGACTGCTAATCTCAGCATGTGAGAGGGGGCACTCACTGTACACAGAGAATAAAACACCTTCTTCCAACCCCCTGACAGATACGGTTGTCTCTCACACTTCCAACCTGCCGGATAGTTAAGATTTAAGATAATGACACAACGACTTTCACGTTGATGCCGACATTGAATCTTTTTAAGAGGCCTCCTGCTGCCGAGCCGGGACGGGCCTGTCAGCCACTGGCAGTGAAAGAGCTGAATGTCTCGCACGTGCACTTGTTTCCTGATGTCAGGAAGAAATTGTTCGTAACATCGGGCCCCCCTCGCACTTGTCTCAACTCATTTATTTCAGCCAAGGTCTGCAGATATAAATAAAAGGAAATGTTACTGGAGCATTTAAACTCGGCGCCAGCCTTGAGAACAGTAATGTAACCACATATCATCAAAACTGCTGAATCTCCCTTTGTCACCACCCATGACATGCAATTCCTCCAAAACATATTCATGTTTGTTGCCATTCATACAAATAAATAATCACAGAAAGCCAGGACAGGGCTTTAAAGCTGACCTCTACAGTTATACTGAGTGTCCATCAGATTGATGCTATGCCAACTGAAAATAGAGGTTTGGAAATTATCTGTCAACCCCCAAAATTTTCTTGAACACAATGAATTATCATTTTAGGTGTATTTAAAATTTGTAAAAAGCATGTAATTCAACAGGTGGTCCATAGATGGAGCTCTTCTCATGACAATATGCATTACATTACAAGGTTATCCTGGGGTAACTAAGTTCAGCAGTGTCCTAAAAGCTGTTCTGCTTCACACACATTACTTTTAACTACCTTCCAAAGCAAAAACAAACATGCTGCTTTAAACAGGAAGGAAGATTGACACAATTTTGACTTCTTTTGTCCACTTCAGTTGTGCTTCTCTGCCTTACTTAACACACTGGAGCCCTTGTGCGCGAGAGTCAAACCACAAACCACTGGGTCCCCGGCAGCAGTATGACTTAATTGAGCTATCTTGGGAAATCTAATTACAATAATGCACAGGATTGTGTAATATTCCCTCTGCTCCTGCTGCTCTGACACCTATCCCTGAAACACACACGCACACACATGCGCTCTAACTCACTGATAAAATGCAGATACGTCAGGAGGCTGTGGATTTGCTGCAAAATATTTCACAGGAGGTGTTTTAATCACGATTCATGGACCAATAAACCTTTAAGTAGCAGTCAGTCAAATGTGCCAAGCTGTGAGGACATTACAAAGACAGTATGATCAGAAAGTGACGCATTTATGTTGGGACCAAAAAAAATTTTGTATTTGTTATTTCTTACAGGGGATGTGGAAGAGGACAATTAGAATGAAAGCTCCTTAATTTGCTTGTGTGTTCTGTACAGCTGGGCAATGATCATTGCCATAATACTACATAGAGAAACTGAGGGAAATAAAAGCAATTCAAATGCAGCTATATGTCCAGGAGGAAAGCCATAGAGCACACTCACAATCGTTGATGATGGTAATTAAACTGAAAAGAGACCCAAAATGCCTGCAGAAATAAGTGCTTTACAACACAGAGATCATAGTTAGGCTGTTTCCAAAACATTAAAGGTACGGATACTTTTTCTTTTCCCTAAAAAGTAAAAACATTTTGTGAATACGTTTAAACAGTGCTTTGCAAAACTGTTAGGTCTTAAACATTTTACATTTCATCTTGTTACAATGTATTTCATTAGTATTTTAAATGATACAACACAATGTAGTGCATAATTGTGGCATGGAAGGAAATTGTTGCACCGTTTTCAACTTTTTCTTGAAACAAAATGTAAAAAGTGTGTCATGCCTTGATATTCAGCCGCCTTTACTCAGGTACTCTTAAACAAGATCCAGTGAAGCTAATCGCTTTCAGAAGGTGCCTAATTAGTAAAAACATGCAGTAAACAGAGTCCACCAGTGTCAAATTTATACCCAGTACGAATACTTTTCTTCTGTAAAGACCTCAGAGGTTTGCTTGAATATGAGTAAACAAACAGCGTTATGAAGACCAAGGAACAGAGAGGCCAAGTAAGGGAGAATGTTGTGGAGTTGTGAATTAGAAAGCAATATTCCAAGCTTTGTACATTTCACAAACCACTGTTCCAGACATTAATTAAAAAATGGAAAGATTATGGAGCAGTTGCAAATATACCAAAACAGAGGCACACATCTGAACTGGCTGGCTGGGCAAAGAGAGCGTTAATCAGTTACAGAGCTAAAAAAAACTTTGATAACTATGGAGGAGCTGCAGAGATCCACAGCTCACTTGGGAGAATCTGCTAACACAGTAACTGACTGGAAAAAAGTCAGAAATTTCTGTTTAAAGTTTTCCCGAAGCCACATACAAAACTTCGAACATGTGGAAGAATGTGCTATGGTGGAAGGAGACCAATATTAACCTTTTTAAACCTGCAAAACCCTGTCTTTTGAAAAATAAAATGCTGCACATCACCCTAATCGCACCATGGTGGGGCTGTTATGGTGGTAGCAGTATAGTGCTGTGGGGATGCTCTTCTTCAGCAGGGACAGAAGAGCTGCTCAGAGTTGATGGAAAGATGGATGGCGCTGAATAAAGGGCAATACCAGAGATACAAATCTGTTGGGGGCTGCAAAACACTTCAGTTTGGCAAAAATATTTACCCTCCAGCAGGACAACTTACCTAATAATTTAGCCAGAGCTACAGTGAAATGGCATAGATTAATATACACAGCCATATTCAATAAATTACAATACAGAAAGGTTAATTTATTTCAGTAACTCAATTCACTAAGTGAAACACGTTAAATAAATTAATTACACAAAGACAGATGTTTTCAATCCTTTGTTTCTGGCTATTATGATGATTTTCTGCTTACAGCTAATGCAGACATTTGATATTATAATATTACATCAGACCAATAAAAAAATGATCAATACAGAAATGTGGGCTTAATAGAAAGTATGTGTAATACCAACTCAAGGGCTGTTATTTTCAAAAGGTACTTTTAATCTGGCAAATGAGCCTCATCCGAGCTGACTGTATTTTATTAAATATGTCTCTCTCTCTCTCTCTCTCTCACTCTCTCTCTCTCTCTCTCTCTCTCTATATATATATATATATATATATATATATATTTATATGCATATATATGTGTGTATACTTAACTTCACTCTCTAGATCCGCAAAGATAATAGAGAAAAACCCCAAAACACTTACAACAAAAACTGCATTGATATGGGGTTCTACAAAGGATGAATACAAATAAACATCACACTTCTCATTATTTTATTTATATATTTTTTTTAAAACAACGCTCCCACCTCACAATTTTGCACTACTTGGTGTTGGTCTATCACACAGAATCCCAATAACACGCATTGAGGCTTGTGAGTGTAATGTGACAAAACATGAAAATGATAAATGGTCTAAATACTTTGCAAGGTACTGTATATTATTTGTGCATAGATTCTTTAATGTCAATATCTGTTATGTCAGGTCTGTGATTGAGTGCAAGGTCAAAGAGACAATGGGGTAGGGGACGGGGAAAGCGTTGGCCAACTAAGAGGGGGGTGGCCACCGTGCCCAAGGCCATACCCACGCAGACGGACACCGTATTGAAATTAGCAAATGGACTGCATAGTGTCGCTTGTTGCCCCATTTGCAAACCTTCCTCTTGGGGTGATAAACAGATGCATCTTGCGGAGGGACATTGCTGTTTTGACATCTAAGAGGGAGGGGTGCCAACCTCCCCGCCGTCCTAAAATGAAATGGGTTGAGTCTTATTTATTTACAGCATGTTTTGCACCCCTCCCATAACACTGTAAATTACCTGCATGGTCAAAGCTCCTTTCCCCAGCAAGGAGAGAAAAGGACATAAAACATGTGATCTCCAAGATATTTAATTCAGGAATCACATATGATCTGTCAATTTCCATATATCAGTCTTGTATGAGTCATATTTTAAATACAAAATCCCGTTTATGAATATATATGTGTGAATTACGAGCGGTCATGTGCGTTATACGGTGTACAGCGTGTCTATGGGACCCCTCCATTATTTATGAGATTTCTATAGTGGAGCTCATAGGAGGATAAGGGATGGGTGATTTCCATGCTGAGGTCTTACGAGCCTGATCATGTATCTATTTCTCACTTCACGTGTGCTTTTATCACTGTGTTGTCTGTTTGACTCCCTGTTCATCTCCCTCTGAAATGATGTGAAAATGATAATAAGGATGGCCATGATGTGAAATATGATGCAGCTTATTTTTTTAAGCAAAATGCTCACAGGACGTACCGGTTTGACACATAAAAGCATGACTTTCTTTTGAAGCAAACTATACGGTAAAGAAGACAGAAGCAGAGAGGAACAACTTGGTGGGAGTAAGTAATAAGTGAGCATGTGGATAAGTGTATGTGTGGAAGAGAGAATTCTCTCAGAAGAAATTCTCTCGGGACCAGAGCTGGTCTTTGGCTCCAAAAAGGCAGGGGCCTCCTCCATTATGGTAAACAAGTGCATTCGCTTTAAGGCCATTGGAGATTCCTAACCTTTGCCTGACACTCACTAAAGGTCAGGTCCATCCATGGCTTCCCACTGGGGGCCTGAGCCTGAACATTTCCTCCCTGGTCCATGGAACCCATAGAAAGCCCTCGGCACCATGATTTTCCCAGGTCACACCAACAGGAACAGTGCAGACAGGATAAAATCTCTTCATAAAAACTTAAAAACATATGGGACTGGTCAAAGGTTTACATACACAAAGGTTTACATACACTCTTCATTGACATGAATATCCTATCTTTAAAGACAAATCCAAACAATTCTTTTTTCAGGGTGAAATTATTGTACAACACTAACTTTAATGATTTTTTATGAATTCAGTGCACACATCTGCCTTATTATGTAATTTCTCCAGTCTGCACAGAGTAAAAATTGTACCTACTACTGATAATTGGATAAATGTCCAATTGCAGCCATTAGGAAGCATCTGGCATAAGTCTGACTGGTTATTTGACTACTGTTCTTATCAGGAATGTTAGAGCTTATTTAAATTGGTTGGTTTCCTGGAACTGGCCTGGCTTTTAAGCATAGTCCATAAATTTTTAATAGGTTTGAGGTCTGGCCTATGCCAGAAACATAATGTTTGTTTGCTATATCCACTCTAAAACTAGTTTTGATGTCTTTTTAGGATCATTGACTAAAATGTGCCAAAGTTTCACTCTTTTCACCTCTACTCTCTTCTCAAATGAAGGAATATTGAACAAGATGTTGATGAGCCATCCAGGAAAACTGAAAGATGCTGGAACACCAGTGTCAACAATGAAGTGAGTTTAACATCAACATGGACTGAGATGGTGCTCACCAAAAATGAAGCCCCTGCTTTAAAACAGTCACCTTCAACTATGACTGAAACACGTAGACACATGGACAAACCAAATGCCTTCTAGGGACAAATTTGATGGTCAGACAAGACAAAGATTGAGCTATTTGGTAAAAATACGGAAGCAAATTTGGAGTAGTAATGGTCAGGCTTTCAAAATGATAAATGCTCAACTAACTGCCAAGTATGATGGTGGCAGCCTCATACTGAGGTTCTGTTTTACTGTCAATGACACTGGTACACTGCACAAAGTTTGTGAAAGATGTAGAAGAATCTCCAAATTCTTCAACTTCACTTTGGTGTTCTTGCCGAAAAGTGATCCAAACACACATCAAAACAGATTTTGGGATGGAGAAAGCAAAGTAACATTAAGCTTCTTGAATAGTTTCTGGACAATGCTTTAAAGCCAGGTGGGTGCCAGGAAGCCAGTTCAAATAAACTCCACAATTTTTGATCAGAAGAGTGATCAAATATTCAGCCAGAATGATGCCAGAAGTTTGTTGATGGCTATGTAAAGTGTAAGGTTTCTCTGCATGTAATGAATAGCTTCATTACGTATGCTGGAACACTTAAAATGCTGTTTTGAATATTGTTGAAAGAACAAAAGACACTGTGAAAGAGATTGGAGTATTTTATTCTTAGTTTGTGGGTGTTTTAGGCAGCTTCTTCTCAGCTGGTACTGATGATGACCTGTCCTGGTTAACAAACATAACAAATGGATAAAATACCAGTATTGTGACCAGTCTTTGGAATTAATTGTTTTCCAGTGTATTGTTAAACAAATGACTTACCTCTGTCTCTTCCTCTGTAGGGTGTTTGGGCTAAAAGATTCCCCAGGGGCCTGAGCACCTTTTAAAGGTTCTGGAAGAGACCATTATAAATTGAAGGGGAGGAGTAAACTGTGTGCATGTTAGTCTTTAGTGTTAACGACTTAAGCCTAGGTAGAGACTTGTTTTAGAGATGTTTAGTAAGGTTTGTTAAATAAAGTGATGTTTTAGCTATGTTGTATGTATGTTAGTGTATATGTTTGTTTCGCCTGTCATGGTAGGTCTGTTAATGGGAGGGGCTATAAAAGGCTGCCGGTTAACAAACTGACGGTGGCGGTAGCTGTGACCATGTGTGACTTGTGTAACAGGGTCTTGTACCTGTATGTCTTCAGTGTTGGTGAATAAACACCCACTGGGCCTGCACCTTTTCTCTGCCTCAAGCCTCCTGCCTTAATCCGTCGCCAAGGACCATTCTAACACTGCAACATGCTAAATGACATTTTTAGTCCCTATCTATATAATGTCAATAATGTTAATTTTCTTTGTTTACAAAAAAAAGAAAAGAAAATGCTAAAGTAAATTGAAAGACAAACCTCTACACACAAATCTTTGTGATGTCTTGCCAAAGAAAGCATTGACTAATCACACCTGCACACTCAGATGAACCAAACGTCTTAAAACAATTCAAAATACCACCCTGGCACAAAGTAATAGCTCTATAATTGTGTTAAACGCCTGTGAAGTGAACACACACACCACCCTATGTAAGTTTTTCTCAGATTGATGGACGTATTCATCCTTATCAGAGCTCCTTATCATCCTTCATTATTTCCAAACCAGTGGTTAAATTGGAAAAGCCCATAAGAACGCGTGAATACATGGCAGAGGTAATAAAACAGAAGGAAAGAAAAGCCATCCTCCCTTTCTCACACACACATTTTCACAATTGTGCTTTCCTTGGAAAGAAAGAAGATACTCTCAGGAGATAGTTGGAAATATTTTTGCTCCTCTGCAGCTTCATATCAGTGAGCAGCACATATAAAGGTACAGTAGGGTAAATAAATCTCGAATGAACATAACTCTTAACATGCACTTATCTCTGTATGTGTGTGTTTATACAGTTTATTACCTTCCTGCCCTCTTACAGACCACTGGTGTTGGAGAACGTGCACACTGATTTTAGTTACATACCCTGCAATTGTGGTTAGTGTGGTCTTTTATTAGCTTGTCATGTTTGGTGTCTTCTTTTAGTATCCATTGGGACATCATCCTGGAAGAGAATTTCCATATTTTTTGCAAAACATCAAAAGAAAATTTTCTTTGGGCACCACTTCTACAGACGTAAAATACATGCATTTCACATAGGAATTCAACTAATAATGTGCAATCTCACTGTAATTATGTTTTGTGGTAGATTACATATATGATGAACTCTAATTCTGGTGTCAAAGTTTTTTTTGATAGTTGATCATTAAGTGCTAAACTTTTCACACCTCAAATACTTTGTTATATTGAAAGTAGAGTGTTTTAGGTGAAATAATTATATTGTGTAAACCTTCCAACAACCCACATGTGTAAGGATTTTTCAAATGTGAAACATGGATATTATATTGTGTAGTAACACGTGAAATACATGTGGAAATTATGTTTTGTAGTAACGTGTGAAACAGATGTGGTAAAAAAGGTTGCACATGTAAAACAATTTACACATGTTGAAGGTTTTTTCATTTCTGTATTAGGGTATGTGCTGCAGTAACAAGAGGAACATGTGTGGAAATTAAATCATGTAGTAACATGTGAAAACCATGGGAAAAGCTTCATGTAAAGTATTTGTGGAGGGTATCATCACATGTGGATAGTGTGCAGTGACATGCGAAATGTTTTCCACATATGGATGGTTTTTCCACATGCATTACAAATGTTATATGATGTAGAATCATATGAAACATGCAGGAAAACATTCCAAATGTGAAGCATTGTCTTTTTTGTTGTTGAATGTGAAAGATGTGAAAAAAACAGTGGAAGTTATATTTTGTAGGAGCATGTCTTTCACATGTGGAAATTAATTGTGTTAACCTCCCCATTTGCAGCACATGTGTGAAAACTTTGCACATGTTAAATACTTTCCACATGTGGAAGGTTTTCCTAAATGCATATCACATTAGTTACATTGTGAAGCATGCAACATGTGGAAAATCGTTTCATATGTAACATGTTTGTGGAAGATTTTCCAACATGCAAAACATACATATTAACATACAGGGGTTGGACAATGAAACTGAAACACCTGCCATTTTAGTGTGGGAGGTTTTATGGCTAAATTGGACCAGCCTGGTAGCCAGTCTTCATTGATTGCACATTGCAACAGTAAGAGCAGAGTGTGAAGGTTCAATTAGCAGGGTAAGAGCACAGTTTTGCTCAAAATATTGAAATGCACACAACATTATGGGTGACATATCAGAGTTCATAAGAGGACAAATTGTTGGTGCACGTCTTGCTGGCGCATCTGTGACCAAGACAGCAAGTCTTTGTGATGTATCAAGAGCCACGGTATCCAGGGTAATGTCAGCATACCACCAAGAAGGACGAACCACATCCAACAGGATTAACTGTGGACGCAAGAGGAAGCTGTCTGAAAGGGATGTTCGGGTGCTAACCCGGATTGTATCCAAAAAACATAAAACCACGGCTGCCTAAATCACGGCAGAATTAAATGTGCACCTCAACTCTCCTGTTTCCACCAGAACTGTCCGTCGGGAGCTCCACAGGGTCAATATACACGGCCAGGCTGCTATAGCCAAACCTTTGGTCACTCATGCCAATGCCAAACGTCGGTTTCAATGGTGCAAGGAGTGCAAATCTTGGGCTGTGGACAATGTGAAACATGTATTGTTCTCTGATGAGTCCACCTTTACTGTTTTCCCCACCTCCGGGAGAGTTACGGTGTGGAGAAGCCCCAAAGAAGCGTACCATCCAGACTGTTGCATACCCAGATTGAAGCATGGGGGTGGATCAGTGATGGTTTGGGCTGCCATATCATGGCATTCCCTTGGCCCAATACTTGTGCTAGATGGGCGCTGTCACTGCCAAGGACTACCGAACCATTCTTGAGGATCATGTGCATCCAATGGTTCAAACATTGTATCCTGAAGGCGGTGCCGTGTATCAGGATGATAATGCACCAATACACACAGCAAGACTGGTGAAAGATTGGTTTGATGAACATGAAAGTGAAGTTGAACATCTCCCATGGCCTGCACAGTCATCAGATCTAAATATTATTGAGCCACTTTGGGGTGTTTTGGAGGAGCGAGTCAGGAAACGTTTTCCTCCACCAGTATCACGTAGTGACCTGGCAACTATCCTGCAAGAAGAATGGCTTAAAATCCCTCTGACCACTGTGCAGGACTTGTATATGTCATTCTCAAGACGAATTGACGCTGTATTGGCCGCCAAAGGAGGCCCTACACTATACTAATAAATTATTGTTGTATAAAACCAGGTGTTTCAGTCTCATTGTCCAACCCCTGTGTCTTATTGCATGGGGAAACATGTGAATCTCTTTTGTTTAATCAGCAAGGACTAAAGCAGATTGACATCAGATGAAAAGACGTGTGAACTGTAAACAAGCTGAAATGTAGTTCATTCTATGTTTGTATAACGGTCCACTGAATAAGGAGGGTGTTTTGACAAACTGGGACAAAGCAAAGGTCTGCTGACTGCCATCAGGTTTTTGAGGACACCTGCTTATCCATGCATCAAGCAGTGTAGGAGTGTAACCTGATAAATGCACTTAAAACAGTGATGATGGACAATGAGAGGGCGAAATCCCAGATGCCCTGGACTGTCTGCCTGCTAGGTACTATGAGAGCCTATTGATCAGACCTGGACCCGGTCAGAGATGTGGGGATGCCTGGCTCAGATACTACTAGTGGGACAGGTACTGCACAAGAGTAACTAGGATCTGTAAGGAAATATATCTACTCTTGAGCCCATTGCATTGTCCTTTTTGTTAAAGACCAGACATGTTTATTGCTTGCAATCAGCTCCCTCTGAACAAGACGGGGAAAATTTCTTCTGCAATATTGCAAACTGTCTGCCTTTTTGAAATTGATGTGACGTAATGTTTCTCTCTGAGACATTGATAGCTCTATGGCTGTGAAAACGCCCAGATCCTGTTATTGAATAGTAATAGGCTTGTCAGCCGGTGCCTCCAATTTCACAAATGGAGCAATAAATACACACAACTGAATCAGTGGAACAATAAGAATCCCTATAAAGAACAGTTGTGACTGAAAAAGAAGGAGTGGGAAAGACTGGGTGGGTGTGTGTAAAGGGATGGAGAGACAAGAGGTCGAAGTAAAATCTGGCTGCAGAAAAGAGATGAAAAGTGCATAAATGTGAGTGAGAGAGGAGCAGACGGAGAAAGATGGTGGCCCACTCTTCATTTCTGTGCCACAAGCTCTCCTGGGCATTTACGTGCTCTGTTTCCAACCTAAGTGTAATTTGAGGCCTGGATTTGATACAAAGTGTATGCAGCAGCTCTGTTCAAACCCAATCATTCACCCTGACGTGTAATCCTTTCACTCACCATCATCACGCTGCTTTGGGAATAATGAAACACACTTAAGCAATACACAGCAGTTGTACAGCTGTGAGCAGGGGGATGCATCTCGATGAGATGCCTCGTAACTCTAATGAAAGGCGTTTTGACCTGTCAGGGGAGGTAAACGATTGCCCTTCTACTGTATCTGTGAGAAACTTATTGATGGCAATATCTGGTCCAGCTGGGTGATTTGCATGGGAAATGAGGTGCACATTGCTTTTAAAAACCACAGCTCTTGGCATCAATGTGCTCAGGATGTTGTTTCCCCTTTTTCTTTCTTTTGCTCCTTTCTTGTTGTATGATGCTATTGTTTCAACGAAGAGGATTATTACAATTAATTGGTTGGCAAGACATTATTTCAAAAAGGGAAATTGGCTGTCATAATTACATAGTGAAGGGAATACTTTAACTCCCTGGAATATCAGCTTCCTGAAATAATGGAGCAGCAGCCCCCCTTTATATCCCCCTTGCCCCATTCGTGTTAGCAAGTCTGTCTGTTTCTTGTGACGGATCCATTTTCAACAGTCCCTGGCCCTGCAGCGACTGTGGTTGATTGCTGGATGGTTGGGTGGCCTTGGTGCATCTCTCACTGACTCGCCTCACTTACTGCCACCAATCTCTGGTCCTCCGGGAATGTCGATCTGCTCTTTGTCCCATTCCCACAGCTGAAATCCCTCTCAGTGTGTGTGTGTTTACACCAAGCAAAGGATAAGGTTAGGTCAATAGTTGCTCCACCAGAGTAATAACCAGAGTAGTAGAGATGATCGGCCGATTTCTAACTTGATTGGCCTGACCATTGACAAGCCATTCAGAGACTCGTTTTTATGATCAGGAATGCAATACGTTAAGTCCTACTAGGTCGCTTTGACAACACTCTTCACTGTGATGCTGATACTGAGTGAAGAAATCTCAAAGTCAGCTGTTTCATTATCAGTAAAGTGTTTAAAATTGAGTAAGAGGCACAACAAAGACCTAAGGAGATATTTAAAAGGACAAGTTTTTCTATACACTGAGACATGCCAGGACATATCTGCACAGTGCTGCCAATGTAGCAACTTAGTATTCACACCCTTATAATGACTCTTTCAAAAAATCAACCAGTGACTATTTTAGTTACTTTTCTGGTGTTATAGGAGACTTTTGAGACTTCTTAGCTCTTACTCATTCTTAGCTATTATTCTCCTTTTACACATGTACTGTAAATATGTCTGCCCATTTCTGAAGTAACGTGTCACTGCCCTCTTGCTTTCACTGCATTTATTGAGTTGGTATGGCTACTAGTCACAATATCCCCTAGGGGGCGGTTCTGAGCTAACTTCCAAATTCAGAAGCAAGTTTCAGAAAACATGGCGACAGCGAAGGAAGTCGTGACAATGTACATTGAAAAGAAACGGTAGACGGAGGTGGTTTGTGCTGCCAGTTAAAGCATTGGGCCAGTTCCATGAAAGTAGATGTTTGGCCATTTCTATCAACGTTTTCACCTTTTTTCCTTTCATTGATGGTTTATGGACTATTTTGCACCACACTACCTCCATAATTACCTCCGTGACTATCAGTGGTAATGCCACATTTTTTGTGTTTGCATGTTTACCGTTGATCATAAATGGCCCAGTGAGCAGTGGGTGTGGTCATTACCCAGCCCCAAAGCATTCACAGATGGCACAGTCTTCACACAGCAGTGGCTATGGGATTCACAGTGATTTGAAGGGAGCTGGATCTTGTGGATTAGTTCCTTTCAAACAGCTGTTCAAAAGAATGGCTCATTTTAATATTTATGTAGTTTTTAAGAACACAGACTCTGTTAATTCATACTATCCAGGATATTATCACTGGAAGGAAATATAGGGTAAGATCTGGATAGGGGCATTGTATGGTGTAGAGGTAGAGCGGTTGCTCCATATACAAATGCTATTGTCCTCAATGCAGCCGTCCTGGGTTGGATTCCCGACTTTGTGACATTTGTTACATGTCTTCCCCCCCTTCTCTCTCTGCCAATTTCCTGCCTGGTACCTGTCAATTAAGGCCACTAGTGCCAAAACAATCTTTAAAAAGATTTTGATCAAAATCTGTTATTCGTGTAAACATTATGTCCTTTGGAGGCACCAGCCACTCACATCGATTAAAGCTTGACCTATTGTTCCCCTTAGACCACTGCAAACCAGGCACTCACTTGAAGGAACAATTCAAATCAAGTCATGTAATATTTGCATATCAAACAAGCATGGCACCTGTATTGTGCTGCGCACCTCACCTTGTGCCTGTTCTCCTTGTCGCTCAGTGGAGGAGGTAAGAATGAGCTTCTGTGTGCCTCTGTATTTAACAAGCAACAAAGATGTTGGCAACACTGTGTCTGCAATTCATTCAGGCTGGGGAAGAGCGAGAGAGAGCAAGACTTTCAACACAGAAGTCTGAATAGAGTTGAGCAAAGTTGCTGTTCTGTCCTTTTGAGATTTCAACCTCTGTCATCGAACATAGTAAATTTTGGAAATGGTGACAGTCTTGGAAATCCAATAATGAATGAAAGAAATTACATTCACCTTAATATACAAACGGGGACTACTGTTGCATTGAGGCTAGTCAACTCGACAATCGCTAATAACAGAGTCTAACCTATGTAATTATTTTCTTTGTATTTTGACATATTAATAAAACAATTTTTTTACAGTAACTGCTCTATCATACAGTGGCATAATGTTGCCTCTGCTCCTGATATAAATAATTAACAACCACTCATGACTGCAAGTATTTTCCAGTGCTTATCTTAAGTCTTATTATATTATAGTTCTCAAAGAGAAATCAGAATAGGCTAAAATTAGTATAGGCAGGTGAAAGCTTTACAAACATCAGAAATCAGCAACAACATTCTGATTGGTGCATCTCTTCTGAGTAAACATGCGGTACTAAGGGTAGTGTAAAAACAAACTAAAGAACAAATTTGGGAATCATTCTATGCAGATGTTAAATTTTGAGTAAAAGCACAAAAACATAGAGCTCAGTGAGTATTTAATTCATTGATCCTTTACCTTTTTGAAAATCAAAACAGAAGTTACACAGATATTGGTGATTCAACAATCAGAGATATCAACGTACACCATTGCCAAATGATATATTTCACACCATAAATACTCAACACAGACGCAGGAAATCAGTTACCTGCCCCCCGTTTGCAGTTTGTCTCATGAAGGGACCAATTCTGACACAACAATGCTAATATAAACACATACCCACTTTGCCTCACCCCAACAGTAAATTTGTACGGTCAACATGAAAGATGCTTTTCCTTTACAAATGTCTGTGAGGAATCAGTGGGATGAGAGGAACATGACTATAATTACAAATGTTTTGGCAGGAGCACTGAGAAACATATTTCATTTTTTTCTGTGGTTAATAAAAACAATGATGGCTCAGGTATGTCACAGATGAGAGCAGAAAGTTGAACCAGAGGAACATTGATAATATGGTGATGAGGTAGTAGTCAGCAGGGTGCTGCATACTTGTTCTCCAATGGTATTTTGGCAACCTACTGTTAATAATGCTGATATTTATTATATTTACAATCCACATACAGGAACAACTTATAGTGTATGTAGGCATGGGCCGGGTACTAATGTCAGACTTTCTCCATACCATTCCTTACAGTTTAAAGTACATTTAATGAATTGCCATAGAAACTGCCAGGTTGAGCAGAGTTTCTTCAGGCTATATGGAGCATGGAGTAAAGCATTGCTGCCCCTACCCCACTTCTTGCTGCACACTACCTTTCACCTGGCCTGAAAAAAGCTACTAGGTTTTCCTAACACTTACAGAAAAGACCATATCTACTGTTTGGTAATATTTCTGGAAAACATGGACCAGCCATCATTCTTTTAGATATGGCAAGCTGTTTAAAATCAAACAATCATTTGTATTTTAAATATTTGCCAACCAACATATCTTTACTCAAGGTGAGACTCTCATACCGGCCCATGCATTTCATGTAAGTCCTGTCTTTTATTTAATATGTTGTCATATCGCAGGGAAAAATTAAGAAAAGATCAAAAGTCTTAGGATTCATTTAGACCCTCTACAAAATTCTATTTGCAAAAACCTTTTGTAATTTCTTTTTTTCCATTTTTTACTAAAATAAAGGCAAGTTAAGTATGGTTAAATTTTTTTTATCTAAATAATTTTAAATATAACTAATAAAAATTTCTCCAAAAGTTTGCTTTTAAAACATGCCTTTAAAACAATTTCAGTCAGAATTGGTCCCTGATGTATTGCACAACATTAAATTAATTTCACTTATGAATTTGACCTTTTAGAAAGGAGTTAGTTAACTGGACAGTGGCTAGTTCAAATAGGGGTGGGTAGAATGAATGAAATAGGCTTGTGTGGCCGCAACTCTTTGGTTTCTTTTGACCAATGCACCAAATAGCTATGATTGTGCCACAATTTATCACTATAGGCATTCCCTTCTAGTTTTTCTGTTCCTGTAGTTAAAAGTCAGATTTTTTGCTGAAATCTGAATTTTTTTGCATGGTGGTACACACTACTATATAACTGCGACCGCCGTCAGTCTAAATGGTTCTTGACTCCAAAGCAACCCACATGCACAAAGGGAGAAAACTGACGTCACACAGCAGCACACTGTTTATGGAAGTAAAAATGGATGTCAGCATCGGTTTTGTCATTTGTTGTTGAGCAACAAGAGCCAACAATATTATGACCACATGATAACATGACGAAGAAATGTAAGAAAAAAGAGAGCACAACTTTAAACAATGGTCTTTTGTGGAGCAGTGACTGCTACTTCTTTAGAGAAATCTGTGTGGATGCATGTTGGAGCCTGGACGAGGACCCTGATGCTTTATCCTATTTAGTACCACATATGGAAGTGGCACAATTCAGATTTTTTTGAAGGTGGGAAAATCGGAATTTGGCCATTCAGACTGCCATGAAAAAGTCAGATATGGGTCACACATGGGCAAAAAAATTGGATTTGGGTCGCATATGCCTGCTGTGTGAACATAGCCTTTGTTACAACTATGATACCTTGAAAGCGTGGTATTTTTACTCAAGCCAAAACTCCAATACTGGCGCTGTCTTTTTGCAGGAAAGAAAGTTGAAATTATCCAGACTTCTGTTTGCAAAATACACTTTAACCATTTCTTCTATTGTACTGCAATTTAATTAAAATAAGTGTAAATGAAATCTGATTGTATGGATTTTCATCTAAAAGATTTAGAATACGCTTACTCTAAACACATGCCCTTAGCATAATTTCAGTCAGAATTGGTCCCTGCTGTATTGCACAACAGTAAAACAACTTAAATTTCACCTTCCACAGAAGTGTTCGTTAATTGGGTAGTTCAAGTAGGGAGGTGTAGGATGATCTGGGGAGTAGTGGTTCTCCATTAAGTGGCCATTCAGGCAGCTGCTGACCGCTCGATTGCTACTAGCCTTTGATATCACAAGCGTAGCCGCAACTCTAACCTATGCAATGTCAGGGATTCCTTTGATCACAGTATCATATTGTTGTGACATAGCCACACTTTATCTCTACAGCAATATAAGCATTCCCTTCCGGCACATTCCTCTGCATGTGGAGGGTGGCGGACGGCACTGAAGCATTACTCACACTTAGCGTAATGGACCTTAACACAGGGAGAAGCAGGAGAATCATCCCCACACCAGGGATCACACCTTGTACAGACACACTGTTGCCCTTTGAGGCGTGCACACTTTGGTTCTTGCATAGCTGTTCACATGTGCATGATCGGGCGCACGAGATGCCGGCGGGAAAGGTGTTATTCTGCACCGGCCACTGTGTCAACATGAGGTCAAGAAGTGGTCCACGTGTTCATTGTACTCCTGGTGCAGAGGCTGCACAGTCAACAGCCCCCCCACTAGGTAAAAATAAACCCAGTGTGAAGCGCAGCTCCTGCTTTGCAACTGCCATTCACCTCCATTCAGTTGAAGCCCCATAAATACAGGCACAGCTATTGAAAGATGGGAGGTGTCTAAAATGGTGAGAGCAGATGCCGGACACCTTGCTCCCTCTGACTTAAAGAGCCCAAAATAGAGTGGTTGACATATAGGCCTCTGATTGTTTGAACAAGGAATCTCATGGACTTCCGCCACTCGGCATAAATCCTTTGAAACTTCCACACCGAACCCGCTGATTATCTTTCACCTAGGCTCAATCCGATCATCTATTTGCATGTCAAGAAGCAATTTCCATAGACTTAACCGACAGCTGAATTTGGGGGTTTAGTGCTTGAGAAGCACCAACACAAACTTCTTCACAAGGGGAAAAATATGAGTGTACAACAGGGAACAAGTGGTGTCTCGCACAGGTGAAACTGACATATGAACAGGCATGGTCTTTAGGCAACAGCAGCAAAGAAAAGCACATGAAATATAGAAAATGCAACTTGGCTTCCCCGCAGCTCCCCTTATTGCTGAATTACTACATAAGACTATTTTACCTGCCTATGCTAGGTTGGTTAAACATGGATTCAGGGAGTTTTCCAGTCTGAGAAGGATCCACTAAGATCACACTGCTTACTGCTCAGGAGAGGTATTTTATCCATGGACATTTAACCGATAAGAATTATCGTTTAGGTAACAATTTTCCTCTTTTCTCTCTCTCTTGTTTTTTTTTATTTTTTACAATTTTTCTTTTTTGCAGGAGGAGAGCAAGAGAAAATGGTTACCAAGTTCGTCAGATTACGAACTGTACACTCAGCTTTCCAAATAGTAATTATTTACATGTCCTGGTTAAGTCCAAACAAAAAACAACAACACGAGCCTGCTTATGGTTGTTGACACCTTTGCTTTCTTCAGAACATTTTTTAGGAACTTCCTACTTGTTCTGAAGATGCAAAGGGGCAGAAAGGTCCTTCATATACAGCATGACCACTGATAATTACAAAAGAAAGTTATTACTGTACATAATATTTATTATATATTTTAAATTAATCTGGATCATTTTATATTTATACTACTAACCAAGTTTTTCACTTGTTTTTTTTTATTTTTTATTTAAAGTCCCAAAGATCCACAAAGAGGAGATGTCAGTTTCTGCTTTGCAAACTACATGGCTGGTTCTGTCTCCTGAGAACCCTCAGCCATGATTCAAATCACTCTCTGTCTTTTTATTGCAGCCCCTCGCCTCCAATCAGACCTTGGCCTCAAGCATCTCCAGGAAGAGTTTGTGCATGGGCACCTTGCCTTGCACCTTAATGCTGTAAAAGTGCTGCACAGCCTTAGTTGCAGTCTGCCTCAGCAGGGGCAACGTCATGAGCAGTTTTCCAGCCCGTCGCGGGTCCTCCTGATGCTGGCTGCTCTCGTAGTCCTGAAGGGCCTCATGGAGAGCGTCCTGCAGCTTCTGGACTGCCTCCATGTCCTCTATGTGCATGGAGTCTGCTGGGACAAGAGAAAAGATAGATTTTCAAATCCTAAAATACGGAAGAACTGAAAATAGAAATATAATTGTGAACACTACCATAGCAGACCCAATACTGTCAACTGGACAAGTTACAAGTATCAAGGTATAGTCAAGCACAAGATTATTCATATTGCTGGCTGAACTTAGATATGAAGTTAATTCCGTATAACCAAGAAGTTTGTTTCTGATAGGAAATGAGACGGGCATCTCTCAGAAGATAACAATGTAAAATAAGTATTAAATGTAAAAAAACAAATTCAACAGTTTTTATTAGTTTTTTTTTTTCATTGGATAAAATAAGGGTACTACATTTTTTTCTATTGCTTATCAGAAAGGGAAAATCAGATATTTGGGAAAAACAGACCAGCAGACTGTCCTGTTGAAAATATAATAAAATAATAAAATATCGCTGTTTTAAAACTACAGCTGGCTACCTAATAGCGGTTGGTTATAAATGTGTAACTTAATAAACAGCAGAATTACAAAATGTATAATGTTCTGCAAATTATATTTAAAAACTACTTGTACATGTTTATTGCATATTTTTGTTTAAGGTTGTATATAAACAAAATAGTAACAAATAAATGGTATAGAATAAAATTACTATCACTGGATTGTGGTTACATTTTATACTAGCAGCAGCTGGAGGAGCTACAGAAAGCTGTAGTCGGGTGGGAGAATCTGTTCACAGGACAACTACTGCTTATACACCCCCACCAATCTGGCCTGTTGAAAGAAAGCCTCAAGAAGTCCAGGTTGCAGTTTGCCCCAGGCTTTGTAAGGAACACAGCACACATGTAAAAGAAGGTGTTCCGGTCCCACAGTGAGTCATTGTGGTGTCAGCATCATGCTGTAGGGATGCTTTTTTAGCAGGGAAAGGAGAGCTGGTCAAAGTTGATGTAAAGATGGATGAAGATAAATACAGGGCAATCCTCTAATAAAGCCTTCTAGAAGAAGCAGAAGACTTGAGACTGAGGCAGAGGTTTATCTTCCAGTAGGACAACGACCTCAAACATTTAGCCCGAGTTACAATGAAATAGATTAGTTTAAAGCATATTCATGGGTTAGAATGGTCTACTCAAGGTTCAGACCTAAGTCCAAATAAAAATGTGTGGCAAAGCTTGAAAAGTGAAGTTTTAAGACATTAGGGTTAGAACTTTTTTTTGCAAAAAGGAATGAGAAAAATGTAAATCTGAAGATGTCCAAAGCTGGTTAAAGCATATTTGAAGCTATGGATAAGGTGAAAGGTGGTTCAAAGGATTGCGTCAATGGAACAAATGCGGTTGAATACAAAAGCATGCCACACTTTTTAGATTTGTATTTGTAAAAAGTTTGAAAACATTAAATCATTTTACTTACAAATTCACAATTATGCACAACATGGTGTTAGTCCCAACGATTTATTAAAGTTTTGGGTTGTAGTGTGACAAAATGTGAACAAAGGTTAAGGGGATTAAAACTTACAAAATAACAAAATAAAATAAAAAAGAAGAAACCACAACTTTTATGTAGTTTTTATATTTTTGTTCTTTGACCAAATAGGTGGAGTACCCATTTAGGCCTTAACCAGTGTGAATGAAAATCAGTGTTGTCCTTTTGTTAAAAGTGACATGAATTCAAGCCAATCTGTGGTGGGAGTCCACATTAAAGACCTCAGTGTCCCAAAGGAAAGGTTGGTTCCAAGCAATGAAAAAGGCCAGCTCCACTTTCACTACACTACAAATCTACAGTCATATTCAATAAATTAGAATATGTGTTGCAATGAGGATTGTTTGTCAGAGTATTTTTTGAAAATAATCTTTAAGCAGGTATAAAACATACCTTTCAAAAATACTAATTTACTGAATGGGTCTGTATATGAAATTTGACATTGTTCTTCCATTCAGTGGAAGCCTAAATCTTTGATCATTCATTTTTTGTAAAGTATGCCTTTCTTTTTACTGCACTGCAAACCTTTTTGGGGTTTTTCTTGACTCTTAATACTCAAATCTCTTCCACATCCTGAAACGTTTTGGAGAAATCTGCAGTCTCAGCCAGGCTTCCCTCTGGTATTTCTCACATCTGTAATGTTACGCTACACTTTTTTTTTTTACTGATTCGACTGCCCTTCGTGTTACCATCCCCCTCTTCCATTTTCAGCTTTTATTCTGGGCCCCCAGCTTTTGTGTTCCATCTCCTCTCTCCCTGGGAGGGTCCGGGGTGGCACTCTCCCTCACTGGTTAACTGGCACCTCGCACTCGGGAGACAGCGTGTCATTGGCCGCCTGACTCGTCTCACCTTGGCAGCGCATATTTTACCGCGCGGGACAGTAAAAGGCAAAACAGATTTAAGGCTTCGCCCCAGATTCATTGACTGGAACAACTGTATTCCCAAGACCTTGAGACATTTCTCACCCTGACGGTTTTCAAATCCACAGTGGTAAAATGAAGTAGGTCGTTTTTGTAAAGTGAACGTGGGAGGGGCTGTGTGGTGAGAACAAAAGCCAAAAAGAGGAAAACAAATTACAGATGAGGATGTGATGGGACATGATTAGAATTATCAGTTTTTTTGTTTTTGTTTTTATAGAAATCGTTTGTTTTAACATATCAATCCAATGTTTTGTTCTGTTTTTACACCTTCACAGACACATTTCTGTGATAAAGCAGCTTTAATGAAATGTTTTACAGCGGGGAGAAAATAAAAAGAGGGATGGAGACATCTCAACAGATGGGAACGAAAAGAGGGCAGCGTCCATGGCGCTCTGTTCAGTGGAGGAGGGGGTGGAATAAAAAACAACTTTGAAGAAACAATTTCCCTGCAATCCATCAGTGAGCCCACGTCAGTCGAATTGATAAACTGCTAATTACAAAATCAATCGCTATGAATTTTCACAGCTGTCAGACAGAGGGGTTCCCGGGAGAGCGATCTCCCAGAGACCTTGTTCCTCCTCCTCTTCTTTCCCCCATCCCCCATCTCTGCCCCCCCCCCCCCCCCCCCCCCCCCCCCTACCTGCCTTCCAAAAGCTCTGTTGTCTGAAAGCAAAGTCCCTGCATCAGCATTTTCATTTTCAGCCCAGGACGAAACAAGGGAAAGGGGCCCGGTGACCCAGGCGCACATTGATCAGAGCGGGACAGGTCCTGCCTCCTCAAAAGGCGCCTTGTCAATAGCAGCATGCAGCCTTCACATTAGAACAAACGAGGCCCACCGCTCTCTGATATTCATTGCATTCGACTTAACACGTTTTATTGACAGCCCCCATGCTCCTAATGAAATGCTAAATTTACCTCACATGGCTGTTGTGCCCTGCAGCTACTCTTATGGAGATGGAGAAAGAGGAGGGGGCGCAGGAGAAATACCAAAGCATGGAAGGTGTTAAATTACAAAATAAAATCATTCTATCATTTTTTTTTTTTACATATGCAGGCCTTGTCTTCTCTCCATCCCTTTATCTTATGCTCCAAACTAAAGGTTAGTCTTAAAACTCCAGAAAAATTGCATTTCTGAAAATGCAATAGGCAGCCGTGGAGTGCTCTTGGTCCTTATATTTTGCATATTCTAAACACACAATGTACAATTATATAATTAAAAGCCATCATACTTGTAAGCAGTTTTCTTTTATCTCAGGAAACTATTATTTTAATAATAATAATAATACAACTTGTGGAATTAAACAATAACTGTTTAAGAACAAAACAATAAAAAAACATCACATTGGTTTTTAATTTTCTTGAAATTTTGAAATGGGCCATGTAAACATACTAAAAATGATAAACCATATGCCAAAACATATATACAAAACAATAATACTTCCACAAGACTATTATATTATTATATAAACAAATGTTTAGTGCTCTTTAAAATCACATGTGTATTAAAGTAAATAAAAACTCTTTATGTATGTAGATATAGAGAACTGCCATAGTAAATAAATAATTATATTCATATTTTATTGCAGAAACATAATCTCTTACTGAAAAATCCAACGTTTAATTTAAGTAAATTTATTCTTTTTAATGTTAAATCCCACATTAGATAAATCCCAAATCATTCCCATAAAATCGGTGAACTGAAGCATTATGGTAAGCTGTATTTCATTTTTTTAAATTTATTAGAGTGTTAAGGAACTTTATATAAGTAATTTGTGGTTTGCTGTTTCTATGGGGTATACATATAGTTTGACACAGACCCGTTTATTTTAGCTGTTCCTCAAAATGGGTAAAACAAGAGAGCATGCCAGTTGGGAAACCACAAGAAAAGGCTATTTGCCTAAACTTGCCCATTTTTTTAATTCTATTTTTTATTATTGTATGTTTATGAACTTTGTCTATTTTATTTTTATTTAAAAAGAATACATTGCCCATAAACTAATGGAGGTAAAAAAAGACAACAAAACTAACTACAGCAATAAATTAAATTAATAAACAAATATAAATATTAAATTAATGTATTATCTTTAACTCAACCACAGGTTTTGATTGGACTGTGTGCTCAACCTTTCCCACCTGAGTTGGCGAGAGCAATGGCTTTCAGGGTCACAAACTCCTCCTTCTCCACCTTGAGCTTCTTGTACTTGCGCACCAGCTGCAAGATGGAGACATAGAGGTCGAGCAGTCCTGTCAGCCGTGAGTGCTCTTCGTCCATGATGTAGTCCTCGGCGTACACGAGCTCATCCTCGTATGGCAACGAGCGGAACACGATGCTGAGGATGAGGATTTCCATCCAGGCGCTCTGCAGTAGGCTCATCTGGTCTCCCAGAGAGAGGGTGGAGAAGCCTGGATGAGAAGACAGAAATTGTGTGAGGGCAACGTGATAACGTGAGAACCAATGAGACAAAAAGAAAAGAAATGTTTGCATTTAAAACAGGCAACTGAGTCTAATAAATTTAGCAATATGAAAACCAGAACCAGGCTGATCAGTAAAACAAACAATCTGTCCAGCCACAGTGGCATGGAGTATACACTGAGGGACATGCGCTTAATCTTAAACGCACAGTGGAAGGTCCTCTTTGAAGTGGGCTTTACTGTAAGTGAGGACAGTAAATCAGTGCAAAGGTCTGAGGTACACAAAGCCATGTAGTTAACCCTTGTATCCTGCCCCTCTTCTATTGGTGTTAGGGGGATTAACACAGAGGCACATTCATATTGGAAGAGTTGAGGACATGACATGCACGCTGTAACAGGAGGAGGAGATGAGGGGACGCACACACAAACGCAAACACACAAAACGTGTCAACCAAGAAAACAGAGACGTGCACATTGAGATCATGACATCTATATGTATGCACATAAATCCAAATACATAAAAAGGCACCCATAGCACTGGGATCAGGAGGTTCAAGCCAGGCCTAAAGACTTGCTAAAACCCAGAGTCTCGTCTGCAGCAGCTGGATGATCTGAAATTGGCATGGGAACATCAAACTGCTGTCATTTCCTTCCAGACACCTCTACATATGCTCAGAATAGAACATCAAATAAAACAAGCCGCTAAATCCCCCTCAAATGAGCTCTGAGAAATTCAAACAAAAGAGTCAAGGCAAGTATGACAGGAAGAAAGTAAGGGGCTTATATAGTGTATATGTTTTTATTTTCATAACTATGAATTAACACATGTGGAATTATATACTGAACAAAGAAGTGTGAAACAACTGAAAATATATCTTATATTCTAGGTTCTTCAAAGTAGCCACCTTTTGTGTTGATTACTGCTCCTCACACTCTTGGCATTCTGTTGATGAGCTTCAAGAAGTAGTCACCTGAAATGGTTTTCACTTCACAGGTGTGCCCTGTCAGGTTTAATAAGTGAGTTTTCAAGCCTTATAAATGGGGTTGGGGCCATCAGTTGTGTTGTGCAGGAGGTGGATACAGTACACAGCTGATAGTCCTACTAAATAGACTGTTAGAATTTGTATAATGGCAAGAAAAAAGCAGTTAAGTAAAAAAAAAAGAGTGGCCATCATTACTTTAAGAAATGAAGGTCAGTCAGTCAGTCCGAACAATTGGGAAAACTTTGAAAGTGTCCCCAAGTGCAGTCGCAAAAACCATCAAGCTCTATAAAGAAACTGGCTCACATGAGGACTGCCCCAGGAAAGGAAGACCAAGAGTCACCTCTGCTGCGGACGATAAGTTCATTCGAGTCACCAGCCTCAGAAATCGCAGGTTAACAGCAGCTCAGATTAGAGAACAGGTCAATGCCACACAGAGTTCTAGCAGCAGACAGATCTCTAGAACAACTGTTAAGAGGAGACTGTGTGAATCAGGCCTTCATGGTAAAATAGCTGCTAGGAAACCACTGCTGAGGACAGGCAACAAGCAGAAGAGACTTGTTTGGGCTAAAGAACACAAAGAATGGACATTAGACCAGTGGAAATCTGTGCTTTGGTCTGATGAGTCCAAGTTTGAGATCTTTGGTTCCAACCACGGTGTCTTTGTACGGCGCAGAAGAGGTGAACGGATGGACTCTACATGCCTGGTTCCCACTGGGAAGCATGGAGGAGGAGGTGTGATGGTGTGGGGGTGCTTTGCTGGTGACACTGTTGGGGATTTATTCAAAATTGAAGGCATACTGAACCAACATGGCTACCACAGCATCTTGCAGCGACATGCTATTCCATCCAGTTTGCGTTTAGTTGGACCATCATTTATTTTTCAACAGGACAATGACCCCAAACACACCTCCAGGCTGTGTAAGGGCTATTTGACCAAGAAGGAGAGTGATGGGGTGCTGCGCCAGATGACCTGGCCTCCACAGTCACCAGACCTGAACCTAATCGAGATGGTTTGGGGTGAGCTGGACCGCAGAGTGAAGGCAAAAGGGCAAACAAGTGCTAAGCATCTCTGGGAACTCCTTCAAGACTGTTGGAAAACCATTTCAGGTGACTACCTCTTGAAGCTCATCAACAGAGTGCCAAGAGTGTGAGGAGCAGTAATCAAAGCAAAAGGTGGCTACTTTGAAGAACCTAGAATATAAGACATATTTTCAGTTGTTTCACACGTTTTTGTTCAGTATATAATTCCACATGTGTTAATTCATAGTTTTGATGCCTTCAGTGTGAAGCTACAATATTCATAGTCATGAAAATAAAGAAAACTCTTTGAATGAGAAGGTGTGTCCAAACTTTTGGTCTGTACTGTATATTTTTACTTTTTTACTAATAAAAACTTGAAAAGTTTGGAAGGCATTTTTATTCAGCCCCACTGAGTCAATGCTTCAGAGAACCACCTTAACTGTACTAATCAGGAGCAAGTCTTATCAAATATGTCCCTACTAGCTTTCCACATTCAGTGAGTGAACTTTTTGCTGATCCTTTGTTGCAAAATGGCTCATGTTCAGTCAGTTTGGATGGAGTGCATCTGTGAACATCAATGAACAAGTCTGTTTATGGATTCACAGTTAGATTTAAGCCTGGACTTTGACTAGGCCGTTCTAACACATGAATATGCTTTAATCTGAACCCTCCCAATGTAGCCCAATGTAGCTCTTTTCCTCCAGGATTACCCTCTATTTAGGTCCACCCATCTTCTTACCAACTCTGATCAGCTTTTCTGTCCCTGCTGAAGAAGAGCATCCCCACAGCATGATACTGCCACCACTATGTTTCACCATGGGGGAGGTTTATGTTTAGTGTTTTCCTACATCTATATCAGTTTGCATGTAGGCCAAAACTTATTTACTCATCTGACCAGAGCACTTTCTTCCACATGTTTGCTGTGTCTTGTAGGGAGTGCTTGTGGAAAATTTTAAAATGAGACTTCTTGAGGCTTTCTTTCAACAATGGCTATGTTCTTGCCCCTATTCCATAAAGACATGTTGCCAAACAGTTGCTCTGTCAACAGGTTCTCCAATCTAAGCAGTGGATCTCTAAAGAGATCTCTAAAGAGGCCTCCAGAGTTACCTTAGGGTCTTTTGACAGCTTCTCTGACTAACGCTAAACCGTGCAACTATGCTTCTTCCACCTCACGATTATAATGTACTTTGTGCAGGTATATCACAAAAAATCACAGCTAAATACAGTGAAATTTGGTGACGTACTGATTTGAAAAAAAATGTGAACAGTTTTTAAAGTTCTTAATATTTTTGCAAGGCACTGTAAGGATTTTTCCCTTTTTCCTCACAATTTAGTTGTCAATAAACTGCACGGGCTCCCAAAGCACTCCCTACATAGCCCACCTCCCCTCCTCCAGCTTGGCGTTCCTGCAGGGTGCTTATTCTGAGAGCATATTAGGCTCCCCAGCACTGCCCCTGATTGCTTTTACACGTTTGCTTGTGCCACAGTACCCGCCACAATGTGATTAACAGGCAATAGATTACTGTATTGACCAGGGAGCGTGCATCAAACATTTTCTCTTGAATATAAATGGTCTTATGATAGTGTAGCCACAAGCCCGATGTTTATCTCCCCCCTGCCAGGACACCGCAGCCACTCACAACACATGAAGCTGGAGAAAGCCAAAAATGAAGTGGCATGAAAGCAAGTGAAAAGGAAACAGGGCAGAGGGAGAGACAAACAGGAAAAGAAAGGGAAGCAGGAAGAGTAGTACCTGAGTGTTCAATTTCCCTTATCGTGGTGATGACCACGGCAGGGGAAGAGCTGCAGGATACATTAATTAGCAGATTGTGATCAGAATGTGAGGGCCCTCACATTTTGAAGGGGAATCAATAGTGGGTAGAAAGGAGCGCAAACTGAAAGGTGCTAGAACGGCCCGATCCCAAATTAGAGCCAACAAAGCGGACTGCCGAAAGCACTCAAAACACTTGACTATTATCAGTAAAGGCAATAAACCATATTTTCTAGCGGCGTGTGCCATTACACTTATCCAAGCGCATCTTAAAATGCTTTGTTGTGTTATTTCCTTGTCTGCATACATAGCCATTAAGTCGGACAGAATGTGGACTGGCCGAAGAGAAATTGTCATGCGAGCACGGACGTGGTTCTGATTGCTGCATCAGGTTGGCATCACAATCACAGGCGAGGCTTTGTGTAGCCTTTTAATGCCAAGGAGTACTGAAGCGGAACTAAAGCGCTGCTCCCGCTATGACAGCTCGCATGACGGCCCTGTTCAGGGCTCGCTGGAGTGGCTTTAGAGTTGTTCTGATACAACCGACACCTCTCAGCCATATGCAAACTTGCATCCCAGCAGCCTGCAATTACCTTTGACGCTAAAAGTCCTTGAATTTAATACAGTGTTGTGAGATGGAGAGGTAGTGTTTTTCCCCGCTCCATCCCCTCTCCTCAAAGCCTAAATTATCGCTCCAAATGGGATCTTGTGTCGTTGCCTCGCCTTTTTCCACTCAATTTAATCGAGTAATGAAGTGACTTCCCGACTCCACAGGTCACGCCGCGCTCCGGCCGCCGCACTCTGAAGGTGGCCCGGTTAAGTGCCGTCGGAGTGGCTGATTTCCCCTAATGAAATATCAATATTTACATCTTCATTTCCAGCCCACTGCCTTGGCGGAGTTTGACCAAACATGACACAATATTGACCAAATCAGAGGAGCCTGTCTGTGCACATGAAGGGCCTTTTCCACTCCACAGCTGAATGCACCGGCAGGTTTCTGTCTGGGATTCTTCGCAGCGATAATTACTACACACTTTTCTTTGTTCACTTGGATTTGAGCACACCCACCAAATAAGGATTGAAGAACTATGGGTTTTCTCACTAAACTGCTAAATGAAATTACTTAATATTAGGTCCAAAATACAAGAAATAAATATTTTTTAATCTCTTGGATGTTTTTGATAAACCTCCATCCATCATCCATTCAACTCTGACCAGTTTCCCATTTCTCTAATAAATAAAAGCAACCCCACAGCATATTGCTGCCACCACCATGCTTTACTGGGAGAATGGGGTGGTCAGGCTGATGTGTTGTGTTAGTCTTCCATCATACATAGCATTTTTCATAAATGCCAAAAAGTTAAATGTTGGTCTCTTCTGACCAGATCCCCTTCTTCTAAATGCTACATGGAGAATCATATTGCAACTCTTAAAGACGACCCATATCAGCATTTCTGAAAATGAAATTAATCTAGAAAGAAAAGATAAAATAAATTATTGTCCCAAAAATAAAACCAAGACTGAAAAACCATCATCTCTCTCTTTATCTTCCCAAAAGCCTTTAGCTGTGAGCAGGAGGGGGCAGCCCAAACCCACAGACGGCCGTTTCAAACCCCTAGCAGAGATTAATCAGAGCACTGTTTCATCTGCCGGGGAACAGGATGGTCCAAAATTAAATGCTGGAGATTTCTGTTGAGCTGGAGTTCATATTCTATTAATTTATTATTGTTTCTTTCTCCCCGAGGGCCATTAGCGCAAGTAATAAAAAGAGATGTAATTACGAGGCATGGCGGTCCCTTCCAGCTGCAGCCCCCTCGTAACTCACCCTCAATCAGACAACACAGCAGCCAAAGAGGGGGGAGAGCAAAGAAGACAAAAACATAGCAAGAGAGAGAGAAATGAGGGATAAAAGAGAAGAGAAGATATGGGGCAGAGAGAAGGGAGATAAGCAAGAAAGAGGACCAAAGCATTAGTGCAAAAAGGAAGTGTGAGATAGAAAGGGGGGAAGGAGAGCAATTCTGGCTGGACATTGGCTGATCTATCACGGCCAGCTATCAGAAGGACAAGCAGGCCCTGAAGACTTCTGCCCGGCGGCAATCTCACCTCAGCGAAGTCAAGTGCTCTCCGGGCACCAGTTAAAGTAAAACTGTGCCCAAGCAGGACCCGAGAGGTTCAGCACCCCTTTCATTCTAATGTCAAACTGGTCCCAGTGATCATATCGCCATCAGCCTGTTTCTGTATCAAAGCTCTTCTTTGTCTGATCAAAAGACAATAGAAAAAAAGCAGGAAATAGATGCACCTCTGATCTGTGTGGAGTTGTTTTAATTCTGAAGCACAATTATTGTTTTTGTTCTTTGGACATGCAGAATATAATTCGTCTTTAATCTACATGACCCCATGAGAGGAATCCAATCAATAACAGCTTGGTAATAACTTGCTGTGCTCAACATAAATATTTTAACCAGAAATCCAGCAGCATGTATGACTCATACAGTTGGATCTGCTGGAGGCTCTTACTCCACCTTGATTTGATGACATGAAGGTTGTTTTATATAGAACACAATCATGTCAAAACTAAATGACTTGGTGAAGAAAAGGTTTAGGGAAAAACCGATAAGGACAATGTGGTTCATGTTTTAGGAAAGAACTATCCAACTATCCAGTGGCAGGTTATCAGTATCATGGCATAAGGTGGAATACTCTATGTAACAGGCACTTGAAAACAACTCAAAAGTCTAATGGTATTTTATTTGAGATTTTTGCTTAAATCTACAGGGCATACAAAATGTATATAGAAGCATATTTTGATGTTATAACAGCTCTAAATATTGGGTCTATCAACATGGCCAATCTTGACTTGGCAATAATGGTGCACTATTTTTTCCCAAAAGTGGCCAAAATCTGTCAGACTGATGGTATCTCCTGTACTCAATCCGCTTCAGCTCACCCTACTGATTTTCCACTGGATTCTGGTCTGTGCTCTGACTGGGCCATTCTAAAACTTACATTTTCTTCTGATGAACTCAATCTATTGTTGATTTGGATGCATGCTTTGGATTGCTGCTGTACTGAATGATGGAGTTCCTCATTTTCAGCTGACCGGTATTTATTGTTTATATTTTCAGCCTTTAATTAAGACAAAAACCACAAAGCATTATGCTGCTACTACCAGGCTTCACTGTGGGTATAGTGTTGTGCAGTATTGCTTTTAAACCAAATATACCAAAAGGTTCTAGTTTTTGGCACATTTTAAGTGTTAACTGGTAAATATTGCAATGACAACAGTTGCAATAAATCCACATTTTCATCACTCCTGTTTTTCTCATGTGTGCGTCCAACACTATGTGACCATTAGCATCATAGACACTGTGTCAGGTGTAGACGTTTGCTGCAGGGAGACTCAGTCTAAAAGGCTGAATGTCTTATTGGCAGGCATACTGTGTTTTCATGACACGCTGTGTATACTGGCCCAATGTTATTGCATTCCAAACTGTCTTGTAATTTTAACACGGCGACATCTTCACAATATATTTAGCAGCCTGACCCATAGTCCGGGCATGTAAAGAATACAGGAGATTGTTGTCAAATGATGCATTGCAGAGTGACGTTGCACAATTTAAGCAAAATATTTAACCACGATACTATTGCTGCAAATTGCGACAATGTCATCGATTATTACTAATCCTTATTTTCAACCCCTTTTCTTTTTGCCAGTACATGATCCTCCCATCACTCACAATGAGTGTGGGCAGTTAAGGGAAGTTAGAGTGCTTCTAACTAGCTAATATATATCATAGATATGCAAACTCTTAATGCCTCACAATTGAAATATTACATCTTGTGAAATATCGTATCCAAGCAGTACATTGCTATTGTGATATTGCGCACACCGATACTGCATTGACGTCTGTGATTTAATGAAATGTGCAGCTCTTTTAGAGAGGCCGTTCTTGTAAAATAAATGCCTTGGAGGTAGTAAATACATTGTGGCACGAATGGAGAACGTTCACCATTTCTGTCATCGTCTTGAACCTCTGCTTCATTCCTTTTGCTGATAGTAAATGAGCTTTGCTGCGCCACACTATCCCCACGATTAGAAGTTGTATTGCTCTGTTTATTGCATTAGGGTACGCATCTGCATGCTCCCTGATGAAATCACAACAGAAAACAAACAGAAGGCTCTATTATATACATCTGCATATCTGACTTTGAGCATGGCCCTTTAAGGTGGAAAAAGTTCTGAAATTGTTTATCCTGGTCTTATTTTTTACACCATAAAAATAAAAACCTGGCATTTTAATAGGAATGTGAAGATTTTTATATCCACTGTATGTATCAAAATTAAAATAAATGTTAGAAATAAAATTTTTATAACATTAATACTTGCAGCAATAGGGATAAATGATGCTTTTCTGTCTTGAGTGAAACCAGTTAGATCATGTTATACATTGTTTTTTAACATCTTTGTGTAAATACACTGATGCTGTTCAAACAAGGTGTTTTTACTTAAGGTTATCAAACAAAGAAAATCTTATACAACCAGCACATTATCCTAATGTAGGTAGCTAGGGAATGGGTGATTTGACAAGCAGTATTTGAACGTTACGAGGCTGAGAAACATTAGATACAGTAATCCCCTTGTTTTAATCTGCAACCTATGACCCCTCTGACCCCATCAGAGTCTTTAGCCATCCCTTGGGTCTCCCCTGGTCAATACTGACTTTACAAATCTCTGTTTAGCTGCAAAGACGCGACGAATCAAGCTTTAATTATGGCCATAATTACATATAATTTATCTTTGCTGCCATCAAGCAACATTGCTTAATGAGGGATGGCGCTCTGAAAATGATCACTTCAAGGCACATCAGTAGACAAGACTGAGTGTCTTTTACATAAAAAGAGATCAAGAAATAAGTACACAAATTTAACAAAATTGTTATAATTTTTACATTACTCAAAATTGATCAACTAAATAAAAAAACTGCTTCTTAAAATCTTTTTCACCTGCATGGCAAACATCCCATTCCTGATCCTGCCTATTCCTCATACACCACCCATCTCAATCTTCCTCAAGTTTTCTCCAGCTTTTCTGCCTGGGTTCAACCCTCAGCATCCACCTGATTGCTCAATCTATCTTTATCCCTCATGCCGAAGCCTACGTCAGAGGGTAAATTGAATATACTAAGAGCTGTCTGTTGGTATCTATATTTAATAAAGTGCACTGATGAGGTGCTGATTTATTGCTGGGCAGTATTCACACTCTATTACAAGGAGATTACACAGCCTGAGTGGGATCAGGCTGGCAACACAAGTAAGTAGATTTCAGAATTTAATGGCAAAGCGAAAAGGGGAACCCTGATGTATGGGGGGTGGGGTGTTGCTGGAAGAGGGAGGGTGATTATGGTGCAAACACGACAACATACAAGAAGGTGTGATCTTCTTTCGACATTGCTGCCTTTGTGTTAACAAGTAAGAGAGCATCTACTTGTCTGTCAAACGCAGGTATGATGAGCAGAGATTCAATAAAGCACAGATAATGAATAATGAATATTCCCAAAACACCAGTGATAAATAAAGCAATGCAGTCTGATTCATCACCTTTTTCAGGCCTAAATCTCATAAAACAAATCCAGAAACCCTGTATGTTAAGAATTAAGGGATTCATTTCTAAGTAACTGATAAAAACAGATACAGTCCCTTGCAAAAGCATACATACCCTCTGAGCGCTTTCACACCTCAATGTATTTTATTGGGAGTTCATATAATTAACCAAAACAAAGTGTCATACAATTCTGAAGTGGACTTTAAATTTTTTCCACAAAAAATCAGAAAGTGTGAAGTCCAAATATCACAGAAAGGACTTTTGAGGTATGTCACCAGCTTTGTACATCTGAACATTGACATTTCTGCTTATTCTGTTTTGCAAAACAGATCAAGCCATTGATCTCAGCATTCCACTCTATCTCTGGCTGTATGTTTAGAGTGGTGGTCCAGCTGGAAAGACAATCTCCACCTCAGACTCAATACTTTACCAGCTTACAGGTTGTCTCTCAGGATTGCCCTGTATTTAGCTTTATCCATATTCCCATTATCTGACCAGTTTTCCTGTCCCCACTGAACAAAAGCATTCCCACATGAAGATGCTGTCGTCATCATGTTTCAACATGTATATGGTGTGTCTAGGGTAATGTGCAATATTAGTTTTCCACGACACAAACTTTAACATAGACAGGAGAACCTTCGTTTATGTTATTTTCAAACGCTGGATTTGTTAAAGTTTATCAATATTAGCTGTCCTATCAAGATTATTTTACAACACAACCCATATTTAATTAAATACTTTGAGGTTTTTGATTTTAATGTGAAATAATGTGAAAACAATTAAGTTATATAATTATTTTTGCACGGCACAGTATGCTTTTTTATATTGATTTTTGTAAATGTCAAAGTTTTGCATCTAGAACTCCCAGGTGGAACAACAAGCACCTCTTGTATAAAAGGCTTACACGCCAGTTTTCACATGGCATTACCACTGCAGGGGGGAGGCATCTAGGATAGTCACACTCTCAAGGCCGAAATGTGTCAGGGTGGTGGTGGAGGCTTTAGTGCGCAGAAGCTGTGAGTATACTTAGGTCCTCTGTAAAACTCCTTGACAGAGTGGGATTCAGCTTTACGTGATGGAAAAAGGCCAAAGGGGGTATACAGTATACTGCAATGTGTGTGAAGGTTGTTAGTACCTTAGGAGCAACAACCCATCTGTCAGCATCCCTGTAATACTGCTCTTCCTAATGACCCTGAACTCCTTCCTCAGGCAGCTTAGGACCATGCTTCGTGGTACTATTTGGGGAGGAGACTGAAGTGTCCGAAAGTTCTATTGTGACTAGCAATTTAACAAAGGCAGAACCAGAATGAGGGCAGGGCTGCGGTCTGCCATGGTAAACCTGTATTTTAAAATGTAACATCTACCTGATTAGTTTGATTAAATGTGTCAATACTTCACCTTACCAAAAGTACTCACGCTCCTTGAACTCACAACCACACACTTCAATGTATTTTAACTGGATTTTATTAATGGACAAACACAAAGTAGCAATAATTGCAAAGTAGAATGAAAATTTTACAAGGTTTTTATTTCAGTCATTTTCTACCGCTTCTTCCATAGTGGGTCGTGGGGAAGCTGGCGCCTATCTCTAGCAGTCTATGGGTGGGAGGCAGGGTACAGCCTGGACAGGTCGCCAGTGCAACGCAGGGCAACACAGACTCACACAGGACAAACAACCATGCACACACTCAGTCACACCTAACGGCAGTTTAGAGAAACCAATTAACCTAACAGTCATGCTTGGGAGTGTGGGAGGAAGCTGGAGTCCCCGGAGAGAACCCACGCATGCAAAGGGAGAACATGCAAACTTCATGCAGAAAGACCGCCGACAGGGAGTCAAACCCAGAACCTTCCCAGGTGTCACATTAGTGGTGTTTTTATTTATTTACCAAATAAATAAAAAAGCGCTGGTTTTTATTTATTTACAAATAAAGATCTGAAAGTGAAAGTTGTACCCATCCAGCCTTTTTTCCCCTGACACTAATAAATAAATGCTGTGTGACCAACTGCCTTCAGAGATCACCTAATTAGTAAATAGAGTGTGTAATTTATTCACAGTATAAATCCAGCTGTTCTGTGACGGCCTCAGAGGTTTGTTAAACTAGTGAACAAACAGCATCATGAAGACCAAAGAACATGGCAGACAGGTCTGGGAGAAAGTTGTGGAGAAATTCAAAGCCGTGTTAGGTTATAAAACAATATCTCAGGCTTTGAACATCTCACAAATCATTGTTCAGTCTGTTTTCTGAAAATGTAATTGAGTATAGTACAACTGTAAACCTAACAAGACATGGCCATCTATTTAAATTGACTGGCTGGCCACTAAGAGCACTATGTAGTGGAAGCAGTGCAGAGGCCAATGATGACTCTGGAGGAGCTGCAGAGATCTGAAGCTTAGCTGGGAGAATCTGTTAAATAGGAGGTTTGCCTTCCAGCAGGAACATTACCCTAAACATACAGCCAGAGCTACAATGGAAAAGTGTACATCAAAGCATTTTAATGTGTTACAATGGTCCAGTCAAAGTGCAGACCTAAATCCAATTTAGACTCTGTGGTATGACTTGAATATTGACACGTTCCTGATGTAATCTGACTGAGCTTGAACAATTTTGCCAAGAACAACAAAAAATATGAATATCTATATGTGCAAAGCTCATGGAGATGTACACCAAAAGACCTGCCCCTCTAATTGCAGCAAAAAGGGGCTCTACAAAGTACTGACTGAATACAAATGCACACCACTTTTTAGATTGTAATTTTCCTTTTAAGTTACAATTTAAGCCACTTTGTTTTGGCCTATCTTACAAAACCAAACAAAATACATTAAGGTTTGTAGTTGTTAAGTGACCAAATGCAAAAAGTGAAAGAGGTATGACTACTTTTGCAAGGCTCTGGATGCTAAATTATCTTTCACAGCTCAGAACCAAAGCCAATGTTGGACCATATATATAAACGACTCAAACAGCTTGTTATCCTCCACTCGCCCTCCCATTACCGTGCAATAGGGCCATTCTTCTCCATATTATGCCACTTTTCAAACACATTTTGAAATGTTCTCTGTTAATAGAGGAAATTAAAAATCAACTGGGAGAAGTTAAGTGCCAATTTTTTGGCATTTAAACTGTTGCGTTTGAACTTTAGTTATTGGCCCATCTGTAAGTGGCCTAATAAGTGTGTTCTACTTCATAATGAACTGTTAATCTTTTTAATTCCATCGCCCAAAGCCACAAAAATCTATCAGAATACAATCAACATTTTTTTTTCTGTCTGGTCCTGTAGTGGAGGAGGAGAAATATAGCAGGAGATGGTAGGCTGCCCCAGGGTACCGACGGCGCATGGAGTGTTAGTGCATGGAGTCTCGCTCAACCAGTGAACCGTCTCTGATCAGGTTCAGCCATGTACAACTCAATTATGCAGCCATTTCATGGCCAGAGGACACCCACTGTCCTAATACAAATGCCACCACAGGGACAGACGCAGACCAAGCACTTAGTAGAAGCACAGGTCTTTGGTTTTCTCTACTAAATGGTCTAAATTCAATATAAAAAAACAACATTTAATTCAACAATGAAAACTTTGAAATGTGAAACAGAGGTATTAGTGTGAGACTGTATGTGTTTACAAGGAAGGAGATCGGAATAATCCGCTTAAAGGCTATCATCTCACAGGTAGTGCAGATTATTCATTGTAGCCTTTAAGTGGCAGATACCTGCTCTAATTTAAGAACAACACAATAGGCTTGCAGAGTTAGGGGGAATTTCTCATTGCTCACAGGTGTCTTACCTCATGATCTCAGGCGAACAGCAGAAACACTATAAATCTGTGGACTGTGCATTATGTGTGATGAGTACGAGTAAATAACTAACAGTATATGCCATTATATATAAAATCCCAGTTAGAACATGAAAGGTGTATTATAATGGTTATGCATGGCAGGATGTAAGATTGAAGTGTAAGCAGATAAGAAATAAAATGTTTAGAGAACAAAGGATTGACTTCACACCAATTCAAATAAATCCAAATGGGTTTAGGTTGCCCTTACTCTTTGTATGCTTTCCCAAAGTCAGTGTATTCTATTTCCTACCTTCCACAGCTTATTATCCTGGGATTTTTGTGCATGTCTGCGGTGCTGGCGTAATTTTTGGGTCACATCGACGGGAGTGTGTTATCGGGTCAGCTGTGATCCAGTCCTGAGTAAGCTCCTTGCTTAAACTCTCAGGCTGCTGACCATGCATAGCCAATGTGTGGAGTGATCCAAACAGTTTAGACACGTAAGGGACCGGAGCTGAGGCCAGGGCCTGGGAGCATATCCACCTCTAATCTCCTTACTATCAGATCTGTACCTGATTAATACCCTTCCTTCTGAGAAGTACTCTAATAGCTTTGTGGCACTAAAAAAGGGTTAGCTTTATTTCCAGCTGGTTTGATTGAAAATAAGTCCTCTCAATTTATTAACTTGGATTTAAATTATCTTTTTAACTTACGGATATAAAATAAAAGCAGGCAGCTGCTTGAGCTTTCCTCCACGCTGACAGCTGCGCCCCTGTTATGCTGATGAGAGAAGGATGCTATGGAGTTGCCGTTGAGGGACACTGTCATTTAGTCTGTTACTCCTTCACGCTTACAGCATCGTAATGCTGTAGAGTTATGGGGGTCAAGTGCAAGATCAAGCAGAATCTGCCGGGGTTGCAAAAAAAGAGCAGCTAAACAACATGTTCTCTGTCAAAATCAGAGGAAAATTCTTGAAGGAAGCAAAATCTCTGCTGACGTGAGGCAGTGTATTCTCAATGGTGTATCCTTAATTCAACAGCCTTTTATAACCTAACACCTCGTCTATCACAATGCCTATGGGGCACGGAAGAAACATGATTATGCTTATCAATAATTCAGGAGATGTGTGTGTGCTCCTATTCTTCTGTGCATTCATGTGTGATATGATGTCTTATTTGATTGGGCAGGACCCCAACTTTGATTTAAATCTCCCTGTTTCTCCTTTCCCATTCAGTGTAGGGGTTTTAGATGCATTTTTTAAAGGTGTGTTTCTTGCAAAACTCTGATCGGTGTTTACCATGTTTACCACAAAAATACATTAAGAGAAATGTAGCAAAAACAAAGCATCACATAAAAAGAAAAAAAAAACATTGAAATACAGATTTAAACCAAACGTTTTAACAAATCACGCTCAGTGGTTTTCAACCTCATTCAGTCTAGTTGATGGATGAGCTTGAAAACTGTCATTTTAGGTAGAAAAATTATAGCTTCTGTCTGAATAAAAGTGACTTGAGAATAGAACCTTGAGGAATCCCACAAGTGATATTTGAGTAATCTTAAACTTGCACTTGCCAAATGGCACAAAACGGTACCAATCTTCTTAGAGCAGAAGAGAATAATGAATAATAATGGAAATTAAAGGTAAAATGTGATTCAAAATAATATAGAGGAAGAGTGAGTATGCTTTTTTTTTACCTGGGATGTGTTTGGCCCAGCCGATGATGACCACCAGCTCACGGTCAGCCAGGTCGCACAGCGTGGTGAGGGCTTTGATGTCGCTCTCTGGCATGGTGGGGTCGGGCATGGCGTAGATCTTCTCTGGCTCTGCCACCAACAGGTGAGACACTATCTTTGTGACTGAAAATAGAAGAGGGGCCAGTAGGATGTCAAAAAAAAAAACAGAAGAAGTCAGAGTTTGCAAAGTTCACAAGGCCACAAAGATGGACAGTACTGATGAACATGACAATATGATTCACTCAGAGAAATGGTGGTGCCTCATTCCTTGAATTTTTGTAGTAAATTAAAAAGAAGCTTTGAGTGAAAATGTGTCCTTCAGAATTCAGTTGTATAATACCGGTCACCTGACTTAACAGAACTTAGAGCTTTGGCCGGAACAATACATGGCCTACATTTCTGACCAATGATCTCTCAACTATCCAAACATGGGAAGGACAGGGGAGCGTGAGTCTAGCCTAGATATTTGCCTCAGGTTTACCTGGACGCTGGCCGAGTGGATGAGGGAGACAATGGACTAGTGATGGAGCAGTACTCACGAGGCTTTTTGGTAGGAGGGGGGAGCGTCAAGCCCAGGTACGGGTTGTTTTCTGTGTCCAGCCTCCGCTTGTACTTCTGTCTACCCCCTCGCACACGGTCCAGACGAACCCCTGGGATAGAGGAGACAGATTGGGCCCCAGATGAAAAGTGTGCATTTCTTTTAGCAGAAAGAATTTAAGGAATACCAAAAATGATGTCTGGCACAAGTATTCATACTCCTTGACCTGTCTTACATTTTGTCACGTTACATCCCTAAACTTGAGTGTATTTTATTGAGATTTTATGTGATAAACCAACACAACCTCCAAACACTAGAAGCCCATCTTTTCTATGGCTATTTAAAGTTGGTCAGTCCTTTATTTAGCTTGGAAAAGAATGTTAAAAATTGCCTTTTTTAGGCCTGAGGTCCTGTCCAAATTTACAGTAAACAAAGAAAGTCAGGCTTGATTAATCAATCTGATTAACCCTAACCACCTTTCAAGCAAGTTTAAACATCAATAGACGTGTTTATGTAAATCTTTCCACCTTTCACAGTTCAACCACATTTTCACATTTTCACATTTTGTTTAGATGGAAGGTGTTAGGTATTATTTAGTCAACTCAGAGGTAAGGAACGACACAGAGTCAGTTTTCACTTGCGGCAAGGGTAGCTGTGAAGTACAGACTACAAAGTATTAGCACCCCTGTCTCATTATTTATATATGCTGGTTCACACATAGTTCAACAAACATTCAGGGTGTGTGTGTGTGTGTCTGTGTGTGTGTGTGTTCCTGTCTTGGCATCACAGTGAGAACCATTTTCCCGATTTCACCATCAAATTGAGGACCATTTGTACCAAAGTGAGGACATTTTGCTGGTCCTCACGACCTATTTTGCTAACGGTTAGGTTTAGGACTAAGGTGTGAATTGACTTTAGGTTAAGGTTAGGGTTAGGCATGCACTGGTAATGGTTAGGTTTAGGGTTATTGTCAGGGTTAGGGCATAGAAAGGGTTGAAAATGACTGAAAATCAATGGAAGTCAATGGGAGTCAACACATGGTCCTCACTACATTTAGCAAAACAAGAGTGTGTGTGTGTGTGTGTCAGTGTGTCAGAAAGGTTAGGGTTCATGTGTCTTGATTTTAAGCAGAGAGAAAGGAGTGAGGATTCGGTGCCAGTCCCTAGATGTTGCTGATAAAAGCATAACTCACCCTTCTCTCTTATCTCTTTGTCTATGGCATGTGGGGGAAGAAAGCACTTAAAGCAGACATGAGTGATAAACAATACAAAAGTTTTAAAAACCCTAACAGAAGGGAATACATTTTTTCAATATTTTCCTTGGGGATAAAGAAGTGAATAATTGTAGGGGGAAAGGAAACTGATACATTGTTTTAAATTTAAAAAACATTTAAACCTGCAACATGGCAAAAATTTCACCCCAATGAGTCAATACTTCACATGGTCAATGCAGCTGCAAGTCTTTGTATCCAGCTCTGCAAATCTGGATGCTAAAATCTTTGTCCATTCCTCTTAATAAAATAGCTCAGGTTCAGTCGGCCAAAATAGAGAGCATCTGTGAACACCAGTTAACATATTCTCAAATAGTTTTATGACCATACTTTGACTGGGTCGTTCTAACATATGGATATTTTCAGCAGGACAAATGCCCTATGTTTAAGGTTGTTGTTCTGCTGGAAGGTACACCTCAATCAGCAAATCTGTACCAGTTTCAGGCAAGTTTTATTTTTGACTAGTTGCCCTTTATTTAGCTTCAACCATCCTACCCTCCTTGTAACTGAACAGTTTATCTGCCCCTTCTAAAGAAAAATGCTTCCTCACAGTGTTATGCTGCCTGTGATGTTGTGTTCAGGGTAACAAGAAGTGTTATTTTTAAGGTAAAATAATATTTAATCTTATCTAAACATAGTATCTTCTTCCACATACTTGTTGTGTCCCATGCATAACTTGTGTCAACTTTTAAACTGGACTTTTTATGGCTTTCTTCTTGCCACCCTTCCATAAAGGCCAGATTTGTGGAGTGTGCAAGTGCAACAGATTGTGGAGATACACCTGAGATGTGCATCTCCTTCAGAGTCCTCATGGGCCTCTTCGCTGCTTCTGTGATTAATGCTGTCCTTGGTAGGTTTGCAGTTGTTTCAGATGATAGATCAGTGCTTGGTGCGATGTTCCTAGCTTGGGGGTATTGTTTTATCAGCTAACTCCACTTTAATTTTCACCAGAACTTAATTCCTCATCTGTCCATTTTGTTTCTCGGTCTTCATGATGCTGTTTGTTCACTAATGCTTTTTGACAAACCTCTGGGGCCTTCAAAGAACAACTATATTTATATTGTGATTAAATTACACACAATTGGACTCTATATATTAATTATGTGACTACTAAAAGCAGTTGGTTGCACTAGTGTTTATTTAGCGGTCCTAATACAAATGCAAGCCACATTTTATTTTCTATTACTTTGTGTTGGTCTATCATATAAAATCCCAACAAAATACATTGTAGCTTGTAGATGTCATGTGACAAAAGGTGGAAAAGAACAAGGGGTATGAATATGTTTCCTAGGTACAGTATGAACAGGCATTGAGTAGGTCAACAAAGTGAAAAGATCTTCAGTAAAACTCTAAATGAAAGATTACAACCCTTAGATCATGTATATGAAAGTAGTTTGCCTCTTAGATGTGTATAAGCGATCAAAAGGGACTGCATGGGGGGATTTGTGTGTTGAAATGCATTCCTGTGCGTGTTTGTGTGTGTGTGTGTGTGTGTGTGCCCGGCTGTGTCAGAGGCCTTGCTGCCTTCCCATATGTGGTCCATGCCTGGCTGGTCTACTGTGACACAGCTGAGCCCAGAGCAGGTCTAAACATATGAATATTTCATGCAGGGTCAATGATCTCACAGACTGGCCTTCTAATTATTTAGCTTTTGGGGTGAGGCAGGCTGCATACTAATTAGCTGCCAGCTACCTGCCTCTTTGCTCGCGTCTGTGAGCTCGGGTGTGCTTTCCGCCATATCCACAAAACAAAAACCGTGAGCCGGGCTCCGGGCAAAGACGCAGCCACACACAAAACGTACAGACCTCCTGCTGTCATACTGCAGATAGATAACTGGGTATTGCTTTCCCATAAAAGACCCCTATTTCACCCCTCTTTCACTGGAGCAGCACGGAGGCCTTATCACCCCCAGCCACACCTAGGGGGCCAGGTTGCACACTGATACTGTAAATGTCAAGCCAGCCTCATAATAACATAAGTTATTTATTATCTCATTATTTGATAAGAATGTTTCTATTCGGATGTCTTTTCTATTCTATTAATTTTCAACATTGTTAACATATTTCATAGACGCTGTTCCTTTCTTTTGATTTCCCTGAGCAGGTATTTGGTTATTTAATGCAATTGCATGCAAGTATTTATATCCTGCATCCTCATACTTGTGTGTCATTGCTACTGCAAAACCTAAGTCTTAATCCTGTCAAGAGGGAGAATCCTTTCAATCTGTATACATAATGTAACCCCTCAAACAAATTTAATATTAAAGGATGGATGGGAAAAGGCTCAATGAAATGCTCATGGTGGAGGAGGAGTTAATTTGTCAGCTTCCTGCGTCCTCTGAGTGAAGAACGCCCGCAGCCAGAGCACTTCCTTGATGATTTCATCACTTTATAACAGGGAGGACGGTGTCAAATCCGGACATTGTGTGGCCACTGCAAATGAGCCTAATACAATTTACCCATCAGCAAGTGTTCTTGGAGAGGATGAGTTTGGATGTGCCCCATGCACAAACGATTGGAGGTCGCCCGGTGAATGGGAGGGAAGGAGAAAAATCAGATGAGCAAGACAGAAGTGATGGCCTTCATTTAGCAAAAAGGAACTCACCAGCAGGTTTATGCAAAATATCTAGATTTTTTCCTCTTATCTGACATGAACAAAGCTCCTCTCTCTGTTAATAAATGCATGGAGGTGGCATTACAGTGTATTACAATGTATTGTCTTTTTAAAGTATTTGTACCTCTTTGTACCTCCACATTTTCCGGCAAACTTGATATATTTTGTTGAATATATCCTTCCACTGACAAGTGATCTTCTTTTTCAGTCTCTAACAGCCTCTTATATGTTTCTTCCAGGATTGTTTTGTATTCCAGATAACTATCCTCCAATCAGCTCACACCGGCTTTTCTATCCTGGCTGAAGAAAAGCCTCCCCACAGCATAATGCTGCCACCACCTTGAGTTACTGTGTGTAGTTGTCTTCAGGGTGATGTGCAGTGTTGGTTTTTATCCTCACATAGAGTTTTACATGCAGAACTTCCTCCCATTGTCTATACCTGCTTGTCCAAGCAGGATAGCAGGGAAGGGATGGGATGGTTATTCCTAACTCCAGTTATTTAGCAGGTGTGCTGGGTATATTGTGGACAGGTCACCAGCCCATCACATGGCATCTGAGTTGTGGATCTCTGCAGCTTCTCCAGAGTCACCACAGACTTATCAGCTGCTTTACTGATTAATGCTGTCTGGGCTGTTAGTTTATGTCTTGGTAGGTCTGCAGTTATGCCATACTTTCTCCATTATTTGATAATGGACTGAGCAGTGCTCCGCGAGATGACCAAAGCGTTAGATATTGTTTTCTAACTTAACTCTGCTTAAAACTTCTCAACAACTTTCTCCCTGATCTGTCTGCCGTGTCCCTTGGTCGTCATGATGCTGTTTGTTCACTACTATTCTCTAACAAACCCCTCAGTTCTTCATAGAAAAGCCATATTTAGATTAAATTAAACACATGTGGACATAGTTATCATAATTTCAGAAGGCTTTTGGTCTCACTGGATTTTCTTTATCAGTGTCTGAATAAGGGGGATGAATACAATTGCACCCTATACTTGTCAGCTTTTCCTTTAAAAAATATGCATCGATTTCATTCCAATTAACAATAATGTGTTACAAGGGGTGTGAATACTTCTCCAAGGCACTGTAACTGTATATTTCATTTTTCCTATATAAATCATTTGATTCCCTAGAAACACAAATCTGATTAGGATTCTTTCAATTTCCTGACACTGACAACCCACTAACCTAATTACCCCAAATTCCCAACAGATGTTCATCCTTCCCAGCTAGAATAACGAAGCTACCTCCACACACACACACACACACGCACACACACACACACACACACACACACACACACACACACACACACACACACACACACACACACCCACCCACACACACACACACACACACACACATGAAAATATCCTACTTTCCCAACATGTAAACACGTATGCAGTAACCTGTTTTTGTTAGAGTCCACTTCCCTGTAGCTCAGATAGTTTTTATTTGAGCCACGGAAAAATCCTGTCATGGTCCAACGTGATGTCACCACTTTCTACAGTTTCTTCCAGCTCTCCTACTGAGAGTGGCTCCTGCCAGGTGACAGCGCTTCGACTATGCCAGTTGAGCTGTGTGGCTGTGTCAGCTGGCGATGGAGGGTGGATGGGTGCCTTTTTTAATTACAACAGTCCTGGTCATAATTAACAATGGAGACAGGAATTAAAACTCGGCACTAACCTGCCGCATTTTACTGTCCAGACAGAAGCAAAGGGGAAGACTGAGTGATCATAGGCGTCTCGTTATATTTATTCATTCACTTGTGTTGTCAGAGAATGTAGTGTGGATTTTTTAGGATTTTTTGGGGGGTCTGACTGTCTGTTGTCCTCCCTCCAGAGTAAACAGGTATTGTGTTATAAATGTGTAAAAAGAATTTTATGCAGCTCATCCAAAGTCATCTTACTGTTTTATAGTCCACTGTACAGTGAAGTGAGGGCCGCAGCGGGTGAGCTCGGGTATCATCTCTTCAAAGAAAGATGCTTGTGGAAGGGGATTTTGGCCAAGGCGGCTGGCATTCGCACATGGATTAACACAGGCCTTGAGTTGGGGGCTGGGGCCAGCTGACCTAGGGCTCCTCTTTCTCTCCAAAAACAATAATAATCCCCCTTCAAGCACACTCCTACAAAAGGGCCTGTCTTCACTCACTTTGTGTGGCAAGCTATGGTATGGGCCTTTATTTTGAGTCCCTCACCTGTTCAGAGTGTCTCTCCATTGGGGAAAGTGTCAGGATGTCTGGGATGGTTGGCAATGCCAAGGGGGGCTTAGGCAGGCCCTATTTTAGCTGGGAAAATCAGAAGACCACATGGCAAGGCATGGTGAACCCTGCCTTTCATGGAAGCTGCTGCGCTAAACTGCCATCAGCACTATTTCAAAGGGCCCCCGATGCCAGCTTTGAATGCTTGCAAGGGTGTCGCAGCATTTTTAATCAGGAATGGTGATGAACGAGGGTAGCGGAATATTGTCACACATTGCCCCCTTCTCATCTGCTGACCCCAGAGTCACCAGATACTTCATTTACAGGTTAGCTACAATATCTTGCTGAGCTAACATCCTCACCTGTCGATAATTTCAAACAATAAAGGCAACTTAAATCCCTATTCATATCCCAGTTGATAGTGATGTAAAATATTTTAATATTGTTTTGAAACTGAATATGCTTATTTTTGTTTGGATTGTTTTCTTGTGCTTTACTTATGTAATACCCTCCTGAGACCCAGGAATTCATTTCTGTATACTGTAGTACACATTAGTTTTTTCTTAATTCCTCATATACTCTAAATGTGACTCTGTTGAGTCCTGGTGTTCCTTCAAGAGGACAATCCTAGCTTTCCAATGATATATCATGTGTGGTGGTGTGGCCATGCCAAGTAGCCATTTTTATAACTCAAATATTTTTCAATGTAATACTTTGTTTTAAGTGATTAAACATCTAAGGAACATTTTGAGTGAGTTTCCATGGCTCAGCTTATTTATTTTCTCGGGCAAAACAACTAATTTACTCATGTTCACTGTAGTGCACATTAGGACTTACTTCATGTTTGTTTTATATTAATTTAGTAGACTCTGACAGAGTGTGAGACCATTCTCAATAGAATCACAAAGGGAAACTCAGACATAGACCTTTCAGAAGAAGAGAGTGAAGGGAGAATAGCTGAGACAGGGGAGGACGATACAGATGAGGAGCCAGATGAATTTGACCAAGACGCAGAGCCACAGGAAGTTGATGAAGACACAGAGCCAGCTGAAGTGTGCCGTCGTCCATTATGGGCCAAAACCAACTTGTAGGCTTTTAAATCAAAGCTATTGTTGAAATGAATAAACAACACATGTACAAAACTTAAATCAGTCAATTGAGTGTGTTTTGTCTTTCCATTAGGTTCATGCCTGTATTGGGAAAATGCAGAATTGCAGATGATGGTACTCTGAGTAGCAGAGACTGGAGCCCACAGCAGTACTTCCAGCAGTACATTGACCAGATACTAATTAAGGATCTGTCATTCTTCACCAACCAATGCATGTTACTTGATTCAGGCAGAGGAGATCAGAACCTTTAAAGGAATGTCAGTGTACATGGCATGCCTTGATTTTCCCAGAATTAAAATGTACTGGGCTGCTAAAACAAGAGTCCCAATCATAGCTGACTCCATGCCAAGAGATTGTTTTCTACAAGATCAGGTCTTTACTGAAAGTGGTCAGTTATCTGGATTTGCCTGAAGAGGAAAAGAAAAAGAATCCCCTCTGGAAAGTCAGACCAGTTTTGAAAAGAGTCCTCCAAGGTTGCCTCAACCTACCCAGGCAAACAAAGTTCTGTATTAATGAACAGATGGTGCCAGTGTCCAGTCCATCGGTTTGTATCTGGAAAACCAAATCCAACAAGATTAAATGTGTTCACTCCTGCAAGTCCAGGTGGCCTAGTGTTGAACTTTGAAATCTTTATAGGCAAGAACACCTTTGCTCAAAACCAACTGATGGTAATAGGTGGTAATTCGTTCATGCGTTCGACTGACACATTCCCCAGCGGAACACTGGTCTACTTTGACTGGTATTTTACCACGATCAGCCTTCTGGATGCTCTTCGGGAAATGGGCCTGCCTGCTACAGGAACAATTCAGAAGAATCAAATTCCAAAAGAGTGCCACTTCACTGCTGACAAAGTCCTGAGCAAAACAACACAGCAGTCATCAGAAATTATTGTTGTTATCGAGACCGGATGAAATGACTCACCAAGTGGATGGACAACAAGCCTGTTGTGATGGCATCAACCTCTCATGGGATTGAGCCCCAGGATACGTGTTTCAGATGGTCCAAAAAACAAAAGCAACAAGTCCAAGTCACAAGACCTGAAGTGCTTGTAGAATACAACAGCAACATGGGAGGGGTGGACATGTGTTATCGCATACTCAGCTTCTACAGAATGTCCAGCTGTACCAAGAAGTGCACTGTTCATACTATTCTTCATTTCATTGATTTGGCCATCACCAACTTGTGGCTTCAATACAGACAAGACAGAGGGGCCTTGAGGCCACGTGCAGCACCAATGTACGCGCCTGCAAAGATGACCAAAATTCACCAGCTTTCAAGTTCACCACCTTTGTTCAGATGAAAATCACTATAATCACACTGCAATGCCAAATTTACACAGAATAGGTAAATAAGTCAGTAAACAGAGTCTAGCTGTGTGTCATTTAATCTGCATGGATCCAGCTGTTCTGTGAAGACCTCATGTGAACACAGCACATCCATGCTGACATATGGTAGGGGCAGCATGATGCAGTGGGGATGCTTTTCTGCAGAAGTCTGGTTAAAGCTAAATGCAGGACAATCCTGGAAGAAAACCTGTTGGAGGCTGAAAACCGTTGAGCCTGGGGTGGAGGTATCCCTTCCAGCAGGACAACAACCCTAAGCATACTGCCAGAATGGAATGGTTCAGCTCAAAGCATATCAATGTGTTAAAATGGCCAAGTCAAAGGCCCTGTCCTAAATCCGACTGAAAATATGTGGAAAGAAAATAAAATGATGTTCACAGAAGCTCTAGATTTTAATGAATGTGAGCCACTAAGAATAGGCAAAAATGTCAGGTTTATATGACCAAAGCTGGTCAAGACATATCCCCAAACCATCTGCAGATGTAACTATAGCGATAGGTGGTTTTACAAAGTATTGAGTCCAGGGCCCTGAATACAAAAGCACACCACACTTTTCAGATTTCTAATGAACCCTGAATCATTTTTCTTTTACCCTTCATTCATTCTGTGTTGGTCTGTCACATAAAAACTCCCAAAAAATCCATTAATGTTTGTGGTTGAGGATGAAGACTTTTGCAAAGCACTGCATCGTCCAGGTCCTTTTAAACCTCCAATAGGAAACAATAAACCCAGCAAAGCAAATGCTGAGCAATTATACAACTTAAATGGTTCTGCAAATAAAGGTTGGAGTGGGGACTAAATACACCAATGTCTGTGGAGGAGTCTCTGTGTGTACGTGAGATACAGCGAAAGGAAAAGAAGACAGCAACTGCCACCAAATTATGTCAATGTAATCTCTCAATACTATCTTGTCTTCTATCTTTCTCTAAGCTCTGATCCGTTTCCATTGATCACAGGAAAAAACCTGTTGCCCCTGACATTTGATTCTTGTATCGATCACTTCCTTCTTTATACAGTCAAAGGAAAGTGCGGCGACTAAACATGGGTTTCAGACAGGTCTCTTGTAATTCCTGTAATCTGGCCGCTGATCTTTAGCAGACTACTTTACCTACATTTCTCTTGCTACACTATCAGATAATAAAAATTTTAAATAACTTCAGCCAATACAAGTGTAATGTGAGAAATGCCCTTCCTGTTACTTTCCTAAAAACATATTTGTCATTTAAAAATGGATAAATAGTTTAATAAGTTATATTTAGGTGATCCTTTCCGTTGTGACACAATGTGACCTTTCTTTAGTAATTGAAGTAAGTGGCATCCTCAGTCACATGAACAGTGGCCACCTCCACATGACGAGCCCAAGCGTGGTGTTGAGCCGACGGCTTCAGAGAGCTTACAGCTGACACAGACTGTGTGTTATTCTTTCCCTTGAGTCTCCGATAAAGCCCTGAGCCCCAAAACAGATCTTAGAAAAAAGATCTACTGCACTTCTTCTACCCATAAGTCCTGGGAAATGTTTTTAATAATTGTGGCTCAAAATCAATAAATCGCGAGTGGTTTATGATAACTGCAGCATTAATCTTCAATCACACTCTGACAATAGCAGCAGCTTTGTGATGAGGACTATGTAAAAGAGGAGAGTTATTCTCATTCTGCTAATATGCTGAAGACTGCATTAAAACTACAAGGCTTAGCCGAAGAGTGAATATTTGAGTTTTACATTCTTTTTACTTTGACCTGACACTGGTCATTCATTTACAGCTGTGGCCACATATTTTTGTAGGCTTTTATTCTGCAGGATGATATATTGGCTTAAAATTTTCATCAGATAGTAATGCGATTACTCTGTCTTTCTGGCAGTGAGGCTTTATCTGGCCGCATGCAGTCCTGGAGATTCTGTTACTGTGCTGCGGATCCATACGGACAACAACTCTGGATCCAGCCGCTGACTGAATATATATGCATCTACAAATCCTGCTGTCCGATGGCAGAATAATGGGGGGAAGAAAATAGGAGTCTTTCGAATTGCAGATACGTTAAAAGTGTACGTTTAAAATAGATATTGTAGCCATCTGGGTATTTTGGACGATAGGAGACAACATAGTCTGGGGCAAAAACAAGAAGAAAAAAACTAAATAATGTAATAGTATTTTGCAAAACATATCATGAAATAATGCTTAAAAACAGTTAGAAAATGTGCTGAAATATTGTATTGCTACAGCACACCAAACAGGGTTATTGCATCTCATGTATTTGTTTCTTAAAATTTGATATTAATTTGTAAAATGTGAGTAAAATACATAAGGCAATAAATAGTTTTGTATTTTATTATAGAGGATAAAACTGTAGACAAACTTTCAGATGATGGATTTGAACTGCGTTTTTTTCAGGGTGGACTGATGATACAACAAACATATTCAAATAATTTTAAAAAACAAGAAGTTTGAATTTAACTTCAAATTTTTTAATTTACACAAGGTCGAAACTATACAAAAAAGCTTAAATATATACATACATCCCCACTAATGTTTAGTGTAAAGTCCCTTGGCATGGCACAGAGCAGCCACATAGTTTTATCAACCATCAAAAAGCTTCCAGCAAAATATTGGCTGAATACCTCTATTCTTCTTGGCAAAATTTATGAGGTGTATGTAGACCCATCTTTCGAGGTTAGTCCACAAATTATTAGTTTAGTTAATGTCATACCTTTCCAAAAATATAATATTAGCTTGCTTTATCTTTTGATGTGTGTTTGGGATTACTTTCCTGTTGGAACATCAAATGTTTTTCAAGTTTAAAGCTGTCTAGCTGCTGATTTGAGATGAGATTATTTACTTTAATACAGTTGATTAATTAGTGCCAATTCACAACAGCTGCCATCTTAAGACAAACAGATATAATTTATATACAGAAATATACAGCCAATCTAATACATTAGATTCAATTAAAAACATTCCACTTCACTTCTAGTTAAAATACGAAGCTGTCAAGTTCAGTTTATTACTCAAGTTAATAAAAATAATTTTTCTATTTAAGGAAACCAAGCCAAATGCATGAAGTCTCTGACTTTGCGACGGGATGCTTAATTGCATCGAGTCGTTTACAAAAGCTAAAGAAACTAAAGGCAGTCCTCCTCCAATATTATTCCATAACCTTTTTACAATCTACCACTACCACCAGCAGCAAGACAACCCCACATCATGCTGCTGCCACCACCATGCTCAACAAGCCAAAAAGCTCAATCTTGCACCTGAAAATTTCAGTCAATCCTGAAGATGTTGTTTTTGGAGTGAGGCTCCTTTATTGGTCAGCACCCTCTCAGTTCCTGTTGATGTAAAGCTGGCACCTCTGTGGACTGCAGTTTCAGCAGTTCCCAGTTTAGGGTCAGCTTGAGTCTTACTGGGTTGCTGGACCGTTCCAGATCAATCTAACTATTATTTTTCATCTGAGGGTGGCAAATTTTGATCCAATTAGTGAAATTTTGGAAACAATTGTGTGTCCAAAAAACATAACCACACACACATCAAAACTAGTTTTGGAAAAGATAAAGTAGGCTAAAATATGGTTTTTGAAAAGATCTGAATTAAATTATACTGATAATCTGGCCAATGCTTACGAGTTGGGCCAGTGTGAGGAAATCAACTATTTTAAATGAACTCTAAGAACAGTGGTCAGATTTCCAGCCCGAATTATGCCAGAAACTTGTTGATGGCTACAAAACAGAATGTGGTTTCTTTTCAATTTGCCAAGGGAGTTTTTACCAAATATCTGTGAGGATATATGTATATATTTGAGAATTTACTAAAGTTGTTTGTTTTATGATCTTTTAGCCATGAAAAAAAGAACAGTTAAATAAATAATTTTGAAGCCTAAAATGAATACAAATGTCAATACTTTTAATTATGATCAACATAAATTTAGTCTTACCTAATTTTGAGATATTTTTGTCTCCTATTCTTAAAGCATCAACTGCAATGTTTTATCTTAAAGCCAGAAATCTTACATTATAGCAACCAAGGAGTGAGAATGAATAAAGACATCAGGCATGGAGGATGTATAATGCAGTGAAAGCAGAGAGGTGCCTCCACTAAAATAGCATCCAAGGCTCTCAGGGGGTTCAGCCAGTAGTGATATTTAGTGGGAGAGAAACTGTGACCAGACAAATCCATCTGGAGCATGTTTAATTGTCACTGAATTCCCTGATGATTTGACTTTAAAAAATCCACAGGAAGAGAGCTGAGATGTTCGGAAAACATTTAGTGGATCAATATGCCAGGGAGAGCTGAGACTGTGGCGAGCGTGTGCTGTGGGACCCAACGTGAGCCTTTCCAAGCAGAATACTGTTACATTTCTGTTATTCAGACGGCAGGAGTAACCTATTCAGCATATTTCTGTCCCTAGCTCAACTGCTCATTATTTACTGCTGTGTAGGTAGAAGGAGGACAAAGGGTTGTGTTGTGAAGCACTAGAAAAAATCCCTGATTGCTGCAGCAATCAGGGATGTAACAACGCAATTACCCTGAAAGTGAGGGGTGCGATGTTAGAGATGTTTGCGTAGATGTGTGTAAAATTAATAAAAAATGTTCTTACTCTTCTTACCTTCTTTGAGCATCCCCACTTTGAGGCATTTCATGAAGCGACAAGCCTGACATGATTTGCGTCTCCGTTTTGTGATCTCACATTCGTTTGTGGCAGGACAGCTGTATTCTATGTTACCTGGGAAGCATAAAAAGGAGCGGGTTAGGACAAAAACATTATTAAACTGTGGCTACAGAGCCATGTAAAAACATTTTTTTAACAGATATTTCAAATAAGCTGGTGTTTAGTCACATGAGCTTTTTAAAAACATTAAAATAATTTCTCAAGTAATTAGTTACTGATATCCTAGTATCCAAAGAGTTTAAAAAAGTTATGGTTTTAAATATATGTATTTTGTGTCACATTTGTACAATTTAAACTCTTCTTAATGAGATGCCTGAGAAAGTGCCAGAGCGACCAGTTTTCTTCGGCTATATGGACCGTAGTAGCACAGTGCTTCCCCAACCCCACATTTTGTTGCACACCCTGAAAAACTGGTCTATAAAAGGTTGCTATAGTTGTCCCTTGCGTACCAACAGGACATATTCAGTTGTTTAAAAGTATTTAAGGTTGCGAAAAGAAAAGTAAAGCCATGGTTGGGAAAAACAGCTGCTGTCTTACTGTTACTTATCTTGCTATGTATGCTGGCACATTGAAAAACATGTTATCCAGGTCTAAGCATGAGGAAATGAATCTAATTTGGTGGTACATAAAGTCCTGCAATGTCTTTGAAGTATGTGTGCCACTGTTGATGCATTCCTGGTTTTAATAGAGTGTATGAATTGGGATTAAGGTTGTTGAATTCACAGTTTGGAACTGTGTCAGGAGAGGGTTTCGTACTTTTTTGTTTGTTTTTTCATATTGAAGGATTAACCAACAAGCTGGAGATTAAGTTTCAATGCTCTGTTAGTGCCCCCAAATGGTCAGATAAGTATTAGCCCAATAAATCAGAAAGTATGTCATGCTGTTAGTTTCACTTTTATTTTCAAGCATCCAGCATTCTGAGGCAAGGGAATCAGCACAGCTATAGCTTTTGTACGAGTTGAGTAAGGTTATGATTGGTGGTTGCTGGAATATTTGAGTAGCACTGTGCAAATACTGTAACAGTGGTGCACATGTGCTGTTTACATTATATGAGAGAAACGAGCACCAACTTTAAAATTGATAGGTAAAAAACTTATATTTTGTAGTTCAGATATTATGAAGTGAGACTCCGTGAAGGTAGGCAGATGTCATGTCGCATTGAGTTTGTATAAAAGTGAAGAAATCCTCAGAGCGGTGGTAGGCTAACAGCCAGTACGACTGACCCCACATTTAGCTGATATTAGCACTTTAAAAAACTGAAAATGTTCATATCCCCGTGATTTATTAATAAGTCAAAAGACTAATGCTGAATTTGTTGCTTTTTTCTTAGTAAAACAACATTCATGTTACTGCGCTAAAGCTACTTTGGCAGAGATAGGTGCTGGTATCAGTCAACCTGCTCAGTTGATCATGAGTCGGTGGATAATTTCAACTACAACACCTGGGAAAGCACAGGAATGAACTTCAATAAATACACAGATGACAGGGTGGTTTGATACTGGCTGCAACCTCAACTACCTTAACTTTTGTATAGTATCACGGAAGCTAATAAAAATGCGACAAACTTAACAACAGTCTCTTGTGAAAGTGTAGACATTTAATACTCACTATTAAAGTGCTATATTCTACGGATGTGGACATTTTGAGTTTGAGTCGATTTAAATTGCTAAATTTAGCTATATTGCAGTGTCCGTTCAAATAGTTTTCATTGTGATACAACATCTGTTAACTACTGCAAGGGAACTAATACAAAGAACACATTTAAAGAATCTCACTTCAAAATATCCAGACTATGCCATTAAAGTTTCACTGTTTTAAAACTACAATTGACAGGCTAAGACCACCATGCCTGTTCACTACAGGCTTCTTGTACTTGCGTTACTCTACACGGAGCAGACGGACGAAAGAAATTATATTCCGCACAATAAGCATTTAAAACTACTTCTAAATGCAGTAGTAGTTTAGTTCTGTACGTTTGTACAAGTCAATTCAGAAAAATGAAAATACTAACAGACACAAAACAATGCATGAAATTTATTTACCTGCACTAACCAATATGCTACATTAATTTAGCAGCAGCAGGAATAGTTGTTGCTTTTGCATTTTGTGATGTAGATTTCTGTGTAAATAGTTAACTGCGATATTTTAACTCAATGTTATCATGTGAGAATCTCATACCAGACCATACCTAGAGGTCAAGTGGCTAACGTGTTTTCTTTTTTTTTTAAGTGAGTACCTTCCAGGACTGACGACTAAAGGACAAGGAGAGGAGCTAAATTGCATAGGTAGGGAGCAGGGGAAAGCTACAATGGTCCTTAAGGACCGTTCAGTAGATGCCACCCCGGTCCAACACTAAATTGGCCTCATTAATTCTGTTCATGTCCCCTCCAGGCCCCAGCGTGGGCCATGTCCTCCCCTTGTGCTCACGGGGGCTTTGCTACTGCCTCAATAGAAGGCTAGAACCCAGACACACTGCCCCTGACCACTTTACATAATACTCCTCCAGACCCAAACCTGTTGTTACCACTGTTGCTATTGTTGACTATTTACATAGTGTGCAGCCAAGAGGCCTTATGCATTATTCAGCTGCAGCGTCTTGAAAAAGAGTTTCATTGCTGCACAATAAAAGAGCCTGCTCTACTCCAGCATTAGTAACTAAAAGGGCAGGATATGTATGGGAGTAACTGCGTCCCTGCACGTCTCCGTACATTTTATTGTATTCAGGGGCTTTCAATAGTGGGTTTCAGTGTAATAGTTTCTTCAAGGATAGGAATTTGAATCATCTTCATCCTGACATCCTGAGTAGACTATCAGCTTTAAAGCTTTTGACATTGATTTTGTTTTTTTTCTAAACTTTACTTTCGACATTTTTAAACTGGAGGAGTTCTTTGTTTCCTACACACACGCATTTCAATTGTTTCCTAATACTATGAGCTGCTCTGACCCCTCTCTACATTTCTATAAGGAAACTGTGTAATATTCCACCAGCGTTCCTCCACTAGCCCTTCAACACCCTTTGACAACTTATGCAATTATGTTAACATTATTGGACAGATCAGGAGGAGGGTCCCAAGATGTTATAAATAATTAGAAATTCCTCTTTTTATCTGGGTTAGAAATCATTATGCTAATTCCCATCATCTCTTTGGGATTGGGGTAAATAAAGGTGTGAGAGAGGCGTCTGATGAGCTCTGATTGCCTTTCCTCTGTCTGTTTTTCTCTGTTGTCATAGCAGAACACACCATAATAATCCAATTCATTTCCCACAAGGCAGGAGGAGACAATCAGCCCTGTCCTGGAGGGACTTCATACTTCAGTCTTTTGTGCGTCTCCATATATACTAACCATTCAGCAAATTTCATGTTAATAAAAAGAATAAATATTAAAACAGACAGGAATTCTGTTAACACCCTCCATGCATACATGTGTTGCTGGTTGGTTTAACAGGCCAAAAACAACGCAGTGTGAGGGTGTGTCCTTTTTTCACACCTAGTGGCAAACCAAGGCTCTTTTGATGCCACAGAAACACAAACACACTGCTGTGTCCACTTGTCCTTTCAAGCTCCTTGCTCCTCTGATGTTCAGCTCAGAGGGAGCTTCTCATCTCTCACTGCAGAGCAAAGGGTGGATTAACCAATTCTTCGCATCTGACTTTGATTTATTTTTAGAGCAGGGAGTGTTTTGATATCACTACACAAACTGTCTCATCTAAGTCATAACATAAACTAAAATACCCCACCACTGTATTTGGACCCCAGTTAGTGTTAAACTACATGTAGCAGAGAGGAATGAGTGTAAGGAGCTGAACTGATGCGTATGCAATAAATGGAAATATTACATTTATAAGTACATTGTAAAACAAAACAATTAATTGTGTTTTTATTTTTAATTGATATGATGAAGCCAAATTACACTTGTAGCTTTCTGTAGTACAATAATTATTTTCACTTGTTTCGAGATTTTTCCAGTTAGGATTAAATAAAATATTTAAACTAAATAATTTCACTCTTTTGACACATTTATTGTTGTTCTTCAGCTGCGGTCAGGATGTGACTTGGTCTGGTTGAATCAGTTTATGTTACTTTTGGGAGCCCTGGACATTAGAGTGATTGCTTCAAACTGGAAAATCTGTACCTATGTTTAATCATCTTATTTTAGTAAGAAAGTAAGAAAGGAAGTAGTTCTTGACTTGCTCTGTTGCAGTTGCATTACCCAGCAGCCTACTAACCAGAAATTCCTTCAATGTGATTTGGATTTTTTCTGAAATCTTAGTTCTATAATTGAAAACAATGCCTTCTTGACTTTAGGATCACCTTAGATTAAGACGACTATGGAAACAGCAATATATAGACTTAATTATTTTTGTACCAGTTATTTCATTTCGTTTTTTTGTGTTTTCATACGTGAGTACAAACGTACAAAGGGCATCTTGATTTTACAAATCAAATCTGTTATCATCACAAAAGTGAGTGGAAAAGCTCTTTAAAAACTTCTTATAATTGCTGAGAAGCTTTCTGCATGTTTCCACTGTTATTTTTGATATTTCATCTTTAATGATGAGTTCTAAGTCGATGATGGACGGATGGAAGACCTCGTTGTCATCACCCTAATTTGTACCTTCCTCCACAGATTCTTTATCAGATTCAAGTCGTCTTGAGCTGGGCCACAACAAAACATAAATTTTACTTCCAGTCACAGAAAACATGTTGGTAAAAACAAAACTTTTAACCTAAATCTACCAAGGGTAGGAATACTTTTGGACTTTTTAAAAGACAGAAGCTACAATGTAAATTAGATTTTGTGTGTTTTACTAACAGCGGGACTTCATTACACTTAAACTGTGTTTTAAAGAAACTCTGTTCAAAGTAAAATTATCCAGTTCAGCTTTAAACCACTTAAGTGATTTAAATTCTGAATTTGAGAAGATCAAACGTTCCAGGTTAAAAAGGTGAAATTTCATTTTAAATTTAGCACCAAAGCGGAAGCCGTGTATCAGGTAACACCTTGAGCATGATGAGCCTGCAGTGGGGCGTGTTGAGGTTTTCTCACTGTGCTTACAATGTTCGTGGCAAGTGGGGGAATTCAATCTCCACTGACTGAACATATAAATAAGAAAACTTGTTCACCGCACGACTCACACATTAAACTTTTTTCTTACTGCACCTGTCACCCCATTACACAACAACACCTCCGGTTTAGAGCCATGTCACCCTTATCAAAAGCTACCACTTAATTTCTTTTTTTATTAAAAATATTCAGAAATATTTCGAGAAAGATGGTGAACGTAAGAGCAAGGAAAGTTTCCCCTTCACAAATAAAGCTCGCTGATATGTCCAGGTTTATCGGTTGTCAGAGAGGTTACACTATAGTTACCAATAACATTACAGGTTGAAGGCAGAAGAAAAAAAAGATTTCCCTCCTTTTTTCTCTCTTGATAAGGATCTGTCTCAATCTATTTTATGGCTTTTCAGGACCCATGCCAGGGCACAGAGGGGGAAAGTCAGGTCTAGTAAGTAAATTACAGTAAAATGGCAGGTATTTCTCATCAAAATCTAAACTGACTTTTACAGGCTTACTGTCAAGGTCTATTACTTCACATAAAAGAGGGCCACCGAGTTCAGTTGGTTTTCAAGCAATTTTACACTTGGGTTCAAAATGGGAAGAAAACACGGTTCAATAAGGCATTTATGTTTTTGATTGGTGGAGCACGTGAGACAGGGAGATGGGGCAATAAGTGGAGCAATGAGAACAGGGATATTTCTGGGATGGATGGAGATAAAGGCTGACATTAATTTGGGCCTGGCCTTGAGTAATGCAACTATCCCTACGTATAAGTTCAAGGGGCCTTTCACTATATGAATAGGTGACAGAAGATGAATTTGCCATTGGCTGTTGTTGAAAGGAAAGGGGCAACAGCTGAAGACGTAGCCAGAAAGAAGGAGATGACAGAGAAGAAGTGCATACATCTGGGAAATCATTCAACATATAACTGCAATACGCCTCCAAAAAAATCTTAATTCGCTAAGAGGTATATCACAAGGTGAGCACAAGGTGATGGAGAAGCTGTCGTGTACATGCTTAACATTAACTTATCATGTTTGCCCTGAGTCTTATCGAGGAAATGTGATAAAGGCCTACAAAAGACAGCTCCTTTGTTTTCCTCTCATTAGAGTGGGCCGTCTCACACTCCACCCTTGACTACCTCGTTATTCCTTTAATTAATCAGTTCTCATCAACAGCACCCTCTCATTCTTTCAAGGGCTCTACAATGTGCATTTTACTGCCTCCGTTTTTCCTCCAGCAATCCTGCGTGTGTTTCTTTTATCATTTCAGAAGGCTTTCACCTCCCTCCCCCCCAAAAAGTCTCTCCGTCCTCCTGCCTCCTCTGTTCGGGACCTCTGTCTGATTATTATGCCATTAAGCCTCCCCTCCTCTCCTCTGAAGGAGCAGCAGGGTCCCTCTCCAATCTAAAGAAGTCCTGGGTTTTTTCCCTTCCTTTTGCTGAAATTACCCAGCGACGCGTGCCTGAGTTTCTAATTGGCATGCCCATCCCTGGAGACAGCCCCCTCCCTTCCTCCTAATGAAAAGCCTCGGCCTTAATTACACTTTCCAAACGCTGATTGTTATTGACAAAACTCCTGTGGCTCGGACAAACGACGGCAGATTAGCTCCATTACAGGCAGCCCTCCAAGAAGAGAAAGAGAGGGATTTCAAATCGACAATGCAAAGTGAGGGGGGAAAAAATAGGAGCTTTCCATTTTTTTCCTCCTTGTACCTTGCTCTTAATTGTTTGGACCATTGCTCCACTTAAGACGTCTCTTTCTTTCCCCAATGCATCGTTTCTGTTCAATTGTGTTGCTGTCAGTGTACTTTTACTGAGGGAACAAAAGCTCAGTTATGTTACTTGAGAGAAAATGTTCATCTTTTGTAAATAGACAGGATTGCTGATGGCAGAATGAGTAAACAGGAGGATTTGGCCTAATGCTTTTGTTTGCCTGCAAAAGGTACATAGACTGTCTAAAGCTGATAGGGCTGCACGGTCCAAAATCAACACCTAGCATCAAGACAGACAGACCTGCTCACTGTGCAATTCCTGCAATCATTTGCTGATAAAATGTGTGATGAAAAATGGATGGAAGAAGTCATAGGAATCCTGATTTGGCCCATCTAGCTTTTTATTTGATTTTCCCATTGCTGGTATTCCACTACTAAGCCAACAGAGCTTAGTCCTGACCTCAGCAGCTGTGCCTGATGTGCAGATTTTTTTTTTCCAGGCTCAACAATATCTTTCTCTTCCTGATTAATCTGTAGGGCAGAGTACAGTTTCACATTGGGGGGTCTTTCATTGCCTCTCTAATGAGAAGCTACAATACATTATGTCTTGCAGATATACACATTATTGCAAATGCACACAAACAGGAGAGGAATAACAAAATATGTTTCTAAGGCTCCTCCCTTTTGCATCTGGGTGAAAAGAACCTCCACCCTACCAAATTTGACCTCTATGGAATAATTTCCACCGATCATCACAGATGATGCCAGTGTAATCTCTCTATGTCAAAGATACCCCTGTTTCTGTTTTATAACAATTACTGGTGCTGGCCATTTAGTTCCTTCGTTGTTTCGTTCTTTTGCATTTTCCGTCATTTCGTACCTGACTTTATTGGGTGCCAAAAGGAGTCGTCTACATCACTTTTCATTCCTGCTTTGATAAGTGATTATTTAAACTTATTTTCCTATTATCTGCTGATTGTCTTACGGATGGAAATGTGACTCCGATAAATATAATCAAAAAACCAGGACCCCGTTCACAGTTACTATAGTGTGATCAGGTGTCATTATCCCAGCTCCGGGTCAATTCCCCCCCTTGCCAACTGGTACACCAATTTTGTGCTCTCGCATTGCCACACTGAACACACACTGAATTGTTGTTCTGATCTGCATTTTGACCCGCTGATTCTCATGAAATATGACATATTGTGACCCCTGGTCAAACCATAATAACTCCAAGCAACATCCTGCTGCAAGATATTGTTTATTGGAGATACATATCTGCATTTCCTTACAGCAGACTATGATATAATACAGAAAGTTGTTTTTGATAATCAGTTGTCAATGCGGATAAGAAACGTTCCACTGATACACACAAAACTTTCCAGGGCACACGGCTCGATTTTATATCCAAAGAAATTAGATACAAGATGAACAAACCTACAAAGGTATGAAATGTCAGGTGGGCAAAATGACCAATCACCCCATAATCTGTCAAAACGGTGAAGGGACAAACTCATCCATTGCCTAATAGGTAATATAAAGATACGTAGGTTTACAAACTAACATATTTTCTTAAAGGACTGCAAATCCAAAAAAAATACACATTCTCCACTCTAGTGATATTCAGTGAATTTCTTTCATTGAGTATGTTTCAGTGTTGCTCTGATACCAGATGCTTTATGTATGGGTTAATGATGTGTCTGTTGACATGGCAACATGGGATGAAATAGGGTTAGGGGGAGAGTCGGGGAAAATACCTTGTATTGTCCTTTTAAAAAAGGCTTTGCAGGCCTCACAAGAAGCTACCCCATAGTGATACCCCGAGGCTATATCTCCACAGACCAGGCACAGCCTCTTGGGGAGGGAGTTCAACATGTATTCGCACTTTATGGACGAGTCTTCCATGATGGTGCTGGAGCAGTCGTCGTAGCGCTTGCGGCAGGAAGCAGCACCGAGCCCGCCGGGGGTGAACATGGGTGGAGAGTCCAGGCCGTTAGAATGGCTGTTCATGGTACTGACATAGCCGCCGCTGGCGTCCGAGTTGCCGCTTGGGCTATGGTGGCTGACCGTGTCGATGACAGAGGAAGGGCTGGATGGCTCTGTCTTGATGTAGGACCCACAGCTGGATGGTAGATGCCGTTCATCAGCGGCCATTCTATTCAGCAGCCTTTATTGGGGGTGAGGGGTGAGGTAGTATGAAGAGGGTTGATGGGAAAACAAGGAGAAGGGGGAGAAAGATGATTAGCAGAAATTCTCAGAGTAATACCTTTCATTTAGAAGTGCAGTGAAAGATGAACATCAATTATACAATTAACTTTCCAGGTAATTAAACTGATGTACAACACAGCTTTTTTCACAAAAATACTTAAAATATATAAGATTTGTTTAAGCATTATAATATGACAGTGATTTAAAGATGAACCGTCAAATCATTTGGTGACCAGAATCAGCAGATTTTTAGCCTGACTGACCCGGAATAGTGAAAAACAAGTTGCAAACTCAAAAATCGGATCTTTTTAATGTCAATGAACACACCGTACCTAAGCGCTAATAGTTCATCATCAACAATTTTTGATGATACTGCACAACAAGGACTGAAGCTCTATTTTCAATCTCAGTAAAGTGTGTAAAGATTAGGTCAGAGGAAGCACAAAGATGTAAGAAGCTATTTAATAGAAAACTGTGTTTCCCATGACACTCGTTTAGGCTGCGAGGGAGCAAGAGAGAGCAAGACTTTTAGCAGATAACAGGAATCCTGAGTGGAGTACAAAGCCTAAAAATAATGTGTAGTCAGTAAACGCACCATACCTGAGCGCTAACAGATCACACTGTCAACGCTCTTTGGTGTTAAAGTTATTACTGTGGGTAGAAAAGTCAAAGTTGGATCTTTTCAGCCTTAGTGAAACATTAAAACGAGATCAGAAGAAGCACAGAGATTTAAAAAGCTATTAAAAAGGACACAATACTTTTAACATGTTAAGACAAGCGTCCTGTTCATGCAGGCTGCTAATAAGTAAGAGAGGGGGACTGAACAGTTTGAGAAAAGTTGCTCTGTGTTATCCCTTTATAGCTTTCAATGTCTCTCTTTCATGGAGAATGCTGGATTTTAAAATGTTTGCAGCTTTTTGGAAATCCAAAGAGTAAACATAACGATTTTTATTTTCTTGGGATATACATGGAGACGGATGTTTACTGGTAGAAACGCTAACTCTGCTAATCACCAAGATATTAAAGATTGTTCTAAATGTCAACTCTGACCATTTCACAGCTACTGTTCTCTAACACACACTGTCTGATGCACCTTTGCTCCTTACATAAATGATTAATTGTTATTCACAGCAGGAAGGGTAGAAAGTTTCGCAGATTTTCAAAGGGAAATTGTCTAAAACCGTATCAGCAGGTTAAAGCTTTACAAAAACCAAAGATTGGAAATCAGGCACAAAAAAACTGATTAGTTTATCTCTAATGAATATGACTTTTGATATATTTGATTGATATATTTCTTCTGTTCTTGTAATCTTTTGTTCTCTTAGTCACCATGTCCTCACATCCATATAAACCACTGAACCAGGATCCTAAGTGCTTCATTAGCTACACGCTACGGCAGCTGTTAAAGTCCTTCAGAGAACAAATACACACAATTGCAACACAAATGTCAGCACACGTTCTCTACACAATGCAAATACATGGACTGAAGGAGAGGAAGGGGAAAAAGAACAAGAGGCAGAGACAGAAATCAAGAGTGCTCAAACAACACACACACACAAGAACACACACATACATACACACACGAACTGGACAAATCAAGATGTGGGCATCTCAATAGTTTAAAGAGCACATCGGACCTTCGCTTGTCTCCTTCAGTCAGCAGTCAACCAAAAGGAAACATGATGGCAAGATATTGACTTTTTCACTGTCTGCCTAATAACTGTATTTTGGAGTATATGTAATCTAATGCTGTAATGTGTGCAGACTAAAGTGTAGCCCCTTGGTCATGGCCACAAAATGCACTCTGAGGCTTTCCATGCCTATATAAATGCATTTCAGTCCTGCTCTATAACCTTTAACTTGAAATTGCACTGAGTGAACAGTGGTGGTGGAAGAGGGAGCGTCGGTCCAGGTTGTCTGCACACATTTACTTTAGAGTGAACTGAAGGGGTGAACAAGAAGGGGAAATGAATTACTCAAAATATTGGAGATGCTGTGTAGACACACAGTACCCTTTTAGGGTTATGGGGAGGTCACACACTAACATGTATGCACACTCTTTGCATTAGGCACCACGGGAAGGGTAAAAGGTTGCTTGCACTTGCCTGCATTAACAAAATTGAGCCTTGTGCGGCTTATGCAAATGCAGACTTAGGGGTTTTAGAAAGAGTGGCAGCAAGACAGCTCAAGTTGTGCTTTACTTCCATTAGCATATTGCCAACTAATGGTAATGTTTATATATTTGACAACTCAGTTCACCATCTGACCTGGGAGAGGATGGTGTTTTCAAATGAGCTTCACATGTCTGATTGGACGGCAGTGACATGTCTCAAATCTCCTCAGAACAAACAGGAAATTAGATGCCAAAACTGCAGCCTTGGTTGGCCGAACATCCTTCTGCTCTCTCAGGCTGATTTAATTGTAAGGATGGGTGACGGAGAAGTTCAGGCCCAAGGGGGTCACTGGGTCAACCTTATTTTCTCACCCCGGCTTCCCAGGTCCGTGGAGATGGGGGTCAGGGTGTCAAATTAAATCTCATTCCTGGGTTTCCCCTCCCTGCTGTCATGTATATTCATCGGAGCTCTGGGTGCCCAACACTTCTGGAAATTCACAAAAAGGTTAACTGCTAAAATAAATAATAAAAAATGTCCCTTGTTAAATCTGTTGACCTTGTGGTTAAAAGCCCTTCTATCTGAGCAGTCTTGGAATTTTTCTTCCAGTATAATCTCCCATTGTATAATACAGAAGAGACAAGATATTTCCTGTTAGAGAAAATAAAAATTCAATTGAGTGGAGATGCTCCGAGAAATCGGTTGGTAACTGAAATCAGAAGATTTTATACCTGACCAATGATTGTAATTAAAAACCTGCACAAGTGAATACACATGGTCATACTAAGCACAAATAGGTCCCACTGTCCCATTATTCTTCATTGCAGAAGTTGATACTGAGGGAAGAAGATGTTTTCAGTATTATTTATAATGATATGAGATGCTTACAATGAAGACAGAGGGAAAGAAAAGGATGCTACAGCAGAGTTAAAAATCATCATATAACAGGACGCTGAACCTGCAGCACAGTTGCTGTGTTCTTCTTTATGACAAGTTGAAAGCTATTAGTCATGAAACATGCTGAATTTGTAAAATTTTGTCAGTATTTTCGAAATGGATCGGCTAACTCTACAGGGAATGCGCAGTTTGTAATGGTAATTGTGTTAAGTGCTCTGACTGCTAATGTTTGATTCTAAACACATATTTACTATTGGCATCCAATTCTACCTGAAAGTTGTAAAAAAAGTGTTTTGTTAATGATAGTCCTTGGAAGAAAATTGTATGAATTCAGAATCAGATCTTTCTAAACTCTCTAATTGATGCATCTCTGCTATATACTCTATACTTTTGGTTGCTCTAATATAACCATTTATTTACTTTCTACAGTCACACAGAATGTGAATCCATTTTATCTCTTTCCAAAATAGGCCTCGCTGCTCTCGATAACGAATGCAGATTGCATCCCTATAAATTAACAAGCACCTCTGTGTTCATCTGTTTTATGCTCTACGTTTCAGATGGTTATGTGCACCTGCAAGACAGGCCACCTGCACTCGGCTTATTAAAGGCTATATATTAAAACGCAGCAGCACAAGATAGCTCCATTTAGCTTTTATTTTACAAATTCAGAGTGAGCGTAACCTCGGTTCAAAGGCCATCCTCAGGGTGACACTTAGCATAATTGTATAAGTGTCTTAACTGTTTCCCCTCCAGCTCAACGTGGTCATTTATAATAAATGTGCAGACTGGAAACCCCTTAACTCATTCTGGTATGACACATTACCACCACCACTATATGGTTATGTTTTTAACAAGCCCGCTTATATTGATTAATGACGCTGAGCGATTACTTACCACAGAAACCTGCTGTATTAATCAAATAGTCTAAAATATTTCTATAAATATTCCTAATCTCCAGCAGGACAGGACCAATTTAAATCTATAAGTACAATTGTAAGCGGAAAATGAATTATGAGTATTAAATTATTTGACAGCAGCAATAGTCCCGATAAATAATTCATTATGTGGGGGCAGGTAGTAATTAGCTTATGTGGTGCACAGACAGAACAGACAGGAAAGGGTTTGCTGGAGTATCTGAGACTTGATTCTGTAAAATCTATAGTTCTTTCTTCCTTCCTCGAGCTAAGAGCTTTTTCAGATTCTGCTGCCTGACTGCCCAAAGGAACAGCTCTCTTCTAAGACACAGGATCTCCCCCCTGTCTTTTCCTCTCTCTGTTCCTCCTCCTTTTGTTCCCTTTGTACCGATCAAAATTCATGCTGAGTAGAAGGTTATGGGCCCTGCAAACGCACACTGCGCAGTGTGGTTTTAATCTGATTCCACCTGGTCCTCCTAACAGCATTTCAGATCCCTAATATCATTCCGCCAGTGCGGCTGCTGCCGGGATTAGCCGGACTAACGATCTGGCAGCTCGTACTGCACTCGCCGCTCCACAACTTCCACGAGGACAGCCATGGAGCTCTCCTTTTTTCTCACCTGAGAATGAAATTCAGAACATCGGCATGAACAATCAGGATTTGTTAGAGTCAATTTGGAAGCATTCCCACAGAGAGGAGGATACTGAAATAGTTCTTTCACCTTGTTGACCACCAAAACTGTGCCCGAGGTCCAGCTTTAGCAGTGAATAAACTATTTTTACATGTCCCAAAAACATCTTTTCACACATCTGAGTGTCACATCCCTGCTACCTGATCAGACTGTGTGAGTGCGGGGGGAATTTGACGGTGGGGGTTGACATCAGATGCTGATATCAGATGCCCCGACTGGGGGCAAATCTGTCTTGAGGGCCTCAGGCGATGTGGCCTGATAAGCCATTGGCCCCAGAGTCAGCACTGGTAGGACGAACTCAATTAGTTCCTGACAGAGCTCCCCTCAGCCCCTTTCTGCCTCCCCACCAAAGACAGATACGCAAGCAGCTGCCTGGCTGACCTCTCCTACAGAGGCCACTAGCACTTTTAGCGCTCCAACACGCACAGGCTGGAGTCATTTCTGGGACAGAGGAGACCAAAATCTTCACAGCCTCAGAAAAGAAAAAAATGCACTGATCAAAGCTTTCTCTGGCCAATACTAACTTCCAATTTACTTTGAGGTCTAACCTGTTGATTTTGGCCAATTACATTTTTTATTCTAAGGACTGCAAACCAAAATAAAAAAGAAGAAATTACAAAATTATTTTTATGCTTTTTATTGAACTCAAAGTACAGAAAGATACATGCTGTTGGCTGACACATTTACAGTAAATAGTGGAAGCTCTTAATTTGGGGAATAAAAATTAAAAAATCAGTGTTTGAGGTCTAAGCTGCCGATTAAGATTTTGGCTTATGCTGATTTTTTTCCCTAATTGGAATTTTTTCTTATTCAAAGCCCTATAAAAATTGTTCAGTCTTGATCCATTTTATCAATAAGATAAAATTTCTGGCCGATTGATTGGTTTACATTTTTACTTAAATCACCTAATAAACTCAAAAAATGAAACGTACATTCTGTTGGGTGGTACATTTACTAACTGAAAGTGGTGGGAGATGTTGGTTTTAATGTATCTAACAAAAAAGAAAAACTTTCTTGACTTTGTGATCATCGATCAGAGTCTATCAAGGGAAAATTGACTGATTCTGATCTCTGAACAATTATATACATTTAGAAAGAGTGTACACCACCTTTGTCTGCTTGGGGTGTGTTCTAACACCGGAACAAGCAGTTATGAATCTGATTGAGATTTAAAAACCTTAATTTCTCCTAAATATGCAGTCTGGATTTTTGGATCTTTGATTTCATGTTAAACACCATCTGGGGAATAAGAGGCTGAATTACTCCTGGGACAGTGTGGATGAAAGTGGTCAAATGCATGTTTGTGCTAAATACATAAAATAACAAAAATGGTAATATTGGGGGAGGAGAGTGGGTTTGATGGCTCTGGTTAGGTTGGAGGCAAACCCAGTACTCCAGAGGGACCAATCCAATCTATGACGGAGAGGCCTCTAATTTTGGAATTTCTCATTCATTAGTCCTGCTCTGGCAGAGAGATGACTGAGGGGAGGAGGAGGGAGGGGAGGTGGACCTGAAAAAGAGGAGGGCCCTCTTTATTAACAGATATGCCAGACACTCAGGAGAAGATGACAGAGATTTATGATGTGCAGATCTATGGAGGAAAACAAAAGGAAAGATAAAAACTGAATCAGGAAGAGTGGGAAGACAAAGTAGGAAAGAAAAAAAATTATGAAATGTTGAGATGCACCGATCATTTGAACGGAGATTGAAATAGGACAATTTTTGATCAACTCTGATTAAATTAAAATTTCTTTCCCATTCATTAAATGCATCAAAACTACAATGTCAGCCTAAATCACTCATCAAACAACAGCATGCCCTTCAATGCATGTATTGGGGTTTAGAAAAAATCTGATAAAAGTTAAGAACAAATGCTATGATGATGTATAAATGAGGTGGAAAACTAAAACTACTACCTCTATCAAACAACCTGCAACGCTTTTCTCTTTTTTTGCAATATAGCCCTAAGAATCAAAATCAGCATCAAAATTGAAATGAGCAGGACAGACCTAAGAGAAAAACAGAAATCAGTCAAAAAAAAGTCTGATCCATGCATCTCTAAACAAGGGTGGAAAAAGTACTGTTTACTGTTACAACTGTAAAGGAGGGTCCCAGATCAATAGGTGCTGGGTTACCACTTGATGGGACTGCAGACTGGATAATTATGTTTTTTAAGGGCTGCAGCAACAGATTATATTTAGCTGCTTCAGAGTTATGTCATTGTAGTCTTTATAAAGCTATGAGCTCAGTCCATCATGACAACATGAGCCCCACGTTCCAGCAGGACCACGGGATAGAGCTGGCCCAGAAGCAGATCACATCTATTGATCCACCCTCCCACCTCCTTCCTTCAGAGATGCTACTGGAAACGAAAGAAAGGTCCTCTTGTGATACAGGCGCTGCTGTTTGTCTGACGTAAACTGTCTGGGCCACTCTGGGCAGATCCTGTTCGTCTAAAGGGGCTGATTTCAGGATGCTGAAGGAAGTAGCCGGCTAATGATAGAGCTACTGTCAGTGGGGGAAATGTGGGAGCGATTGTCTAAGAAAGGAATTAATGCCCTGCCTATGCAGACCCAGTGGAAAAACTCTCTGCAGGATTGAACTGTTCATCATACTGTATGTTAAAGAAAGAAAATCTGGGATAATTCTAGCCTCCTTGCGGAGTACGGTCAAATTTCTAATTCTGCCTTTCCATTAAAAAAGATTACTATTCTTCACATCCTTTATGCGGCACAGTCATGGTTTAATTTAACAACATAAATGTACCGTGTCTCTTAAAAACTATGAAAAATAATTAAGAACAACTGTAATAAAATTGTTTCTGCCAAAGACTGCCAAAAAGAACAGATTTTATGATAACCAGGCATATGTTATTGCTATTGGTTAACATTCCTACAATAATATCAATGTAACAATTTAACTGATGTCATTTATTCAGTGTTTTACTTTATTTTCAGTTTTATAAGTTATTATTATTCTTTTCTTCTTTTATGTACACAAAACGTTTTAAAAATGGACTTCTCTACTGACAGCATAACATAAAACAAGTGGAGATTGCCTTCACTAATAGATACAAACATGGATTCGTTTAAATGTCTATATGATTATTTTTGATAAATAAAATGAATGAAAAAAAAAACACCAAATGTAATCTGATGTCGTGATATGTAACTGATTAAGTGCCATCAAACTGAAATGCAAGAGGTTCTGTTATTATCAGTAATAATTCCCCTACCTTCAGTAGAGAGCTGTTGTATCGCAGTTATTTTGTAGAAAACAGAGCAGCAAAATATATTAAATCACAATCACAAAATGTCCGTGTGTGCAAAATTGCAGTCGCAAAGGACAGCTTGGATGCAAGATTATAATTCAGATATCATGCATTTAAATTCTGTGTGTCAAAAAATACTTTAGAACGGCTGGATGGACCAGCACTACCTTTAAGGCTCACAACTGATCTAGATCTTAGTGACCAAGATGCTGAAGTTCAAGGAGAGCCAGGGGGACATTTAGGGGATGGAGAATAAAGAGTGCGGAAAGTGTGAGTCAATCACAATCAATCAGGCCATCTCATTATTAGACAATAATATAGCAATAACATGTTTTCCTAATATCTCGCAGCCCTAAAACAAAAGTGAAGAAATCTTCAGTGAGGTCAAAAGCAAGCCATCTGAACAAACCCCATATTTTAGCAGATTTTTGTAATTTAAAACAAACGGAAAATTTTTATATCCATGGGATAAATTGCCATATTAGTTATTTTAAATGTCTACATAGTCACAACAGACCATTGTTAAATTTGTTGGGTATTTTTACTCAAACAGCCTCCATGTTTCTATGCTAAAGTTGTATCAACATGCCTCATTAGCTGGGACTCTTCAGCCCACCCCAAGTGTGCCAAGAGCCCTTTTGGATTTTGTAACAGGCTGACATTCATGCAACAGCATGAAAGATGGCACGTTTCTGTGGAGTACTGCCACTCTTTTATTTACAAGCGATGTCTGTTAAAAGCATTCCCAGAACAGCCCCTTTTTCTTGTAGCAAGGCATAAATGTAGTAGAATTATTTCAGCCAGCTGAGCTGCAGTGCTCAGCAACAGCTGGGGGAGTCGTGGCGCTGTGGTGCTATTCGATCCATATCTCCAGCTTGTTCACTGGCATCTTTTTAAAAGAACTTCAAACCACAGGATTGATTGGATAGAAAGTTTTAGTACAATTCAACAAAAACAAAACTTTTACAGTGTTCGTAAACACGTATTTGAAACACTTGTAAAACAGTAGTGTATTTTTGAAAAATAGGATTTTAAAATATGAATTATGCAAACTTGAACTGAACAAAATGAATATAGACATCAAATAAAAGCCAAACAAATTCAAGAAAGGAACACATTTTATCAGAAAATCCTTGGAACTTCTGAATGGTTTTAACTGTGTGTGTGTATGTGAGTGTGTGTGTCACAAACAGAGAAATGTTATTACAGGGGGTTAAGGCTATTTAGCACAGTCGAATGTAAATCACAGGTTTAGACACAGTCACTGTGCATATAGGAGGACGAAGGCATAGAGCCATGCATGAAATTACTTCATTAATCTTCCTCTGATAGGCCGTCCTTGTTTAGGGGGGAAACTCTACCTGCCTAAGACAAAGACCCAATCTTTTCACACCCCAAAATAAATTGCTCTCTGCAGAAGAAGAAGATATAAACATAAAAACGCAAACTAGTACAAGCACATGCACACAACTAAAGGGTGCAAAATTAACAGGCCAAAAATCTGCAGGTTTATCAGGCGAAAATTTAAACACAATCAGATGTGTCAATGTTTGCAAAGGCTCACAGTCACTGTGTAATCATGTCTCGCAGGAACCAGTAAAATGATGATATAACATGTTAATCCAGTTGAAAACGCAACTTAATCATTACCATTAAGAATGAATTATTGAAACACACATTTCAAACAACTCAGAGGAGCATTGATGTTACTAAAAAAACTTCATTGTTATGACTGTCACACGCTACAGCGGTCGACACAGTCACAGCAATAGCCTCCAGGTTTTTTACAGGCTCATCTCTACCAGCTGCCACACATTCTCTATAAATAGTGCTGGTAATAAAAAAGGTGGGTGGGCCTAACTGATTTATACGCTTGTGTCCACCACAACACCATTCAGCAATAATTAAACTTTGGGGAGATTTTCAGAATTAATGCGTTTCCTTCAAAAGGGGGAGGTGCAATCTAAACGTGTGTCGCAGGCTCAACCGTCAGCCACTCAGTGAGTCCACTTAGGAAACTCAAATGGTGTAGGGGTTGTAGCAAGAGGCATAGAGATGCACCAAGTGGGCTTTTACTGGCTGCTACGGATTTCTGGCCGGCTTTGAAGTCTGAAGTCCAATTTTGACTGCGTCCTTTTTTTTTCTAAGGACCAAAACAAATAAAAGCAAATATGCTACAGATTCTATATTATATGCAATGTTTTGAATGCAACAGAAAATGAAGGAATTAAGATTATACCCAATAAGGTTTCAAGGCATTTGAACCCAACTTTTGAATAATTTTCAATACTCAACTCAGAAAGGTATGCTGGTCCAAGAGCTGATTACAGACTAAAAGCAGTAGGAGTTCTTACATTTGATGCATTTGATAAACAGCACGAAAAAATATGACTTTTTCAATATTTTACCTGCATATCGCCTATAATACAATGACCTTTTAGTGAGAACAGGTTTTGCGTCCAGGAGGGATGCGCACCCACACTCTCACACACAGAAGTAAGTGGTCATAAAATCTAAAGACAGGTGAAAACATGCCAGGCCACAACAACACACTCTGATGTTCAGAAAACTGTCAATTATCAGCTTAAATGTGAAGAAAGTCGCAATGAACCCTGAAAATCTTTTATTGCAAAATATTATATAATCAAATTAAATCATTAAATTAAAATAAAATAATAAATGTATAATCTAAACTATAATAATCAAATTCAAACTTCGTTTTTTGCATTTTTGAGAAACATTTTGCACTTTTAAAGGCAGAACAGCAGCTGGCAAAAGAGGAGCCATGTTTTAAAATAATGATGAGACTCTATTAGCATCAGTACAACCAAAACATCGGGCTTCTTAACTCTACGGATTAACTCCTGGTTACTGGTATCATAGTAAACCAAAGTTTTACAAGTTATGGTTTCAAAACTGCTGATTTAGTTTTCTCATACCAATATAATATGTTAAAGGCCTTTTAATGAGATGCCTGAGAAATTGCTGGAGCAACCATAATTTTCTCTCATAAAGTAATGGGTGCTGCCCCTCCCACACTTCTTACTGCGGACGGTTGGTCAACTGGTTGAAAGAAGACTCCCACCCTTTGCCCCAGCTGACAACACAGACAAATTCAGCTAAACAAAATTCCAAACATGGTTTACTGGTATCCTGGGATACCAAAGTTTCAAAAGTTAAAGTCTGAAAACTCCAAATGTTTTCTTTTTTACCCTTCCTTCCAGTCCAACGAATAAACGAAGTTTATGACTTCTATATGGATCGTGGAGTAACATACTGCTGCCCCTGGAGCACGTTCCTGCGCACTGCGACTCAGCTGGCTGAAAGTTGGTCATTATGTTTTTATCATATGAAGATCTGTTGTGAAATATTTCCAGTCACGTAAAAGCACAGGCGGTGGAGTGGACAGTAAAGCTCTTACTATGGTAACGCTGTTTTAAAACCCAAGTTCGCTGTAAGGCCTGTTGTTTTAAAACATTAACTTAATGTAAGTATTCGGTGGCGCATCTTTAGTTTCCACAACATGACTTAATGTGTTTACTATGGGCATAAAACGGGTCTTTTCTATGAGTATGAGGAAAAGTGAAGTAGCTGTCTTTCAGCCAGCTGACCAGCAGTGGGCAGCAACAGCTGGGGGAGGGGCAGTGCTTAATGTTGCTGATCAGCCTATGCCTAGTTTGCAAGCTATTTTGAAATGGAGATTGTGTTAAAAAGTTTTGTTCTAAGTCTTTATGTACTGTAAGTAATTGCAAATCATGGCATTTCTGCTGAATGAGAATCTCACAATGGCTCATGCTGAGTTAAACAAATAGAAGATTTGAAGAACTCTGCAGTATTTCCAGAGCACATTGCAGCCCACACAGATCAGACCTGGTGAAGCTGTCAGTGAGAATCAGAGCTGCTACTGTGACGGACGGTTTCAATATTGATTTCATAAATAAACAAAGCTAACCATCGATCCTAATGTTATTTTGCATTTCAATTACTGCTCTGAAACATAACCTTCAAACAACTGGCTGTTCAATACCAATGGCCTCTGCTGATAAACACCCATATAGTTACCCACATTACATCACATTTCTACAGGAACTGCAGTTCTTCTAAGAGTCAAACTCTCTATAAAAATGTCATCCTTTATAAGTAATGCAAACTTTACTTATGCAACACCAAAACACTTCATTTGTCACCTTTTTTTCTTTTCTGCTTCTGTTCTGTTGTTTGTGAGTTTGAATACCTGCACATATACATGTGTAAGTGACTAAAGAGGAGCCCTTGAGCGTCGTAGCAACAGGAAGAAGTGCTGACGCAACGTGTCAGTGATAGCACTTTACTGCCACAAGGGCATGAGAGCCCACATAGGCTAGCATTATCCTTTCTAGACTAATGGACCAGGTTATTTTTAAACAGATTCTCACACTGCGGTGGAGGTGTCCAAGGTTACCATGGGCGAGAAATCCGGAGGGGGCGTTCAGCAATGGCTGTTTGTTTCCATGCAGGTGGGTCTTGTGAAATAATCAAACAACAATGGCAGGTAATTGACACGAGTTGTAAAGGGCAAATTTAAGATCTGAGGAGGCGGCATATTATGACAACACTGAGATAAGTATAAATTGAAAGAAACTTAGATTCATGATGCATTTGTTTAAAAGAGAAAGGAACCAAGCAACAGGACAAGGGGATAAAGAAAAAGAAAACCTCTTTCCATCAGGTTAACATGGACATGAATGTATCTAAGGATACAGAATAGTAACCAACAGACTGCCAACACACCTCAGCAGTTTAATCCTGAGGGTCAACATTCCACCCAGTTTGAACCTGAGTTTGATGTAATCTTTACAGCAGGCTTGGGAGAAACTGAAGGTTTTTAATGTTGCAGATTTAAAACCACTGACATTTTTCATCCTTCTGTTCCTACAGTTTAATGAATACCAAAGTAAGTCCAGAGTGACCGGAGATTTCACAGTGGTGTATGGAGGATGGAGTAACACAGTGTGGCCCCTCCCCCACTTATTGCTGCAAACTGTTGGCCAGCTGGCTGAAAGAGGGCTACTATACCTTTCCGTTGAGTAATTGTAGGACAAATTTAGCTGTTTCGAAATATTTGGATAAAAAATATCAAGATAAACATTACTCTTAAAAGAGTAACACTGTTTTAAAAACTACAATCAGCAAATGTGTTAAGTCGCAAGCTACCTCAGCAGATAGCCCGACTAATTAACCAGTTGTTATACAGAACTACAAAAAGCTTTAACATTTTGCACTTGAAAATATTACAAAATTTAGTGGCTGTTTATGGTATACATTTTTAGCTTTTTGTATAAATACTGCAATATTGTGAAACAGTCATATTTATGCCCAAGTTTGTCATTTGGTGAAAACCTCAGACCAGTTCATCCCTAACTCAAATCACCTTTAGGTTGTTCTGGGAGGTTTAGTTTCTTTTTAATCAATACATAAAGTTATTTTAATGAGATGCCAATAGGAGTGCCGAAGTGACCGGAGTTTTCTCTGGCTGTGTGAAGCATAATTTAATGAAGCACTGCCCCCCTCCTCCTCTCCCCCCTGGCAGAGATATGGTACTACACTTTTCCATCTCTTACAAGGATACATTTGGCTGTTTGGTTATATTTCCAGTCAAGATGAGTAAAGCGAAGGAGCACCAAACATCACTCCTATTGCTGTTTTAAATAGATGAAGCAGCACTGGTCCTCCCCCACCTATTGCTGCACACCACCAGTCAGCTGACTGAAAGAATAATCCTACACTTTTCTCTGCATAAAGCAAATAAATATTTAGCTGTTTGAAAATAGTTTGAGTCCTGATGTGGAAACTGAATGAGCCTTCACTCTGATTAAGGTAATGCTGTTTTAAATAGTACAGTACAGGAGGTAAGCTGCGACTGGCATGTCTATTAAGCAGCTGACTGCAGGCTCTTCCACCAATGGTCCGATTAATTCACTTCCTAATATCAGACTGTAATATCTATGTTACTCTTTAAAGGGCATGTTTACTTAAAAACTGCTAAATTAATAAAGCATTGTTTAATAGTTTTGCTTAAACGTCTATGTATGAAAACCACGTTTACAACTGAAATGCTATAAATAGCATTATTATAATTATACTTGTCAACATGTTTGATTTTTTTTTCAGCAGTAGGAATATGTTTTGCCTTTCCGTTTTAAATGAAAACAATTAGACCCCCTTAAAAACTGTATTTCAATTTATTTGTGGTAATACCAGGATTTTGTAAATCTGTGGTGATTTTACACTATGTTATCATACGGTGAGGATCTCTTCCTGACCCATGCCTATTTTACAGTAAGAGTAATGATACTAGATACCAGAAATGAGAGGTCTCCAGCGTGGTCATTGGACTCAGGAATCTCTCTAATGATTTGGACAACAAAGCCCTGTTGATACAAGGAAGAAGTATTTAGAATTGGAACAGTTTTAAATTTATGCACAAAAGAAACATCTGAAAACCTCCTAAAAGCTGTGGGAGACAAAAGCGACAGGTGGAGCAGCGGAAGTGCAAGGCCCGGCCACAGGGGCCAGCAGCTCCTGGCTCACAGTGGGGTGGCCATCCTCGTCCAGGAGGCTTTTCTGGTAATGTATTCTGAAACCAAATTACCGTAAGCTGATCCCATCTGGATAGTGTCTGAGCGCGGCTGCTTTGGTTACTCACCACTGCCTCTAACCTGCGATAGCATCTCCATGAAGACAGCAAAAATCTGATTAACCCAATAACAATGAAACACTTGGTCAAAAAGCAAGGAGCTTTTAACTTAAGATACACTAATGCAATTCCCTCGCCTTGTTTTCTGAAACCTAATAGGAATCAAGCGGACGTACGGCCAGAGATGGCTGTTTGCAGGCTCTAATGCAGCGAGCTGGGAATGAAGTCAAATAAATTGAAATCTAATTCATCACTGCACGCTAACTTCTTTCCGCCTCTCTAAAAATACATTAAAAAGCTCTTATTTCAAGACGGGAAATTGGATAGCCTTGTTAGTTTATTGCAGTGGCTGTGCCAGGGATAAAAGAAAGCATGGGTGTTGAAAGACATTTAGGAATGAAAGGAGTAAAATCCCAATTCACTGCTCAAATCGGGTTTTTCTTTTTTTTTTTTGGAGCAACCACCAAAGAATTCACACTTGTAGCCATGACCGACCTTTGACCAGTGTGAACAACCGCTGGAATGAGTCTGTCACACTCATATACTCAAATAAACCAGAAGATATTTGCCTTCAAATTAACAGAAACAATAGCCCTAAAAGCAACCTGACATTCCAGTGGACATTAAACTGAATTATAAGTATAAACTTGAACTATCTCAACATTTATTAGAACTTCTACTGGAGGTTTTATACAGTTGCATATGGGTGTGTTAAAAACTTTACTTCGGTCTAATGCCCAGAAAGTGGTGACGCCCTCGAGGTAATCTGAGGTATTTTATAGATTCCAGCACAGTGCTGTACAAGCTGCATGGGGCAAAGACATCCAATAGAGATAATTTACCCCAAGCATCACTTCTACATGCAGCCCTCAGTGAGGGCTTGAAAACACCAGCGAATAAGAGACATTGCTGAAGCAAATATTAGCATCCAGAGTTGGACAGGTTTCCCCAGATCAAAATGCTCGACAGTGGACAAGTCGTCAGGTCAGTGGTAATAATTTCTACATGACAAGAGAGGCTGAATTTTCTCATGATGTTGTGTGAAAAATAATCCTAATAATCCAACCTAGCTTTAAAAACAATAAATTCTTAGGTTGCTTTTAGAATATGAAACTTTTATTGCAAATTTAATGAATATAATATTTGCATCTTTTATTAAAATAACCATTGTTGGTGTTCGAGGAATCATTAACAAAACAATCCTTATTATGTGTCATTTATTATAAATTCCCCTTATTAGTGGAACATTTATAAAGCTAAAAGTAAAGAATGCAGTAATTTACTGTTTTAAAATAAGAGCAAAACAACTGTCTTATAAAATGTGATAAATTAATATTTAAAAAAACAATATATTTAATGCTGGCTTTTTGACACAAAATATGAAACACAATTGTGAACAACAAACGTTTTACTGCTTTATTTTTCTCTAACAGCAATAAATACTTATTGAATATTAGTTGATAACTGCATTTTTGGGCAAAAGTTATTTATAATTACTTAAAATAAATTAACCTTGGAAAAAGAGTTGCTTCTTGATTTTTATTTATTTAGGTTAAAACTGAAAAAGTACAACAGCAAACACTAGAAAGTCATATGCATTTTAACGTATGATATGAGATGTTAAAGAAATTCAGTGATTTATGTTTAGGCGATGAAATATTATTATTCATATTATGACTTTTACGGAAAAATCTGATACAATTGCATTGGTTTAAAAAGTAAAATAAACACACAAAAACTGTTTTACTGAAATGCTATAAAAATATCAATTTCAATAAAGTATCAATTAAAGTACGACCATATGATCCAACGGTTATGAAGTATACAATTCCAATGATGTAGACAGTTTTACATAAAAAAGGGTAGCAAATTAAAACACTTTAAGCACATTTGTTACAAATCTCATATGTTACACAGCCAATTTAAAAAAAAGGGTCATTTAGGTTTAACTGCATAAAAACAAACTGGTGCAATAACTTAAAATTGTTCCGGCTTAAATAATCTTGTACACTGTCTCCAAAAAAATAAGTTAATATTTTCCACAGCTAAATGCAGTTTATTTAGTTTTAAATGTAAGTCAGTGGTGAACTGATGAAGTTAGAAAACCAGCGTGTCCCAGCAGCTGCCAGGAGCTGTAAGGAGGGCAGCTCGCCTGCATTTGGGTGCTGCTGACTGGGACATACCTACCGGCTCTCTGAGGTTACTCAGTCTTTCCAATCCTCTTTCTCAGGTCGGAAATGTACATTTTACCGTGTGGTTTATCCTTTCCAATTCCACGCATTCACATTAATCTCATCTCCTCACAATATCACTCTCATTCTGCCTGGGCGGCCGGTGCGGGCAACAAAGCCATCAGCTAACAAGCTTTTAACCGGACTGGACAGGGGACCAGTATGATTCAGTGGTGCAAGGTAAATCAATCAGGCACGCTTCGAATGAGACTTACACATACAAAAACACATGCTTACAAAATATTTTAGACACGTGCACCTGCTTAGCCACTGTCAAGTCTAACCTGAATTAAAATCCCTCAAGACAGAAAAAGTGCACATTTACAATAGTGAATACAAAGGAAAAGAAAGCATGACAGTATTAATAAGAACCGTACATTTGTTAGGTTAAATAGATGTAAAAAGAATGGAATGAAGAGTGAATTTAAGTAAGAAAGATGGAAAAGGGAAAAGGAAATAAAGTTCAATGCAACAGCTGGGTTAACCAGAAAAGTGAAAGCAGGAAAAGAGAAACAAGCTGCACCTACTGGTTATGATAGCTGAGAGGGTCTGGAAGACAAAGTTCTGAAATGTCCATCAGTCCAGTTTTAGCATTCCAGGAATGAGAGGAAGAGGAAAGAGAAAACAACTGAGACCCGCTTCTTCCCCAAATGATAGCACAGCACCCTCAGAGACAACGCTGCCGCAGAAAGCCACTCCGGTGCCGCGTCCCCCCCCCAACAGCCTGCACAGGTATGTTGGGTTCTGATGAACTCAGAGTGTGTGTGCATGAGCATGTGTGTGGTGTGTGTGTGTGTTTATGTATATATAAGTGTACGAGAGAGCGAAAGTGTGTGTTTGAGTGTATGTAAGAGAATTTGAGAGTGAGAGAGAAATAGAGAGAGAGGTTGAAAGGAGGGGGGAGAGGAGGAGGGACAGATAGACAGAGAGGTAAAAAGGAGAGGTGAGAGACGGAGGAGCGCAGGCGGCAGCGGGACGAGCGCTAAGATGGAGAGAGCATGAGAGTGCGAGCGAGAGGAATGACTCTTTCCATGCTTGGGATAGGGCTCTTTAAGACTCAAGGGCTTGATGAATATGGAACAGCTGCTGTTGGCTGGCTCCGAGGGGCAGGACTTAAAGCGACAGAGGGGCCGGCGGAGCTCCGGGGAGGAGGGACCCGAACGCTCGCTCGCTCACTCATACAACAACTCGACTCACAGGCATGTAGACAAAACACTGAATCACATGGACAACGGAGATGCAATAAAAAGAGCTCAGTTTTAATCTGAAACATCAAAGAAGTCTAATCCTAAAGACTGCAAACTATAACTCAAATATAGATGCAGATAATTATAAAAAAGAAAGGGCAAATACTCTTTCATCTTTTTCCAATTTATCAATAAAAAAACTTTAATGTATCTATATACTTGAAGATTTCACAGATTATAGTAGATTCCGGTCCAGGAAACTTCCTCAGGAAATTAATTCATGATTAGACTCTTACATAGATTTCTAGAATCAATTCAGAGTTCTGCTTCTGTTTCAGTTTTGAATCCATTCTGATTGTTTTTACTCTTTCCAAGAATGAAAAGCACATAAAAGGCAGAAAATGTGATGCAGGTTTGTTACACCTTTAGGACTGTTAAGTAACAAAATGCCTAAAAATCAGCTTTTAAAGATTACACAAGAATCTTAATTGCTTGGAGGAAACATATTGGAAGAAAAATGAAAAAGAATTATGCACAGCATTATTGGTGCACAGGGGATTGCATTGTGAAGCCAGCTAGATTTAAAAATGCAAGAATGTCGAATATTCAAGTCCAATATTGGAAGCTAAGTTAGCTAACATGTCAGTTTCACCTCTAAATAGGCTTATATTCTTACAAAAAAAAGGAGAAATGCACTGATTAGGCTTTTCCTAGCAGATACTAATTTCTGGTTTTATCTGAAGACTGACCTGCTGATTCAGAAGAACCGTTGTGCTAACTTAACAAATGGCTAAAGAATAACCTTGAAAAATACCAAGACAATTTGTATGCCTGAAAATAAATTATGAAGTAGAATAGGCTAAAGTCTAGGAAAGACTAAATAATAGTTCATGGTGCTGGTAATCTAGATGAGATTGAATCATGAAGCCAGCTGTTTTTAAAAGCAGATGCAGAACTTTTAAAATTCAGAAGTTTTTAGAAATGTTGCATGGCCAAACCTGGAAGTTGAAAGTACATAAAAAGAGTAGAAATGCACCGGAGTTTCACTGGTCAGTACCAATCTCTGGTTTTCTTTAAAGTCTGACCAATTCTGATTTTTTTTCTAAGGACAATAACATACAGAACAGAAACGGGTTATTTTATAAACATAGTATACAACAGAAAATAAAGAAATTACAAGCTTATCCCCATTAAAGCCTATTTCCGCATTGTTTTGTCAGATTTTGATTCAAGTTAAAAATCTCATTGAAGTGCATGTTGTTTGTTGATGCGTTTATTTACCAGAAATTATGGCAGTTCTTTGCCTGATGTTTCTAATATATAAAAGGGAAAAAAATGTTAGTGTCTGACCTGCTGATCAGAGCTGATGAAGAGAAATGCAGAGTAACTGGTGCATCTCTAAATAAAATCAAGTCTGACACCAGCTGAGGTTTCACTAATAGAAAGTCCAGTGAGAAGTCCATTTTACTTTACCTTCTAAAAGCTCAAGCAGAAAGTCCAGTAAATGCTTTACTAAACTTTGTTCTTTAGCTGTATCTTTGGGTGTTGCATGTGAGGAGACCATTGTAAAGGCTTCCCCACCTGTGAGAGATGATCTCAGACCATAAGTCATGCTCTTGGAAGCCCGATTGGCCTCCACAGGAGCAGAAAATCCAGCTCTGTCTACTCTAACCCCAGCTTTAGAAGAGCCTGTGTTTCAGTGTTGATCAAGCTCAGTAAGAATGCAGAGAATGCAGATAGCATTTCACAGTCAGCGAGGGTCTCCGTGTTACTGTATCCCCACATTATAGGAACAGAGCTTACCATGGCATCCTGACACTCGACTGAGTCCGGCCAAAAGAAAACAGCAGTCTGCCCTCTTCTCAGAAACTCACGAGGTGACCTAACGGCGCAGCTCGGCCTCTCCGGCAAAGGCACAAGAGAGCAAGGAAGATTTGCTCTCTACCAGAAGAATTATGCGAAAAAAATAAAAAACAGTGTGGCATCGCGTTGCTACTGTTCATTTTGCTGCTGAACAGGGACAGAATAAACCCCCTGGAGAGGAATCCAGTTCCGTTCATCGGCTCACGTTTCTATAATCAATGCAAAAACATCACGCAGTCCCTATTGATCATCACAGGCCTACTGATGTGCAGCAGCAGAGCCTCCACACTCACGCTGTTACACAGATCATGCAGCAGCTGCTACTTTTTTGTGACTAAATGAAGGAAAATTCTATTGAGAATCATATGAAGTCAATTTTTTCAAAATGTTCAAAATAAGTAAAGAAAATTAGTTTAGTATCCAAAATCAACAAAAAAGAATGAAATGCAATGCTCGTAAAGTAAAACTAATGTTAGGACATGAGTATTTCAGAAAGACTACTTTGTTTCTATGCAAGTTTTAAAAGACTACTTACTTTTTTTAATGCTTTTGAGCAATGAGATGCCTGCTGCGGTTATCTTTGCTTGTTATTTTGGGATTTTTGGATGTTTTGGTCTAATGATGATTTCATAAATGAAGTTTTTTGTCAGATTCTTTTTCTATTAGAGATCAGAATCTGCCATTTCTCCCTTCATCCACCCTGATCAGTGCATCAAAACTTAGAACGCCTATAAACGTATCAACCAACATTGCATGATTTTAAACACCTCTACTGAGTTTAATACAAAGCAAAGCCAACTATGTGACTGCTTGGGATCACCCAAGAGAAATTTTATGGACCAGTGGTGCACATATTTAGGAGACATATTAAGTAAAGACCTCATAGTTTGAACGTTATATTAAACAGAATCATAATGTATTGTTAATTCAATCATTTCTACTGCTTGTGTCTAAGCTGTGAACCGACACAAGCACACTTTAAGTTTTTGTCAAGTAAAATGACCAAACATGGGCAACATAAACTAGGCGTCAGAGGTTCTGTGGTAGGTGGTGGGCTTGACTAGAGGTGGGCCCCAAATTATATTCTGCTTAGGGCCTCATACAGCCTTGGGCCGGCTCTGTTTTGATGCCTTATAGTCCTGAATGGGTCAAAATAGGAAATCAACAGAAAGCAGGAATCAGCATCAGCCAGTAAGAGATTGATCTGTGCAGCTTAAGTAACAAAAGAATAATTGCCCCCCCCCCCCCCCCCCCCCCCCCCAAAAAAAGGTGAATTAGATTAACTTCAGGTCTAAAAGAACCTCCCAGGAATATTGGTGTAAAATGAATTCTGTGAACAAAAGGCTAGTCCATAGTGCAACGATACAATGAAGATGATTAATTAACAAGAATATAGATGAGAAGTTCAGATTAAGATGAGAAACCTGAACCCTTAACATGCTCTTTAAATCAGGAAGACAACCCTCCCATGTCTATTCCCGAAACGTCTTATTTCTGACAGCTAGTACAAAGTTTTATTAAACAGAAACACTTGAAGAGCTCGCAATTATCAAGTCGCACGATTTTGAGGAATATTTTACAAGTTATTCATCTTGAAGGAAAAAGCTCTAGACATATTACTGTAAAAAAAAGATATTGAAGCTTTTGCTGGATGATTAAAAAAAAGTCAAACGGATAACATAAATCGGTTATTGATCCCAGAGGAAGTGTTTCTTTACGCATGTCTCAGTTGGAGTTAAATTGGTGTAAATTGCGTGAAAACATGGAAGAAGAAAACAAAAGGGGGAAATCCTAAAATTACGTGTCGAATGTGTTATGAATGTGTACCTTACTCGGATAAGTCATGGCCCATCTCTGCCGCGACTGCAGTGGGTACAGGCTGCGGACTGGCTGTGTGGAAGTGGAGTCTCCAGGTGTTGCAGTTGGTTTGGCTCCGTCTCTGCGTCTGAACGCGCCGTTTCACCGCCGCACACCGCAGACGCACCGTGAACTCCTCCTCCGGTGTGCGCCCTGTGGCTGAACCAAACACCTCTAAACCCGTGGAGCTCGGGTCAAATGTGGTTCAAGATCAGAAAAAGGTTAAGATGTACCCGCCTCTTACTTTATCTGTTTCTTTGAATATTTCTTTAAGAAACAAGTCAAATTGTCCACCTGTAAGGTGTCTTTGCGACGTTTCTGTGTGTTTGCTGCACTCTAATCTAGTTCGTTTTGCCTCTTTCCACCTTTCCCCGGGGTTGTGTTGTAAGGTGGGTGGGTTTTCACCTGAGAAAATGGGAGGTGAGAGCAAACAGATCACTGCGGCAGGCAAGCAGTCGGTCAGTTTCCACTGTTGATGAATAAATAAGAGACCAATTGCAGCGTCGTGTCTGTGCCGCAGAGATCACAGTTACTGTATCAAGTGACAGACCTTTCACAGATCATGCAAATATGATTTGATTTGTTAGTTTTGTAAATATTTATTCAATTAATTTTTTCCGAGGGAAGAAAGGTATGCAGCAGAGGCGTTGCTTGACAAAAAGCCACATTGGGGCTCAATATAAATGAAGTCCAGCCCCGAGGTTTCTGTTTTCATTAAATATTTAATTTATATGTATGTATTTCTAACCCTGTCTTGAATATATGTACTATAGTAGTATGTATGTTAGTAAATGTTTTGTATACCTGAAAAAAAAAAAAAAAAATCAGCTTTTTTTGTGATGTCCTTTCCTGAAATCTTAGACAAACAGTATGGTGGGGTCGGTTGCCTTGCAGTGTCAGGGGCAAATTTGCTTTACAAAAGGAAAAAATGGATATTCTCCCTGTCACACAGATTCTACCAATATGTTGGTAGTTGATGCTATTTAGACTCCTATTTAATTGATTTAGTAGAAAATGTTTGTACACTTCAACATTATAGTTAAAAATGAAATTGAGATAAAATCAAATAATTTAAAATTGTCGTGGAAATTGTTCTATGAAAAAAATTATTTTTAGTACAAAGGTACTTGAAAATAATAGTTTACATAATATTTTAGTTAAGTACTCATTTTCAGGTAAATCAAACACAGAGATGTTTTTTGGATGTGTTTTCTTTATCTATGAAAAATTGCAACTTTTGATGAAATTTAAAAGCTGGTTCTGAGGTATAGTCTGTCGTGTATTATCAATTAAGCGACTGGAGCAAGAAGCAGACTTCCTGATAGTAGCACCACAAGCACATTACAAGCACAATGCACTTAAAATTGGAAAGAAGAAAACAACAAAATATGAACAAAATCAACAACAAGAAACCTTGACCTGCTTTCCTATTGAATTTATGTTCTCAATCACAGGTTCCAGCTCTTCTTCAGTACATGATCTTTGAAATAATAACTAATAAAAATCGGACAAACTAGGAAGATATGCTTTAATGAATTAATATGACTAATCTCATAATTCCTTCACTTTGTGTTGGAATAAAACTCCTACCTCTAGCAAGAACCAGGTTTCTCTCTTATATGTTTTGTTGTTTATAGAATGAAAAATCGGAATCAGTGATAATCACAATCGGCAGGCAAGACCTTAAAGAAAAAAACAAAAATTGGTGATGGCCAAGAAAAGCCTGATCGGTGCATCTCCACATTTCATAAAATGAAATTCAAATTTAGTCTTGAAATAAACATTTTGCCCAACTTTTGGCTTCCAAGGTTACACGTGTACATGTAACATTTCCTAAATGTTCTGACATTTTTTTGTGCTTTTCATTTAAATACCTGGCTTCACCTTGTTTGCAGAAACAGTACTGTACATAACTCTTTATTTTCCTTTCAAGCTGTTTGACTTTCCTGTACTGTTTATTACTGCTTTAAAATACACTGACCATCTCTGTAGACTCTTACATGTAAGAATTGTGATTAAAGGCAGATTTCAGGTTAATTAAACACTTTTTCCTTTGTCCTCATTTCTCAGCGTTGACTGACTCTCTCAGCTGTAAACCACACTGCACAAACCAGCTCAATCATCTCCACTAGAGGGAGGACTATCGCACAAGAAAGCAGCCATAGAGCTGCATAACCAATGCCGTTATTTATTTATTTATTTCCCCTCAGCGCCTCAGTGCAATTCATAAACTGAACGAATGACAGTCAGGACAGTGCCAACATGCAGGCGCACAATGGAGGCCTGTCTCTATTTTTCCTCTGAATGCAAAAACCTATCCATTACAAACGTGTAATTATTGCCCTTAATAGATTAATTCATGCTGAAAAATAGAAATGGGTTCCAGGCTATTGATGTAATTATTTCACCCAGGAAATTAAGTGACATTAAAAGAATGATATTGTCACCGCCAAAGTATCATTGATTCCTTTCGAATGCAATTAGCTGTATTTGAAAATGGGGACCTGCACACTGAGCGGTGTGAGTAGCTCTGAGGATCACTTCATTTGTGAGAGATATAAAGACCAAATTATCCCATCAAAGGGAAAAATCTATAAATGTAATGGCACAAAGCTTCAGGAATGATAACAGCAATCCTGTTCAGTTCCCCGAGTGTTAACCAGAAGTGTAAAAGACAATAGTATCTTAAGTCAGAACTCATTTTTATAGGTGAAAACAAACAATCATCTCCTAAGAGTCTGATTTAAGAGTAGGGGTAGAAAATGTCATTACTAACCAATAGAGGGACAAAAGTGAGTGAAAAGAAGACAAATTCAAAGATACTCTGACATCACATGTTGTGCAAACAGTGACCTAAATATTGGTTATTGATAAAAAAAAAATATTTTATTAAAAACAGAAAACAAATTTTCCTGTCAGATTATTGATTGAAAAAAAATGTTGACAGATTAATGGATTAGCAAAATAATCATTAGTTGCAGCCCTACATGTATGCTAGGAGAAGGTGTAGTAGCCTTCTTTCAGCTAGCTGGCCTAACAGCAACAGGTGGGGAAGGGTCAGCGCTGCTTTACTCTATGCTTTATACAGCCAAAGAAAAATCTTGTCACTCACACTTTCTCTGGGATCTCATTAAAATAACTTTATATCATAAAATCAAAATGACAAAATATTTTTCAGCTTTGAAGCCGTAAATTTTTTAAATGATTTTAATGGTGGTTTAATAAAAAATAACAGTCCAGGCCTAATATCCATATAGCTTGGGTTGTGTGTTGCCGGTCAACTGGATTTTTTAAAGCTTTTCAGACATGAAGCAAAGTTTAAAAACTTTCAGATCTCATGCCCTATTCACATCATATCAGGCTTATTTTTAAGATAAGCCATCCATCTATCCATCCATTCATTTTCTATACCCGCTTTTTCCATACTGGGTCGCAGGGGAGCCAGTGCCTATCTTTTAAGATAAACAGCAATTTGAGCTAAAGCAAATTCAGCATCTTACAAATACATCAGAAAGCGTAACCTTTCTGATGGTTTTATTTCTTATTTATAGTGACAGCAGAGTTGAGTTTTACAGAGTTTTAGGTTTTATGATTCAGTATTAAAACAATGTGTACCTCTTTTAAAATATGCCTTATAAGTCAGGCTTTAAACAGACCTCAGAACCGCTGACAATGGACCGTGTAAAGATTTCCTCTGTGTCCTCCATCATCTGCCTCTATCTTTTGACAGCTTGATAAGAGCAGTGGACAGCATAGACTGCATACATTTGACCAAGTGTCAGTTTAACATCTATCAGTTCATTTCTCACAAGCAAATTTGGACAAAATACACACATATATATATATATATATATATATATATATATATATATATATATATATATATATATATATATATATATATATATATATATATATATATATATATATATATATATATATATATATATATATATACATATATATATATATATATATATGTATATATACACTGTGCAAACGTTATAGGCAGGTGTAAATAAAAATGCTGTAAACAAAGAATGTTTTCAAATATGGAAGTGTTACTCATTTATTTTCATCAATCAACAAAATACAGTGAATGAACAAAAGAGAAATCTAAATCGAATTAATATTTGGTGTGACCACCCTTTGCCTTCAGAACTGCATCAATCTTCTAGGTACACTTGCACACAGTTTTTGAAGGAACTCGGCAGGTAGGTTGTTCCAAACATCTTGGAGAACCAACCACAGATCCTCTGTGGATGTAGGCTCACATGTTCTCACATCCTTCTGTCTCTTCATATAATCCCAGACACACTTGGTGATGTTGAGATCAGGGCTCTGTGGGGGCCATACCATCACTTCCAGTAATTCTTGTTCTTCTTTACGCTGAAGATAGTTCTTAATGACTTTAGCTGCATGTTTGGGTTTGCTCACTTAGCATTTTGTAAATTGATAAAAATAAACAACCATCATTTATATTTCTGAAAACATTCTTTGTTTACAGCATTTTTTCACACCTGCCTAAAACATTTGCACAGTACTGTAAATCAGATAATGAGAAAGCTTTTGTAGTCAGCAAAACAGAAAGTGAGTAACTTATTTGGATGAAGACAAGTCATGTGGATCTATAGTGTCTAATAGATAATCGCTGTACATTTATCTAAACAGGAAACATGGTTGAGCTCTGTTGAAGTAGACATATGAAGAGGTTGGATTCTTCTCACCCACCAGGAGGGCACCCCAGGGTCATGAAATAATTAAAATCTTTGATTAAGGGAAGGAACAACCCAAACGCGAGGGAAGAGGGCACAACACAGATCATGCCATGGCTAGGACAGATAACTTGAGCAGGGAGTAAGGACCACCTAGGGGACTGCAGCTGGTGTTTGTAAGCATAAGGTTTACCAAGTGAGAAAATGCTGCATTTTACAGAGACTTTCGCTTTTTATATATTCTCTGTTGGTATGAAACACCAGAATACATTAAATTATAACCACTCTCTGCAAACAGTCCCTTTGTATGTTTTGCCACAGTAATTACCTTTAGCTTCAGCTGTGACAATGTCTCCTTAGCAATCTGTACATTATTTTAGTGCCATTAAAACATCATGAGTTAGGCACAAACATTAAGTGGAAAAAGGTGAGACCTGCACAGCCACTACAATGCTTGCTAACATAAAGTAGGCTGTTCTGATGACAGTTGTTGGGAGAAACATGTTGATACATGCCTGCTTATGAGAGCGACAATGCTGGTCAGAGCCACACAAGAAACTACAGTGTCTATCTGAATGCTGCCAGAATTTTATTTATATTAATTATAGATAGATGGTGCTCATGAGAGAGCTTTTAAGTCACGCTGCAGGATTTTGGTTGGTTAGGTGTCTAAGCTCCTGCTCTAAGATAGCATTTCTCCTGACTTTTTACTCCTCACTGGATATATCACCCAAAAATCTTTTCTGATATTAACCAAGGTTCGAGCTGGAGATTTCTATCACTGCTTCTATCCTGGATGGATATAACATTGCGCATTGGTGTCCTGAGCTTGGAGTATCAAAGGTAGCTTCATCAATCTTCATCAATTTTTGTTTGCATTTTCAGCTGCCTTGTGTTTGCTAATTTCTTCCAGTCTTTCGAAATACTTATCATTTTCCGTCATGGAAATTCATGTTTTGAAGTTTTAGAGCAGAGATACGTTTTAAGCCAGAGACAAATTTAACTATGAATATTTATTTTAAAAACTGCGATTACGCTAGCTTTAGTGGATATTTATGCACAGATTTGAGCATGTACCGTTCTTGTAAAACCATTTTTAAATTGTTGTTTTGTTGTGCTTTGCGTGCTGTGGCTATGTGGGGCATTTTGATGGATTTCTACAAAAGCATGTTTGTGCAGCAGTTGCTGGTCCACACAGCTCCCCACTAACCGAATTACACGGTTGGTAATCCACTGAAAAGACACTCAGCGAAGAGGCAGAAAGACAGGCCGAGGGAGCAAAAAACGAAGCCTACCAGACATAACCACAGATATGATGTCCGAGCATCTTAAGAATCAGGCATCCATCTCCCACCATGGCCAAAAAAACATAATTCGGACCCAAACATTTTTCTTCCCGACTCAAACCAAATCAGAGGGTCCAGAGCATCTGCTGTCAGGCTACCTCCATTCCACACTCACCTAAATTTTATTTAGTAGACATCTTTCTCCCTATCCCCTCACTCTCATAGTCTCTTCATTGATAGTTCTCCCCCTCTTTGAAATCAGTGCACTGTAGCTTTTAAATTTACTTGCCTAACAAATACAGACAGCGATACCTAAGTGTTTTTTGAAATCCTTCAATGGGCTTTGGAGTGCCTGTGCTGTTCTGAGTGACAACAGTCTCTCTGTCGCTGTCACTGACCGCCTAACCTGTGCATGTGTGCGTGTGACTTTGCTTGTCTGTTTCAGTGTTTCTTCATGTGTATATGCACAATCGTATATTTGTTCCCCCATGTTCAGCCCAGGCTCCCAGGCTGGGAGTTGGGAGCGCTGGGTGGGAGCGGCAGTCTGGAAATGAGATAAGGATGTCTGATTCATAGGATCTGACAGGAAATCTATACTCTGCAATGTTTATAATCCAGCCATTACTACACAGCCGAATGAAAGAACAATAATCCAATCATTTACTCCATATTTACCTGAGGCAGATTCTCGGCTTAAAGGCGAAGTGTGTCACGTGGCTGCGAAGGCTGTCAAATGGGCCAGTGTGGATGAAGCTGCAAAGAGTAAGGAGGATGTTGAGAAAAGTAAATGTATGTCCACAGGAGAGAGGCTGGTTGACCTGTGGGCACTTTTCCGAGTGCTTTAGAGAGAAATGAAGGAACTAATTTAAGAAAAAGACAAGAAATACATTATAAAAATAATAAAGAGATGTAAGCACCATATGAAAAGAAAGAACATTACAAGGCAAATTTAAGACAAATAAATAGCTAAGACATAATAAAAAAATGCTGGTAAAATAATCCCCTTTTAAGAGAAGGCAGCACAAACAGTAACGTTTTCAGTCCTTTACAGGAGTCAACAGTTTCTGCACACCTCAGATTTTAAGTTGGTTCCAGGTTTGAGGACCATGGAAGCTCAATGATGCCTCATTTTGTTTACTTCTGGTTTTAAGGGACAGATCTGTGCACACCTGAGGGGTCTAGATGATTCATGCTTGACTGAATTGTATTTGGATTGCAACTCTGGCAGCAGCATTTTGGATGACCTAACCTACATCGAATAAATGCATGCACTAGGAAAGTTATTCTGGCGATGTTTTCAATATGGAGGTAGGTTAATTTATATGTCATAACAATGCTTATGCTTCTTTTTTTTTTTCTTTTTTTGCTCATCGATCCTACCCGATTGTTCATTTTTAGTCTTGTACGTTTGGGGCCAAAATCAATGAATTCTGTTTTTCCCACAATAGGCTGGAGAAAATGCTGACCAATGCACTTCATGATAGTATGGAAACACTTAAAGAGACTGTGGTCATTTGGTGACAAAGAAATATAAAGTTCTACGTCATCATGGAAGTAGATGAGATACAGTACTTCATAATTAGAGTTAGGGGAATCATACACACATTGAATAAAAGTGGCTATTGAATCAACCCTTGAGGAACCCCACATGTGATGTTTCCTCGCTCAGATGTATAGCTGCCAAATCACAGAAAGTACCAGACAACCCAACCCACTTTCCCAGTATATCAATCAAAATTTTAAGCGGTTAGATATGGGCCTGTAATTACATACCATTGAGGCTTATTATGGTTTGAAGCTCATGACTAATATAAAAAAAAACTCACTAATTTGTTATGAACAAATTATGAACAATGTGGCTCAGTAGGAAGAGTAGTCGTCTTGCAATCAGAAGGTAGTGGGTTAGATTCCAGCTTCCTCCTGCCACATGTCGATGTGCCCCTGGGCAAGGCATTTAACCTCAAGCTGCCTACCGATCTGCATATCGGTGTATGAATGTGTGAGCGTTAGTGAGTGCGATTGGGTGAATGTGGCGCTAGTGTAAAGCGCTTTGAGCGGTCTGTATGACTGGAAAAGCGCTATATAAGTTCAGTCCATTTACCATTTAAAAGTAAAGGAAGTTTCTGGTGGGGTTTACTTATTATAGAGCCTTTCATGGACAGTATGAGCTGCTGTTCATTGTGCACGACTGTGTGTAGGGGGGTGTGGAGGGGGGAGTTATCTTATTTGGAAAAGTGAAGGGGGCCTGCCCTTATCTGTCAATAAACAGTAATTAGATTTTGTGGCCGATAGCGTCGATTGGTTTCTAATCTAGCTGTCGCCCTAGACGTGTGTAATTAAAATCCTGATTGATAAAGGGGGAGAAGCCCGCCCATGCCACCACTTTAGCAGAACCCTACCCCCGACCCCTTCAAAACACAAACAAGAGGGAGATATGAAAGAGGGCCTGCGGAGAAAACTGCACTTCATATTGATCAGCTTTATCAGCTTTCCTATCAATGCCCTTTTCCCCACAATGCAGGGCCTGGTACAAAGGTTTCCTACGTTAAACGTCAGAGCTAATGTTCATCCAGCAAATTTTATCTGTCATAAAGAAACCACATTTTAACTAAAAAAGGAGATTTTGTTACTTGTGATCATATTAGAAAAATATTCACTTAAAGTAAATGAGAATAAAGTCGCTTAATACAGTGTTCATACGCTATGAACCTTTCACATCTTGTCACGTTATATCTACAAACTTGCATAGTTGTTATGTGAAACGAAATTAAAGCAAACGTGTGGAAGAAGATGCTCTGGTCAAATAAGACCAAAATATAATTTTTTTCGTTAAAGATGCAAAGCACTTTGTGTGGCAAAAAAACAGCACTGCACATCACCCACAATACTATCACCACAGTGAAACGTAGTGGCAGCATTATGGTGTGGGGATCCTTTTTTCAGCTGAGAATGTGAAGCTGGTCAGAACTGGTAGGAAGATGGATGGAACCACACACGCGGTAATCCTGGAAGAAAACATGTTGGAATATGCAGAAGAGTTGAAACTGGGCTGGGGATTCACCTTCCAGCACGACAATGATCCTAAACAGGTAGTGGTGTAGATCAAAGGACATTCACCTTTTAGAATGGCTCAGTTAACTAAATTCAACTAGGAATCTGTGGCAAGACTTAAAAACTAATAGTCAAAGGCACTCTTCATCCTGTCTGAGCTTGCAAAGTTGAACATTTGCAAAGAATTGGCAAACTTTTGAGTCTCTAAATATTCAAAGCAGACAGAGACATACCCTAAAACTAGCAGCTATACCTACAGCTTAAACTGGTTCTACAAAATATTTACTAAGGGGGTGATAATGAGTGCCACAGTTTTCAGATTATTTTAATTACATGGTTACCTGAGAAACCCCCTACAGACTGAGTGATATCTGCACCCATCTGCCACAACTTTGTGTGTTTTTACTGTTCTGACAAACACACAAGAGATGCACATAGCAATGACATTTGAAGTAGAATGTCTAGCATCCATTTAGAGGGATGTGCATTTAGAAACCATTGGTCCAGTGCTCAGGTTTTCTTAATGTCAAAATAATTTAAAGTAAAACTTATTGTGCACATAACAGCTTTTCTCTATTTTTCTTTCTTACTCCATGTAAGAGATGGATTCATGATTGCAGAGCTGTGCCACACCTTGCATGCTGTGATTCAATCATTTCACTAATTTCCTCACCATACAACGACTAAACATTAGTGACCTTAAAAGAAGGAAATAGATGTGAGGGTTTTGTTGCTAGGGAAAGGTTTTTTTCATTTGCTTTATGGCGCTTCTTTGGCAGGGTTACCTTAGTAGGGCTTATGCGCTGAATGCACTCTGCAATAAGGCACTAAGATTTATTACTCATTTTATATCAGTCTTTCATAATTGCTTTTATACTCTCAAATCAAATGATCTGTCACATCTAACTTCATCATGATCTTATTTGTAGCTGTTCTTTGTTTGGTTCCATCTTACTTTCAGATGTCTGTCTGGAGAAGATAAAGCTTTATAAGTCACATATAAGTATGCTGCTCCCTGTGCTTGGTATGAGTCAGTCAATCTTCAGAAGTTGATCTCACTAAAGGAATTCAGATCAGCTTTCCTTGACCAGAGGAAGACACAAAGATGTACAATGTTTGTATAAGCATGGCTCTAAATTATTCTGAATATTGATCACTTGTGACATCTTTGCTTTTGCTCACGTTTTGCAGCAATACAGTATTTCACTGTTATGGGCAATTCAAGCAATTACAACATATTTATTCAAACTTAATAAAATGGGATTATGCTCTCTTGGCCACGCCATTTAAAACACTGTATATTTGTGTAAAATGAGCATAAACATTGTATGATATTTAGAAGACAACAGAACATTGTAAATTATCGCTTTGACTTGTGTTAAAATACTTTTCAATAATTGGAGAGATTATATTTAGGTATGCATACATAGTGCCTTCTAGATTTTTACTCCTGGTATAGATGTGTACAAAATCAATTAAATAAATGGTTGTTCTGGTGACTCTGTGATCCCGACATGCCACTCTTTAGAGCAGTTCTCTTAACAGTTCCTGCTGAAGATGCTTTTATCTCCCTTTCCATCCTGCTCACTTTGTGTGGGGGCAAAATATATTTAGGTCCATGTCCAGCTTTGCTTGTCACAAAGTTAAACGTTTAAACTTTTTTTGACATTGCTCTGTCTGTGGAAATGGACAAGTTTAGATGAGTACCTGTTGTACTGCAGCAGTCCCCTGCATTAATATGCTAAAAACATACATTATTTATGCCCTCTGTCAATACTTTTGTAGAACCACCATCTGCCAATACAGATGTTTTTAGCGTATGGATCGGAGGTTTTGTACAAACATTTAGCCTTTGCTTTTAAAGCAAACTAGTTCCATTTCTGTCTGATTGGACGGACAGTGTCTTTGTACATACATTTTTTAGGTCTTGCCACTGATGTTCAATTGGATTTAGGTCTGGACTTTGTTTGTCCCATTCTACCACATGAATATGCTTTGATCTAAACCACAGGTATCAAACTCCAGTTCTCAAGGGCAGGTGTCCTATAACGTTTAGATGTCTCTGTCCTCGCGGACTGGAGTTTGACACACCTCATAAGTCATTCTATTGTAGCTCTTGAAGTATGTTTAAAGTCATTGTCCTATAGAGATTGTCTTGTATTTAGCTCCATCCATATTCCAATCAGCCAGCTTCCCTGTCCCTGCTGAAGAAAAGCATCACCACAGCATAATGTGTTTCACAATGGGGGTGGTGTGTACAGGGTGATATGCAGTATTAGTTTTTCTGCCAAACATAGTGCTTTACAAGAAAGCCAACAGGTTCATGTTTGCAGGCTTCTTATGGCTGTCCTAATGCAATGGCTTTCTTCTTGCCACTCTTCCATAAAGGTCAGGTTTGTGGAGAGCATGACTAACTTTGATTATCCTTCCACTTTGCCAGTATGCCTTGCTTTGTGTTGGTCAATCACCAATGAAAAAAATGCTATAAAATATATTGAAGTTTTTGGATGTAAGGTGACAAAATGGAAATGTTACGGTGGTAATAATTCTTTTGCAAGCCATGGTATATTTCTTCAGAAATAATTAAGTATGTTAGATGAAAATGTATCCTTGAAAAACTTGGAAGGAAAGCTCCTGGATATGAAAAACCTTGTCGTCTTGTGCGAATAATGTGATTGGAGATCATCTTCTGCTTTTGATTCTTAAGATTGTCTCCTCTCCTGGTAATAGGGCCAGCTCTCCCTGTGGTTCCATAAAACTAGAGTGACCTTGTTACCAGGGTGCCATGTGTCACAGCAGGGGAACCCAGGGGGGAGAGGATGGGGTGAACAGATCATCTCCCTGCACGCCTGGTACCGTGCCCTACCCGTCCTGCTCCCACCACAGGCCCAGTACCGCAGAGGCCGGTGTGGGGAAAGGAGCGGCTCTAGGCTCTGGAGAGCATGACTCCAATTAAGCTCCAGAAACCCGGCTCATGCTCCACTGCCTCTGCAGCGTGGTTGTCCTACACAGGAAGACATACAGTCAGTCCAAGGAAATGAACTCTGTCACTACAGTAATGATATTTCCCTTAAGTTAGAATTTGTTTTCAAATACTTTTGTATAAGTATAAAAGTGTTGCATATATTAGGTATAATAATTATCCTAAATTCAAGAAGGAAGAGGAACAATAATCCTGCTTGTTTCTTGATTTCAGAAGTTAAAAAAGCGGCAGATTTAAGCACACAGTAACAGATGAGAGCGATAGACGGGCCTCATTTTCCCCTGTGATTAAAAATGTATGTTGCCACACACAACCTTTGGTGTGGAACTCTCCTGGAAAAGGAGCTGGTTAATATTCAGGCCCATGTCTGGCTAATGTCTTAAAGTGATAAATAGGAGGGGGTTGCAGTCGTTTGATTGTTCTTCACAGGCAGTCAGGGAGCAGCAGCACAGGGGGATTTAAGGTGGAGGAATCCTCTCAAAGCTCCTCATTCATTCGCTCTCAGACGCCCCATCATTAATTGGGCCTGTCGACATGACTCCTCTGTACCTAGGGCCACTGGCTGCTGCTGCGGTGGATGAGCTTTTTAAGACAGTTCAAAAGAGTCCTTGCCTCATGAAAGGCATTCAAATTACATGAAATTGCATTCATGTCAAGCCTTGAAGGCATAGTCATACAGTACAATGGCATAATGTCTTCTTTCGTTTGTTGCCTGTCTGTGCAACTGTAGTCTTTCTCTTGAGAGTAAACCACTAAATAAAGTGTTGGTTGTACTATGTGAAAACATGTATGGCTTCATTTTCAGTTGACTTTACAGTAAATACAGCATAATACAAACGTAGAGTGTCAAGGCAAAAGAAAAATGTATTGTTTAAAAGTAAACTTAGTGGCAAAATAAGCCCAAATATAACTTCAATTGGTGAAGATTATAAATCTGATATTGGAAATTTATACAGTTCCCCGCAAATATATTCATACTGCTTAAATGTTTTCAAGATGTTGTCATGTTTTATCCACGAGTCTCAATGCATATTATTGTGATTTTATATGATTGAGCAACACAAAGTAGTGCATAATTGTGAAGTGGAAGGAAATGGATATAAGCTTTTTAAAAAATTTAATTAACGAAAATCTGAAAAGTGTCATAAGCCTTTGTATTCAGTTCTACAATACTTTGTGAAACTACTTTTCACTGCAATTACAGCTGGAATCTCTCTGCCAGTGCTGTACATCTTGAGAAAGACAGTGTTGCCCTTTCTTCCCTGCAAAAAACCTCATACTCAGAGTTACTATGAACAGCAACTCTGAAGTTTTGCCACCGATTCTCTACTGGATTCATTTCTGGGCAATTATAAAATGTGAACATCCTTTTATCTTTACCACGGATCTGAAAGGTTCTTCATGCCTATATAAAATGCCTGACTTTATGGCTCTTACATATGCAGTCAAGTTCTATAGAAATTAAGTGAATTATTTTAAAGTAATGTGTTGAAGTATAGATATATCTAAAGGTTGCAGGACACCAGCCATCATGGACTGGACTTTCAGATCCCTGATTTAAACCATTCTGTTGTAGTTTTGGCTGTATGTCATCTTGCTGGAAGTTTAACCTCCACCCCAGTCTCAAGTCTTTTGCAGCCTCTAACAGGGTTTCTTCCAGTATTGTCCACTATTTATCTCCATCCATCTTCCCATCAACTCTGACAATTGCTTCGGTTCTTCTGGCAATAACCACACCCATATTGTGCAGTGTATGTACAATTTACGTTTCCGTTGTTCACAGAACAACTGGATGGAGAGTCTGCTTACTAACAGCTGACTTTTTAATTCCTTTTGGCTGTATTACATTTTATTTGGAAGTATCAGAATAATTAGGCTGGATACAAATGCATACCATGCTTCTTAGATTTGTTTTTTTATTAAAACCATTAATCATTTTTACAGCTATGCTCTATTTTGTGTTAGTCTTTCAATTAAAAACATCCCAAAAAATGCATAGAAGTTTGCGGATGTAAAGTCACAAAATGTGGAAAAGTTCAACAAGTATGATTAAGTTTACAAGACGTAAAATGTAGCGTAACAGGATCTGATACCTTCTAGAACTTTTTTTTTTTTTTTAAAACACACATTTTAGTGCTGATGAATATAATGCATTAAAACTTTACCTGAAATTTACCTGAAGTCTATATAAAGACTAAAAGGGTAGCTGAACCACAGCGTAGTGTCAGTTATATGTGTGGCACACTTTCCACTTTAACACGTATCTCCCTGAAAGTAGTTATGCAGGACAAGGTGAGTCCAGCCTTCAAAACTTTCTGATTTCTACTGATGTGGAGTTAGAAGGTTACCCCAGACGGAGTCCAGATTTGGTTCACCGTGTCAACTGTGTGATGCTTAAGTATTTATAACCGTTAGGGGCTGTATATATGTCATAAAGTACAGTGGCTTCTTTTTTAGCTTGGCCACTGGCCTACATCACTTCCGTCCTTGTCTGAGGGTTTTTCTCCTGCCAGAACTGATGATCCCCTACATCATGGGAAATGGGTAAACTCTTCACAAGCTTTAAAAGTTTGTATTTGTTCCAGCAACGCCTCACACGAAGCTTAAAAACTCAAGGCTTTAAAGCCCGTTTTCCATGTATAAGTCTCTTTAATTCCTGCATTGTCATTTATGACTAAAATCACATGCACTCCCACTTTTTCTTACTTTCCATATTTCACAATCATATTCAATCACATGCATTCAGTATCTTTGTAGTACTTTTCTCCTGCTCCTCCTCCTCCTCCTCTCCCTATCATGTAAGTGGTTTCTGTTGTGGCAGCGGGAAGGCTACCCGCAGCGGGAGAGATCCTAATTAACAGGCTATTCATTTGTGTGGAGCGGAGGGCTCCTGCTTTCTGAGTACTTGTTTTATGGTGGCGCTAGGGAGCTCTGTCCAGGGATTTGGAGGGGGATAATTGCCTTTGCCGCAGGCTGCAGTAATCTGGTCGGCTAATTCATTATTTTAATAAGTTAGCTTCTCCTTGGGGGTGTGCTAGCTGCGCTACGCCTCAAACCTTGGTGGTGCACCTCGTTATTGTGGCACTCTTCTACACCGGCGCCCGCACGGGGTTAATAACTGTTATTAGCCTCTCTCCTCAGCCTGCAATTTCTCGTTTAACTAGGGCGATTCAAACGAAACCTTTGCAGGCGTCTCATAATCAACCTCTATGGAACCAGGGGTAATCCCTACGAAGAGGTCTGTATACTGAGAGAGAGGTAATGGATGCAATCGGCTGAGTGACTTTGCCTCCACTTCTTTCATTAGGGGTCCTGATGTTGTTTTTGTTGATGCTCTTGTTTTTACTCAATTTAATCAAAATCAGTTGAGAGAAAAAATATTTGCTTTGAGCAAGGGAAATGGATCAGATTTTTACAAACAAACAAGATTATCATTAGCTTTGCGTAGCTAATGACTTCCATTAGGCCATTATCTTCCATCTCTCTTTAATAGAGGATGCATTCAGGAGAAATGTTTAATGACTTTAGAGCATTCAGATATTTTGTATATTGGCTGATTAAAATATACTTATTTCAACAAGAAGGTAAAAAGAGACTGGTTCATGGATAGAAGGATTCACAAAATCCAATATCGGAGATTGTAATAACTAAATGTTTAATGGGAACCTGTTGTTATAATCTAATCAACCAGTAGTTAAACTGTTTTGAATGCACATATTGAATACATTATTTTGCTTTGTGATGAAAAAAGATATCCTAATTCACCTTTGAGGAAAAAAAATTGGTCTAGACAAGAGAATCTTGTTATATGGCCTGAGGTATCCCTGGTTTGCGTTTGCCTCATGAATAAACAAAGAATGCAAAATGCATCAAAAAGACCATATAATACGGGGATCTGAGTAAATAGGAATATCATAAATGTTATTTATGCCAGTACTTTAATTCAAAGGGAAATTCGATTCAACTTACTATTATCATGTGGGAATACAACATTTGTGACCAACTTTTTGTATTTTTTTATTTTTACCTGTGTACTGAATATTTTAGCACCAAGTATTATATACTCATACTCGTTGTCTTCTACCTTATCCGGGACCGGGTTGCGGGGCAGCAGATTCAGTAGAGACACCCAGATGTCCCTCTCCCCAGACACCTCTTCCAGCTCCTTCGGGGGGAACCCAAGGCGTTCCCAGGCCAGCCGAGAGACATAGTCCCTCCAGCGTGTCCTGGGCCGTCCCCTGGGCCTCCTCCCGGTGGGACGTGCCTGGAACACCTCCCGAGGAAGGCGTCCAGGAGGCATCCGGTATAGATGCCCGAGCCACCTCAACTGGCTCCTCTCGATGTGGAGGAGCAGCGGCTCTACTCCGAGCTCCTCCTGGATGGCTGAGCTCCTCACCCTATCTCTACGGGAGTGCCCGGCCACCCTATGGAGGAAGCTCATTTCAGCTGCTTGTATCCGGGATCTCGTTCTTTCGGTCATGACCCAAAGTTCGGGGCCACAGGTGAAGGTAGGAACTTAGACGGACCGGTAAATCGAGAGCTTTGCTTTTTGGCTCAGCTCTCTCTTCACCACAACGGACCGACACAGTGCCCCCATTACTGCGGCAGCCGCACCGATCGGTCCGTTGATCTCCTGCTCCAATCTCCCCTCCCTCGTGAACAAGACCCCAAGAACTTGAACTCCTCCACTTGAGGCAGGAACTTCCCTCCAACCTGAAGAGGACAAGCCACCCTTTTCCAGTCGAGAACCATGGCCTTAGACTTGGAGGAGCTGATCTTCGTCCCAGCCGCTTCACACTGGCCTACGAACCGACCCAGTGCATGCTGTAGGTGCTAGAGGGGGCCAGCAGGACCACGTCATCTGCAAAAAGAAGAGACAAAATCCACCAGTCCCCAAAACAGACCCCCTTCGGCCCTTGGCTGCACCCAGAAATCCTGTCCATCAAAGTTATGAACAGGACCGGTGATAAAGGGCAGCCCTGTCGGAGTCCAACATGCACCGGGAACAGGTCTGACTTAGTGCCGACAATGCAGACCAAACCCCTGCTCCGCTTCTACAGGGACCAGATGACCCCTAATAAAGGGTCCCTGACTCCGTACTCCTGGAGCACCCCCCACAGGGCACCACGAGGGACACAGTCAAATGCTTTCTCCAGGTCCACAAAACACATGTGGACCGTTTGGGCAAACTCCCATCAACCCTCAAGTACCCTGTAGAGAGTGTAGAGCTGGTGGTATCATATATTAAGTTGTGTTAATTGGATTAGTACAGTCATATGAAAAGGCTTGGGCACCCCTAATAATTTTAATTATTTTTATTTTTAAATCTTTGCCTGTTTGGATCAGCTATTTCAGTTTGATATATCAAATAACTGATGAACACAGTAATATTTCAGTAGTGAAATGAGGTTTATTGGACTAACAGAAAATGTGCAATATGCATGAAAACAAAAGTTGACAGGTGCATACATTTGGGCACCCTTGTCATTGAACCCAGTCATGATAAAACGTACTTGAGGTGGCAAATTTCAAGTTGTTCTCCTCTTTGCATAATTCTGAAAAGTGGCAACATGGGCGCCTCCAAACAATTCTTAAATGACCTGAAAACAAATATTGTTCAACATTATGATTTAGAAGGACACAAAATGTTATCTCAGAGATTTTGGCTGTCAATATTCACTGTGAGGAACATTGTACGAAAATGGAAGACCACAGGCTCAGTTTTTGTTAAGGCCACGAGTGGAAGGCCAAGAACAATATCAGAGAGGCAGAGAAAAAGGATGGTGAGAACAGTCAAAGACAACCCACAGACCATCACAAAAGACTTACAACATCATCTTGCTGCAGATGGTGTCACTGTGCATCGTTCAACAATTCCGGGCACTTTGCACATGGAGAAGCTATGCGGGAGAGTGATCCAGCAAAAGCCTTTTCTGCACACAACTTGGACATTTAGACATTTAGACAAGCCACCTTCTTTTTGGAATAAGGTGCTGTGGAATGGTGAAACAAAGATTGACCTGGTTGGTCATAACAAAGGGTGTTATGCATGGCAGCGAAAGAACACAGGATTCCAAGAAAAACACCTGCTGCCCACTGTAAAGTTTTGTGGAGTTTCCATCATGCTTTGGGGCTGTGTGGCCACTGACAGAACAGGGAATCTTGTTAAAGTTGAGGGTCACTTGGATTCCGCTCAATATCAGCAGATTCTTGAGAATGATGTTCAAGAATCAGTCACAAAGTTGAAGTCTCGCCGGGGATGGATATTCAACAAGACAACGGCCTAAAACACTGCCCGAAATTTACTCATACAGAGGAACAAGTACAATGTTCTGCAATGGCCATCCCAGTCCCCAGACCTGAATATCATTGAACATCTGTGGGATGATTTAAAGCGGGCTGTCCATGCTCGTTGACCATCAAACCTAACTGAACTGGAGATGTTTTGTATGGAGGAATGGTCCAAAATACCTTTATCCAGGATCCAGACATTCATTAGAAGCTATAGAAAGCATCAAGAGGATGTTATTTTGCAAAAAGAGGATCTATTAAATTTATTTGTGTTGGGGTGCCCAAATCTATGCACCTGTCAAATTTTGCTTTAATGAAAATTGCACATTTTCTGTTGATCCAATAAACCTAATTTCACTACTGAAATATTACTGTGTCCATCAGTTATTTGATATCGTTCGTTCGTCGTCTTCCGCTTATCCAGGACCGGGTCGCGGGGGCAGCAGACTCAGCAGAGACGCCCAGACGTCCCTCTCTCCAGACACCTCCGCTCCTCCAGGGGGAGCCCAAGGCGTTCCCAGGCCAGCCGAGGGACATAGTCCCTCCAGCGTGTCCTGGGCCGTCCCCTGGGCCTCCTCCCGGTGGGACGTGCCTGGAACACCTCCCGAGGAAGGCGTCCAGGAGGCATCCGGTATAGATTCCCGAGCCACCTCAACTGGCTCCTCTCAATGTGGAGGAGCAGCGGCTCTACTCCGAGCTCCTCCCGAATGGCCGAGCTCCTCACCCTATCTCTAAGGGAGTGCCCGGCCACCCTATGGAGGAAGCTCATTTCAGCCGCTTGTATCCGTGATCTCGTTCTTTCGGTCATGACCCAAAGTTCATGGCCATAGGTGAGGGTAGGAACGTAGACCGACCAGTAAATTGAGAGCTTTGCTTTTCAGCTCAGCTCTCTCTTCACCACAATGGACCGGCACAGCGCCCCCATTACTGTGGCAGCCGCACTGATCCGTCTGTCGATCTCCTGCTCCATTCTTCCCTCACTCGTGAACAAGACCCCGAGATACTTAAACTCCTCCACTTGAGGCAGGAACTCCCCTCCAACCTGAAGAGGACAAGCCACCCTTTTCCTGTCGAGTACCATGGCCTCGGACATGGAGGAGCTGATCCTCATCCCAGCCGATTCACACTCGGTTGCGAACCGCCACAGCGCATGCTGTAGGTCTTGGCTAGAGGGGGCCAGCAGGACCACGTCATCCGCAAAAAGAAGACACGAAATCCACTGGTCCCCAAACCAGACCCCCTCCGGCCCTTGGCTGCGTCTAGAAATCCTGTCCATAAAAGTTATGAACAGGACCGGCGACAAAGGGCAGCCCTGCCGGAGTCCAACATGCACTGGGAACAGGTCCGACTTAGTGCCGGCAATGCGGACCAAACTCCTGCTCCGCTCGTACAGGGACCGGATGGCCCCTAATAAAGGGCCCCCGATTCCATACTCCTGGAGCACCCCCCACAGGGCATCACGAGTGACACAGTCGAATGCCTTCTCCAGGTCCACAAAACACATGTTGGGCAAACTCCCATGAACCCTCGAGCACCCTGTAGAGGGTATAGAGCTGGTCCAGCGTTCCACGGCTGGGACAAAAACCACACTGCTCCTCCTGAAGCCGAGGTTCGACTATCGGTCGGACTCTCCTCTCCAATACCCTGGCGTAGGCCTTACCAGGGAGGCTGAGGAGTGTGATCCCCCTGTAGTTGGAACACACCCTCCGGTCTCCCTTCTTATAAAGGGGGACCACCACCCCAGTCTGCCAGTCCAGAGGCACTGTCCCCGACCGCCACGCAATGTTGAAGAGGCGTGTCAACCATGACAGCCCTACAACATCCAGAGACTTGAGGTACTCAGGGCGGATATCATCCACCCCCGAAGCCTTGCCACCGCGGAGCTTTTTAACCACCTCGGTGACTTCAGCCTGGGTGATGAAAGAGTCCAACCCCGAGTCCCCAGCCTCTGTTTCCACCACAGAATGCGTGATGGCAGGATTGAGGAGATCCTCGAAGTACTCCTTCCACCGCCCGATAATGTCCTCAGTCGAGGACAGCAGTCTCCCGCCTCCACTATAAACAGTGTTGGCAAAGCACTGCTTCCCCCTCCTGAGGTGCCGGACGGTTTGCCAGAATCGCTTCGAGGCCAACCGGTAGTCCTTCTCCATGGCCTCACCGAACTCTTCCCAGGCCCGAGTTTTTGCCTCTGCCACAGCCCGGGCCGCAGCACGCTTGGCCTCACGGTACCCGTCAGCCGCCTCAGGAGTCCCACAAGCCAACCACAGCCGATAGGACTCCTTCTTCAGCTTAACAGCATCCCTTACTGCCGGTGTCCACCACCAGGTTCTGGGATTGCCGCCACGACAGGCACCGCAGACCTTACGGCCGCAGCTATGGGCAGCAGCATCGACAATAGATGCAGAGAACATGGTCCACTCGGACTCTATGTCTCCAACATCCCCCGGGATCTGGTCGAAGCTCTCCCGGAGGTGGGAGTTGAATACATCCCTGGCCGAGGGCTCCGCCAGGCGTTCCCAGCAGACCCTCACTATGCGCTTGGGCCTGCCGAGTCTGTCCGGCTTTCTCCTCCTCCAGCGGATCCAACTCACCACCAGGTGATGATCAGTGGACAGCTCAGCCCCTCTCTTCACCCGAGTGTCCAAAACATGCGGCCGAAGGTCTGATGATACGACAACAAAGTCGATCATCGACCTCCTGCCTAGGGTGTCCTGGTGCCAAGTGCACTGATGGACACCCTTATGTTTGAACATGGTGTTCGTTATGGACAATCCGTGACCAGCACAGAAGTCCAATAACAAAACACCACTCGGATTCAGATCGGGGAGGCCATTCCTCCCGATCACGCCTCTCCAGGTGTCACTGTCGTTCCCCACGTGGGCGTTGAAGTCCCCCAGCAGAATAATGGAGTCCCCGGGAGGGGCACTATCCAGCGCCCCTGACAAGGACGCCAAGAAGGCAGGGTACTCTGCACTACCACTCGGCCCGTAGGCTGAAATGATAGTCAGAGACCTCTCCACAACCCGAAGGGCAGGGATACAACCCTCTCATCCACTGGGGTAAACCCCAACACGAGACGGCTGAGCTGGGGGGCAACAAGCAAACCCACACCAGCCTGCCGCCTCTCCCCGTGGGCCACTCCAGAGTAGAAGAGAGTCCAACCCCTCTCAAGGAGATGGGTTCCAGAGCCCACGCTGTGCGTGGAGGCGAGCCCGACTATTTCTAGTCGATATCTCTCGACCTCCCGCACAAGCTCAGACTCCTTCCCCCCCAGCGAGGTGACATTCCACGTCCCTAGAGCCAGCCTAAGCATCCGGGGATCGGGCCGTTGAGGTCTCCACCTTCGTCCGCCACCCAATCCTCTTTGCGCCGGTCCCTCACGGTTCCCCCTGCAGGTGGTGGGCCCACTGGGGGATGGCCTCGCGTCTCTTGTTCGGGCTTGGCCCGGCCGGGTCCCGCGAGGAGCAACCCGGCCACCAGGCGCTCTCCGACGAGTCCCGACCCCAGGCCTGGCTCCAGGGTGGGACCCCGGCTCCGCCGTACCGGGCGACGTCACGTGCCTCGATATTGTGTTCTTCATGAGGGGTTCTTGAACCATTCTTTGTCTGACCCATCACCTAGAACCTGTTTGCCATGGGAGACCCTACCAGGGGCATTTAGGCCCCAGACAACATAGCCTCTAGGATCATTTGAGCACTCAAACCCCTCCACCACGTTAAGGTGACGGTTCAAGGAGGGGAGTTATTTGATATATCAAACTGAAATAGCTGATCTAAACACCCAAAGGTTTGAAAATAAAAATAATTAAAATTATCAGGGGTGCCCGAACCTTTGCATATGACTATTTTTTCCACAACCTTATTTGTGTGAGTAAATAGAAGGACAAGAACATTTACATATGAAACTTAAAATGTGGAATGCCATAAAATGTGGTCAGTCATTTGACTGAAAGAACAACATTTCCACTATAATCCTTTCTCATCAACCCAACAAAAAGCTATTAAGTCACCTGAAAAAATGCACAATGTTTGTCCAAGAGTTTGATGGTCTGGAAATAACCCAGTGTGATCATTTAGCACTTTTATCTGCATCTAAATGTTAAACTTCTTGGTTAGGGCCCCCTCTGCACACAGGAGTGCTGGTTCGGCTCCATAAAGTACGCACGTGATAATAATAGCCTGGTTCACTATTAACTATTATCCACTTGTGTGTCCTTCCTGGCTGGCCACATGTGGAGCTTGAGCTAAGCGCAGGCCTTTGGGGCAGCCTGCGGCTGGTTTAGGGCCATGGTTTTTCAAAGCCCACACTGCCATCTGCTACATCAGTGTCCCTGTGCTCCTTCCTCAGGCTGACGTGGCTTCAGCTGGGACAGCGAATGCTAGTGAGGATCCTACATCCAGGTGTTACAACAGTATCATGCATATGGATACTGAGATTGCTGCAGAGCTGACACACAACTGACAAATGCCCATCCAGATAAAAATTGGTGTGTATAGGGGAGGAAAATGGATTTCTGTGTTCCTATAATGGATACATCTCATTTGAGACTCTTTTGTGTAAGACAGTATAGATCAATGATATCAGTTGATGTTTATTGAAAAACTGCTGGAGTGGCATAACTTGGGCCAGCATTACTGCCCACCTTAAAGCCGCTCAACCTACCATGACTGGCTTCTAATGAGCGGTCCCTCCTCTCATCATCCAATCTCGAGTCCCTCCCTCCCATATTCATCAATTCTCATTAGCGAAAATCATCATGTGGAATACCAACTTTTGGCCAATATTCATCACTGTCAGCCCTCATCCATACCAGTGCAATGACAGAGGAGTGCCCGAGTAGCACTGACTTGGCTGTTTTATTCCCTAATCTCACCCCCTGAGCTCGCGGAGCAACTTTCTGCAGTGCACATTCCCTGACAGCAATTACCTTATGCAAAAAGAGTGGATGAGTTCAGTGAATGGCCTGAGTGTGAATAAGCCTCTGCTGAACTCTGACTGCAGGGATTCCAGGAGGAACAGCTTTCTTTCTCTGGACTGTACTTGTACATTTTTCCATTTTACCCTAATTCTGTTTGGTATTTCTTTAACAAGAAAAAAAAAACAGTATTTAAATAACAGGCATTTGAGTTTATTGCAAACATTTTTAGATGAATGAACTGCTGGAAATCATTGGAGGTATCTCCCAGTCTAGAATTTTTGTCCAATCTGAATTATTTAGAGTGGTGTATCTGGTGATGGAAAGTCTCAATTCAACATTTGTACCTTTCTGCAGAACTGCAAGGTACACACTACGTAACTTTGACCTTTGGCCTTTGTTTTTATGACGGCTGAAAGACTGAAGACCTTATTCCGACTTAACAACTGCGCCTGCTGAGAGATCACAGTTTAAATGATTTACCAAACCAGCCATAAAGAACCAAACACATTAAAGCCTCTCCAGGGAGACAATTTAAAGGGTAAACAAACGTACCAACTTTGGGTATTTGTAAAGCACCAATTTTTTGTTTGCCTACTGCAAATATGAGTAAGAAGGGGAGAAAGAAGAAGTAAACAACCATGGACAATAATTGGTTCATTGTTGCTTTTGTCTGTATCCCACAACTTCTTTTTCACTAGTTGTTAGAAAACGCATGCTTGATGTTGGGTGGCTAACTTTGGTGTAGATTTTGCCTAACTGGGCATTATGGGAGTTAAATCTGGCAACACATTTTGTAGTTTCCTCAGTCTAATAGACATTAAAACTAAATCATTTCACTGTTTCTGTAGCAGCTCTACCTCAATGTTGTAGCTTTAGGCCCTTTCAGATCATGGAACCCCTCATTACAGATCACTTTGTCCTTTGAAGTCATACAAATCGATCACGATAGAACAGACTCCTGGCTCCCTTTCTAAACCATTTTGGACATGGTTAATGTGACTCCTCATTTTTCTACCCGAACGAATAAAAAAATCTCAGCAGAGCAGCTGTTGTTCCAGCTTAAAACTCATCCTGGAAGGCTGTTGGAACTGGTTTTGTTCGTGGGAAGTCCTGACTTCTCACTTTAGATTCTCAACTGAATTGAATACCATAAAAACAAATCCTAAAGAAAGTCACTTAGTGATGCTAAGTTCATTGGTAAACTGCACACAAAAATTAGTCTGACGTAGCAAAGAATATGATGAAAACAAAACTTTATCGCAACTAATTCAAACAATTAGATCAGCCCTGGTTCTAACTCTGGCTTTATTCCGGTTTTTTGGTTGTTTCTCTGACTGTTTGAGTCACAAAACCTCAGCTGCTCAGCTGTAATCAGCAGTGAAGGAGTTGTCATGAGGCTGGAGTTGTTCATTGTTCATTTAGACTCATTGTATAATACAACAAAGCCAGGTTATTAATTTCAGGGTTTTACATATACTGTAGATTTATATTTACACTGAACATTATGGATTGTTTTAAATGTTGTGTTATTTTACTCCAAATCAGCAAAAATAAGATAATTGCACGTTCGTTTAATTTAATCTCCTTAAGTACAGTAAAGGCCTCAGGTGGAAGAATATGTCAACAAAACAATTTCAATTACAGTCAACAAATCAAGCCCTAAAAGGAAGAGTGGCAAAAAAGCAGCTGCTGAAAGAAACTCATAAAGTCCAAACACGTAGAAAAGGTTCTCTCGCCAGATTAAACAGAAATTTAAACTTTCTGGCATACATGAAAAATGTGGAATAGAACACAGTGCACATCACTCTGAGGACACATCCTCACAGTGAAAGATGATGGTGGCAGCATCATGCTGTGGGCATGCTTTTCTTCAGCAGGAACAGGGAAAGTAGTCATAATTGTTAAGAAGCTGAATAGAGCGCAATACAAAACAATCCTGGTGGAAAACTTGTTAGAAGGTGCAAAAGATTTCAGACTGGTATAGATAGGGCAAAATGGTTTAGATGAAATTGTGTTACTGTGTTAAAATGGGTCACTCAAAGTCCAGACCTAAACCCAACAGAAAATCCGTAGCAAACATGAAAATTAACAGTTGCAGACAGTCTCCATCCAAACTGACTGAACTGGGCTGAATACAAATGCAAATCATTCTTTTCAGATATTTATTTGCAAAAATATTGAAAACCATGTATCCTCAGGTTAACAATAATGCACTACTTGGTCCTGGTCCATCACATAAAAACCCACAAAAATGTGTTAATGGTTGTAATGTGAACATTGGAAAAGGTTCAATGTGTATGGAAACCTCTGCATGGCACTGTGAATGCCTTAACAGGTAAACCGATTGCTTGTTTCATCCCAGCGATTTCCAGGTGGAAATGTGCTGTACTCTCTGCAGGTTTTTGGTAGACCTCTCCTACCAACTGTGTCAATGTAAATTTTGGAGGTTTAGCCACTATATGAACAACCACTTTCAGCAGCAATGTGTGTTCCCCTCCTGTAAGAATAGCTTGTGTGTGTCATTCTCATAATGGTGCCAGGATCAATTGATTCATTCCCATTTTAGCTTCTCTACCCTTTTGCCCATCCACGCCTGAAAATAGGACAGCTTGCAAAACCCAGCCACCATGTCAGCTAATCACAGCTCCTCCGCGCCCCATCATTGGCCCACTGACTGCTTGCCCAGCACAGTTGGAGATTCTACCCTGAGGTCAGCGAGTAGGCCCGCTTGTCTCAGTCCAAGCTCCCCTCCTACTACGTGGATCAGAGGAAAGCCTTTCTTTGCTGAGAAAATCAGATCACACTGCCAGAAGGGTTGTGGAGGTGGGGTGCTATGTTGGAAGACCTTCATACCAAACTGCAAGATAACATTTGCATCAACCAAGCGGTACTATAATAAATCTGATAATTGTTTTATGCTTTGATATAACATATATTTCTAATTTTACCACAATTATTGTCACTGAGTGTGGCAAAAGCCTACTTTTATACTCTGCAAAAAGCCAACATGCTTTGCAGTCTAAACAAGTCCTAATCCTTGACTTAGACTGGATGGATGGATGGATGGATGGATGGATGGATGGATGGATGGATGGATGGATGGATGGATGGATGGATGGATGGATAGGTTTCAGATTTTCTTGGAAACCTTGGAGGGCAGCATATGATGGTATGTTGGCCTTAGGCAGTGTCTCTGTGGTTGAGGCATTGGTCGCTGCTTAGCCAGCGACAACATAAATAAACAACATTCCTCCTCTAGGGCAGCATTTAAAGAATATTTTCCTGAATTTAAAGTGTTACCAGAAGAGAACTTGAACTTATGTCATTGTGTGAGCATTAACAATAAGTATAAATGCCCTTTTAACATGGAAGCATTAGAGAGAAAAAACAGCTGAAAATATGAAAATAGACCAAAATGTGGGTTCAGGGATAATTATTTAGGTAGTTGCATAAATGTTTCCCCTTTTGATCTGTGGATAAAAACAAAACAGTCCCCTCGTGGTGTAGCGGGGTAAGCCTGCATTTTTGATACAATTGAACCAAGTTGAAATCCCAGGAAGGGATTCCAGGGTAAAGACCTTTCAATCTGTGTGCAAATTTTACTCACTTGTTGTCACAACCCCTGCATAAGGGAGTAGCTGAAAGGACTCATCATTGTCAAGACATGTCTGCGATTCATTCAGGCTGCAAGAGAGAGCAGAGGGTAACAAGAAGGCTAAACATAATACTGTAAGGTTGCTCGATTTATCTTTTTGAGGTTTTAGTCTCGGCCTGACATTGACCTTGTTGGTTTTGGAAATGTTGGAAGCCTTTTGGAAATTTCGGATTTAAGGTAAGCATCTATGTTTATATGTGAATGTATAAACAGAAACAACTCTTTTTATGATGTTAGCTGAGTTGATGTTGCTAATTGCTAATGTACATGCTAAAATATATTAAAACTTTATTATAATTTTGTCTTTGTTTTAAACCAATAGCAATACCCTGTTTTACAGTGACTACTATTACACACAACGGTGTGATTAGTTGCCTTCTAATAATACAAATAATTAATGATTATATATGGCAAGATGGCTAAAAGTATTTTTTCAATGCTGTTTCTATATTTTCTGATTTTGTAAGCCAAATAGCAATTGGCCCTATGTGGAATGGAAATGTCGAATGTTAATGAAAACCAGAATTTGCGAATCGGCCACAAAACTTTGATTTGTGCAGATCAAAGAAAAGTCATTTTAGAAAATATGTAAAAACTTTTTCTATTTTTATTATACTAATTTGCATATGAATCTAAGCTGCAAATATGAAAAAAAGCATAAAGATATTAAAATGATTTATGACATAACCTTAGACATAAAAATCAAGTGGTTTTGTTTAAAGAAAAAAAGGTTTAAAGTATATATATCTTTTTTTTTAATAAAACAAAAATCGGCTATATGAAGGTATATGTGGAGTGTATTAAAGATGTATTGAATAGAAAGAAAATGAATAAGTTCATCAATGTTAACCATGACATCTTTCATAAATTTAAACTTAGAGACTAGACTGCAAAACTAATGCCTGTATGTTTACTTAACACTTTTACATACATTTATAAAATAAAGATGTGCACTTAAGTGAGAGAAATGCACCACACCAGTGGAATAAATCATCAACACACCTGACCTAAGTCCTTCATCTCCAGAAATAAAGAGAACCTGGACTTTTTTCTGGGCTTGATAAATGGATAGCGGAGTATCCCTGAGGGAACAGTGATTAAACAGGAAGTATGGAGAGTCACTGAGGAGAAGACCAGGAGCTGGCTGACCCCTGTTTCTCAGCTGCTGACTGATCTGCTGCTACGGAGACCTGAGGAGAGGAGGGAAAGAATGAAAGGAAGCCATAGATTATCAATAAAGTCAATATGGCATTGGGTTACATATGCCCTCTGACCGAAGCAGTGTTACTCGCTCTGATATTGTTATTGTGATATTGACATTCATGAATTTAGGAGAATTAGCTGAAGGTGAAACAATTTTATACATTGCACAGTGATGTGAGTTGGTAGGAATTATTATCATGTGTAATTTCTGTTTAATTTCTCTCATTTCAAACACTTGTTTCATAAATTCAGCAATAAGCATATTAAACATGTGTGTCATTTAATTCTCACATTAGTACGCAAATTATTTAAAGTATCTTTCATGCAGTTTATCAGAGCATTGCCTCTTTATTCTTAATTAAAATTCCAGTCATCAACAGCAAAAACCTTGTTTCAACATATACCATATCATATGCAGCCAAGCCTTTGAGCTGAAACCGGCCTCAGACCCGCTGCTTTAATTCTGCTCCAGCATTCAATGTTTAATTTTTAGCCCTGGCTGCCCACTGGGATTTTAACCCTTTCTGCTGTCTCATTTTAATCGGATGCTTTTTTGTTAAATGTTTAACTTAAATTGGGAGCCTCATAAATATTCCAAATCACTCGTCGTGTGTTTGATGAGGAAATGAGCTTTTTACCCGCCGCGATTCCCCAGGCGAGAGGAGAGGGAAAGGGGGGAGTGGTTGAAAAAAAAAAAGAGTCTACGACTTAACTCTTGGAACTAGTTCTGCTCGGGACTCTGATAGCTTACATTAGCAAGCGGCAAATTGTTTTAACAATGTGAGGGCCGCCTTTGTGTCGAGATAATGATGATATCTCTTTTCTGCGGCGCTACATGCTACTAAGGTAATCAGAAAGGTCTCTGCTGTCATCAATGCCTTAAAGCGCCTTTCATGGCCTGAAGGGACAACAGCTTGAGCTGCATACAAATCTCATCGCTCTATAATAGACCTACACTTTAGCATGATGATCCCAGGTCATGTTGTATTTCGGTTTGATATCTTTTGTAGTGAATAAGACGGAGATATATTTTGATCATTTCTTAGGAGTGACGTTAACAGCTCTGTGTTTGTGCATATATCTTAAAGGCCTCAGTAAAGGTTGAGTAACTCTGATCTTTAAGGTAGTCAGACATCTCTGGCTGGTTTCAGAGTCCATTTTTCTGACTGTCTTTCCTTCCCTTGGCTCTCTGGTCATTAATCTCCCACACAGGTGCTGAGGACTCCTGACCCTCTGCTCCACTTCTTCCATTAGCAGCATGACAGCTCCACGGTGAGGTTCATATACCCGACAGTATTTCCATCCCTTTTCTCCCTTGCTACCTAAACTGCTTTGGGAACTAAAAACCCAGTGTGTCCCCTTTGCTCGTCTAAAGTTCAGAAACACTTGCTTAAGTCCAGCTTTTTCAGCTACAGTGCCTTGCAAGACTATTGTTACAAATGTTTTCACATTGTGTCACCAAACCCTACAGTGGCCGACAGGTGCAAAGTGGCAGCAAACCGCTAAATGTCCTGTAAACACATAAATGATGCAAACTCCAAAACACAAAAACCAAATGCAACAGAAAAACACTGCGAAAGAAAATTTGTGCATTCATAGCAAATAAAGAGAATCAAAAACCTACAACCAACAAAACAAAAAAATGCAAAGGACAAAATGCAGCAACTAGAAAAAACAACAGCAAGTTAGGAAAAGCTGCAAACTTTCTCCATAAAACTGAAGTGCCACTAAGCTGCACTATATGTGGTTTTCTTCCACACATAGTGTTTTGCATGTAGGCCAAGGGGATTAATATCATCTGACCAAAGTACCTTCTTTCATTTTTGCCACTTAGCCTGTGGTAAGCTTTAAACAGGACTTCTTTCAACAGTGGCTTGCTGTTCTTCCATAAAGCATTTGTGGATTGAACCACGAATAATGTCCTGTTGACAGATTGTACCACCCTGTCATACCTGCTTGTGTTTTGAGTTCTTGAGTTTGTGTTTTGTTATTTTACCTGGTCTAGTCCTTTGTTTTCTGTCTCCCTGCACCCCAAGCTCACACCTGTTCTTTGTTTTCCCCTAATTGTCTGGTCACGTGTGTCATTGGTTCCCCCTGCTGTCCAGTTTTGTGTTTAAGCCCATTTGTTTCCTTTGTTCCCCGCTGGTTCCTTATGTGTTGTTTGTGTTTGTGTGCTCGCCTGGTACCCTGTCCATGTCCAGCCATGAGCAATAAAGTGTCGTCTTACCTGCAAACTTCGAGCTTCAGGAGTTCTTCCTCGCATATTGGTCCAACAGAAACCCACATTATGACAGAAGGAACCATCCAACGGGACCAAGTGGGAGGAATGGTGAGGGAATTCAAGAGGGGTGAGGTTCTGGCCAAATTATTTTTTCACCTGGTGACCTCTCCCAGCTCACCATGGAGAAGGCTGGAAATAGCTGGCAGCCTCCAAGACTGGCTCGAGGTGAGGAGGGATTTTTTTCCTGATCGTCGGATTCACCACGCCATTGAGGCGCTTCTATGAGGAGATCTCCTGCTCCCTCCTCCACCTTTCTCTTCACCGAAGCTCGACACGGTTTTCCGGCTCATGGCTTCGCTCCTGATCAGCCATCGCCGCTGCTCCGGACTCATAATCCTGTTCCTGGTCCAGTTCCGGAGGGGTTCTTGGATGAACTGCCTCCACACCCCGATCCTGTTCCTGGTCCTGTTCCAGAGGTGTCCCAAGCCAAGCCGCCCTCACACTCTGTTCCTGTCCGTGAGGGACTCGTGGATGGACTGCCTCCACTTCCTGTTCCTGTCCCTGAGGGGTGCGAGGACGCACCCTCTCCGCCTGCTGTGTTTTGCTGAAGGTCTCCATGGCCTCGCCGAAGGTCCCAGCTGTCTCCACACTGCGCCTCTGAGCTCCACCGTGGGTTCTCCTGGTCCCGCTGCCGGCCGTCAGATCATCGGCTCCTACATCTCCGGCCTGCTGATCGCCTGCCCCTACGTTGCTGGCACGCTGATCGTTGGATCGGCCGGGGACAGCAACCGGTCCGGCCGCCTGAACTCTGGGCCTGCCAGTGACGGCCTCTGGGCGTCTTTGACAGGAACTCAAAAGTTTTCTTTTTTTGTAATAAAAAAAATGTGAATAATTTTACACAAATTTCCTGCCTTGATTTAAAAGAAAGATAAATATGTAATTTCAAGTTATTATTTTATCACCGATATAATTAGGCACACAACTAACCGTATCTAAACCGTAGCTGGGGTTTATGTTTAGTGATTGTTATAAATTAAATCTTAAAAGAAGTTTCTTCCATCATTGGCATTAGAAAATAGAAATTATTTTAAAAATCCTGGGAAAAAAATTGTCATTTTAAACAGTGCATGCAAGCATCTTGTTTCAGCTGTATGTATGTTTAACGCTCATTTTTAATCATACCTCCCAGGAAACGCTGAGAAACTCTGGCCTTTGAGTAATTAGATAAACTAAATAACTTAAGCTGTAAAATAAATCTCACAATCTACAAGCTGTCAAAACATCTACTGCTGAAAAAGTGCAAAAGTTGTGGGAAGAATGGAACATTTATATTAAACCTTTGTTTCTATGTGTCCTGCATTGCAAGAGAAAATCTGAATATTTGAAATGGACACAGTATCTGGTGTTGGATGTAAAACTGTCAATAAAATGAGCTTTCTGTGATGCTTTGATGTTTTATGATTAACTAGCTAAATACATGATAAGTTTGGGTAGCAGTAAAAGCAGAAGTACTGTGAGATGAGTTACCCTACTCCACAAAGGTCCATCGCAACACATTTCTCAACTGAGGAGAATTTAAGAATCAAATGTAATAAAATAGAATAAACTCTTTCTTTTTTATCTAAAAAAGACCATTACATGATAACAAATCATTGCATCTTTTCATCATCATTCAATCTCTGGATATGTTCTGCCTAGAGTTGTAAACCTGTGCCATTTTCTAAAGTTGAAAATTTTCAACTGTTGCAATTTGAGTTGCGGAGCAGATGAAACAGTTGGACCATCATTAATTTAACTATGGAAATTTACACATTCTCCCATTACACACAGAAACAACCCAGCATTAAGACGCCAGGGTGATGGTTTAATAAACACAGCATCTCTGTGCTTTTTTCTCACAGGCCTGCCATACGCACATGGGCCCAAGGCAAAGGAGAAGACAAATGTCAGTCGGGAGGATGGGGAAAGGTTACAGGGAAGCCAAGAGCCCAGTGCTGTTAATTTGCTCCCTGGGGTTCAAGGAGTGGTTCAGCAAACTCTGGAGATCTTTCCAAACTACCAAATCCTGAAGCTGCATGTTGTCGTCTATAAAGAAGAACCTGAAAAACAGTCGTGTTTGTGTCATGTATATGAAGAATCTGGATAGAAACAAAATCATCTAGAATATTTTCTTTAGTAATTTTGAAAAAATATGTAGTAAGCACAAACACCCCAGACCTGGCCAATAATTTTCTTTAACTTATGAATAAATCAATGAATCATGATTAGTCATAACTTTAAATACTGATTAATGTGTTTGAAGCCTTGAATGTAAAACTGCATCAGCCTGGACATAGTTTTATCCACAAGCATAGTTTCTTTATATTCTCAGCCTCTTGTGAGTCTAAAGAATGTTAGCTGTCTAAGACAACATGGCTGAAATGTTTCCCAAATCTTCTTCTGATTGACCTATAAGGCCCAAATGGGCCCTCTGCCAATTTGCTGTACTTTTTTGCGATAAATATTTGGTTCACATCATAGGCTTGAAAACGTTTGTCAAATTTTTTGTGTATAGTTCTTGAAAGGTTTTGTTTTTGTAATCCTCCATACCTCTAAGATAGTCAGTCTTACTCAGTTACTTTCAGGTCACTAAGCTTTTTCTAAGGCCGTGGGTTTCCAGTAAACTACAGTGAAAGATATTACGCACTAAGGAAACATGGAACAGTGGTTAACTTGTGGATGGGCTTTCAAAGTTACTCCACCAGAGCATTGACAACTCATCCAGGAAGTCACAACATAACCCAGAGCGACATCTGGAGCACTGTGGGCCTTACATGCATCAATTAAGGCCAGTATGAATGATTCAACTGGATAAGCATTGTAACAACTGGAAAACCACTGCTGGCCAAAAAGAACACAAAAGCTATCTTAGATTAAAAAAAGAAAACATCATTGACGATCCCCAAGATTTTAGGAACATATTTTGTGAACTAGCAAAACAAAAGTGTAACTTTCGGGACATCATACCAACAGTCCAACATGGTAGTAGTGGTGTGATGGTCAAGACTTGGACAACCTACTGTTATTGATGGAAGGTTCAAGGTTCTACGTGTAAGTATAATAAAAAAAACACTTTTGAAAAAAGGATAATTTCATGCAGTTATAGCATTTAAAAAAGTAAAACTCACTGAACATCACAAAAAGTTCAGGTCCTGTTTAGAGACACCTCTCCTTGAAGTCTGTAGTAAAACAGAATGACTCATCTTCTTCAACACCGATTTGATTTTAAATTTCTCACTGTCAGACAAGTGTGCCAATTTTATGTTAAAGTATCTTCACTATTTTGCTTTAAATTCCTTAACTTTATTCTGTAATTAAATTTAACTAATATTTTATCATCATAAAATAAAGCACTGACCCTCTTTATTAAAATCAAGGGAAATAATCTGTCTCTTTCTACTTTGAAGGGATATAACTGCTTAGTTGCGTCCTTTTGCGGGTGTATGTGGTGTGAACCCATCCAGACGGCGTGTCTGACTTTCAACATGTCTCTCCTCCTCATCTCGCTGAGGTCACCTCGTTGGTATCGCAAGCGCAGCAGTCACATTGTGCTTCAATGCAGACAGATTGCTTATAATAACCGTTGGAGACCTTTCATTTTTCCCTGTCAGCGTTTTGTGGGATAATTTTGGCACCCTTTTAGGGATTCTGCTCCCATCCTAATAAGAGGATAAAAATAAACAAGCAGTAGTTGTTGTTACACTATATTGGGATAGCCTAATCCTATTTAACAAGCCCGAGTAAACCGAACCCCTGCCATGATGTTGGACGTGGCAATTTTCACCAATTCTAAAACAAGAAATGACTCAGAGCCAGGCCTTCAGAGTGCCAGTGTTTGCTAAAGGGATGAAACGTCAATTTTGAAATTTCATTACCAAAGACCTGTGCAAAAAAATGCCTAGTCAATTCATGTTCCATACATTTATTTTTAGTTCTTTTCATTCAATGTTAAAGCAACAGATTCCATTATTGGTGTTTTTTAATCTACTATATAGCTGTCTAAAAATATGTCTCAAGATCTGCAGAAGGAAAGTGTATTGATTTCTGCAGTGAGCGGGAGATGTGCTGGAATTTTCCCATTAGCCAAGTTGATGTTTTGTGTCATACAGTGCTGTGTAAAAGTATTAACTCCCCAAAGATTCTCTTTGTTTTTGACAAATTTGACAAATTTTAATATCACACAAAGGCAGCCTCAGTAAGTATAGTTTTAAAAAGATTATTCCATTTATTAAGGAAGAACGTTAGTCAAACCAACCCTGTCCAATGCAAAAAAATAATAATCCACTTGATTACTGTCAGACCTGTGCAATTAAGAAGTCGCTCAATTAGAACCTGTCTGACCTAAAGATCTCAATATTAACACATAATTTCCCAGTCTAAATAATTTAAGAACAGATGAGAAAAAAAGTATCTGACATCTAGCAGTAATGAAGAGGTTGCAAAGCCATTTATAAGTCTTTTGGACTCCAGTAAACCAGAGTGCGTGCCATAATCCTCAGTTAAAAAATATGGAGGGGCGCTGAACCTTCCCAAGCAGTGGCTGGCCTTTACCAAAATTAATCCAAGAGGGCATGAATGACTTATCCAGCACAACATCTGCAGCTCTACAGGCAACACTTGCCTCAGTTAAGGTCAGAGTTCATAACTTAACAATAAAAAAGAGAATTGGCAACAATCGTACCAGTGAGAGAGTTTCATGTCTAAAACCACTAACCACTCAAAACAAAAATACAAGGCCCATCACATTTGCAAAAAAACATCCTAATGACCCAAAGATTATTAATGGACTAACAAGACAAAAGTGGAATTTTTTAAAAGGCGTGCATCCCATCATATCTTGTATAAAACTAACACAGCACTTCAGAAATCATGTCATGCCTACAGTCAAACATGGTGGTTGTAGTGTGATAGTCTGGGGCTTCTCTGTTTCTTCCTGACCCACAGGATATACCATAAAAGATGGAACAATGATGTCTGCTCTCTACCAGACGCTCCTGAATATCCAGCCATCCGTTTATGACCTCAAGCTCAAGCACACTTGGATTACACAGCAAGAAAATGATTCACAGCATACTAGCAATTTTTGAATATCTCTGAATGAAAAAATAAATAAGGGTTTTGGAGTGACCTATTTAAAGTTCAAACTTAATCTAAATGAGATGCTGTGGCATGACCTTAAACAGGGTATTAAAGTTCAAAAACTCTCTAATATGGCTGAAATAAAACGATTCAAGTCAAGTCAAACAGTGTATTGCAAATGTGATAAACATCACCTAAATCAAACATCAAACAAACAAAAAGTAATCAGAAAAGTATACAATACATAAATATATACAGTTAGACAAAGAAAGTGCAGTGCATTAAATTAGGCCCTGAGGGAGACCAAGCTGGCTAAACAAAGCAGATAATAAATGTTTGAGGTTTGTTGGCTTTAACTGTCTGACCATATGTGCTATTTAGGAATCGGTTCATTGGGACCTAAACCTTTTTAACCTGGTATGGTTTGAAATTCTTCAACTTTCATCTAAAAGATTTATTGCCAGTTATCAGTTATATTAGGTTTAGGGGACAATTACTTTTCCACAAAGGGCCAGCTTGGTTTGGATAGCTTGTTTCCCTTAATAAATGAAATCATCATTTGAAAACTGCATTTTTTGTTTACTGAGGTTATATTTGCCTGGTAATAAAATAAGTCTGATGATTTGAAACACTTAGGTTTGACAACAAAGCAAAAACAATAGAAATCTGCAAGGAGGGAAATACTTTCTCACAGTACTGTAGCCAAAGTCTTGATCATAAGAACCAACCTTGCATACTTGCACGGACTACTCCCTGCACCTCTCATTTGTTCTGTTCTCTTTGATTTTTCATGAAAAGGAAAAGGAAAATGTGTTGTTTTTTTTTGTATGAAAACTCTGAGACATTAAGCAGAGTCAAGAGATTAGGTAAATTAATCAAGTGATGAAAGTTTGAGAAGAGAGTGGTACAAAAAGGTGATGTATGGAAACAGAATGCAAAGCATTGTAGGGTGAGATAGAGAGGAGTGGGGTGAATTAATCACCAGAGGCTGAAGGACAGAGGTTGAAGGAGTAAACTAATGTAGGCTCTCCCATGAGTAAGATGGACATTTAAAAACATTGGCATAGATCAATACACACAAGGCTATCACTGTGGATAAGATCTATCCATTACTGTCTTCAGAGTGGAAAGCATTTCCTTCTGCTTTCTGATTAAAACAACTCGCTGCTTAATCAAATATATCTGTACCCTATTAAAAAATACTTTAGGAAAATATCCAATCCAACCTTCTTCATGGAGAGGAATTTTAAGTTTCTTCCTTACAACATTATGATCTGTGAAAATGAGGTTCATTTAGAGCCACAGAGGAAGGAAAAAACTCAAATATATGATATTATTTGTGGGGCCACTTTATTTTTCCTATTTTCTACACTCCCTTTATGTATCTAGTATTTCTAATTTACCACCTTCCAGGAAAAGTGACACAAGAAGCCATAAATTCTCTTATAATTCCAAATAATTCCGATTACATGGACGAGTAGTTTTCAATCAGAAAGATAATCTTGATGATAGATGGTGAGATAATTGGCTGTCTCTGCCACGTAAATATTGTGTCGTTCTATTAATCTTACCGAATTAAGTGTCAAGCTGTCACTCATTCGTCAAACTGAATTAGGAAATATAACGAATAAATAAATGCATGCGAGTGGCAGAGGAAACCTGTGTTTGTGAGTGTGTGTATGTGTGAGTGTGTGTGTGTATTTTTCTAGGAGAGAGCGAAAGGCGGAGGAGAAGAGATGGAAACAGGCAGCCGCAGAGGCCCCGAGGAAAAGGAGACAGAAATGGGAGGGGAAGGAGAGGAATGGAGGATCATTGTGTGGTTTAGATTTAGAAGTTTAGAAGTTAAAGGAGAAGTAAAATTCAGTAGGACCCCTTTTCCACATCTTCATTGGCAACTTTAAAATCAACAACAGAATAATTTGCCACCTTTTATGTTACACTTAGATGTTTCAGATTAAACAAATTTTAATATTGAATAAAGTTAATCTGAGCATGTTGAAAAAGCATTTTTCAATGAAGGGGAAAAAACTAGCCAAACTCTCTGGGAAAAAGTAATTGCCACCTAAACATAATAACTAATTATGTCACCCCTAGCAACAACAACTAACTTTAGAGTTTGCAATAAGTGGTAATAAGTTTTTAATACCACCACTAAGGAAGTTCAGCCCTCTCTCCTTTGCAGAAATGTTTTAATTCAGCCCCGTAGAAAAGTTTGAGTATGAACTGTGTGTTTAAAATCATACTAAAGTTTTGTTTTGTTTTTGTCGTACCAAGTTCTCTTTTTTTGAGTCAGTTTTGCCCTCGCTACTGGGCTTTGAATTGTGGTCCTGCTGCATAACCAAAGAGTGAAAAGGGTTAAGGTCCCGTACTAAAGGCTGGACATGATCCTGCAGGATTTTCTGGTAAAGAGCAAAATTCATGATTTCATCAATTATGGCAAGATGTGCAGGTCTTGAGGAAGCAAAGCATCCAGATGTTTATTGGTAAATGTGAAATGGGCCTTTATGTTATTTTTTGTCAGCAGTGGTTTTGGCCTTGGAACTTCCCCACGGATGCCATTTTTGCCCAGTCTCCTTCTTATTGTTTGATGATCTGAAACATTTAAGTGTGACAACAAGGCACAATGAGAAGAAATATGTTTCACAGCACTGTACTTGGATAACAATACAATTAGCTTAACCTTGCCAAAGGTATACCAAGAACTAAGTTCTTGAATGTTTAAACCAACCTTCGGATGAGTGATTGTTTTTTTGCTAAAACTAGCAGATAAAGGTTTCCCTAAACAGTCAGGTGGATGCCAAGTAGGCATGGGTTGGTATAAAAAACTGATAAAACTTTCCAACATACTGTTTCTACAGGTTGAATTCATTTTCATGAAAGGTCAGAGAAAGTCCTGGAGGGACAAACGGTGCAATAACCAGGTTGGATAAGTGTGTACACCCTTAAAGTAATACTTTGTTAATGTAGCTTTTGATTCAATTACAAAACGCAGTCCTCTTTGGTAAGACTTTGTCAGCATCCAACATCTTGACTTCATCATCTTCATCATTTAATCATCGATAAAGCACTTTGCAAGTGCTGTACAGCTAAATAGCAATTAAAATGGGAATAAAAACAGCAATTTCATAAAACGCCATAAGCAATAAAACACAAGGTTATCAATATCAGCAATAAAAACAGCAATAAAAGGCAAAGAAGAAACAAGGACTGCCTAATGGCCATGCTCAATAGAAATAAAAGCCAGTATAAAAAGATGAGTTTTTAAAAGAGATTTAAAATGGTCTAAACAGTTCCAGCAGACCTCACAGAAAGAGGAAAGCTATTCCAGAGCCTAGGAGGGGCTCTGTCTCCCCTGGTCATTAGCCAAGACCTGGGAACATCTAAGAGCCTTTGGTCTAGAGATCTTAGAGATCTGCTGGGGGTGTGTGGATGCAATATTATCCTCTCTACCTTTCAAAAGTTCTCTCAATCATTCAGATTGTGATGACCTCTCTTGGTCACCAGCCCGTTTACATGAGCTCACAGATTTTGAGTCATATTTAGTTCTGAACCAGGCCGTTCCCTCACTCCCTCGATCCATCCATCCATCCATCCATCCATCCATCCATCCATCCATCCTTCCAACCATTGCTGCCACCCGCTTTTCCTTGCAGGGTCACGGGGGAGCTGGGGGGAGCTGGTGCCCATCTCCAGCAATCATTAGGCGAGAGGCGGGGTACACCCTGGACAGATCATCAGTCCATCACAGGACAACACAGAAACACACAAGACAAACCACAATGCCTGCACAAACCCATACCTAAGGACAATTTACAGACCAATTACCAACAAGTCATTTCTTAGACTGTGGGACAAAGCAGGAGTACCCTCAGAGAACCTACACATACACAGGGAGAACATGCAAACAACATACAGAAACTCTCAAGGCCAGCATTTGAACTTAAGACCTTCTTGCTGCAAAGCATCATTGCAAACAACAATGTAACCATGCATCCCTAGGCCATCATCCTTTAACTTTCCTCTCCTGAAAGTTGTTGATTTCGATATATACTTGGAGTCACTGCTATGGTGAAAAAAGAAATCCCTCTTCATCTTCAGTTTTCTAGCAAACACCTGAAGGTTTTGAGCCAAAACTGACTGGTATTTAGAACAATTCATTCATCTTGGATAAAATCTCAGATCCATCTGAAGAAAGTAACTACAGAGATTTTTGCTACTGATACCATGTTTTTTTTTGGTGATTTTCACTGTTGTTTTTTGCAAAACATGCAACTTGAAATTATGAGATTTGGTTTTATCAAACCGTAACACATTCCCCCACAAAGATCTGGGGGATTTTAGGCACACCTGAGTGTTTTCTTTAAAGAAAATGCTTCTGCCTTCCAACTCTCCTTAGACCAGAAATATGGAGAAAACAGGAAAGTCTTTTAATCAATTCTGGAGAGATGTCCAGTTTTCGTCATGTCCCTCTTGTCCCTGATCTTTTCCAGTTATTGGTGATGCTCTTTACTGTGTCTTTGTTTATAACATTGTATTTTTATGTACTTTTCTCCTGACTGATACCTTTGCAAAGTTAGATTATGTTGATCCTTTGTAACCTGTCTGAAAACTGGCTTTGAAAAATGAATCCAAATAAGAAAACGTCAGAAATAATCTTACCAGGACGGCTGAACGTTTCGGGTTAATCGGATTCACTATCACTGATGGCAGTTGTGAGCTTAAGAAGACTGACTGGTAAAAGAGAATTAATCAAAGTTTTCAGTTTTTACCTTTTTATAATTTCCCTTTAATAAATTTGTTTGTTTCTCATCTAAATGGTACAGGGTATATGTCACGATATTTGTTAAAACGAAACTGTAATTATTTATTTAAGTCTCATTTTTTTACATCTCAAAAATATTTTAGCATAGGTGTGTATACTTGCCTGATGCTTAGTCAGACGTCAGTGTAGTTGTATTTCCCCAATATTGTATGCTTCTGTTCCCTTTTCAATGCAACTTCTTAAATCTGATCCAAAGATTTCTTTTGAATCATCCGTTTAAAAAGATCTCAGTGTTTTCGTACCTTGTGACCTCCTCAGATCTTCTATTTGCTCTTTGCACATCTTGCTGTTTTCAAGTATTCATTAGGCAGAATGTCATACTTTTTCTTGTTCTGCTCTTTTAGAGATAAGTTGAATAAGCTGGTTTATTAATCGGACTGTCTGCTTGGAAAGCAAATCTCTCACTATAGTTTTAAATCCATGTTACCATAATAAAAGTGATGGGGGTTGCTCTTTTAGTTTCACACGCATCAATTGTCAGTGTGTCTCACTAACTTGTCTCGGAAGTAAGGGAAATCGCCCCCATCGTCCCCATCGCCAATTTGAGTCAGCAATCCCCAAGTGTCATTTTATACCCATGTACACATACCATGGTTTAATATTTTGTGAATTTAATGGTGAGAATTCTCAGAACTTGTGATAATGTAATTCAATTGTATATTATTTTTAAGAAAACCTTGCATCACACTTTAATCCTACTTATTTTGGTTTCATTTTGGCCAGATGACTTATAAAATATGAGCCCAATGAAATCAAAATAACTAAGTGACCTTTCCCTGGTAGATTTTTATTGGAGTCATATAAACACATTTCCTTACAGTAAACTATAAGCAGAATATTTAAAAAAGGCAGGAAAAATGTCCAGGTCTAGCATCATTTTGTGCCCAGAAAAGTCAGGTTGCAAACGACCAAAAGATTGCAAACGCACAAGATTGCGTAAGGTCAAAATGACCAGTACCTTTGACAAAAAAGAACATTAGCAGCAACACAGAACACAGTAAGGGAGAAAAGAAGATAAATAAAAATACAGGTCCTTCTCAAAATATTAGCATATTGTGATAAAGTTCATTATTTTCCATAATGTCATGATGAAAATTTAACATTAATATATTTTAGATTCATTGAACACTAACTGAAATATTTCAGGTCTTTTATTGTCTTAATACGAATGATTTTGGCATACAGCTCATGAAAACCCAAAATTCCTATCTCACAAAATTAGCATATCATTAAAAGGGTCTCTAAACGAGCTATGAACCTAATCATCTGAATCAACGAGTTAACTCTAAACACCTGCAAAAGATTCCTGAGGCCTTTAAAACTCCCAGCCTGGTTCATCACTCAAAACCCCAATCATGGGTAAGACTGCCGACCTGACTGCTGTCCAGAAGGCCACTATTGACACCCTCAAGCAAGAGGGTAAGACACAGAAAGAAATTTCTGAACGAATAGGCTGTTCCCAGAGTGCTGTATCAAGGCACCTCAGTGGGAAGTCTGTGGGAAGGAAAAAGTGTGGCAGAAAACACAGCACAACGAGAAGAGGTGACCGGACCCTGAGGAAGATTGTGGAGAAGGGCCGATTCCAGACCTTGGGGGACCTGCGGAAGCAGTGGACTGAGTCTGGAGTAGAAACATCCAGAGCCACCGTGCACAGGCGTGTGCAGGAAATGGGCTACAGGTGCCGCATTCCCCAGGTCAAGCCACTTTTGAACCAGAAACAGTGGCAGAAGCACCTGACCTGGGCTACAGAGAAGCAGCACTGGACTGTTGCTCAGTGGTCCAAAGTACTTTTTTTGGATGAAAGCAAATTCTGCATGTCATTCGGAAATCAAGGTGCCAGAGTCTGGAGGAAGACTGGGGAGAAGGAAATGCCAAAATGCCAGAAGTCCAGTGTCAAGTACCCACAGTCAGTGATGGTCTGGGGTGAAGTGTCAGCTGCTGGTGTTGGTCCACTGTGTTTTATCAAGGGCAGGGTCAATGCTGCTAGCTATCAGGAGATTTTGGAGCACTTCATGCTTCCATCTGCTGAAAAGCTTTATGGAGATGAAGATTTCATTTTTCAGCACAACCTGGCACCTGCTCACAGTGCCAAAACCACTGGTAAATGGTTTACTGACCATGGTATCACTGTGCTCAATTGGCCTGCCAACTCTCCTGACCTGAACCCCATAGAGAATCTGTGGGATATTGTGAAGAGAACGTTGAGAGACTCAAGACCCAACACTCTGGATGAGCTAAAGGCCGCTATCGAAGCATCCTGGGCCTCCATAAGACCTCAGCAGTGCCACAGGTTGATTGCCTCCATGCCACGCCGCATTGAAGCAGTCATTTCTGCCAAGGGATTCCCGACCAAGTATTGAGTGCATAACTGTACATGATTATTTGAAGGTTGACGTTTTTTGTATTAAAAACACTTTTCTTTTATTGGTCGGATGAAATATGCTAATTATGTGAGATAGGAATTTTGGGTTTTCATGAGCTGTATGCCAAAATCATCCGTATTAAGACAATAAAAGATCTGAAATATTTCAGTTAGTGTGCAATGAATCTAAAATATATGAATGTTAAATTTTCATCATTACATTATGGAAAATAATTAACTTTATCACAATATGCTAATATTTTGAGAAGGACCTGTAGAAGCAAAAACTAAGAAATTAATGAAATTAAAAGAACAAAGCACCATAAGGTAGAATTATTTGTTGTATGCATAGGCATTCATGTAGCAAATGTATTGCAGATTTCTGTGCTCCTGCAGGTAATTGTGTGGATAGAACTGCATGATTGCCTCTGGATTCATATAAAATCTGTTTTGAAACCATTAAACTTTGACTCTCGTTCAGCTTGATACTTGCCTAAAGCCAAAGAGAAAAGAAACACATTTTTATTGTTTTATTTGAAACTGAAAAGCTTTTATATAGCAGCACTCACCTATTCACACTCATGTTTTTTAAACACAGAATTCTTTATGTTGTGATGCAGATCCTTTTTTTCGTCATACTTTGAGCCTGCATTAATTGCGCTGGAGGTAGAATGGAGTTTAGTAATTGGCCCAAGGACACGTCAACACAGGAAGCGGGGAATTGAATCCCTGACCTTCTGATTGCTAGATTAATGTTCTTCTTTGTGAAGTACTTAATTTTTTAGTAAAGAAATATAAAAAAAGGAAGCCAAATGGGACTTTAATCAAAGTAATTAATATGAAGAAGCATCAGTTTAAGAGGTGATAAATATCTTATCTACTCTTAAACCTTTGGGACAGAAGGATAAAAAAAATCAGGCAATGACATTTTTTTAATTTAATTTGTAAAGTAATAATTAACGACCTGAAGGCTGCAGAAAACCCCAGACAGACTGTGGACAGCAAGGACCTCAGCTGTAAGAATAAAAAAAGAAACTTTTCATTAAATTCCAAGTTAAATCTGAAATATCAGTAATTTCGCAGAAAAGGTCAACTCTAATAGAGTTCCTCCATGATTCTTAATATGGCTGCTGAAAGAGCATACCTGGCATGACGCGGGTCGCTAATTGTGGCTGGTTAATTAATAAACTATCAAGTGTTTGCAAAAGCAAACAAAGAGCCAAGCTCTCCTAAATTATCAGTGCCCTTCGACGTGGTTATTACCAGGCAGCAGGTGAACCCCGGCCTTGACGCATGACAGATTAGATCTTCCCACAGGATGGGCCGTCCATTTATCTGCCTGATAAACTCAGAGCCTCTCTCTATTTTCAATCATCAGAGAGGAAATGAGATCAACAATCTAATGACGCCAACAACCCTCACACACATGGCTGCATAAAACAACGCTCCTGATCTTGAGTAGCTCTGGTTATGAGCAGAGAAAGGCTCCCTTTGAGATCTGTGAGGAAGCGGTTATTTACGATACATCAGATAACAGTGAGCTTTTTTTTTATTTGAAGCAAGAATCTCATTCTGTCTGTCTCCGTTCTGCCCACTCCAGTGTGTCGCCGTTAAATCACATCACGGGGTTCATGCTACCACAGAGGTCCGCGCCCGTTATTCCACATCCTCCTGTTCCTCAAAAATTTACAGGTGCAAGGCTTGTGTGTCCCCCTGCAGCACTGCTTATGGGTCCCCCCCCCCTCCTCCCTTGCTGTTCCTGACACGCAAAGCAAGCATCCTGGCCCTCATAAAAGTGACATCTTCACTAAACTATGCTAACAAGGCTGCAGTGATTTGTATATGCACTGCCTGCTGGTATGTGGAATGGCAGTCTGGGTGGGGGGGTCACTGGTGGGATGTAAGGACAGCAAATTTAAAGCACCAGCTCTCCAAATGTTTACACATGCACAGACAAACCATACAGGGGTTGGACAATGAAACTGAAACACATGGTTTTAGACCACAATAATTTATTAGTATGGTGTAGGGCCTCCTTTTGCGGCCAATACAGTGTCAATTCGTCTTGGGAATGACATATACAAGTCCTGCACAGTGGTCAGAGGGATTTTAAGCCATTCTTCTTGCAGGATAGTGGCCAGGTCACTACGTGATACTGGTGGAGGAAAACGTTTCCTGACTCGCTCCTCCAAAACACCCCAAAGTGGCTCAATAATATTTAGATCTGGTGACTGTGCAGGCCATGGGAGATGTTCAACTTCACTTTCATGTTCATCAAACCAATCTTTCACCAGTCTTGCTGTGTGTATTGGTGCATTGTCATCCTGATACACGGCACCGCCTTCAGGATACAATGTTTGAACCATTGGATGCACATGGTCCTCAAGAATGGTTCGGTAGTCCTTGGCAGTGACGCGCCCATCTAGCACAAGTATTGGGCCAAGGGAATGTCATGATATGGCAGCCCAAACCATCACTGATCCACCCCCATGCTTCACTCTGGGCATGCAACAGTCTGGGTGGTACGCTTCTTTGGGGCTTCTCCACACCGTAACTCTCCCGGATGTGGGGAAAACAGTAAAGGTGGACTCATCAGAGAACAATACATGTTTCACATTGTCCACAGCCCAAGATTTGCGCTCCTTGCACCATTGAAACCGACGTTTGGCATTGGCATGAGTGACCAAAGGTTTGGCTATAGCAGCCTGGCCGTGTATATTGACCCTGTGGATCTCCCGACGAACAGTTCTGGTGGAAACAGGAGAGTTGAGGTGCACATTTAATTCTGCCGTGATTTGGGCAGCCGTGGTTTTATGTTTTTTGGATACAATCCGGGTTAGCACCCGAACATCCTTTCAGACAGCTTCCTCTTGTGTCCACAGTTAATCCTGTTGGATGTGGTTCGTCCTTCTTGGTGGTATGCTGACATTACCCTGGATACCGTGGCTTTTGATACATCACAAAGACTTGCTGTCTTGGTCACAGATGCGCCAGCAAGACGTGCACCAACAATTTGTCCTCTTTTGAACTCTGGTATGTCACCCATAATGTTGTGTGCATTTCAATATTTTGAGCAAAACTGTGCTCTTACCCTGCTAATTGAACCTTCACACTCTGCTCTTACTGGTGCAATGTGCAATCAGTGAAGACTGGCTACCAGGCTGGTCCAATTTAGCCATGAAACCTCCCACACTAAAATGACAGGTGTTTCAGTTTCATTGTCCAACCCCTGTATATGCATCAACAAAAATACATACTTGAGAGTTCATGGGGTGTAATGTGTCAGAAAGGCAACCCCGAGGTCCAGTAAGCTGCTCCCTGATTCCTGCCTGTGCAGGGATTTATAGACCTCAGCCTGAATGGCTGGTGCAGGTGCAGAGTAGAGACAACTACTCTGCTCTGCTGATGCAATATATTACTGAGCAACAAACATCAGCCAGGGTGTCAACAAAAACAGCCGCTATTATTTAAGGGTGTTATTTTTAAAGGTGGGGAGCTTGAATGGCTGGATGATGAAAAAAGGCTGTGGGTAAATGGGAATTTCAGATTATTTATGAAAACTCTTGTATAAGGTAGGATAAAGAAGACACTAAACTATTTTAGTGTACAGATGTTTAACAACTTTTTATTTTTAAGTATGTATATCTGAATTTATTCCTGTGAAGCTTTGATTTGTTTTGAATGAAACCTGTTGATGCAATCGCTCCAATGCTGGTGAAAAATGTTTCTCAGTACACCCCAACACGTGGGGATTATACTGAACCTGCTACTAAGTGAAGAAGACCTAAAGTTTATTATTTAGTAACAATAAGTTGTTTAAAATGAAGCTGTTTCAAAGGAAACTGTATATCGCTACATGCATGCTCAGTATGAGGGATTGCTGCAAAGTCAACGCCAGTGACTGTCCACTGTCTCTACATGCTCATCCGGGGGGAGTGAATGCTGCAAGTCACTGACTGGATGCAATCTGCTGGGTTTCCTTAGACAGAAATTTTTTTTCCCAATGTGAATAAAAAGCTAACTCCGGCTGCACTGTTCAATGGTTAGGACTAATTGGAATGTATGTACCTGACTGTTGTAAAGTGCCTTGAGACAACATGTGTTGTGAATTGGCGCTAAATAAATAAAACTGAATTGAATTGAAAAATTTTATTATTTACTACATGTCAATATAAATACGGTTTATTCAGGCTGCGAGACAGCAAGTGAGAGCAAGACCTCAGCAGATAACAGGAAGGCTGAATGGAGTAGAGCAAAGTTGTGCTTTTATCCTACTGGACTTTCAACCTCTTTCCCAGAAGATGCTGCAACTGAAAAAATCTGCACCCTTTTGGAAACCTTGGAGTTAGGGTTTACATTCTCTCTATTTACACACGGGTGCATGGGTTTTTGTAATGCAAGCAGCGCTAATCATGAAAATAAGATGTTAAGCTAATCTAAAATGTGAGATTTCTTATACTTTTTTCAGTTTTACTGTTCTATCACTGCGAGACCTCACATGTACTTCTGATATAAATAATTAAGGCTAGAAAAAATGTGTTAATGCAGTTGCTGTATCTTTTTGTATTGATTAAATTCAGTCAGTCAGTCATTTTCTACCACTTCTTCGAAATTGGGTCCCGGGGAAGCTGGGGCCTATCTCCAGCAGTATATGGGCGGGAGCCGGGGTACACCCTGGACAGATCGCCAGTCCATCGCAGAGCAACACAGACACACTCAGGACAAACAACCACACACTCATTCACACCTTAGAGAAACCAACTAACCTAACAGTCATGGTTTTGGACAGTGGGAGGAAGCCGAAGTATCCGGAAAGAATCCAAGCATGCAGAGAACAAACAAACTCCATGCAGAAAGACCCCCGGCCGGGAGTCAAACCCAGGACCTTCTTGCTGCAAAGAAACAATGCAACCAACTGCACCACTGTGCAGCCCTAATTAAATTCATTTTAGTTTATTTATATAACACCAATACACGACAAATGTCATCTCAAGGCACTTTACAAGACAAACAGATCAAATTTAAAACCAGAAATATATAATCAAATCAGTTTAGTACAATCCAATCATATATTTGGATTGCATACATAATAGTTCAATTCCAGTTCAAATGCAGTGCAGTGCAATCAAATACAATTTTTGCACTTTGTAAAAAGGTATCCCTGTGCAGAAAAGTTATTGTTTCTAGAGAGAAACCATAATGACCTAAAATCGGTCTCTGCAGGAGAAAAGCTTCACATAAACTGAAGACTGGAAATCAGCCACAAAACTATGATTTGTGGATCTCTGTGTTATGTTAAAACCTCCACCGCCCATAGACTGGGCTGGAGACTGTTGGAAGCTGGCACCAGCTTCCCCGTGACCCACTATAGAAGAAGCTGTATAGAAAATGACTTTCAAATATTGGATTTTTGAATTTTTGAATGATCATCTTAAGTGAACAAAATGTGGAGAGTCTTAAGAAACAGCAACAACATTTAGTGAAAGGCTAAGGGTCGGGTTTCAAAATCAGGCCTGCGACAACAAAGGTTTTCAACCTTATTACAAAGTATTAATTTGGTATGTATGTTAATTTCTTTTGTCTAAGTAAGTACTGTCATTTACATGTTACATGTAACTGCACAGCCCTGCCTTTAAGAAACAAAGAGGCAACATAAATATAGTACATGTTGACTTGAAGTTTGATGGCATATCTCATGATGGAAAAAAGAAGAGAAAGGGCGAAGAATGTGGCTTAAGTGTAATTTTGTCATTGCAATATTCAATAATGATGCTCCATAGCATTTTCTCCTAATATCATGCTGTTCAAGGTTTGTTTAAGGTGAATAACATGTATTCACTTCTTTGTGTAACCATGTTCCTCACAGCTCCTTCTCTTTGCTCCAGGTCAGATGGCAGTGAGTCAGTAGAAGTGCACACGAGAATGCCTGATATCCTTACGACTGGGGCTGTAAGCAGCGCGCTGAGTGGGCTGTGTGGAACTCCTGTCGGACAGTGTCAAATTTCCACAGTGCAGACTGGGGCCCTCTTGTCCTACTCATAGCTACAGCTCAATGGGGCCTTTGATGGGCCACTCGGGGCCTTTCATCGTGCACCTTGGCACTGAGCACGTGGAGACCAGGGGGATGGGTGCCACACAACACCTGGCAGGTATGCAAACCCACGTGCCCAGGACAAAACAAAAGCTACTCTGTGAGGCATTTATTGGAAATTAATTTCCTCTCCTTCATCTTTTCACACTCGTAACGGCCCAAACAGGAAGGGACAGGATGGACAGGGGCAGCACTCGGTCATGACACATCACGAGGTGCAGGATTATGTGGGTACCTAATGAAAGTACAGGGGCATCTCAATAGATAGGGATATCATTGAAAACTTAATCTGTATCAATGATTCCGCTCAAAAAGTTAAACTCTTATTTATATTCTTTACACACAAAGTAGTATATTTTAGGTGTTTAGATCTGTTAATGATGATTATGGCTAACAGCTTAAGAAAACTCAAAATGTATTACTACGTACAGTTATTATTTTTAATACTGAAATACTGGCCTACTTAAAATTATGACCATGGAGTGGACATAGCCTGTGGTGCTGCTGATGTGCTTCGAAAGCAGTAATAGTCACCTTTACTTTAATCATATGTTTTAAAGTGATCTTCAGCTTGTCTGCATTTTTGGTCTGGTGTCTCTCATCTTCCTCATCACAGTACTCCATAGATTCTCCATGGGGTTTAGGTAGGGTTAATTTGTTGGTCAATCATACACAGTGATACCGTTGTCATTAAAAATGTTTTGATACTTTTGCCAGTGTGGGCAGGTGCCAAGTCCCGCTATAAAAGGAAACCAGCATCTCCACAAGGCTTGTCAGGCAGAGGGAGGCATGAAGTACTAATGTCCTGTTATTGTTGGTCAACACAGTCGACCATCAATAACAGATGACATGACTCCCCAAACATTGCTGGCTGTGAAACCTTCATACTAGACCTAAAGCAGTTTGGATTCACTCCCTCCACATTCTTCCCCCAGGTACTCTGGGACCTTAGTTTCCAAATAAAATGCAAAATTTACTATTTTACTAGATTCACAATCCTCTGAAGACTGTGGTTATCCCAGTTGCTTATGCATATTTTTCTACCATAATTTTTCCTTCCACTAAATTTTCCATTTGTTCCATTAGTTGGATACAGCACTGTGGACTGCTAGCTTCTTTAGTACTGACTTTTTGTTGTTTACCCTCCTTTTGTCAAATCAGCAGTCTTTCCTGTGATTGTGCAGACAATAACAAAACGTTATGTATAAAAATCTTTTTTTATTGGTCTTAGGAAATATTCTTTTAATTTCTTGTGAGAAACTGAAAGACATAATCTTCAAAACTGGCAGAAATAAACACTTGAAATGCATCACCCAGTGTGTAAAAAATCTGTGAAGTTTAACATTTTGAACTGAATGACTGAAATAAATTTACTTTTCATTTATAATTTATTGAGATGGACCAGTAGTCGTAAGAAAGTGGAATTTAAATTGGAATCTAAAATAACAGCTTCGGATTTTAACGGCAAGACTAAAATGAGGTGCAAATGAGATGACTGCATTTGTCTCTACATTACTTGGCCCTCTCCAGTTTCCATACACCTGCATTATGCACCCCAGTTCACCTGTACCCTTCCACTTCTTCGCCCCTGCCCCGTCTCTTGGATCATCCTCTTCCTCCCTTATCTGCAGTTCAAAGTATGTTGACTGAAATATCTCTGGCCAGTCACACAGAAAGGAAACAACTGTCTGCGGCTCTGAGTGAGTCGTGGAGAAACTCCCTGAGCTGGTTTTGTTAACTGCTCTTTACCATCTAATCCTGAGGCGAAGGGATGAGAACACCGACATCTCTACATGAACAAATGGATTCAGTGTTTCCTCTGCGACAGAGTGGTGTCATGAGATAGTGGATGCTCATAGCCAGAGCGGAAGTTGAGGTTTCAGGTTTGAGTGGCCACAGAGAGTGGTTGAGCAAGGTGTTGAGAGGAGCGGCATGTTGGCCAGGTACGCAGGAGGACAGAGGGAGGCTTTAACTCCTGCACAGCACAACAAGATGAATTCAAAGCACCTGCATTCCCCGATCAAAGGAAGCGCCCGCCATTTTGTTCCCATGATCACATCTACCAGAGCGGGTTTAAATTCAAACATCAGCATAAATGTTTTACCACCAAATGACCTGGCCCATAACTGCAGCATGGCCTGCTGGAATCGGTTGATTTAAAGAAGCTCAAGTCGGCGCCACTTCCACTCAGATGTCCCCCCCGGCCCCCTCTTCTGTCTTGGCTCTCTGGCACACAAGGTCATCCCTTAGCCAGTCATGACACTCCAATTAAGGCGACTGATGGACACAGCTAATTGGCTGGATTTATAACCTTCTTTTATTATGCTTTATGAGGAAGGCAAGTGGAGGGCATTACCATTTATAGGCCCCAGGCTCAATGCTGGATCACTGTTATCCGCTACTGTCCGGCCTCGAATACTGCAGCAGAGGAGCTGTTAGGGACTGTTAGGTGTCCCTTTACCCTTTACAGGTTTTACTGTAATTTTAAAAGAAAATTCACCATATCTATACAAAAATTTACAGAAAAGATTAAGATTAGGTTACTTGGAGTAAAAGATAAAAATAAAGAAAAGATAGCTGGGGATTCCACCGGACAGATAGACAAGGAGAAGGCAGGCATGGCTCCTGTAATGAGTGTGTGGTTATTGATTGTATTGTCAGGGCAGCTGACCAGGGTCCCGTGTGCTATGGGCCCCAGTCCATCTGTGGACAATGCAGTCAGTTACACCTCACTGCTCCGTCTAATAAAGAACAGGCAGATTGATGTCACCAGTATGGTTGAACTCTACCTAACACTCGCCTGCACATGCACACATGCGCACACAAAGTGTGCAGCGGGACAGCCATGAAACATGGAAATCAATTTTATGTCTTCACCTAGAAAAGAAATGAAAGAACTGTCATCTGAGTTGATAAAAATATTATATATTATACAGGCCAGCAAATTACTATGGCCATTATCAGACAATGCCTCAAGTATCTAACAGCTTGTATATGTTCAGAGTAAACAGCCCTGCAAAATCCTTTAGGTATTTTCTAGAGATTCACAGAGAAATATGCTGGTAACCAGAACCGGACAATTTTAGGCTTGATTGGCCCTGACACATGATTGCCCAGCTCAAAACTCATAAATGTGAAATTTGTTCAGTGAGTGAATGCAGCATACATAGGTGCTACCAGGTGGCGTTCACAACACTCTCTGAGGTGGATGCTGTTATTGACTGAAGTAATGAAGACAATATATATATATATATATATATACACGTGTATGTATGTTTTATTCTTATTGTGTTTCTGATGATAGAAATGAAACAGCAATAGTAACCAAAAACACATTTTCTCCTGTAGCAGAATTATAACCACTTCAAAATAAGAGGACGTTTTTAAACATTTACAGAGTTACATTTACCACACACACAGGTAGCAGCAGTCTGCTATTCAGGGGGTTGTGGTTGTGTTTATTTTTCCTTGACATTAACGGTTTAGAAAAAAGTCAGGAACAGAAAATATATGTACACGTGTTAAAACTGAGATGTAATAGAGAAAAATGCAACCAATTTAAAATGCGTCACACTCTCCTTCCAGAAAACGGCACGGTAAATGAAAAAATACTGCTTCCATACCAGGGGCTTTTTTGGGGGTACATTTCTACCCTTGTAATTTGTTTTTATCCTGGTAGATGGTCCCAGAAGACTACCCTGGTGACTGGAAAAGGTTACCGCATTCAAAACCTGAGTACAGTTAGCCAATTTTCATACAAATAAGGAAAATGAGAGGAAACACAGAGTTGCAGGAAACTGAAAGTGTACTTTCTATAAAATGTCTGTGTTTAATTCAGACTGAGAGAGAGTCCCAGACTTTCACAAAATAACAGGAAGGCTGACAGGAAAACAGCAAGGTTGCGTATTTGAGCCTTCAACCTTTGTCATGGACTATGCTGGATCTGGAAATGTTGTCAGCATTTAAGAAAGTTCAGACTTAAGGAAATTATCTACATTTTCTAGGTAATATACACAGCAAGTGGTGTTTCTGTACTGCTAGCCGTGCTAACCATGCTAATCGCTATAAGAACAAGTGAAGCTTGTTTAAAATATCAATTCCAAATCAATTCATATTTATTTTAAAATAATTGCAAAACCATGCTTTACATCACCTGCTATTTAATGCCAGCAGCATGATTTCACCTATTCCCCTTACATAAATAAGTATAATAAATAAAATATTTTCAGCGCTGTTCTTATTTCCTTATATTATGGCTCTTAATGAGAATTCAGAATTGGTCAGAATCAGTATCAGTGGGTCAAAGCTTTGCAAAAAATATAGACTGGGAATTGTTCACAAAAGTGGGATGGGTGCATCTGAAATATTTAGATTTTGGAATATACTGTATCTTCGAAAAGTGTGTTAATGCTGTTTTCGTTGTAGTTTTTTTGTAATGAAGAAAGTTGTGGTGTTTAAGTAAATCTTGCAGTTTAAATTGCTTCACTGGTGCATTTGCACACACAAAATCTATACACAGAGAGAGCGATAAAATCTGCAGTCTGTGATGCTCTCTACATCGTATATTTGGGAATTTCTCTTACTTTGGGAATACACAGGTTTTAGTGCCTGCCAGCATTTTACAAACACTCCAGAAGCAGCTGGCATTCTTGGCTTCTGGCTGACAGTGCATTGAGTCAGAATCTTTATATAAATTATGGAAATAATAGTCAAAATCAGTGTTCTGCTGGTTAAACTAGTCTCTTTTAGGAGGAAGTGAACATCTCCACCTTAGCATTCGGCTGTGTTCGAGCCTCCACGGCCTCTGTTACGCAGCAGAACGAGCGATTACTCCTGCGCAGCCAGCCAAAACACAAAAATCAATAAACAATCTCAATGTTTCTGAGGGCTTTTCGTCTGACTTAATAAATGTCTCAATCCACTTTTATGACTTCATTTTGCTTTAACGTCTTCTTCATGTGCATCTTTTGCCGATCAATTAGAGGATGGAGAGCCCCCTTTGTCATGACACCTGCCCTCCATCCGCTGCCACAAAGCAAATACACACAAACCGACACACACACACACATATCCAAAGCAGATGATCAGGAGTGTATTTAAACCATATCCATGTGTAATTAGATAATGTTTGTAACCACTTTTTCAAATGTCTCCTTAGAGGTCGTGCCACTTATTACACGTTTGATCTTGACATTAAGTACCTGTGTATAATAATTTTAACCTGGGCAAAGACTATTTTGCAGCCATAGATGTGCATCTTAGGCAGTTCCATGCAAAAAATTGAATATCTATACTTTCAAACGTGTTACACCAATAGTAAATTTTATTTAATCTGAATTCATATAATTTGTATTCTTCCAGGAAGTTACACAAACAAGTGAAAAAAGATGGCAGATCTTCATGTTTGAGATGTTAAATCTTTATTAATTTCACTAACATTGATAATTTTCTGAAAGGTTTTCTTTTTAAGGTCTCAACACTTTTCATATCTACAAATAATAAGTAATTTCTCACCCATTTTTTATTTTTCTGTCCTTGTTTTTCCTCAGAGATAAAGTATCTGAATGGGAAATATATCCAATCTTCCTGCATGTGTTTCTCAAAAATTCAACAACATTCATGTGTTCATGTTGTTTTAATCAGCAGCTTGTAATATAATTCCCAGTTTTATTTGCCTGCCGTGGTCACTACTAGATTGGGAGTTTTACTGTCGCTCCCAAAGAGCCCACTTCAGGTGTCTGCCCTTTTGAAGGCCATTTTGCGCCTAAAACAGAGGTGCCAGTGTATAACTGGCTAACAGGACTACAGATAAAAACTAGCCTTTTGGCTAATTCCGGCATGTTACAGGGGTACTGTTGTAGAAATGAACTGTCTTGGTAAATAAATAAATAAATAAATAAATAATGCTTCAGCCCCAAGAGTGCATGATCTGTAGTTAGGGTTGGTTGTTCACGTCCCCGTTTTTGCACGGTTGTCATGCACGCTGTAAATGGTGCTTGTCGAACAGAAAGAACAGAAGGGTAGAGTCATTGTTACAAGCATATACATGGTAGAATATATGTTTTATTAACTTCAAAAACCCTCTAAACCTACAAGGTCAAACTGTGTATTTAGTGTCTTTTAGTTCCACCAACTGTTATACACAGACACATATTCTCTGTAGCAAAGTCTGTTGTTTGAGAATGAGAAATGCACTGAGTTTATCTGGGAAAGTATATAAAAGTGGGTGCAAAATCTGAGCTGCAAAATTTTGGTCTTTCATCCCTCCACCATGTAAATACCCTAACCCAGATGGGGCAAAGCTTGAGCTTTGCTGCTGAAAATATTGGGGTCAATTTCAGATCTCACACTGATTACAAAGCAACTCTGGCAACACAGAGAGTGGAAATTTTAAACTGCGTTTAGCATCTTGTATTAGTGCTTATCACAACTCACATGAAAAAAGCGCACTCCCAATGTGTATCTTTTAGAGAATGTATCCCTGGGTTCTTTGTGACCTCCTGGATGAGTCGTTGATGAACTCTGGGAGTTATTTTGGTAGTTTGCCTACTGGGAAAGTTAACCACTATGCCATGTTTCCTCCATTCATAGATAATGACTTCCACGGTGGTTCACTGGAGTCTCCAAGCCTTAAAAATAAGTTTGTAACTCTCCAACACTGATAAATATATATTTTTTTCTCTCTGTTAAATTAAATTTCTTTGGATCGGGGCATGACAATTTGCTTTTTGAGATCTTCAGCCTACTTCATGTTGCCAGACAGGTTCTATTTGATGTAATTTCCTAATTAAAAAGGGCTGGGTGTGGCTAGGTAAACTGAAGTCAACTTTCAGAAAATTGGATTTATTGCAGCTACCTTATTTTATATTCATCTAGAGGTCAAATACTTTTGTCACATAGGGTCTGGCTTTTTCACTTCATAAATTAAACTATCAATTGAAAACTGCTTTTTTATTTGGGTTATATTTGTTTGATTGTAAAATCAAAAAGGGGGTGTAATTTGTAAGATGGCATTATTATTAAACAGCATCTGTTTCACGCATTTGCAATTTAGTAGAGATATATATTTGGGTTTTGTTCAGAACAAGCACCATTACTGAGCTGTGAGAATATAGATGAAGACAACAGTGTCTTTCTCTCCATCAGCTCCTGCTGTCACAGCCTCTAATGCTGGTGCTGGAGGGATGACAGGTGAGTGTTGCCAGATCCCCTGGTCTGTGACTAGAATCTCCTGGAGAATTTCACGCACACCCCTTTCTTGTCTCCCATTGATTCTGCCACTTCCCATTATTGTCAATCAGAGCGCCATGGTATCCACGGGGGGTAGCTGTATGGCGAACAATTGTCAGGGAAGCGGGGTGTGGTGAGAAGTGTGCAGCACGCCTGCCAGCCAGCCAATACACCAGCTCGGGGGCCACCAGGGGCCCCTCTCCAGAGGCTGCCTGGGCAGGATGCCGCAAGTACAAGCGAGACCTCTTTGCTTTGCAACACAGAGTGCACATGGCTTAGAAGCAGAGAGACAGATGAAACCTCCCGACAAAAGGAGCCGCTAAGGCTGAAAACATAGTTTCCCAAGGCTGTCAGTCGGAAAGCAATGCTGCTCTCTCAGATGTGACAGCCTTGTTAGAAAAATGACATAATAACAATGACAGGACTAATGGAACAGCGGTGAAGCATTGTTCTTAGGGTTAAGGAGGGTCTTGAAGCTTACCGTGTAGTCACGCTGACCCTTTTTGGGCCAGTGTTGTGTTGCTTTGCAGGCGTTTTGGCAAGGTGAGGCAACCATGCAGCAGCTGTAAGCCCCGGAGATTGATGGGAGCGGTGCCCTCCCTCCCTGCACTGTAAAAGATTATCCGCTCACCCGCTGGAAACAAAGCTGTGATGGAAATTCGTCTCGCATCATCAGCAACAAAATATCTACACAGCAAAGAGGGAGTCTCTCATTTTTCATGGGTTATATATTAAATAAAAAAGGGTATTAAAGAAATAGGGAGGGAGGTGGTGTGAGCGATAGTGCTAGTTAGTATTTTTTCTAAATGGGCCACTTGAATCAGGGAGATTATAAGGTTTTTATTGGCTGTCAGAAAACACAACTTCCTGCATACTTCACCCGCTGAAGCTCATAATGTCCTGATTAGAATGCCAGTAGAAATGAAAAGGAATGGTGCCGCTCTAAAGGCTCGGAAAGAGGAAGCAGGACAAGCGCAGATGCCCTGGAATCTGGTCTCCCTCAGATACACCGGGGAATACAAGACGAGCAACACGCAGGCCAATAAAGCACAGAGCGAGCGAACAAGCTCCCGGCCAGATCCTGTCAGAATATATACAGCTGGTTTTACCGTCGGATCTGGTGTCAGAGACCGAGCCGGGCCTCTTTTCCACCGGATACATGAGACACATCAGGCTGAGCGTTATCTCCCACTAAGTGAATATTGCATTCAGCTGATATGTGATATTTGAATTTCCCATTAGGAGGAGAATATGTGTCGGAGTGAAAAAGCTCAGTGATGCGTGCTCGTTTCGCAGGAAGCGGCGAACGGACACCTTGCTATGAAGTTGCAACGTGTCACAGTGATGATAAGGATTAAATGATGGCAGGGGGTAAGTGAGCAAACTGATTGCTGTTCCTCACAGGGTCACCTACACAGAAGCCTTTAAAAGAGTTTGAACACTAACCATCATTTACTAGAAACTCAACCTGATCACTCTAATCTTCTCCAGTGACATGGTAGTGTTTTCAGACCTCACCAGTAAGGCGACAGATTGAAATCGGTCATTGTATCAACTCAAAAGCATCACTGTCTGTCAGTTTGTTCAAACTGAGCTTTCAGTTTCCAAGGAAAGCAAGAGAGGCCAACATCAAACTACCAAACATGACAGAGCTGGCTCTTTCTGACGAGAGGAAGCCATTGATTTTTCCTCCATTCCACCATCAATCTGGTGGAGAAGAGGTGGCTGTGGGTGCTCAGACAGCTGATGATGTGATTTGTAACTGTGGACCACCAGTGAGCGAAGAGAATTGCTCCCGACTCTCAACACGTGGCCGACTGACTACCGCGGTCCTCGACATTCAGCTGGAAGATTAACAGCAGGGGATCGACTGATAATCTCCAGCGGGCGAGCTGAGTATTTTCTCCGTCAGCCCTGCTGCAGCTGCAAACCAACATCTGTATATGCCAGGACCACTGTCACTCAGCTGAGAAACGTCTTCAAGAGCATCAACTAAACATTTTATTTATCATTTATATATTTAATTATGTAGTTGTGATGAAACATGCTTACATCTCCATTTCAGCAGCAGTAAGGATAACGGTTGCTTTTAAATAATAATAAAAAAAAATTACATCATGTTATACAAGTTATAAATTTTTGTTTAAAATATAGATTTTTAAGTATGATTTTAAGTTATCATACTGTGAGAATCTCTTCCCGGTCCTCGCCATACCCCCTGTGAAACATGGTGGCAGCAGCATCATGCTGTGGGGATGTTGTAATGGTCAGAGTTGATTGGAAGATGGGCAATAGGGAAAAAAACCTGAGACTGCAAAAGAGCTAAGACCTGTGAGGAGTCTCACCTTACGTGTTGTTCTAGGAAACTGCTTTTCTAGAACAACATATTTTTCATAAATACTGGGTTGCATTCAAAAGGAAATGTTTTGTTTAGGAGAAATTATAACGACTGCAGACACTGGGGAATGTAGAGTTTAGCGGCCTTTTACATTGTTGATCATCTCAATTAATAGACTAAGTGGTTTGGTGAGGAACTCTGGAACTGTTTTAGTGTTTCAGATCTTACCTTTGAAACAGAAGCTTCAGTGTCCATATAAACCACATTGTGATACATTCTACTGATCTAATATGTGGGGTACACCAAGGCACTGTTTTGAGCCCACTTCTTTTATGTTGCGATACATACACCCTCTTAGACAGATCTTTAATAAATTTCAAAGTATCTCTGATAACATTTATGCAGTTGACATTCTGCTGTACAGCTCCTTAAAGAATTCAGAGTTCTTCAAACTGTATGAAATACTTGAGTGTGTAAAAGAAATTACAAACTGGTTAAAAACAAACTCCCTTCAACTGCACTCTAAAAAGACCAAGTGTCTGATCATTGCCCCGGATAACTTGGTTCCTCTGATCAGGCAACAGATTGGTCATTTGAATTCTGCCGTCAAGCCAAACTTTAGGAATTTAGGTGTTTTTTGGACTAATCAACAACTGCAAAATTGCCAAACTAAGGTTAGTGGCAAAATAGGCATTCGAAATATTAGAGTTATTCATGCTTTTATTTCCTCTTGCCTAGAATTTCACATAAAACAATAAAAGAGCCCTTAATCTCCTTCAGTTGGTCCAAAACTCTGCAGTAAGACTCTTAACTGAAACAGACAAGCTCACATCACTTCTGTCTTAATGTATTTGCACTGGTTTCCTGTTCATTATAGAATGCATTTTAAAATTCTAACTGTAAGTTTCAGGTCTCTACACGGCCAAGCTCATTCCTATATGAATGAATTGTTAAAGCTACATACTCCAACTCAAGCCCCAAACCAATATTTACTACCTGTCCAAAGGACCAGATATAATCGCTCTTTCCAGACTGCAGCGCCTGAGCTGTGGAAGGAGCTTCCTTTGTTTTTTACATTGTCTTGAGGTTCCTGACGCATTTAAAAACCATCTAAAGGCAATCTTATTCACAAAGGTTTTTTCTTAAGATCTTTTAAACATTATTGTATATTTGGTTATAAATATCTAACATTTAACTTGAATTTTGTCTTTTTCATCAGATTTAAATTTTTTTCTATGTGCAAAGCAGGTTTTGAGTTTATCAGTGAAAGGTGCTATACAGATAAATTAAATTACTCACTTATCTCTAACATAAAGTCAGAGTTAAAATGGAATGGCTAGATCAAAGTAAATGTGCCATAGTGGTCCAGTCAAAGTCCAGAGGTAAGTTAAACGAAGGACTTGTGGCAAGCCTTGAAAATTGGTGTGTATTACCAGCCAAAATTGGTTCTACATAGTATTGACTGGAAATTTTATATGTAAATAAATTTTAAAAGCATTTATCTATTTCCTTTCACTTCAAATGCACTACTTTGTGTTGGTCTATTGCATAAAATCCCTATAAAATATATGAAGGTTTGTTTATAATAAAACGTGAAAGAGTTAAAGGGCTATTTGTAATTTAGCAATTTACTCTATGTTGAACATGCTTTACACATGCCTGTGTAGCTTGTTACAAAACATATGATAGTTTCCATCACTGGTTAAATTATACCATCATTGGTTATTTTTGATTGAGTGATCACCCCTCGTACGGCCTATACACACACCGTTAAATACAAACCTAAACTAAAACCCTGTCCTTTCATTAACATTCCAAACCATTCTGATCACCAAAACTAATTTATTGCAGATGAATTCAGCATTGCATTTAAAATGTATAAATACTGATGTTTCTTACATAACACTATTTCATGTGTGATTCTTTCAAAACATTCAAAATACACAAATGACTTGAGTTTAACTATAACCTTTAAAAACAGTTTCTAATAGCCACACACAAGTTCACAGAACATTAAAGAACCCAGCAGTTCATCTGTTTTTCTTCAGCTCTATGTTATAAAACCAAAAATGCATCTGCTACATAAAATCTTTGTTAATACTGAATTTCAGAATTGTAACATCTCTCTTACATGTGGTAACATGGTGCAGATGCTTTCTGTGGGATTAGTAATCCTCTTTAGATCATTTGCAAAGCAATTAGGCATGCCTCCACAGAGATAACAGCCTTAAAAGATAAGATGCTACTTGCACAACGTTTCAAATGTGATAGCTGCCTTGGAGCCTTGATACCACCAAGATTTTCTTAAATCCCTGTAAATGAAATTAGAAAAAAAACATAAAAAATTGATGTATCTCCAGTGTGATCTATCATGTAATTCTAGTAATATATTTAATGACCTCATACCTAAATCCTCAATAATTAAATGTAAAATGATCACATCATAAATACAACACATTTTATACATTGCAATAAGTTTAGATACATCCAGTCAATGATAATACATACATTTTATCTATCAAGGCAATTACATAAATACTTTAGCTGCCAAGAAACCATATATTGAGAAAGATAATTCTCAGAAAGACAGGGAAAAATGAGCCAGCTGGGATTTTGTCATTAAAAGCCCGTCCAAACCAACTGGATCTCTTGTGAAATCCAAAGTTAGCTGAACTAAGCTGACTTGCAACATGTCAGCAGGAACCATATTGGCCTTTTTTGCAAACACTGTCATCATTACCACAGGAACAAATGCCACCGACATGAAAGGAATCAAAAAAAAAGCTAGTTCCCCACTGACCTGTGACCCATGTAACAGAGGGAATTGCTTTGCACGCATGCAGGCGAGTTTTAAGCAGAGTTTATGACGACATTGTTGCTGCTCTTCCTCATAAGCTCTAAAACCTATCAGTGGACAACAGAAACCACTGGGCTAGACCAGGCCGACCAGGCATCACTCATTCACTCACCTCCTGGGTGCCTTTGTCAGGTGATTGCTGGCAGAAAAAGGAAAACAGATCAATACATCTCCCATGGGCCTGACAGGTAATCTTTACCTGGGATGAAATATGAGTGGTACCAGCCTGCTGGATTCCTTAACTGTAACAGGACAATTGACTAGCTCCACTGATGCCATTCCCCTATTTCCAAGCCATTGTAAATTAATTTTGAGGCATAAGGTCTGGGCGAGGTGTCATTATGGTGGCTGCTAATTATTTTGTGGCAGGTTGGGTGTTCCTTTCCTGGTCCTGACTGACCCATGCAGGAACTGATGCATCTTGATGTGAACCTTCCCCAGGAACCAAAGTATTAATAAGGAATCATTCTTTAACCCGCTTCAGTTCTACTGCAGTAACCATCGCCAAACCAGATTACCTGGGTAGAATCTAGCCTGGGGAAATCGGCCAGGTGGCGAGGTGTACTTTTTGGATAAAACCTAAACAACAGGTGGAGTTTTACAACAGGAGTTTTTTTTATAACCAATAGTGCATTTAAACCCACAGTGATTACATTCAATTACATAAGTAAAATCAGATAACCTATTCTCTCCTTTGTGTTGTGTTAAAGTCCCACAGTGGAAAACCATACAACTGACAGCCAGGGGGAAATAAAAAGGTTCTAGGAAATATGTTTCAGATCACAATATGGGACGCAGTATACCTTTTTCCCCCACAACTGGACTGTTACCATAAATTACACACACTGATGCTGAGACATTCCTTCTACTGCATTATTGTTGGTCCTGACGGATCCCAAAATTTCATTACAAAGAAATTTGAAAGAAATGTGTCCAGTACAGCAGGAAAGGAGTTCCAGTTCAAAAAGAAAATGTGATTTCCATCTATAAAACTATAATGGTTGATGATTTTGTCACAACTGTTTTACTTTATAACTTGTGTAGATTAACCCTGTCCTTATGGAAAGGTGTAACAAACTAAATGAATTTGGCCAATGGGCCAGAGATGAGAGAACTCCTGTCAGCATTACTTCTGATTGTTTTACATAGCTTGTGATTATTTCACAGGGCTTACCCTCTGATACATAAACACTTTTACATCCCTAAAAATGGCTTTGATGGGAGGTTAATCCCTGAGCTTTCAGACACTGAAAGCAAAAGACCTTGCTTCCATTAAAAAAAGTTAACTCTAAGGATAGCTGATTTTTAAGTAACGTATTTGAATGTAAACACTGCAAAACACTGCCATATTCGATGTGAGGGATTGGATTAAATGTTGTGTTTGCAAACAAAATAACCAATTACTCCTAGTGTATAATCTGTAGTTAACAGAAAATATAATGAGAAGGAGTTTATAGACTAAAAAACAGCCCCGAAAACTCAATTGGTTCCTGAAAAAGGTTTGGAAAAACATCTTGAGTAGTCTTTCAAAGCCCTGGCACCAAAACACTCACTGTCAATTAGGCCAACAGTGCAAAGCTCTTCTAGTTATATCAACCAATTTAGAAGCAGACACCTATAAAAACCAGTTTCTAATTTTATTAACAACTTTTTTTCGTTATACAATAAACACTAACCTGCGCAATTCCTATTTACCAGGTGTATTTTGCTGATGTGAAAAGGAGGGAAACCAGCAGTGGCTGAGGGGGTTGCTGAGATCCAAACACTGATGAATTTCTGTGGCAGCCTCCATTTAAACTACTGCACCCACACAGCATTTATAAATGTCATCCCTCCCTAGCATGGTCACATAAATCTTTCTCACATAGATTATTGCAGGCATATAACTCATATTAATTAGCAAATCTCATTTTATTAAATGCGATTCTTCTCTTTAAAAAGGTTTTAAAATTTCTGAAAAGACATGTAGTCATTTAGTTGGTGCCTATGCTGTGAATTTCTGTAAAAAGATAGATGAATAAATTTAAAAATTTTATTAACTTTTGGTAAAAAATGTTTAGCAAATTAACACCTTCAGACTTGTTTTAACAGAATAAGTGGTTTGCATTTACAGTTTTTACTGATTATAAGCATTTTTGGCTATAATAAACTTTGTTAGTAACCTGGGAAAAACACCTGGAATTAATTCATCTTTTATTGCAGCAGCATAATCTCACTGAAAAATTAGAAAATTCCAGCTTTTGAGTACAAATAAACAAAGGGTAACCAAATCCCAGGTTAGGATTGTGTTCAACAAAATCACCGGTGGCACTATTATAGGTACTTCTAAAAATCCCTTTAGAAGAAATGTAACTGCAGCTTTCTTTTTCATTTATAATTACATTTTTTAAAGAGTTTCAGGAACTCCTAATCAGTGATGTGTGACTTTATGTTTATCTGTGGCACAGATATGGCATTTCACAGAGGCCTGTTTCTTTTAACCACTGGCTAGTAGGCTGGACAGGGACGTACGACTATTTTGCCTCTTTGCACAGTGAGCAGGATGATAACTGCAGCGTAAAATGACATCTTGAGGTCACCAAGTCTCCTTAAAAACCATGTGCTTGGGAGTGATTCCAGGCAATGGCCTTTCATGTCCTACCATAACAAAAGTAATAAAGTAAAGTTGGTTAAACTCTGCTGGGATTTTAACTGGAACTGGAACCATGTTAGCAAAGATTGAACTTTTCTACATCAAACACTCCAGGTGGGTCTGTTGTGAAGTTAAGGAAGACTACTTGATGGTGTTGGCCTGTTTATCTTACAAATATCTTGGGAAGCTTGTGCATTTCATCGTGGACCTGTTGGAACACTTCTCAAGCAAGCCTTAATAGTTGCTGTCACCAAGTCTCCATAACAAGCATAAGAGACGATTTACATACCGACTGGTTATTTGGGAGTGATGCCAACGAAAGGGCCTTTTCTGTATCTGCTACCTCTCTACCTACTTTAACTGGAATCATGTGCTTCAGTCAGATAATGGCAAGATTTTTGGTGACAAATGCTCAAGTGGGGTTTGATTTGAAAAAGAAGCAGAAATATGTGGAAAAGCAGCAAAAGGAGGCATAACAGTGGCTCGGGACACTGAACCATCTGGGGAGACTGCAGAGAAATTCTCAAAGATCCTTCTTACTGTATGATCCAACCTTGTAAAATGTTTTAGGAGACTACAAATAGTCCCACTGGCAAAAAAAAGCAGGCTGTACAAAGTATTAACATGAGTTTTTTCATCACTGAATACATGTCTTTAAATTACAGGTTAGAATGTTCTACATTTTCCATGTGAGATGAATGCTACTACACTAAATGTTGAATTTATTTGAATGATTTTTACACATCTTTACCAGGGGTGCCGACAGGTATTCCTGTGCACATCATTGTATACACCTATTTATTTGCTTTGCTTTCACTTGTATGCTGTCATTTCACTCAGCCTATATGCTGTCATTGATCTTTTAATGCATCTAATGGTGAGAACACTTGGAAACAATATACCCAAAGGGGTTGTGAAAATCCTATGTATAACCCTCCTTTCCCGATTCCTGTTGTTCCTCCAACTCCTTGCTGGCGCCCAGAGATCCAAAAGAAACTTAGCCAGCGTTGCTGAAAAACTGCTTTTTCAAATGACTTGCAGCAAGCCTTGAACTTTAAATCTGTTTGGGAAAATTTGAATATAGAAGGTAACCTGAAGAGAACAGACGTGGGCCTCCGAGGACTATGACTACGCTCCCTCTGTGTTGTGCTAATGAGCACCTTTGTAGCAACTGTAGCTTTTCAAATCCATGCTAATAGGAGGCCTGTACTTTGTGTGGCTCGCCAGCGGTGGCCGCCTCTCTTAACCCTGCAACAGCATGTGGCAGCTAAACATTGTGATGTTCATCTGCCTCAGAGCTAGCTGCTTTACAGCCACTGTTGGTTGCCTTACGTGGAACAGACGTCCCCTGGCCAACGAGCCTCAGCTGACCATACTTTCTAAGGTTCCTGCTGACAAGTGCTGTGCTACAGCAGTGGACATAATTACTGGATGATGTAGTGAAAAGTCTCAAGTTGAACGAGGAGCCACTTGAAGCTGCCTTCTTCCGTAGGGAGGAGGACGGCTTAACAAGGCTTGATTGCATTAACATTTGTCATGCTAAATATACTACGTGGATTGGCTGGATCGAGCAGAAACATGCTGATTTGAAGACTAATGATGTGCCTCATATTTTTCTTTCTTTGTTGTAAAGTTTGTGGTGTAGAAAGGTGTTCTAGCCATTTCGTTTTTAGGCACAATTGTTTTAGGAATTAGATGTGTCTGTCAAGCATCTTTTAAGTGTCCTCATGGTTGCCCTGGAGTAAAGACGAACTCTCAGACGAACCAACTGCTTCTAGGTTTGGTGTGTTACTGCAGGCACCTCCTCTTGCCTCTTCTCTCTGGGGATCTTTGTTAAATGGATTGTTAGCTGTAAAAAAAAGAAAGAATATTTCAAATTCTGAAAAAACATAGGGAAGAAATGAAAACATTTTCAAATATGGGTGCATCAATGAATTAAAATATCAGCGAAAAATGTATTTATTTCAGAAATTCAATTCCAAAAATGAAACTTGTATTTTATATAGATTCATAATACACAGTGTATCTCTTTATTTTGAAGTTTTTGGCTTACAGTTAATTAAAACTCAAAATTATGTGGCTCAGAAATGTCAAATATTACATAAAATCATGAAAAAAAGATTTTTAATACAGAAATGTCAGGCTAAGTCTGGTGTTAGTAACACCATGGTCATTGAACCAGCTTTTGGTACCTTTGGCAGTGTGGGGAGGTGCCAAGCCCTGAGGGAAAATTTAAGCAGCATCTCCATAAAGTTATTTAGCAGAAGGCAGCATGAAGTACTCTAAAATATCCAGGTAGATGGCTGCATGGACTGTGGACTTCAGAAAACACAGTGGACACCCTAAATCACTGATTGTGGAAACGTGAATCATGTGCCTGTTCACTTTTCTTCAGCTTCTGGCACCTTAATTTCTAAATAAAATGCAAATTTTACTTTCATCTGAAAAGATTCCAGTCCAGTCTAGTTTAACCAGTCCTTCTTTTCCTTAGCCGGAATAAGAAGCATCGTACGTCATCTCTGGTTCAGGAGTGGCTTAATACAAGAGATGCGACAGTTGTAGCCCATGCCCTGAATATGTCTGTCTGCAGTGGCTCTTGAAGCACTAACTCCAGCCATAGTCCACACTTTGGGGATCTCCCTCAAACTCTAGAACAGGGTTTGCTTCACTGGGCTTTCTTTATCCATGTAACTTGTCCACCTTTGACCACCATACTTTTTTTTTCTCCACTCAACTTTCTATTAATATGCTCATAACAGAGCTCTAGATCTTAGCAATCATTGTTTGTGTCTTACTCTCCTTGTGCTGATAACTGTCGAGTCAGCAATCTTCCTCATGATTGTGTAGGCAATAACATAACATTTTTGTGTTAGGAATCATATTTATTAGTCGTCTGTAAGATTATTATTTTCTATATTTTCTGTGTATTCATTTGCTGAAAGCCATAAAACACCTAAATTAACAGAACTAAAAGCTTGGAAAATGTAACCCCGTGTGAAGTGAATATTGATAAAAGGTGAGTTTTACTTTTTGACTTGAGTCACTGAAATAAATTAACAGTTAGATGACTTACTAAGTTTCTGAGATGCAGCTGTAAAATCCCCCTTTTGTCCTGCTTGAAGCTACTTGAATTAAAATGAAGTTCAGAACTCATGGATCACTGCTTTGGATGTGTTAAAACAAAACTAAGCAATTCTCTTCTAATAAGTTAAAAATTAATGAGATTTTGGTCATGTGAGCCAAATCCAATTTGGCACCATATGACTCATGGACACGGATATTAAAAGGCCAATTTTGTCAGCCTTTTAAGCTTAACCAGTTATGTAGCATGTATGTTTTTAACTCCAGTCATCACACTACATATTTCACTGACCCCTTCCCTTTTACAGATCCTCTATGGTTTGGAAACATTTGAAAAAGAGCAGAGCGTATTTTCACTGAAGACAGAAGAACAAAGGAACAATTGCACCCCATAACCTGATTTCCTACAGCTTCTTCTTCAGTTTGGATAAATAAATCTTTACAGGTCGCCACCCCAAAAAGTTAGTGGCAGTCACACAACACATTTTCCAGGCAGCCCCACAGCAGAGGACAAGGCAACTAGAAGTGACATTGTGGCTGTGGGCTGTCTCAAAGGATTAGGCATTACAGCTTTCACTGGCATGTGCTTTAGTTCTTTCTCCTTATATCCGTTTGTGCCTCTTTCCAGATGACTTCTTCCCCAAACTGATCCGACGGGCAAGATAATTGATTAATATTTCTTGAGGGAAGGATGACTAACTGCTGGTGAGTTCCAACCCAAACACTTTGGGTTAAACATAGTCAAAGGGCTTGATCAAAATTCAGGAGTTTTCATATTTGACAGATACAAAGAAACGACAGGGAACATTAGTTTGAGTGCATTAGCATGTGCGAGGTGCACCACATACCAACAAAACTCCAACGTGAAGGTCAGAGACAACGAGACAATGCAGTCACGGTAAAAAGACAGTAATCCCCCTTTAAATAAAAGTCTTTTTATGAAATGTATATGTATGTAGGGTTTGGGGTGGGCATCATTTTTCACAAGCTTTTCCACTTTATTTTAACAAATACTGTTGAAATGTGTGTTATTTAGTACACAAAGTTAGATTTAAATCATTTTAAAATAGACCTGTATATATATTGAATTGCAATAGATAATCACTGCAATATCAATGTGAGGAATATTGCAATCACAAAGGATTGCTTGGATGCAATATTCAATTTCAAATGCTCTTTGTGCAGATTCTGTTTGTAAATAATGTGGCTTGTTGTCCACACCTGATGTTGTTTTTTAGCAGCTGAGATGCTAAAGCTCAAGAAGAGTGATTGAGGCATTGTGAAGTAAGATGAGTCAGAAAAGGCAAGTCAGTCAAAATTGATATCATTCCAACACTCACAGTTTCCTGTTTTCCTGATATCATGAAGCCCTATTTTAAAATCTAAACCAGGGGTACTTTCTTTTTACCATACCTATTATGTTTTTTGAATAATGATCAGCTATTACTGACAAATTACCTAATTTTATTTCAAGATAAAATTTATGAATAAAAGGCTGCACACAGCTGCAGTTGGTAGCACTGTTGCCTTTCAAGCAAGAAGGTCCTGGGTTTGACTCTCGGATGGGGGTCTTTCTGCATGGAGTTTGCATGTTCTCCCGTGCATGCGTGGGTTCTCACAAGGTACTCCAGCTTCCTCCCACAATCCAAACACATGACTGTTGTGTAAATTATTTCTCTTTAAATTGCCCTTATGTGTGAATGGATGTGTGCATGGTTGCTTGTCCTTTATGCCTCTGTGTTGCCCGGCGATGGACTGGTGACCTGTCCAGGGTGTACCCCGCCTCTCGCCCGTAGACTGCTGGAGATAGGCACCAGCTCCCCCGCAATCCACTATGGAATAAGCGGTATAGAAAATGAATGAATGATTTTATGAATTAAAACTTAAGTGGCAACATTTCTAATAAAATATCAGTGATATTACATGTGGAAATTAGCATTTAAAGCAAACTGGAAAGGTAAAGCTTTAAAATGGCAACATTAAATGCTAAAGAACTCTAATTGAAGTAAAAGAAAGCACATGAAAGCAGGTGATTACTAATCTATTATATCTAATCTCTATACCTTTTACATAAAGGTACAATCCTTACCACAACTTCACACTGCTTTGTTCAACTTGTTTAGGGGGATCTGTATAATATTTCTACTTCCGGCCACATCCTGTTTAAATCATTTTTGGCAGAGGTACTTGGTTTGGATTCAGTTAAGATTTTTGTTTTGCACATAATGCAACCCTTCAAATTTAAGTTTGCTCATAACAAAACTCTTGTTTTGTACACAAAATTGGTTTCTGAGGCATTTGATGTGTTCAAGAAAATACGTTTGTATTATTTCTTCCACGTGTCCAAGCTACTCTGTGAGCAAAAGAAGAGAAGTATGTATTGGATAATATTTGATCATATTTAAGGTAGAGAGGTTTTACTCTCTGCTTCTGTTTTTATGTAGACAATAGATGAAATATTTTTAACAACAGTTACAGGACTATGCATATGTGTTAAATCAATCCTAATTTCTTTTGCTTTGCTTCACATGATCCTGACCTTTTTCTGAAGAAGTGGCCTGTATTCTAGATGTTCTCCAGGATTATGCTAGCCTTGTACCAGACTATAACAACATATTGTGGAAAGTGTGCTTAAAAAGAGTCGAGGACAAATGAAGAAGTGTCAGGCCTGAAAAACTATCTAGTGAATATAACTGGAATATAATACACTGGTAGCATCTCGATAAATATACTTCTTGTTATTGTGGCCAAACAGCTTAATCTTTGTCTCATCTGACCAAACTTTGTCCATGTTTGTCCAAATTTCAGTCATGCTTAGAGAAGTCGATTTTAAAGCAGGGACGTCTTTCTTGCTCTGCACCCACTTCGTCCACTTTGATGAACTTAAAGAGTCCTGTGTCAAGACATTATATAATAATCTGATTTTTATCTTGTAGCTTTTTAGCAATCATCTCCTTCTTTTTTTAAAAAAAAAGCACAGTTTCATGTGTGAAGTCGTATTATGTTTCGTATCTTTCATAGATAAAAAGAAAGGAAATGGAGCAAACTGTGTCTATGTAACAGGCCCCTAGTAGCAAAGTGTATTCACGATCACATTTAGTGTCATCTATTTTTCGTGTTCTCCGTTGTTTGTGTAGACATAATATTTTATTATCATTATTTGAGTTTTTAGCCTAAATTATTCATACTTTAGTTATGTAGCCTAACAAAAAAGAATACAGGGCTGAAAAAGAAATACCCACAAATGTCCATAGACAACACTAAAAACCCCCAAAGAAATATTGCATAAATTACTTTAAAAAAAAATACTAGAAGGTCTAGCACCTTGAATAGAAAGGTGAATCATTACTCAAGACTTTTGCACAGTACTTTACAAAAATATCTCTTTATGTTACTACACTATGTGTTGCAGAAAACTAACACTGCACATGGTAGTGGAAATATCATGCTGTGGGAATGCATTTCTGCAGCAGGGACAAGGAAGCTGGTCATAGTTGATGAGAACATGGAGCGAAAACAGCTGCAAAGAATTTCACCTTCCTGCAGAACAACAACCCTAAACACACAACCAGAGTTACAATGGAATGGCTTAGCATAAAAATTTTCATGTGTTAGAATGGTCCAGTCAAAGCCCAGACCTAAATCTAATTGAGAATATATGGCAAGACTTGAAAAATATGAATAACATCAAGGGATATGAATACTTTTGCAGGGCACTGTATATAATATTTAAAGCGTATTTATGTATTTAAATGATAACGTAAAAGGAGACTGAGTAATTTGTTGCTTTAGTGAAGCAGTAGCAACACTTGCAATCAAGCAGTTTTACACCAAGGTCAGTAAAGAAATTAGAATGCAACGGTTCTCTGTCAGAGGGAGAATTACAGTATATACATTTACTGTGGGTGATAATGGGAAGTTGAATGGAACCACCTCACCATCTTAATAAGCTCTTATGAGATGCTCTCTAAAAACAATCATTACAGGCCTTCCTGGAGCACTGCTGCTCCCCCTGTTTATTAATCAGCTAATTACACATTGACAGTAATGGGCCTGCTGATTCCCACACTTAAATGAACAGGGTTGAATGGCTCTTTAATGATTAGCCTTTGTGTTTCTCTCTCTCTGCTGCTCCCTCTCATGAACACACACACACACACACACACACACACACACACACACACAGACTGACACGCGTCTTTTCACAAATGCAAGACATTTAAATTAGACCTCCTGACAAGAGGGCTTGCACACGAGTGAGTCAAGAAGCACCTCACAGAAGGGGCTGCTAAAAACGAATATGTCTCCATAAAGACAAACTGAAAACGGTGCAAAGGCAGCTGGTGAGTGGAACTTGTACATCAACCCGCATGGATTTCTGTGTTAAGCTCACCTTGCAGCAACATCAAAAGCCCCGTCAACAAGTAAAAGTTTGGTGGAGCAGTGCAGACAGGTGCAGGTGGAGACCAAATATATGGGGGTGGGGGTTGAAGGACAAGAGCAGGTTGTGGAGTGGAGCTTAAGAGGGCAAAATAGTGCGGTGGGCAGCATTTCTGTCAGCACAAGTGATGGCTGAGTGGTAGCGTTATTTGTCATGTGCTGCCATGCAGCCCTTGCACCAGCCTGGGCATTAATGAGAGGGGGCCGGACCGCCGGGTAAGAACGCAGCAGGCCTCCTATGCAGGTGATCTGTCACGCTGCCGTCTCGTTCGGGCAAGGAGACGCGTAAAGACACAAGGGAGGGCAGAGCCTCACCCTGACTGAGGACTGGGCTAAAACTGGGCACCCATATTATACCAACATAACCAACAGTCTTGATGGACTTATTTATACACAACCATACTTTTTCCTGAAATGATCAACCATCTACGTCCTATTGTGCATATATCATATCAAAAAACACAACAATCTTGCAAATATTAAGCATAAATAAATCACAAACAGCTTTTTTGTTGACTTTCAAATTGGAAAAGTAATTTTCAAACACACTTCTCTAAAACAAAAAGAGTCAAGCCCATCATAACAAAAGGTTCGGCCATTTAAGGTGGATAACGCTGAATCTGTAACTGCACTGTCTTGAAGCCTGTAAATGTCTATGGCTGTAGACATATAATGGATTGAAAAAATTACCTTTTTAACAGAAATAAGCCAAATGCATGTGAGCTGCACTGAAAAATTCCCTGATTTGAGTAATCTTATATACATGAGCCATTCAGTTGTATCCAAGAATTGTCAACTTTTTTTCTTGAGCACCCCAGCTCAAATCTACAACAGACCCCCCTTGCCACCACCTTTTTTGCATCAGAACTGTGCAACACATGCATGCACATAACCCAGTCAGCTTAGTAAATTATCATTTAAATAGCAGAAAAGCTTCACAATTGATTTTTATTCCATAAAAAAAATAAAACAGGCTCCACAGATGAGTTGTCTGGATGTTTACCATATCAAGTTAAAGGCTTCTCTTTATTCTTAGGAGGTATTTAGAGAAATAATAATCTAAAATTTATTGTTTGGTATGCCTGAATGCACAATGCAAGTCGAAAACGTCTTTCCTTTATTCTTAATAAAAATAACTTTAAGACACCAAACCTTGGACAAACTCCTCATACATATTCTAAGCTGGAAAAGTAGAAGTTAATCTATTTGTAATTTTTTTGTAAGAGTGAGTCAGCATTGCTCAAAGGAAACTTTATTTTGTTGGGACCCACAGCCATGGATTACAACATGAAGGTCCGGTACAAACTTTCCTGGAACTTTCAAAATAAATCGCATTAACCTACTAGCAGCCAGCCAGGAAAGGGGATAACAGCGGACTTGCCGTGATGTCACTGGCTGTATAAAAACACCCCCTTTTCCAATGAATCGATCTCTTCCACACTGATCTCGAGAGGATCTGGATAGGAGAGACAGCGCGCTAATGTCTCTTTGCAGGCAAACAGACAAACTCTTCGAACTGGATCCAAGAGTGTCATATGCACTAAGTTAAGTATGAATGAATTGCTGTTTGTGTATCCGGTATTCATTCATGAAAAGGGGTAATTAAGGTACAAGCTTTGCTTGACTTTCTCTCCGAGATCTACAGAGCGAACTGTTTCCAGAGAGTTCCCAGCACAACGCCGAGTGAAGCAGTTTCCCAAAGGAAGGACAACGGGACACATCACCGTGGTTACGGCAGTAACTGTGCAGTTTGTCGGCGGAAAGAGCGAGCCGCCCCACCCAACAGCTATGGAGATTAGCTGAAGCTAATTTTTGTTCAGAGCTTTCTTCAAACTTCGTCGTCGCCCGACAACAACTTTTCCTCAGCACGGTTCACATACGAGGTTAGGTTTGGGCAGAGAGACAGAAGTAATTTAAGATGAAATTACCTAAAAAATTTTTCGATTATGAAGTGTGGTTTTGTTTGTGTGAAACTCAGCTATCTTGGTGCTAGCAGGCTATCTGCTCAGCACCACGTGCTCAGTTTTGTGTTCTGTGTTTGTGTGTTTTTAAAGTTAAGACAAACTTTACTTGAAGGGTGACTTTAAACACAGAAGATCGGCCATAACACACAGTCCGCGCTTACGCATTTTAACACCCCCCCTTTTTTTTTTACGGTATTAAAAGTGTGTGTGTTTGATACTGGTGCTAAGCTATAAGCTTCTTTTGTTAGCTTTAACTGCTAACCGCTAAGAACAAGTGCTTGCCTACTAAGATCATTCTTTAAAACATTGTTTTGCTAAACTTGATAACTAAGTAAACACCCTTAAGTTCCATTTCTCCAGAAAGATTTGGTTCTTTTCAAAATATTTCCTTAAATATTTTACTATTTCCTAAATAATATTTCTTTAAATATTATTTTAATAAAGGCAACTAATGAGACCCCATTGAAAATTAGTCATCCAGAAGGTTGGTTTTATTCAGCAGATCATTATTTAAAACATTATTTTACTAAAATAATATTTTATCTGATCTTGCATTGTGAATGGTTGTCTAAACGTTGCTGATTATTGCCTAAGTTGGTTCCAAGACTAACTTAACTTTCATTTCCAGTTTCTTCAAGATAATCATTGGTTCTTAAACATAAACATTGCACGGTAATGTTGCATCACTCTTTTGGTCATGATTTTCAACCATCTTTAATCAACTTGTTTATATTGTACATAGCCCATTAATCTTCCCTATTGTTTAATTCTGCTTGGTTGTTTAGTTGGATTGTTTTAGCATAGTAAAGAGTTTGTTGATTGAAATATGTTGATATATGACTTCGAGTTGACTTATGTTTGTTAATAAATTCTTGTATTTTAAGAAATTTTGTGAATTCATTCCATGTGTGTGCAGAGTTCATGCTGTTCAATAATGTCAGAGCTTGGCTCACTCTTTTCGATTTTGTCCTAATACCATCGCCTTACTGGGCTGGTATTCACAGGACAACTCTTAACAGACCGAAATATTATTTAATAAAATATTAAATAATATATTCATATTCATAGTTAAAACAATTTCCTCTCTTAGTTTTTGAAAATCTGCCTGTAAGATGCTCAGGCCACCGAGGGAGGTCTCTGGGGAAGTTGCACATGTAGAGAGATCTACAATGCACTGCTTGAGCAGAGGGTCAACAGCCAGACGATGAGGTGACACTGGATGTGGTTTGTAAGCATAATGTTTAGCGAATAAATGCTTTTTTCACTAATAAGTAGCTGCAGCAGCATAATTTTCTTTCTCGTGTCTGAGCTCAATAAAGCAGTGCACACTTGACGGCCAAGTATCTTAATTTCACTTCCAACCAAAACATATTTAGCATTAGTTTGGAGTGACTTTTCAGGGCCAAAAGTTGTCTTGTTGTGAGAAAAGTAACTGCAGAGAGACTTGAGTTTGAGTGCCATGACCGACAATGTCCTTCAAATAACGTTTTTGCAGCTGCATTACTATAGTATGAGTTAAACAGTTTTTGTCGCAAGAGGTCTTTCTCCACCGGTAAACTGCAGACAGACCCAGCTCGCCATACAACGCTTTTGAAACTCTACATAAGGAGCCAGTTTGTTAGATCTTCAAACTACGTCTTGGAAAATAGTTCTCCTGACTGTCCTCATTGCTAGATAAATCCATAATCTAAATCTTTACTTTATGAATTGAAATTCCAGTTGGAATCATTCCTATCAATGCATTTGTCTTGGATGCACATTATGTTATCCAATTATGGTAGAGTTTGGCGTTCAGATTTAACATTGTTGTGATTATGAATCTGAGAATATTATTTAATATTTAGGTCTGTTAAGGGTTATCCTGTGAATACCAGCCCAGTAAGATGATGGTATTAGGACAAAATAGAAAGGTGTGAGGCGAGCTCTGACATTATTGAACAGCCTAAACTCTGTACATATTTGGAATGAATTCATACAATTTCTTAAAATACACAAATTTATTAACAAAAATAAGTCAACTTAAAGTCAAACATCTTTCAATCAACAAACTCTTTACTATGCTAAAACAATCCAACTAAACTACCAAGCAGAATTAAAGAATAACGAAGACTAATGGACTATGTACAATATAAACAAGCTGATTAAAGATTATTGAAAACCATGACCAAAAGAGTGATGCGACATTACCATGCAATGTTTATGTCTGAGAACCAAGGATTATCTTGAAGAATCTGCAAATGAAGTTAAGTTAGTCTTGGAACTAACTTGGACAATAATCAGCAAACGTTTAGACAACCATTCACAATGCAAGATCAGATAAAATATTTTAATAAAATAATGTTTTAAAGAATGATTTGCTGAATAAAACCAACCTTCTGGATGACTAATTCTCAACGGGGTCTCAGCTGCCTTTATTTATTATAATAATATTTAAAGAAATATTATTACGGGAATATTTTGGAAAAGAGCCAAATCTTTCTGGAGAAATGGAGCTTAATGGTGTTTACTCAGTTATCAGATTTAGTAAAATAATGTCTAGGGACTATTATTTACTAGCTTGAAAACTAACAACCTTTCTGTTAAATATTCCCTAGCAGGCAAACACGTGCTCTTAGCTTGTTAGCAGTGAAAGCTAACAAAGGAGGCTGATAGCTTAGCACCAGAATCAAACACACACCTTTAAAAATACCGTCAATAAAACGGTTAAAATGCATAAGCGTGGACTGCGCATTATGGCCGATCTTCTGTGTTGAAAATCACCCTTTAAATAAAGTTTGTCTTAATTTTAAAAACACACAAAGACAGAACACAAAACTGAGCATGTGTGCTGTAGATACCCTGCTAGCACCAAGATAGCAGAGTTTCACACAAACAAAACCAAACTTCATAAAATAAAAAATATTCAGATCATAAATCTCTCTCTATTACTCTGCCCAAACCTAACCTCTGACCCATGCTGAGGAGGAGTTGTCCGGGCGACGACGAAGTTTGAAGAAAGCTCTGTGAACAAAGGGTTAGCTTCCAGCTAACCTCCATAGCTGTGGGTGAAAGACAGCTCGTTCTGTCCGCCACCCAACTGCACTTTACCGTAACCACGGTGATGCAGGCCCATTGTCCTTCCTTCAGACTCGGCTTCGTAGAGACAGCGTCTCTGCAGGGGACTCTGGAACACAATATGCTTCTGCAGGCCTCAGAGAGAAAGTAAAGCAATGCTTATACCTTAATTTCTCTTTTATGAATGAATACCGGATCCTTTCAACAGTAATTCATCAGTACTTAACTTGTGCATATGATTGCGTGATCTTATGACAACCTTGGATCCAGTTTGAAGAGTTTATGTCTTTTTGCCCCCTATCCGGTCCCTCTGGAGGCCGTGTGGAAGAGACAGGATGTAGCAAGAGCGGTCTTTTATTTGGACAGTGATGTCACAGGAAGTCCGCAGTTACCCTGTTTCCTGGCTGTGCCAGAAGTAGGTTAATGCAATTTATTTTGAAAGTTCCAGGAAAGTCTGTACTATCCTTTCATGTTGTAACCATGGCTGTGGGTCCCAACAACATCATCATCTTCTGCAACCTTCAGCTGTGTTCTTAACTGCCTTTTGCTCTTTTTTTTAATTTATTTGTATATTTCTCAATTTCAGACATGGAAATTAATAGAGCTATTGTGAGCTACAAGCCTAAAACCAAAAGGGAAACGTTTTATTTATGATATTATATTCCCTTTAAACAGTTGAAGGAGGAGAAAGATGGAGAACTAAGGTATCTTTTGTTCAAGAACTTGTGGGACTGAGTTGAATTTCTAGATTGGCAGGAACAAAAGTAGAAATTGTCCAATTTAAAGCTGAGAAATGGAGTGGTCACCTAATCCAAACAGATACCTGGCCTGATAAGGTGTCTTGTGTTTTGTCGGGTTTTTTTTTTCTTCACAACCAGCTTTAGCAGTGCCGCGAAGGTGCTAAAAGGGTAAAGAAAGAAGATCAGCAACAGCTGGGTACCGCCTGAGTAATTCCCCATAGAGCCCCGGAGGATACCGTCAGCCACAGACCATTTTCACTCCTGATTACAGAGTTTCAGATCCAGCCACTAACATATACAACAATCCACTTCCTCTGGCTAATCCAAAGACTCAGCTGTCGTGTTCACTAAGAGTAATACACTGCTCTTTCTACTGAATGCAGACAACAATCTTCCCATGCAAACAGGATGTCTACCAGGAAACGACTTCACTCAGTAAATCACAGAATCTGATTTGCCTCTGTGCACATTTATGTCAGAGTGGCAGCAAACCAAAATTTCTACATGGAGAGTGTGAAAGCTTGTCAGAGTAAGTGTGCATCTCCTGAAGGTCCTGTGATTACTGAGCAGAGACATGGTGCAGGGGGCTGCCAAAGTAAAGATTTATACAGGGCAGTTGCAGCTGCAGAAACTGACATTGGACAACATGGGATGCATGATAAATCATAGTGGGCAGGGGGCACTAGACTCAAGAAACAGGAAAGCAGTCCAAACAGGGTCGAATAGGATGTGCCGCTCAGTGACTTTCCTTCTTTATCATCCCCTTACACACAGATAGGCTTCAATATGAAATTCTAATACATTTTTTAACATCATCTGTCTGCAAAGATTACAAACACTGCAGGATTTAATGACAAACATTTTCAAAGTACTTAACACTTAGAAATAAGCTTTTCTGTTTACAGTAAACTATAGGTGAACTGTCAACAAACTGGGCGTTGTTCTGCTACTGCATGTTGAATATGAGAGGTCCTTAGGGGCCAGGGGTGAATATATTTTATATTTCTTTTACTTTATGGGAAGAGATTTAGCGCTGGGAAGGTGAAGGACAGAATTCCCAGCTGTTCCATCACTCAGTGCAATAAATGGATCCAATCTGTATCCAAGTAAAGCATTGGCTGTTTTTAAATTCCACCTCTTTTATCCAAATGAATGATGCGCCCCAGTGCAGAGCACTGTGCAGCAATATTAATATACATCACAGGTCTGCGCCCCTCACTAAATCAGGAAACCAAAAGCATTTGTTATTTAAATGACAAACTGCAGCTACAGGAGTGGTGAACAAGAAATGGTGGACAAACCAATTCAGATTTCAATCCGGTGAAGAGACAAGGTTCAGAGCCATCGGGCTAATGAAAAAAGGCAGCTCCACTGGTCTAAGCACACACTTCCCAGGCAGCTTGGTATCTTCTGAGATATAGTAAACTCCATGTAACACCAAATTCTTAACATTTGATTGTTGGTAATTGAAAGTTTGAAATTTTTTACACTGTGTCACATTAGAACGACAAAAATTTGTATTTTAAAAATATGTATTTTATTGATATTTTATGTGACAGAACAGCACAAAGTAGTACATAATTGTGAAGTGGAAGGGAAAGGACATATGGTCCTTAAAGTGTTATCCTAAAACATGTGTGGCATGCATTTGTATTCAGCCCTCTTCATTCTGAAACCTTTTGTACAGGTGTGTATCTGTTTTTTTGGGGGTTTTTTTAACTTCCTGTCCCGTTTCAGACAACTTCACTTCCTGAGTTTCCTACTTATAACCAGCCTCTGCCACAGCCTAATGTTACAGCTACAACAGAATGGTTTAGATCAAATAATATACATGCTATTTTAATAATGCGATTAATTTGTACTAGTAATTATTTTAAACAAGAAAAGTTAAATAGTATAGAGAGCTCTTCTGAAAGGTTAAAAGTTAAACTACAAAATGTGGAGACATAGGTGGCTATAGCATGCTTTAGACTAGGAATATGTTAAAAATACAGACAGGATTGTTTCTGCTTGCAGCTTGTAAAATGCTATTGTGCTGTCACATATGTCTGTTTTATATTTATCCTCACTGCTCTACCATTTTTTTATTGATACAAGCCTATAATACCACTCAAGTAGATTGTTTTATAAAAACGTTTGCTTCCATCTTCCAAAAAGACCCTGCTTTGACTTTGTCTCTACTGTGCCTTGACAATGACCCTACTGAGAAATCTGAATCCCGAAAAAGGGAAATTAAAACCTTGAGATTAGTGTGGAGTTGTGGAGCTGTTAATAGCCAGGGCTTTTGGCTCACGAGGTTTCGTTTTCAATGCATTTGTTTATTAATTCAAACAGTGGCCAACCTTGTTTTGCTTTTTAATCGAAATCAATAAACCAAACTTAATGTTTAGTTTGAAGTGTTGTCCATATTTCACCGCAGTATTACATTGCAACACCAGCATAAAAAAAACATCTAATCTAAGTTGCTAACCCATAAAATCACATCTGTTAATAATAGACAACACCTTCTTCAACATCTTTAAGATGTTGGTTTCTTAATTTGTGCAGATGCATAAATGTGTGAAGGCTGTTACCTGATGTGAGGAATGCAGCTTCTGTTTCTTTCTTCCTTCTCACGTCTGCTGAGAACAACAGCCCTGGAACGAAATTAATCTGCCTGGAGGGCCAAAGACAGAGATGAAAACATCACCCAAATTATGAAATTATTTGACAAAAGTCAATAAAAGCCAGCACTGCACATTTCCAAACACATTTTGTTTACATTTAGCCATGCATTTTGTCATGAACACATTTTTCTTCATTAATGCATTTTTTCCCCCATAACTGAAAATCTTAAATGAGAAGAGCCGCTGATTCAGAGCCATTTTTGTGTTCACTCAAACACATTGGCTTGCTCTGGGCTGTGTGCATCATGTGAGGAGCACCGCAAACAGAAAAGCTTCCCCAGTGATCTCAACAGCACTGAATCCTACAGATGTATATTTAAGGTTAAGGATCCTTCATCTGGAGGTGGGAGTGACTTATAATGTGGTTTTAGGAGTGAGAGGACATGAAGACTTAAAATGAAATGTGCACTTATGCTGTCTTTTATTTTACCTAATTTTAAACAGTACTTTGCAAACGTTTTGACAGCCAATAATTATTTTGTACTTTTTATGCAGAGCCAGACTTTCTTGTAATCTTTTAAAGAGGCCTTGATTAATAGCATTTTAAAGTCATATCTTTGAGAAAAGAAAAAAAAAGACCTGACACAAGACCTGAGATCCATCATCCTTCAGCTGATTATCTGTTTTAGGCCAAGTCTTCAGGTGATGTAGTTCTAACCAGGGATAATTCTCATTATGTGCATTAGTCATAATAGTTTTAGTTTTATGAATGTATTTGAGGGACACTTTTTCCAGGGTAGAATGATTATACAACATACGACAAAAAATGAACATTTATTTGTGTTATGTTGTGTTTTGAAACAGTGATTGGTATAAAATCTAAGAGCTGCTCGGAGGAAGGGCCAGCGATCACACTCCTTTGTACACCTTTAATGCTGCATTCTGTCACTGAAGGAGCTTTCCTGTTCTGCAACAGCTTCATGACTGGGGTGGAAGACTTCGTCCAACAGTGATGTTATTTTTGCTGAAGTTCTGCACTGGGTATAGGGGGTATCCCAGGACAGAGCAGGCCTTCCTAATAAACATGTCTAACTGCTCCCTCTCAGCTATACAGGTCTTTCTCAAAATATTAGCATATTGAGATAAAGTTCATTATTTTCCATAATGTCATGATGAAAATTTAACATTCATATATTTTAGATTCATTGCACACTAACTGAAATATTTCAGGTCTTTTATTGTCTTAATACGGATGATTTTGGCATACAGCTCATGAAAACCCAAAATTCCTATCTCACAAAATTAGCATATCATTAAAAGGGTCTCTAAACGAGCTATGAACCTAATCATCTGAATCAACGAGTTAACTCTAAAACACCTGCAAAAGATTCCTGAGGCCTTTAAAACTCCCAGCCTGGTTCATCACTCAAAACCCCAATCATGGGTAAGACTGCCGACCTGACTGCTGTCCAGAAGGCCACTATTGACACCCTCAAGCAAGAGGGTAAGACACAGAAAGAAATTTCTGAACGAATAGGCTGTTCCCAGAGTGCTGTATCAAGGCACCTCAGTGGGAAGTCTGTGGGAAGGAAAAAGTGTGGCAGAAAACGCTGCACAACGAGAAGAGGTGACCGGACCCTGAGGAAGATTGTGGAGAAGGGCCGATTCCAGACCTTGGGGGACCTGCGGAAGCAGTGGACTGAGTCTGGAGTAGAAACATCCAGAGCCACCGTGCACAGGCGTGTGCAGGAAATGGGCTACAGGTGCCGCATTCCCCAGACCTGGGCTACAGAGAAGCAGCACTGGACTGTTGCTCAGTGGTCCAAAGTACTTTTTTCGGATGAAAGCAAATTCTGCATGTCATTCTGAAATCAAGGTGCCAGAGTCTGGAGGAAGACTGGGGAGAAGGAAATGCCAAAATGCCAGAAGTCCAGTGTCAAGTACCCACAGTCAGTGATGGTCTGGGGTGCCGTGTCAGCTGCTGGTGTTGGTCCACTGTGTTTTATCAAGGGCAGGGTCAATGCAGCTAGCTATCAGGAGATTTTGGAGCACTTCATGCTTCCATCTGCTGAAAAGCTTTATGGAGATGAAGATTTCATTTTTCAGCACGACCTGGCACCTGCTCACAGTGCCAAAACCACTGGTAAATGGTTTACTGACCATGGTATCACTGTGCTCAATTGGCCTGCCAACTCTTCTGACCTGAACCCCATAGAAAATCTGTGGGATATTGTGAAGAGAACGTTGAGAGACTCAAGACCCAACACTCTGGATGAGCTAAAGGCCGCTATCGAAGCATCCTGGGCCTCCATAAGACCTTAGCAGTGCCACAGTCTGATTGCCTCCATGCCACGCCGCATTGAAGCAGTCATTTCTGCAAAAGGATTCCCGACCAAGTATTGAGTGCATAACTGTACATGATTATTTGAAGGTTGACGTTTTTTGTATTAAAAACACTTTTCTTTTATTGGTCGGATGAAATATGCTAATTTTGTGAGATAGGAATTTTGGGTTTTCATGAGCTGTATGCCAAAATCATCCGTATTAAGACAATAAAAGACCTGAAATATTTCAGTTAGTGTGCAATGAATCTAAAATATATGAATGTTAAATTCTCATCATGACATTATGGAAAATAATGAACTTTATCACAATATGCTAATATTTTGAGAAGGACCTGTAGATAGGCCCCAGCTCCAACATGCCACTACTATTTTTCATAGATAAAATTAAACAAATGGACAAACACAGCGTGACATGTACAAAACACTTCAATACATCTTTTAAGATATATTTATAGAGCAGGAAAGCCCACAGAGGAAAACTCAGTGTTAACTAGGACATCCCCCTCAGACACCAGGCTGCATAAAGCTTCACATCCCTTACAGACACATGCTAAAGCGAGGTCCCGTCAGGCCAGCCTTTTAACTGGCAGCCCGTTCCATGACCTCAACACCCATAAATCACATGACGGGTGAGCAGGCACGGGGTGTTGAGAGCTGTTCATGGGCATGCTTTGAGCGAAGTCCCTATGTTGTATAATCAATAGATATAAAAATAAATGGCCTGACCGTTATTCTCTCCCTGCTACCTTTCTCTAATAAAATCCCAGTAATGCATATTTCATTTACTTTTATACTTATTGATTACCTGTACTCCAGTTAGTAAATCACGCGCCTATCGATCCCTCAATCGTACCTCTGTCGGACAGCACATAACCAGCCATTTGCGCCTCTGATAAAGAGCTCAGACATTGAACTCCTAACAGTAAATCTTTGCAAACTAACTTTTTAATTCCAAAATCGATCCACATTTAAACGTCGCATTATTTCACAAGGCACGCCCAAGGCATTCAAAGTAATACCGTGATGCATTTGGCCTTAATGTATGGAGGGCCATCCCTCCATCTTTTCCCTCACTGCATTAAGGCAGAGACATGCAGTGAGCCTGCAGCCTGGAGGGAAGAACGGACCCTTTCCTGAGGCAGGTGCTAGGAGACGAAGCCTCTTTGAGGCCATCCGGAGCCCACTGAGGCATTCAGTACAATCCCAATCAAAGATGAGAATACTATCAGCTGGCTCAATAGGCGGGAGAAAATACCACCAATTATTTCAGCAGAAACTAAAAGCTTTTATTGGGAATACAAAACTGTCAGCAGTTGGAAAGAAATGCACTGTAGTGTTAATATTATTTAACATCTGTTACTTCATCGGTTTTCTAAAGCTCGACAGATGTTTCTGCCTAAATTTACTGAAACTGTGATGAGAAAGCAAAGATTGACTTTGAGGCTCTGTGCAGCAAAAAGGGGGCCAACAACAACTAAATGGTATGAAAGACACAAGGACAGAGACAAAATTAAGTCCCTCAGGGCGCGGAATAAAACAGCACTGACACTGGGTCAACTGTAATTCTGGCGGACACACACCTAAAAACAAATATATCAATTAGAAATGATAAATCAAAACAGGAGGGAGAACCCGCAGTTAGAAAAACAACCATCTATTTTCATTAGTGTACATGCTGCTTCAGGTGTGAGCAGGATCTCAAGATTAATAGAGGAATTCAAATGAATCAGAAAGGATTAGGCTCTCCAGGGAGTATAATCAATAGTTCTAAATCAATAATCAATAGGCCACTCACACCAATATACTAACTGCTGACACTGTGATCTCACAATTAAAATGAAAACTGGGAAGGGAGTGGTGTAAGACTATGATATATCTCATAGCACAAGTGTCATTTAGGAATAAATAAGTCAATAGATAGAAACTGCTTGTGCTGCGCAGCTCAGGCGGGAAGATGTTATGCATTTTAAAGTGGCCACCGGCACTCAGCATTGCAGCCAAATCCTACAAAGCACTGCATCTGTTCAAAGATTCAAGTAAGAGTGGTATTTGACTGGGCAACAGATGACAACTTTAATTAATGTTGTAGTAAAAAAAAAATCAAAACTTAAATACTGCAAGTTAAAAAAGGCCAGTTTAAAGAAATCCTAGTAAGAAATGTTATGATAAGGTTAATAATCTTATCCAGGAGGCTGTATTACCCCCTAAACCTCCCTCTCATAGGGACTCAAAAATTGTATTGGCTACTAATTTCTCCCCATTATCTGAAAAGATTGAAAGATATCATCAAACATTGGCGCATCATTACTTGCCGTGCTAGATATGTGGCATATTTATTGAAATGACAATCCAGCTTGGAATACACTAGTCAAACTAAAAGAGAGTTAAAAATCTGTATTTCTGAACACAAATATAATATTTGGAATAAAGATGTGAGATCCCCTTACATTTCAGACCACAGTATCCCATGTTCCTTTGGCAACGTTGCTCCTTGTATGAAACATGCGCTGCAAGTTTGAATGTGTTGAGCATGCACCTGAACAGAGGAACCCTTTGACGGAAAAGTGAAACTATCCTTGAAATAGTTACTGTCAGGTCCAGTTTACTATACTATTAGTAACACACTGCTTAACAAAGTCTTCAGTGTAAATAGTCAATCATCCAATGGAAAAGTAAAACGTTTAGAACACTGATTTTGCATGAACCAGCAGAAATGTTTGACGTTGAAGTTGTTTAAGCTATTAGCTCTGGAGAGAAGTATTACAAAGTCTATAAGCACAAACTGTCTGATCCGATTTCCTTCCTAAGCCCCATGTAACTAAAGACCAAGAACTGTCGATGGAAAGTTAATGGCAGTTTTTGATACCTCCATAGATCCCTACATTAAACAACATAAACTTTGAGGACATAATAAAAAACATTATCTAAACAGGAACTGGATACTGCAAGTGCATTAATAACCCTGAAACTACATCAATGTATTTTATTGGGGTAGACCAACAAAGGAGGATTTACTGAGAAGTGCAGGGGAAAAGCCTTCTTGGTTTAATAAATGTTTTATGAATAAAAATAAGTGTGTCATGCAATTTTATTCAGCCTCCTTGTGTCAATACTTTGTAGACCCACCTGTCACAGACATTACAGCTTCAAGTATTTTGCTGTGTGTCTCTACTGGCCTCACACATCTAGAAATTGAAACTTTAGCATATTTTTCTTAACAAAATAACTTGAATGCAGTCAGGTTAGATGTAAACATCAATTATCAAGTTATGACATTGATATGTAATTGGTTAAAGGTTGGACTTTGAGTAAGCTATTGCAACACATGAACATGCTTAGATCTAAAGCATCCCATTGTAGTGCTGACTGTATGATTAGTGTCTTTGGGCCACTGGAAGATGAACCCCTCCTGCCCAGTATTAAATCTTTTACATCCTGTAAGAGATTTTCTTCCACATTTGTCCTGAATTTAGCTCCCTTCATTGTCCCATCAACTCCAGCTTTGTTGTCTTTACTGAAGAAACGCTTACCCAGAGCTTGATGGTGTCACTTCTGTGTATCATGGAGGGGTATGGTATAATGTTAAACTATTGTGGATGGGGGTTTTTTTCACACAGTGTTCTGCACGTAGGCCAAAAAGTTAAATTGTTTCATCTTACAGAAGCAGATTCTTCCACATGCTTGCTTTCTCTCCTACATGACTTGAGCCACACTTTAATCAGGACTTCTTATGGCTTTCTTCCAATAAGATCCAACATGTGAAGTGCACAATTATTACTTGTCTTGTTAAGAGACCAGAGTCGCTGATCTCCACAGCTCCTCCAGAGTGACCATGAACCCCCTGACTACTTCTCTGATTAATTCCTTCCTTGAAGGGCCTGCTTGTCTTTTAAAACAGGTAATCAAATAATGAATTTCTATAATTTATGATTTTTATTTGCTAAACATTTTGAATGATATGTGCCCAACTCACTACTTTGAGTTGGGCCATCACATCCAATATCAATGCACTGAAGTTTGCTGCTGTAATGTGACAAAATGTAAAAGGTTTAAGAGGTATTATTAGGAGGGCAATGTATTACAGAAAACTGAAGATTGCCAATCAAAAACAGATGTTTTTAAGTTTGTTGAGCAGACATGACTACTACTAGACATTTCTGTTTGTAATTGTTTGCAATGAACTTGAATGACCCAAGAGTCGGGTCGTAAGCACAAGGCAGCCGTATCACTGGAGAGTGGATTTGAACAGCTCAGGGAGACGGATTTAGCTTGTGCCGTCCAACGAGACACATCAGAAGCCCCTCTCGTCAACCCCCTCCTTCTCTGCCCCTCATTCATTTGGGAGTATGATTTATACTTTTTGAAGTGAAGGGTCTTGAATCCCACTATAAAGGAATTAAGAGATCTCCCCTGAGTCTGTCATTCAAATGAGAGCATGGCAGGGATATGAGGGCTTTTTAATAGGAGAAATTAGTATTCACAATGCCTTAAACTGGAATCTGAAGGAACCTTTCAGGTGGAGAAGAAAGGGCCAGTTTAGAAAAGAAAGCCCTAAGAAGTCGGGGACTTTTCATAGCAGTCGTGTTTTTGCCCCTCATCAAGGCGAGCCGGAGCGCTCTGTGAAATAGCCCAAGAGAGTGAGGAGGGAAGGGCGTGTATGTGGGGGGGGGGGGGGGGGGATTGTGTGAGTGTGATTCAAAAATTAAGAATGCACCATAAATAGTCAGAGTGGAAACAACACAATGAGAAGTCCCACAGTCTCCAGGCCAAGAGGGCTGCTCAGTTCCTCAGCAGCTGCGCCATGCAGATCCAACTGTTCCAGGGAAGACTGGGAGCGACGAGACGCTTTGACAAACGTCTTTTGGATTTCTCTAACGCTTCTTTGGCAACCCAGAAATGGTGGAATTTAAATCAACATTAAGTCAACAAAGCATTTGTCTATTTGTGGTTCCTGACCTTGAAAACTAGTAAGCTGAGCGGAATCTAAGTGGTACTTCAGCGACTTACTTTTGTTAGTTAAGCTCAGACTTTAGAGCAAGATTTTCATTAATGGGCACGTTTTATTTGGTCTAAACATTAGGATTCAAGGATTTAAGGACTTTTATCGTCATACAACCTTACATTTATATGTTAAGGTATGAATTTCGGACTCAGGTCCCGGTTAAGAAGCCTTAAACTTAAGTAAAAAGAAAACTAAGTATAACATAAACAGCTAAATCTAACAACAAACAGCATCAGTAAAAATATATGCAGCAAAAAGCAAAAAAAAAAGAAATATACACAGTTAAATAGTGAAGCTGAAATTAACTTTGCAATTAGCAATATTTGAACAACATTATGCAGGGAAAAAAAGCCATATATTTCATCATGCCCAACTAAAAACATACAACTAAAAATACCACTTAATTACCCTGCCATACAAAATGGATTCATACCCATTTGTCTTTTTCTCCTCTTGTCACATCACAACCACAATCATCAATGTATTTTATTGGGTTTTAATGTAACCAGAACAACACTAAGTAGTATATAATGTGAACTAGCTGTCTTCTGCTTATCATAGGTTTTCCTCTGTATTTAGCTCCATTCATCTTTTCCCCTCAACTTTAACCAACACCCATGTCCCGGCTAAAAAAAATAATCATCCCCATACCATGATGCTGCCACCACCATAGCTCACTGTGGGGATGGTGTATTCAAAGAAATCTGTTGTTAGTTTTCTTTCACATATAGCATTTTTCATGTTGGCCAGTAAGTTAAAAACATGTTCTCCCACATTTGCTGTGTCCCCTACATAGCCAGTATCGAATAGTAAACCAGATAACTTGTGGATTTCTTTCAACAATCGTTTTCTTCTGGACACTCTTCCACAAATGGTAGACTAATGGGTGTCCATACAACAGATTCTGAATTGAAAACCTTTTATCCTCTCCCTTCTGCTTAAAATATATGGAATGCCAAAGTGTTCAAAATAAAATAAATAAATGAAACATTCTGAAATAAGTCCCTTCATCAATAAATAATAGCTAAACATATAATGTGACAATGAAATTGTAAAAAACTTTTCAGATTATGTTAAAGGGTCACCTATACTATAGCCAGAATAAATATTTCATAATTTTACTGTAGAGTGCTCAATGGCTCTTAGGAAATCCACAATGGCGTCGTCGATGCTAACATTCTGGAGAGGAATTATCATCCCGATCATTTGAAAGATGTCATCCAAACAACTCAAAATGGCATCATAAGATAAATTATTCCCTTTAATTTGTAATCTGCTAAGGTAACCAGTGCTGAATGAAGGTTATTGAACTCCACCATCCTTCCTAAACCTTGAGCTGGTGCAGTAGCTGCTCAGGGAGCAGGTACCTAGGAAACTAATCTCTATGCATGCTCAGCCAATGAGGATGCAGGTCCAGCCCGTTGACACTGATTGGCCCCACAGTCATTCAGTTGTAAAGTGGCATTATGACATAAATGGCCATGGGGGGAAATCACCCTTATAAAATAAAAGTTGATTTTCAAAATATAAAATTTTTAAATAAAAAAAAAAAACTGCCGAAATTACATTAAAATAGTCTCAGCAACAATTTCAATTATTAGGTAAAAATTTTATATGAAAATATTATGCAGTTTTTTAATGGAAAATGAAATATATTTCACAGTAATGAGCTGAGAATTTAATATGCATTCAATTATTTCACAATTTCAATATATGTGTCTCTATTATTTATTGATGTTGATACTTATTTCATAATGTTTCATTTCTTTATTTAATTTTGAACACTTTGGCATTCCATAAAAATAACAGCCTACTTTGTATTTGTCTATAACATAAAAACCCCATAAAATATTTTGAGGTTTGTTGTTGTAAATTGACAGAAGGTCAAAATGTTCAAGGGGTGTGAATATTTTTCTAAGACACAGTAGGTGCAACCAACGTGTGTATTTGGTCCAGCAAGGAAAAAAAAAATATATATATATATATATCTATATATATATATATATATAGATATATATATATCTATATATATATAGATATATATATATACAGGGGTTGGACAATGAAACTGAAACACCTGTCATTTTAGTGTGGGAGGTTTCATGGCTAAATTGGACCAGCCTGGTAGCCAGTCTTCATTGATTGCACATTGCACCAGTAAGAGCAGAGTGTGAAGGTTCAATTAGTTCAAACCCCCAGTCGGTCGTGGCAGATGGCCGCTCACACTGAGCCTGGTTCTGCTGGAGGTTTCTTCCTGTTAAAAGGGAGTTTTTCCTCTCCACTGTCGCTACATGCATGCTCAGTATGAGGGATTGTTGCAAAGTCAACGCCAGGGACTGTCCACTGTCTCTACATGCTCATCCGGGAGGAGGGAATGCTGCAAGTCACTGACTGGATGCAATCTGCTGGGTTTCCTTAGATAGAAAAACTTTTTATCCAATTTGAATAAATAACTGAATCTGACTGCACTGTTAAATGGTTAGGATTAATTGGAATGTATGAACCTGACTGTTGTGAAGTGCCTTGAGACAACATGTGTTGTGAATTGGCGCTATATAAATAAAACTGAATTGAATTTAATTTAATTTAATTAGCAGGGTAAGAGCATAGTTTTGCTCAAAATATTGAAATGTACACAACATTATAGGTGACATACCAGAGTTCAAAAGAGGATAAATTGTTGGTGCACGTCTTGCTGGCGCATCTGTGACTAAGACAGCAAGTCTTTGTGATGTATCAAGAGCCACGGTATCCAGGGTAATGTCAGCATACCACCAAGAAGGACGAACCACAACCAACAGGATTAACTGTGGACGCAAGAGGAAGCTGTCTGAAAGGGATGTTCGGGTGCTAACCCGGATTGTATCCAAAAAACATAAAACCACGGCTGCCCAAATCACGGCAGAATTAAATGTGCACCTCAACTCTCCTGTTTCCACCAGAACTGTCCGTCGGGAGCTCCACAGGGTCAATATACACGGCCAGGCTGCTATAGCCAAACCTTTGGTCACTCATGCCAATGCCAAACGTCGGTTTCAATGGTGCAAGGAGCGCAAATCTTGGGCTGTGGACAATGTGAAACATGTATTGTTCTCTGATGAGTCCACCTTTACTGTTTTCCCCACATCTGGGAGAATTACAGTGTGGAGAAGCCCCAAAGAAGCGTACCACCCAGACTGTTGCGTGTCCAGAGTGAAGCATGGGTGTGGATCAGTGATGGTTTGGGCTGCCATATCATGGCATTCCCTTGGCCCAATACTTGTGCTAGATGGGCGCGTCACTGCCAAGGACTACCGAACCATTCTTGAGGACCATGTGCATCCAATGGTTCAAACATTGTATCCTGAAGACGGTGCCGTGTATCAGGATGACAATGCACCAATACACACAGCAAGACTGGTGAAAGATTGGTTTGATGAACATGAAAGTGAAGTTGAACATCTCCCATGGCCTGCACAGTCACCAGATCTAAATATTATTGAGCCACTTTGGGGTGTTTTGGAGGAGCAAGTCAGGAAACGTTTTTCTCCACCAGGATCACGTAGTGACCTGGCCACTATCCTGCAAGAAGAATGGCTTAAAATCCCTCTGACCACTGTGCAGGACTTGTATATGTCATTCCCAAGACAAATTGATGCTGTATTGGCCGCAAAAGGAGACCCTACACCATACTAATAAATTATTGTGGTCTAAAACCAGGTGTTTCAGTTTCATTGTCTAACCCCTGTATATATCCCATTATTGTCTGCAGACAATAATAAATATGACTATGCTGCTCTGTTTAACTTGTGTGATTACCAACCTGTTTCTGATGGCTGAGGAGGAACATCTGAGATGGGAGCCCTCTGAAATCATGTCTCTTGGACACATCGGTAATTGGCACAAAGGGTTCAACTGGAAATTTGAAGTGTCAGTTTAAACATGGAAGGTTTTAACATTAGAGTCAAGGCCAAATGGGTAAAAAAAACCATTTGATATCATAACATACCTGGTTTCTGTCTTGCTTTCCAACAGAAGGCAGCCAAAAACTAAAAGGATACAATTAAACAATGAGAGGGAATATTCACACGGCAACTACATAGTTTCTGTATGACTTTTTGGTGTGTCTTACTTTCTCTGACAATGATCTGCAGAGAGATGTCTCAGTCTTTCTACAAACACTGGCACCTTGTTGCTCTGTTCAACAAAAGGCAACAGGGAGAAAAAAACAAAGCTGGTAAAATAGTTTTTAGCTTCTTTAACATTAGTGAAGACCTGTTTCTTTTACCTTTCTAGGAAGACGTTTCCGGTCCTGCCTGATGCAGCAGGCAGCAGAGCAAGGCAGTCGTTTCAGACGTGAATGATACCCTGCAACAAGTAAAAAACACAAACCTTATGTCCTGGTACTCCCAGCTGATCAAAATAAAAATGTCAATGAAGAAAGAACTGGATTACTATGGATACCTTTTATTTATTTTACTCCGACATAAAAGAAAAGAAACAGTTTATATTTCTGGCATTGATGAGCAAAATACAATCCAGGAGCAAAGTTTTTACAAAAGGGGAAAAAAAACTATTTACTTAGTTTTTAGGCATGTTTGAACAAGTGTTTTTCATCAGTCTGTGTATGAATTGGATATGATCCTGAATGATTTAACTACAAAATAATTCAGATTTTAAATTATTTTATTTCAACCAAGAAGTTTGTTTCTGATTGGAAATGACACAACTATCCCCCAAAAGACACTAGGACAACGCAACAAGGGGTATCTTTTTTTTTTTTTCCACATTTAACCAATATTGAACTGTCTGTTTACTAACAGACATTGGATAGATAGCAGATAAACAGACCTGGAAGATACTTAAATCTGAGACTTTTCCAAATTTTGTGGCAACCCTGAGACTTGATGGAAACTGAACATCACATGATCCCCAGTTATATCTCTGTAAAGAAACATTACCTCCACCACCTTTGATAGAGCGTCGTGTGGGTTGGAGGAAGTTGGAAGAGGATTGTCTGTCCTCAAGCGAAAGCGTGCTGTCAGAGTCCCAGTTGGGCAGCAGGCCGACTCCACAGTCCCCTTCGAAGAACCAGTCGCTTTGCTCATCATCACCTGCAGACATGAAAAAGTAAATGCAGCATTGTTAGAGTGATATAACCAGATAAGAAATGATATGGCGCTTAAAGGAAAAAAGTGGGTATACAGTGGTTCTTTTTTAAACCATTTTTAGTGTGGCCATATGTAAAAGCCTGAATCTTTGCAGTAACTGTGCAGTGCCAGACATCGCCGGATTCATTACCAGACAGTGAGCTGATCTCAGACCTGTCACTCAGCGAAGTGTCCACAGGAACCATGCCTCTCACAGTCAAGGTGTAGTGACAACTGTTAAATCAGAGGCCGCCCGGCCCCACCGCAGCTAATGAGATTAGCAAAGGCTTCAGCGCTCATTAACACGACATGACAATGTCTTATTAGAGTCGCCTGGGTGCCCAGCAACCAGCCCATTGTAGCCAAATCTCTTGAAAATGCCCTAGTATTCTCTCAGAATGGAGTACAGGCATGTTCATCTGCCAGCTCTTCACAATTTTCCACAAAACACTATATGTTAAGGCAGATTCATTTGTAATACCTTGTCTTCCTTCATCATTGGTGAACAGCCCGGGGTCACTGCTGCACGTGCTGCTGGTTTCCCTGCAAAGACGTGAGACAAGCGTAAAAGAGAATGAGGATCTAAGACCTGTTTGAGTTTGTCCTATCAAACATGATCTCTTCTGGAGGTCGGATGAATGTTATGGCATCTGAAAAGTGAACAATATAAGAATTTATATGGCTGTGTAATATCAATATTTAAAATGTGGCATTCAGTAACAAAAATAATGAAGAAGAGCAGAGATGGAGGTCAATGTAAATAGAAATGACACGAAAAGACAGAGCATGGTGTGTTTCTGCCTCGTTGCGATGGCAAACACAAAGGCATCAGGAGGGACTCTGATCGAAGCCACTGAGTGACATGAACAATCTAATTGAATATCCTCCGCTGTCAGCTCCAATCTAATCTGGCCTGCGTTGTGGAGGATGACAGCACAGAGATGCAGTCCCCCTCCCCACCCCTCCCTCTGGGTGCCCCTCACACACAGGAATCCAAAGACAGGCCACCATGTCCACCCAGCAACTGGCTGACATCTGTTGTGTGGGCTGCCATCGCTTATCGTCCTGACCGCCCCGCTGCTGGTCCCCACCACACCCTCCGGCAGACCCCTGTTACCCTCCCTCCATGCCCTCTGTGTGTCGCTCCCTCATTATTGGGACTTTTACTGCCTTTTTCACATCTTAGCCAACATATAGTGGGGCATCTACAATAATATCACATAATTTCAAGTACTTCATTCTCAAAACAGAAAATTTGGCTAGATAAAATGTCAGTGCACACTGGAAATAAACTTTTGTTTATAGTTTAAAGTATTTAGCCCTAACTTTTTTTCTGGAAAACATTTTTACGAGCTCTCTGGATTTTCTTTAATGTTTCTCTTTGGACTTTGAATGCTTTATCACTATTTTTCTGTGGTTGCTAGTTATGCCACTAAATCATTTTTACACAAAAAAAGACTCCTATAATTGAGGGATGAACCAGTGAGCAATAACAGAGCACTAACCAAAACAACTAGAGAGGCATTGATCCGAATTTCGATGCTGATCTCTGGTAATCCTCCAACTGATTTTAGCTGAGTTCGTTCGTTCGTTCGTCGTCTTCCGCTTATCCAGGACCGGGTCGCGGGGGCAGCAGACTCAGCAGAGACGCCCAGACGTCCCTCTCTCCAGACACCTCCTCCAGCTCCTCCAGGGGGAGCCCAAGGCGTTCCCAGGCCAGCCGAGAGACATAGTCCCTCCAGCGTGTCCTGGGCCGTCCCCTGGGCCTCCTCCCGGTGGGACGTGCCTGGAACACCTCCCGAGGAAGGCGTCCAGGAGGCATCCGGTATAGATGCCCGAGCCACCTCAACTGGCTCCTCTCAATGTGGAGGAGCAGCGGCTCTACTCCGAGCTCCTCCCGGATGGCCGAGCTCCTCACCCTATCTCTAAGGGAGTGCCCGGCCACCCTACGGAGGAAGCTCATTTCAGCCGCTTGTATCCGTGATCTCGTTCTTTCGGTCATGACCCAAAGTTCATGGCCATAGGTGAGGGTAGGAACGTAGACCGACCAGTAAATTGAGTAAATTTTAGCTGAGTTGTTCTTTTTAAAAACTACCTTAAAACAATTAAATAATAGCATTCAAAATAGTTTTTTTTCTAGCTTTCCTAGCATGAGTGATCATTATTTTTCATATTGTGTGGGAGAGAGAGAAGCCCAATATTTTAAAGCCATCCAAACTTATTTTTGGGCATTTTAATCTGTCTTTAGTAACTTAGCATGTTGAAAGCCAACAACAATAAAACTGAATAACTTTGTTATGCCATGTTCTGACTTTCTGTTATCTATCAAATGTGTTGCTCTGTTGCCTGAATGTCTTGACATGTAGTAAATAGTTTCCTTTTAAATATCTTCATACAGCTCTCTACGTCATCTGACTTTACTTTAAAAGTCACTAAAAGAGAAAATAGTTAACTTTGAGTCTTCGTCACTTCACGATTACCGAACAGTGTCAAGACAAGCCTATAGCTCTTAGTATCAAAAAAACAACTGTATTTTTGAGGTTTCGAACAGCTAGTGACTGGTCTGGGACAATCAAGCTGGAAACTGTCTGAGTTGTGTCAACAGCTGATGTCTCAACGCATCTCTACAAAAAACCAAACTGGATCTTTGGGCCTTTCTTTACTAGCAACAAGTCATAAAAATTCAATCTGTTCCCATTCCTTGTTTTAATTTTCAGCTTGATCTGCCCCAACTGGTGACCAGCCAGTCGTACTCGTTGTCTTCCGCTTTATCTCAGCAGAGACGCCCAGACGTCCCTCTCCCCAGACGCCTCCTCCAGCTCCTCCAGGGTGAGCCCAAGGCGTTCCCAGGCCAGCCGAGAGACATAGCCCCTCCAGCGTGTCCTGGGCCTCCTCCCGGTGGGACGTGCCTGGAACACCTCCCGAGGATGGCGTCCAGGAGGCATCCGGTATAGATGCTTGAGCCACCTCAACTGGCTCCTCTCGATGTGGAGGAGCAGCGGCTCTACTCCGAGCTCCTCCAGCAGGACCACGTCATCTGCAAAAAGAAACGACAAAATCCACTGGTCTCCAAACCAGACCCCGTCTGGCCCTTGGTTGCACCTAGAAATCCTGTCCATAAAAGTTATGAACAGAACTGGCCAGTCAGAAACTGAAATATCAGATATTTTTCTGATCAGTAAATGCACGAAACTTAGGCACTACAAGACTGCACTAACAACAACGCTCTTCAGTGTGTTAGTTATTACTGCGGCAAGAAAACTCAAAGTTAGCTATGTAAGAGGAAGCAGGATTTAAAAAGAGAGAGTGAGCAAGACTCTCAAAAGATAACAGAAAGGCTGAACATGGTAAAGCAAAATTGTTCAAATGTTCAATCCAACCTGATTTGGAAATTTTGTTGTCTGGAAATCTCTAAGTTAGGATAAGGATCAAAATTCACTAAGGAATACACAAAGACTGATGTATCAGTAATGTTAACAGCTAACAGTGCATATTTGCTAATATAAGTTGCAAAATAAAATTTTAAATGTGACCTCTGTAATTATTTAGCCTGTGTTTTACAATAACAGTAAGAGTATGTTTTAAAGCGACTGCTCTCTCATATACTTGGTGTTACATTCTGCTTAATAAGATCAATTAATAACCTCTCGAATGTTGTTCCTATATCTTTTATATTATATCTTTCATAGATAATTCAGAATCAGCTAAAATCCATATCGGCAGGTCAAAGCTTAAAAAACAAAAATACAACAGTAATCAGAAATCGGCAAATTTCAGATTACACTGATTGGTGCAGATAGGCTGCTTCTGTCCTCCATTTGTACTCATTTCTTTAGCCTGCATGTGGAAGAAAGTGTTCTGGTCAGATAAGGAAAAAAACTGAAATTATATGACTACATACAAAACACTTTATATTTTGGCAAAGTTAACACAGCAGATCATCCTGAACCCACCATCCCCACATTGAGGCATGGTGGTGGCAGCATCATGCTGTGGAAATCCTTTTTTTTAGCAGGAATTAGCAAGGGAGCTAATCAGAGTTGAAAGACAACCCTGGAAAAATAATTTCTAAAATAATGCAAGAAGTGGTTTAATGATTTGGCAGAGTACTGAACTCAGTTGTTTTTAAGTATTTGTTTTATAGATATGTTGTAGTCATCAGTTATATTAAAAAGTAAGGTACATGATATGTTTAAAATTTCAGAGATTCTGACTCAAGGATGGCAGCTGTATTGTTTAAATAATGCTTATTACTCTGTAAAAGAGCGGGTGTTGAGTTTTCTTGACTGTCTTGCAATTTTCAAAATGTCCTGTTTATCATCTCTGACCTTGCTTGCAGGAGAAACCTGGAGGGTTAGACATGTGCTGATACAGAGCTTTGCCATATTGCAGAGGCCTCTGAATGACGTCAGGATAAGAAAACGTCAATCCAGACTGTCCATCTAATCTATGGCCAGATGGTCCTGCATCATCTCCCCAAACATCCAAGAGAGGCAGATGTGAGAGGGGAGACGGCCTCTCCAGGGAATCTGGAAGATGTCTGGACTGTCCCTCCACCCCCATGCAACCCCATCTCTCCAGACTATTTTCCCCGGGCTGCTCCTCAGCTGTAATGCTGAAGACATCTGCTGGCATTTGATTCACACAACAACTCGGCATAAGTGGAGGACACAAGTTTGAACATTTACAATACCCGTCGTTATGGTGTAAATGCATCTAATGCTGTTAAGAACCAGCAAGCTACACATTTCTTCTCCAGTTTTTAAAGGAAAAAAAATGTCTTTAGCTTTTTTGAGAAATTTTGTGCCACGTCTGAGAAACACAGGTGTTAACATTTATCAGAGGGACTTATTAGAACTAAAGGTGTAATGCGATGTCAAGAATGACAAGAAGTAAGTCATCATTAAAAGAAAGCCATAGAGGTCCCATTTAAAGTTTTCTCTAAGCCATGGGGAGGACACAACCAACATGGATCTTTGGGCCTTTCTTTACAACCAACAAGTCATAAAAATTCAATCTGTTCCCATTCCTTACTTTAAGTTTCAGCTTGATCTGCCCCAACCGGTCACCAGCCAGTCAGAAACTGAAATATCAGATATTTTTCTGATCAGTAAATGCACCATACTTGCACACTAAAAGGCTGCACTAACAACAACACTCTTCAGTGTGGTAGTTATTACTGCGGCAGGAAAACTCAAAGTTACCTACGTAAGAGGAAGCAGGATGTAGAAAGAGAGAGAGAGAGAGAAAGACTGCTCTCATGCACATGTGTTACATAACACCTGCTTCATAAGAAGAATTAATAACATCTCGCAGCAGGGAAGCTAGAGTAAGTCTACATGAGGAAGAAAGTGTTCTGGTCAGATAAGGAAAAAATGTTTTTTTGACAAAATACAAAACATTATGTATGTTGAATAACTAACACTGCGCATCATCCTGAACATACCATTCCCACATTGAGACATGATGGTGGCAGCATCATGCTGTAGAGTCCATTTTTTAGCACAAACTGGCAAGGGAGCTGGTCAGAGTTGATGAAAACACGGATGGAGCTAAATCAGGGGTGTCAATCTCCAGTCCACGAGGGCTGGTGTCCTGCAACTTTTAGATGTGTCCCAAGTCCAACAGACCCCAATCAAATAACTCGATCACCTTCTCATGCATTCAAGTTTTACAGAGTCCTGGTAATGACCTAATTGTGTCATTCCAGTGTGTTGACACAGAGACACATTTACAGGTTGCAGGATGCCGGCCCTCGAGGACTGGAGTTTGACACCCGAAGAGCAAAATACACTGCAATCCTGGTAGGAAACCTTAGATTCTGCAAAACACATAAAACTGATGAGGAGATTCAAGTTCTAGCAGAACGACCCTGAACATAGAGACAGAGCTACAATGGATTGGTTTAGAATAGATCTCACTATTTGGGTGTTAACTTAAATAGAGCGCAACCCACGTAAGGTTACTACAGTCCTCGAAGCAGCCATCATGGGTTCAGGTCCTGTCCCGTTGACCTTTGTTGCATGTCTTCCTCTCTCTCAACCCCATTTCCACAAAATAAAAATAAAAAAAATAAAAAAGTGATTTTGACACAAGGAGGTGTATAAACATCACACGTTTAGTTATAAAATCTGAACATCATGCATCATTTTCTTTGTGTTGGGCTAGCACATAAAATCCTAGTGAAATACATTGAAGTTTGTGGTTGTAAAGTGACAAAAAGTATAAAAGTTCAAAGGCTGTGAATACTTTTACAAGACATTGTATGTGAAAGAGAACAAGGGCAAAAACTCCACAGTTAAGGGAGATAAACTTCACTCCCCATATGGCCCAATTGTCTCTACACAAGTCAAAGAGGAGAACCCAAACACAGTTTCCAGATGAGCACTAATCATTAGGATATAATCCTCGGCTCCTGGGAGAGGCAGACCAGTTTGCACAGAGATTACAGGCAAGCCACCATTTATTGAGCCTAGGCTCATTCTGCCGAGGAATAAAGGAGATGAGCGTTGGAGAGGAGCAAAGTGCTGATAACAATGGATCTGTGGGCTCTTCAAACAAGTCGCTCCAACCCAAATCTGTGCCCTCTTGCATTGGTGTCTGATTATAAGGTTATCCCACCCTCCCTGAGCTGCAGTAATTGGATTAGTCTCAGAGATTTATGAAAATTAACTTCAGCAAACGCTGAACTGCCTCCTCAAAAACTCCTCATAAGAGTTCTGAAAATCTAAATAACAGCACGATAGAGGAGAGCGAGCTCTGAGAGGCTTTTGTTTCTTTCCTCTGAAGAAGTCAACATCAACAGAAGCGGCACACAGCTGGAGACGGAGGCAGGGCCCGGGAAGCCGCTACCCACAGGTTAGGGCTGCTTGCTGGGCCAGCCTGGGTGCCAGGTGGCCTCAGTGCCAGCAGGCTGGGCCAGGTCTAATCAAGGATGTGAAGTCCAACTGCAGCTTTCAACATCTGCTCTCCTTGCACTTGGGTGGCTGAAGGCGAAGCTCTACTCGGTGTGCACATAAGGAGAGTGACCTTGAGGAAGGGCACATTTCAGCAGACCAAACGCTTCAAATGAAAAAGGTTAACAGTACGAAAAGAGTCCAAAGGAAACAATGACATCTGTGTCTGACATCCAATGGACCACACAGCCTCAAAGTATAAATATTGCTGTTGTAACACTGTCAGCCCCTCATCCCTGCTGCCATTTGTTAATACCCCTTTGCCTCCGTCAAGGCTTAACCGTTTGATTGTTCAGCCCTCACTACAGAGTGGCAGTCCACTGAGGAGCAATCAAGACTGTTGCAGTTGTGTAAGTGAGAAATGATTGACAGCACGCTTAGGCGCTCCCATTTATTTCTTCTCCTGGGCTGTTTTCTGTCAGAACGCCTATTGATTTTTCCATAAAGTAAGAAAACAAATACTGTTTAGGGGCTGGGGAGGTCAGCACAAATTAAACCCAAAGACATAAAGCCTTCTTTGCTCCATTAACGGTTTCTTCAAGTGCTCACATGCTTTATATAATCAGATGATAATGAGATCCGCAAAGACAATAAACACTGGAAGACAAAAGGCAAGCAGCTGACTATTATTCTTTTGGTCTAACATGTAAAACAGCAAAAGGAAAATTCAACAGGAGCTTGGGTTTTCTGCATATGACTGTACAATGAAGAGGCTCAATGACTCTGAGGAAAATCTCTATGATAAAGACAAAGTCTGGCATCGGAAACTGTGATCTGACCAGGATCAATATGAGGACTACCTTGGAAAGCCATTGTCACTCAACACATTTCATTGCAGCAACAAGAATATAACCTAAAACTGTGTTATGAATAGGTGAAACCATACATCAACTCTGGGTGGAAAGACTTTCCACATCTCTGAGAATGGATTAATGTCAATGGCATCTGTAACTTGAATTAAAGTACCATTAGACATTAAAATATAGAAATGTTTTATAGAGAAAGAACTTTCCTGGGCTGTTTTGGTTATTTCCACCACATAATTTCAGACCTTCTTCTGTATGACTTATACCAGCATCACTTCATAAACAGAGTTTGCATGTGTCCATAATATATATATATATATATATATACTAGTTGTTATCAAGGTACATCTGCAGCTTTTCATATGAGCTTCACTTTTTCAAAAACACAAAGTTTCAGTAAGTGCCCTATTCGTTTTATAAAATTTTATATATATAATGTAACAATCAGTTCAGTTCTCTGGTGGAAGGAAGAGCCACATTTAGGTTAGTGAAATGAAATGCACACAGGAGGGTGCACTCTGGGACTTTGGGACAAACAGAACTTTAATTACCAACCCAAAGTCAGGCATCTATTTCAAAGCAAATCAATACCACACCAAGCCATTTATTTATTTGTGACTATAGTTTTCAAAGGATAATAATGAGCTGAGAGATGCCTGAAGGCAGAACTGCCAAAAATCCCTCCCTCATAATCATTGCTGGTATAAGAGATAACGATGAAGACTGTCATTCATTTTTAATGTCAAGGCTTAAAATTGGGGAAGAATGATTTCAGGCTCAGAGGATATACTGAATATTGATAACCTGATTGATTACCATTTAGAAACATGAGTTGTTTTCTCATACTGAATATAGTGCCTCAGAAAACATTAATTTTTTGCCACACAACAATCTCCAACTTCAGTTTTATTAGGATTGTACGTCTTGAGCAAGATGGCGCCGACGATGGCAGCCTCGGAGCTTCGCTCTCTCTTTGTTTTTGTGTTTTGTGTGTTTTTATATCTTTCGAACCACAGTACTGTGGTCTCGGGCCACAATCTCGTGGTCTCATTCAGTAGAGAGGAACTTCTCAACATCAGAGAGTCCTCTCTTGGGATCTATTCACCATCTTTCATCGATCCGAGGTTCACTGAGCTTCTGGCAAGCGGAGCTGCGGCGCTATACGGGATTCTGCGCCGAAAGCGGCGGAGGGGAAACCGTGCTGGCGCGCTGGTAAAGCTCCGCAAAAGAGGACTTCGCACACCACTGCCTTTAATCCACCTGGCAAATGTCCGCTCTCTAAACAACAAGATGGACGAGCTGCTTCTCCTCACTGGTAAAAACTCAGACCTCCGCAGATCAGCGGTTCTCTGCTTCACCGAGACATGGCTGAGTGAAAACATCCCGGACCGCGCACTGCTGATGCCGGACTTCCAGCTGCTCAGAGCGGATCGCAGCGCGGAGCTATCGGGGAAGAAGCGAGGAGGAGGAATCTGCTTTTATATAAATGAAGGTTGGTGCAGAGACGTAAAAGTGCTGGGAAAAACATGTAGTCCTGATCTGGAGTCATTTTCCATGTTCTGTAAACCGTTTTATTCACCGAGAGAGTTTTCCTCGTTTATAATAATCCGCTCATATTTTCCACCGCATGGCTGCACTTCTGCCGCTGAAAAACATCTTGCTTATCTGATTACAAACCTGGAGAAAAAATACACGGGCTCTTTCATCATAATACTGGGAGATTTTAACAGAGCAAACCTCTCAAATGAACTCCTCAAATACAGACAGCATATTAAGTGTCCCACCAGAGACAGAAACACACTGGACCATTGTTACACAGCTTTAAAGGACTCATATCATGCTGTTACCAGGGCTGCTCTGGGTTTTTCAGATCATTATCTAATCCACCTCATCCCAACCTACAGACAGAGACTAAGAGCTTCCAAACCCACGGTTCACACTGTTAAGAAGTGGACTGAGGAATCAAAGCAGATGCTACAGGCCTGCTTTGAATGCACAGACTGGACTGTTTTTGAAACTTCAGCCACTGACCTAAACCAACTAACTGATGTGGTGACATCATACATCAGTTTCTGTGAGGACATGTGTGCAGACCAAGACCTTCTGCACCTTTGGGAACAACAAGCCATGGTTTACTCCACACCTCAGGAATCTGCGCAGAGATAAAGAAGAAGCTCACAGCAGTGGAGATTGGGCGCGGTACAGGCAGGCCAGGAACAGACTAACAAAGGAGATGAAAGCAGCTAAGAGAAGCTACAGTGAGAAGCTGAAGAACAGACTTTCTACTGGTGACACTTCAGCTGTATGGACTGGTCTGAGAAACCTGACTGCCTATAGGAGCCCCCCCACCCATCCTGAACAGAGTCGTCTCTTCGCCAACCGTCTGAATGGCTTCTACTGCAGACATGACAAGAAGCCCATTCAGGAACAAATGTGACCGTAAAGCTACCAACCCCCCACCATCAGATCCTCTGCCTGCACTAAAGATCTCCGAGGAAGAGGTAAACAGGCTCTTTCAGCGCATGAAAACAAAGAAAGCTGGAGGACCTGATAACGTCTCCCCCATCATGCCTGAAAGCCTGCGCACATCAACTTGCTCCGATCTTCAAAAGGATCTTCAACAAGTCACTGGAGAAATGTGAGGTCCCCTCCTGCCTCAAACAATCCACCATCATCCCGGTGCCCAAGAAACCCACCATCCTAGGATTAAATGACTACAGGCCTGTAGCCTTGACGTCTGTGGTCATGAAATCCTTTGAGCGGCTGGTGTTGAAGCACCTGAAAGACATCACAGGCCCCCGGCTGGACCCCCTGCAATTTGCTTACCGAGCAAACAGGTAGGCAGATGATGCTGTCAACTTAAGTCTACACTTCATCCTGCAACACCTCAACCATCCAGGGACGTACGCCAGGATCCTGTTTGTAGACTTCAGCTCGGCCTTCAACACCATCATACCAGACATCCTCCACCAGCTCAACGTCCCAGCCTCCACCTGTCAGTGGATCAACAGCTTCCTGACGGACCGACAGCAGCAGGTGAGACTGGGGAGCATCTTCTCCCGATCCAGATCAATAAGTACTGGTGCCCCCCAGGGATGTGTTCTATCCCCACTCCTCTTCTCTCTGTACACAAATGACTACACCTCAGCGGACTCGTCCATGAAACTCCTTAAGTTTGCAGACGACACCACTGTCATTGGACTGATCCAGGACGGTGATGAGTCTGCATACAGACAGCAGGTGGATCGGCTGGTACACTGGTGCGGTCAGAACTACCTTGAACTCCACCCACTCAAGACTGTGGAAATGGTGGTGGACTTTCGGAGAACACCACCCCCATACACCCCCCTCACCATCCTCAACAACACTGTATTGGCCGTGGACCACTTCAGGTTCTTAGGAACCACCATCTCTGAGGACCTGAGATGGTCTTCACACATAGACACTGTTCGAAAGAAGGCCCAGCAGAGACTGTACTTCCTGAGGCAACTCAAGAAGTTCAACCTTCCACAGGAGCTGTTGGTCATCTTCTACACTGACATCATTCAATCTGTCCTGTCTTCATCCATCTCAGTGTGGTTTGGCTCATCCACAAAACAGGACAGGTCCAGACTGCAACGAATAATCAGGAATGCAGAGAAAATAATCAGGGCTGACCTTCCCTCCATCCAGGACTTATACAGGTCTAGGGTCAGGAAAAGAGCTGCTAAAATCTCTGCAGACCCCACACAACCTGCACATAACTTGTTCAGAGCTTTACCTTCAGGCCGCCGCTACAGAGCACTGTTCACTAAAACCAGCCACCACAGAGACAGTTTCTTCCCCCAGGCTGTTTCTCTGTTGAACATTCAATAGAGTACAGAACAACAGCATACAGATGTTGCAAATGCACCATTTTATTATATATGTGTATATTGTACATTGTAAATATGTATATTTTGTAATGCAAAAACAAAACCAAAGAGCAAAGTGTACCGGAGTCAAATTCCTTGTTTGTATGTATGAACTTGGCAATAAAGCTGATTCTGATTCTGATAAAACCTATTCTTTTTGAGGGGAAAATGGTTCAAACTCAGTCTGACTAGATCTAGAGCATCTGTGAACATCAATTCTCGAGTGTTGCCACAGATTCTCAATAGGATTTAGGTGTGGACTTTGACTTTCTAATGGATTATGCTTTGATATAAGGTATTCAATTGTAGCTTGGCTGTATGTTTAGGGTGGTATTTGATATGTACATGCTCCCTCTAATGCAGATTATAACAAACAACAAGGCAAGTTATGATAACTATGCAGAGGACACAGCTCTACATCACAATATCACCATGTGACTATAAACTCATTCAAGCATTGGCTAGATGCATAGAACAAACTAATGCATGGATGTGCTATTATTTTCTTCAATTGAATAAAAACACAACTTAAGTAATAATTTTTGGACCAAAGAAGGGGCGATGAAGAGTCAGTTACTGCAACTAGAAACTAGAGTGTCTTCATAGGTTTACCTAAAAAGTCAATCAGACAGCTCCAGCTGAACCAGAACGCTGCTACCTGCATCCTCACTACAACTAAGAAAGTAGAGCACATCACCCCCAGTTCTAAAGCCGTTACACTGGCTCCCTGTATCTCAAAATACTTCTGTTGGTTTATAAATCACTGACTGGCTTACCACCAAAATACATTAAAGATTTGTTGTCATTGTATCAACCTACTCTGCACCTCCAAAATCAGAACCAAACATGGAGAACCAGCATGTAGTTCCTATGCTCCACTAATCTGGAAGGAACTTTCAGAAAACTGAAGAAATGCTGAAATCCTGAGTTCTTTACACTGCAATGAACCTTTTATGTTTTCTTTTCTTATGTTTTCATCATGTAAGGCCCTTGAATTGTCTTGTTGGTGAAATGTGCTTTACAAATAAACGTGCCTTGCTTCGTCAGAATAGTATTAATTGAAGATGTACATTTTTATAAAAAATGTTTATGAAGTCAGAAATTATGTAAGAAACTGAAACTAGTTTTCAACATGGAAATGATTTAAAGATTATGTCCTGAAGACAACAGATTTAACATTACCCATCAGACATGTTCTCATCTGGAGCATCTCTATGTTCCTTTGCTATCTTTCTCTTCCAGCACTCCTTTCCCATCATTCTGCCTTCTTCAGCCTGTCTCTCTGCTTTTGTCCAACTGCTAGACCTCCTCCTAGATCCCGACAACCGTTGCACCTTAGATGGTCTGTGCCTCTTCTTTCCGTCTTGTAACTTCTGCTGAAGCCTGACTGTCATATTTGAAGTCATACGCTTGACCTTCCTGCGCCTTCTGAGCGGTTGTCCTGTATTACTGTCAGTAAAGGAATCGGACTCTGGCCAAGACGGATGCCTGGATCTGACAGGACCCCTGACGACACGAGGCCAGTGGTCAGTGGTGGCCATATCGTCTGAGTCGCTATAGTTTGCCACAGCTGTGGTGAAAGTGGAGGATATGTTCTCCCTGTATTCTTTGGCCTCATCCAGACTGGACTCAGAAGCCTCAATCCAGCAATGTCTGCGCATTACCGGATAGACGGAGGACTCATGAAGGCGCTTTCGACCCCTGCGCCGGCGGATCTGTCGCCGGTGCTGTAGTGGACTCAGGACCATTTCTTCCCACAGTTCCCCTAACTTGGTCTGCTCTGAGGCCTGCTCCAGTGCAGACACCAGGTCCTGCACCAGCTCATCCATCATGGTGCTGGAAACCAGGGACACAACAAAGGAAAGAGTTAAATCAGTCCACTGATTTATAAAATTACAGCACAGAAAAACACAGAATTCTGATAGCACTGCTGAACAGCCTTGGGATACAGATTCTTTGAAGATCACTAGTTTTGGACTTCACAAAAACTCGCATGAAGAAATAAAGCTCCATTTTCTTTTCAATGTGTGCCTTTTTAACCCTTTACCAAACAACAGCTTATTACTCTTTATGCATCATAAAATTAGATCACACTCATTTAAAAAACAAATAATGCATAATTATTAGAAATATCAGAGTTTTTGCAAAATAGTATTAAAAGGAAAGCATGTTTGCGCATTACAGCATCAAAGATGTTGGATTTGAATTTTTTACATTATTTTTCTCACCTAATGTTCTGCAGTAACCAGAAAGTGACACAAGCCTGTGGCAATTATTTTTATTTTTAGCCAATTGTCAACTGAAACTTTAATTCAATTAAGTTGAGCTCCATAATTTTAAATTAATCCCAAAAAGGAAAGTCAGACAGTATTAAAAGGCATGCATTTTATTACCAAATATCAATCACTTTAGATTTTCATTCTTTTTTTTAAGCACTGAAAAACTTGACCTCTCGATGAACTTGTACAAACATCCACTCGGTTGATTAGTGCATCTCAACCACAGATGTATCCTTTTTTAAAAGGCAAACTTTTCTGGGCTTAAATGACATTTTTGGGCTTCTGGGGCCAGGAAAAGTGCTAAAACACTAAAAGGTACAACTTGGAGATTATAGCTATTCATCCTTTTACGAAATAAGAAAAAAACATTGACCAGACAAAAAGAAAAATTCTGAATTGAAGAGAAAACTCTGATCCCACTGATTTCTCTATATTACCACATGTAATCCACTAATTATGCAGCCTTTCAGAGATAACAACAGGGTAATCGTAAATCAAGCAGCAAAGCACTGATGAAGCTCGAACAAGAGCGTTCTCTCATTTGATTACATCAATGTAGGACAGAGCACCTTTGAAAGCATGTGCAGTGCACCTTTACAGCCGCTACCAAATGCTTGAAATGTCTTCATGACCAGAGACGTAGGCTGCAGGGCAGCTTTGCAGCATCACTGCAGCAGAACAACAGCAGAGGCAAGCTGTAGTAATCTGCATGCTCTGAGCTGTTGCATAACAGCTCACATGTGAGCTCGGCACAAGGAGAACAAAACAGCTCCAGAACCATCCGCGAAACGAGCCGTTTATAGGCGCTTAACGCGGTCGCTGTCACACAGATACCATCTCTACATGTCTGCTCTACAGCAACAAATAACAATGGAACCCCAAAGGCTCTGAGCACTCACCAGTCGCAGCTTGTCTTGTTTTGTTTTCGGCAGTCAGCTGGGTATGCAGACGCACTTCCGCCCTGCGGTGTAGCCAATCAGGTGGCTCCACCTAGATGTGACGTAGTTCGAAAACAACAGGAGCGCAGTTCCTGCAGATAGGAAGCCACATGTCGGCCTTCCAAGAGCTAGATAACACTTGGACCTCCGTTACATCATCATACTCATTCTGACTTTTTATTAAAAAACTGTCCTTTTAGTGATATGTCATGTTTTTGTAATTTATGTTTTTTTTTTGTTTTAGTTGTTTCAAACACATCGCTGTATGCTCACATATGAATCTCAAGAAATGGGAATATCACGGACAACTGGATTTATTTCAGAATTTAATTCACTCGTGTATATAGAGTCATTACACTCACAATGATATAATTTAAGTGTTTCTGTTTTGATGCTCAAAATCAGTTAATAGTTCACCAGTTAAAAAAAAAACGTTTTTTTGCAACACTTGTGGCTTTTGTTGAAAATAATCAGACAGGAAATGCACAAAGAGAGAAGGGAAAGACATGGAGCAAGGGCCCCAGTCTGCCACTTCACAGTGCACTGCCCAAATAAAAAGGAACTTTAATACAGAAATTTTGGTCTACTGAAAAGTATGTGCATTCAACACTTGGTTGGGACTCCTTTTGCATGTGTTATTGCATCATTGCAGAAAAAAACATGGAGGCAATAAGTCTCCAAGCTAGATGGGGTTTAGGTCAGGTCGATCAATCAAGCACACACCAAGTATTTATCAAAAAACGTCATAGGGTTGGAAAAAAAAGATTTTTACCTACTTTATGCTGTAAGATAGGTTCTATTTAAGGGATTTCTTGATTCCGCAGAGTGGCACTAATTAGACCTGTGTGCTCCAGATGAAACTGAACTACAAAAATGTGTTTAATCCCAGGCATGCAAAGATTTAACAAGGGGAGCAATTATAGGGCCAGAATGTTTTGAGTAGCTTTGATCCCTTAATAAATGAAATCATCATTTGCAAATTGTATTTTGTATTTACTCTGGATAATACTTTCTGATGATCTGAAGTTAAGTGTGCCAAAAAATTAACACAAGAAATCTGTGTACATTTTCACTGCATAATTTGAAAAAATATATATTTTTATTAAAACCTGAAAAGCATAGAATGCATTTGTATTCAGTCGCCTTTGTTCTGATGCCCCTAAAAAATCCAGTGCAAGAGATTACCTTCTCAAGTCACCTAATTGGTGAATCAAGTCCCCCAGTGTGTCAAGGAGAATGTTTTGGGGAAGATAAAAGCAGGAGTAGCTTATAAAACAATATCCTAAGCTTTTAATATCTTTCAGAGCTCTTACAATTACAAACCTACCAAGACATTATCGACAAACTATGTAAACTGACAGGATGGGTGCAGGGAGCATTAATCACAGAAGCAGCCAGGAAGCCCATGGTAACTCTGGATGAGCTGCTAAGAGCTATGACTCAGGTAGAAGAATTTGTTGACAGGAACTATTAGTCATACACTCCACAAATTTAAACCTTTTGGCAGAGTAGCAAGAAGAAAGCCACTGTTGAAAGAAAATTATGAAAAGCCATTAAAGGTTTGCCACAATCATTGCAGAGAACACAGCAAATGTGGAAGAAGGGGCTCTGGTCATATGAGACCAAAATGTAACTTTCTGGCCTAGATGCTAAACAATGTTGGGAGGCAAATTTACACTGCAGATCATACTGTGGGAGAGCTGTTCTTTAGCAGGGATAGGGAAACTGCCCAGAGTTAATGGGACGATGGATAAATCTAAATGAAAGGCAATTCTAAAAGATAACCTGTTAGGAGTTGCAAGACTTGAAACTGGAGCAGAGGTTTCATTCAGCAGGATGACAACTTTGAACACAAAGCCATAGCTACAATGAAATCATTTTGATAAAATTATTGTTGAAAAGCATGTATCATTTTCTTTCCACTTCTCAATTATGCACTATTTTGTGTTGGTCTATCTCATAAATCTCAATAAAATACATTGAAGTTTGCTGTTGCCTTTTGACAAAATGTGAAAACGTTCAAAGGATATGGATACTTTACAAGGTAGAAAGTAATCTCATTACAGTAACTATTGACTGTATACATTATTCTGTTGATAACGTACCTTTTAAAACAATATTAGACTAACATTTTCTGCTCAAAGACAGCTCGCTGTAATGAAGAGCTGCTTCTCAAAGCCAGTGCTGTTGCAGAATCAGGCAGAAAAGTAATTTGGCACTTCTTTCATCTATCAGATGAAGACAGCCCAAATAATAAAACAGAAAAGTCTGTGAAAACGAGTACAAAAGCCATTTAATCGTTCTCATCTTCTCTTAATAACTGCAAATTTCCCCCTGGGCCCAGGGGAGAGGGCCTCTCTGTGCCGCTGCCACCTTATCTGCCTCCTCCACATTTCAGCAAGCTGAGCAGCTCCGTCAGTTCCTGGCTCCTGGCTTGTTCTTGTTCAGGGCCTGTGGGGAAGCTGGACTCCTGGGTCCACCATTGTTCTGGCCTGGGAGGAAAGCCCTGAGAGAATACTGAAAACCAGAGAGTGGGAATATTAAAAAAGAAAAAAAAACTTGAGCCACTGCTTCATTAAGTGGAAGTCTTTCACAAGCAAACATATCAGAAACAGAGCCCCTTTCAGAGGCAGTAATTAGCAATTTGGAAACCTTTCCCCCTCAGGATATACTGTTTCAATTTAGTCAGCAGCTTTAGATACTTTGCCACTTAATATTCATTGTTTCTACCATCTTCCCAATTTCCCAATGCACAATGTCTGGTCTTTCTCTGGTGATAAAATGCTTTATCTGACATGTAATTCTTCTTTTCAATGACCCTATTGCAAGAACAGTTAATTTGTATGAAATACTTTTAAGGAATTATGAAAAATGAAGGGATATGAGCTTCATAAAGCACAGCTGGTCCAGGATTTTATGAGGTACAAAACCGAATTTCATTTGGGGCACCCTCCCAGTCACCACAGCATCAAATATTTCCCTCTTATTGCCAAGGGCTTTTAATTGGTATCTCACATAATTCTGCTTGAAAACTTTTTTCCCATTCATGTTAATGGCCATGTTTCATTTATCTGAAGATGAAAAATATATTTCTTTTAAATCGACAACATAGTCTCTCAGTAAATGTTATCAAACACAATTATTTAAAAAAATTATTGATTTGACAGGTAAGGACATGCTGAACAAGCAGGCACAAGGTCCAGTATCCACCAAAAAGTGGAAATAATCCATATTTGAATAAAATAATGTAACTATGTCTTTTGGGAAAATGACTATAAGCTTAATGTCTTTTTGATTCATGCAGAATGTTTTCTGTAGCAGTTTTGAATTCTGAAAATGTGCAGTAACAAACATCACCTTTTGGCTGAATAAAACTATTATTACAAGTCAAGATTCTGGCATTTATTTCATTTTCTACGATATATTTGTTTTGATATACAACTATTGGGAAAAGGTGTTTGCCCATTACAGATTTTTTTTTGTGTAGTTTTGTTTTTTACACCAAAGATAATTAAAAAAAAATTGATCAAAATCTGACAAAGATAGCCTGTGTAAATACAAATAGCAGTTTACAAACGATGATTTGAATGAAGGCAAAAAAGTATTCAAACCAAATTCAATTGCCCCACTCTTGTAAACATTAATGAATTGTGATTAGCCACACCCAGACCTGATTATCGCCTGTCCTGTAGAATGAATAAATCATTTGAAAAGGACCTGTCTGACAACATGAAGTAGGTTAAATATTTCAAAAAGCCACACATCATCTAAAGTTATTCATAAACACATGAAATAAAAAGCTATTGACATCTTAAGCATTACAGTGCCATTTCTAAGGCTTTAGGACTCCATTGAATGGAAACAACATGGAACACTGATAGTTTTACAATCACTACTCCTAGCCTGCATCAACGACTCATCTAGGAGCTCACAAAAGACCCAGAACAACATCTAAAGAACTGCTGACCTCAGTTAAGGTTAGTGTTCATGATTCAATAATAAGAAAGAGACTGGGCAAAAAGAGTTTCAAGGCTAAAACTTCCGCTGATGATGGACACAAAGGCCTGTCTAAGATTTACCAAAAACGTCTTAATGATCCCCAGGACTATTTGGAAAATATTCTGTGGACCAATGAGTCGGCCAGTTTTCAATGACTTTATTAATATAATATTAAAGCTATGAAGGTTTTTCTTTGTATATGTACAAGTGGTGCATTCATCAGCTTGTCCCGAGTGAATTAAAGTTCACAGCAGCAAGGGTCCTAAGCAGGTGCAAAGTTTTCTTAAAACTCATGCCGGCCTTGTCAAAGTACCAAGCAGAATCATATAGGGAAGTTGGGCTGCACTAATCAAGTATATAGAAAACGTTTTTTGGAGTTTGAATGATTTGCAGATAAAGTTCCTATATTTAGTTCTACAATCCCTGATTCAAAACACTTTTATCATTAATTGTTTGCTTGTGTTTATAGCATCATCCCTTCTGCATGGATTTAACAGCAAATGTTTCCCAGCTGTTTATTAAGCCAAACCACATACAGTGCCTCCGGGGGAGCAGACTCACACTTATCTTTGTCTCCATGGAGCCTTTGTTTCAAAATCTTACTACTCCCATTCATTTCCAATCAGTATTGTCTAATAGGAATAATTGATTTTTGCCTTTTCTTCACAAATGAAAAACGTTTGTGATTAAAGATTTTGTCTCTGAATCTAAATTTCAAGATCCCCATCAATACTTGGGAAAAATAGGCAACTCATTAAAGCAAATGGGGGGGAGCTAAGAGGTGAAAAGAGGAGGCAGGAAATGAATGAAATAATGAATGGAGTCCGAGAGCTATCTTTCCCAGGCAGAGCACCACGAGGGATGCAAACTCTCTGCCGCCAGAAATGAGCTACCTATCTGTGAAAAGAGTGACTGCTCCATCCTATTTGATTTGGCTCTCCTATCATCTCTTAAGAAGATGTCAGCCTTGCTTCTTCTATTGCTCTGAGCCTTTATCAACTCGAAGACGATTTCCCTGCAAAATACAAAAAAAAAAAAAAAGGGGGGGGGGGGGGGGGGCTGCAAGAAAGAAGGGGGAGAGACACATTTCAGCGCCTTTCTGGGAGCAACACTAAAGAATAAGTGTTGTGCGATAAAGAGAGGGTTGTTAAATAGATCTGTCTATTTGTATGGTAATAATGATCACTTAAAGACTTAGGTCTCCGTGACTTGTAGAACAAGAACATAAATCTGTATTCAGGAATTGTGTTAACATGACTCTCCGAACGACCTTGTGAAACTTTCATACAAAAATGACTCGGATTTCAGTTTCTTGTTCTTTGTTTCATCCGTTCAGAGAGGAGGGGTTCCCTCACAGAGAAGAAAAGTTTTTCTGTTTGCACACTGAGGTCCTTTTCTTCAGCACAACTATTGCAGACAGATATGCAGGGCCTATTTAATCTTAAATATCCAATATGATATCTTAAAACAGAAAACTGATACAGGGGTGCAATACTGTAAAATTGTTTCTTTGCACAATACATTGTACACACTTATTTTTCTAATTTCAACAATTTCAATCATAGACTGTAAAAGCAAGTATGGCAATTTAAAAAGTAAAAACTTGAAGAAGTTGAAAAGTTTAAAGCAGGGTTAGGGTTTAAAACTATGTCTCAACGTACCAAGACATAACAGGCCAGACAAGGACAGCATTAATCAGAAAAGCAGCCATGGTAACTTTGGAGGAACTGCAGAAATCCATAGCTCAGGTGGGATTATTTGTCAATAGGACAACTGTGCCCTCCACAAATCCATCCTTTATGTAAAATTGGCAAGAAGTAAACCATAAGAAGCCATGTAGGGGACACAACAAACATGATGTATTGAAAGTGCTCTGGTCAGATCTGTGGTGGAAAACCGACATTATGCTATTACACAATCCCCATGGTGAAACATGGGGGCAGCAGCATCATGCTGTGAAATTACACTCCTTTTGTTCGTTTAAAACACCGGGTTGCTTAGGATGAGAAGTTTTGAATCAAATCCTGTGTAACATACAGGTCCTTCTCAAAATATTAGCATATTGTTATAAAGTTCATTATTTTCCATAATGTCATGATGAAAATTTAACATTCATATATTTTAGATTCATTGCACACTAACTGAAATATTTCAAGTTTTTTATTGTCTTGATACGGATGATTTTGGCATACAGCTCATGAAAACCCAAAATTCCTATCTCACAAAATTAGCATATCATTAAAAGGGTCTCTAAACGAGCTATGAACCTAATCATCTGAATCAACGAGTTAACTCTAAACACCTGCAAAAGATTCCTGAGGCCTTTAAAACTCCCAGCCTGGTTCATCACTCAAAACCCCAATCATGGGTAAGACTGCCGACCTGACTGCTGTCCAGAAGGCCACTATTGACACCCTCAAGCAAGAGGGTAAGACAGAGAAAGAAATTTCTGAATGAATAGGCTGTTCCCAGAGTGGTGTATCAAGGCACCTCAGTGGGAAGTCTGTGGGAAGGAAAAAGTGTGGCAGAAAACGCTGCACAACAAGAAGAGGTGACCGGACCCAGAGGAAGATTGTGGAGAAGGGCCGATTCCAGACCTTGGGGGACCTGCGGAAGCAGTAGACTGAGTCTGGAGTAGAAACATCCAGAGCCACCGTGCACAGGCGGGTGCAGGAAATGGGCTACAGGTGCCGCATTCCCCAGGTCAAGCCACTTTTGAACCAGAAACAGCGGCAGAAGCGCCTGACCTGGGCTACAGAGAAGCAGCACTGGACTGTTGCTCAGTGGTCCAAAGTACTTTTTTTGGATGAAAGCAAATTCTGCATGTCATTCGGAAATCAAGGTGCCAGAGTCTGGAGGAAGACTGGGGAGAAGGAAATGCCAAAATGCCAGAAGTCCAGTGTCAAGTACCCACAGTCAGTGATGGTCTGGGGTGAAGTGTCAGCTGCTGGTGTTGGTCCACTGTGTTTTATCAAGGGCAGGGTCAATGCAGCTAGCTATCAGGAGATTTTGGAGCACTTCATGCTTCCATCTGCTGAAAAGCTTTATGGAGATGAAGATTTCATTTTTCAGCACAACCTGGCACCTGCTCACAGTGCCAAAACCACTGGTAAATGGTTTACTGACCATGGTATCACTGTGCTCAATTGGCCTGCCAACTCTCCTGACTTGAACCCCATAGAGAATCTGTGGGATATTGTGAAGAGAACGTTGAGAGACTCAAGACCCAACACTCTGGATGAGCTAAAGGCCGCTATCGAAGCATCCTGGGCCTCCATAAGACCTCAGCAGTGCCACAGGCTGATTGCCTCCATGCCACGCCGCATTGAAGCAGTCATTTCTGCAAAAGGATTCCCGACCAAGTATTGAGTGCATAACTGTACATGATTATTTGAAGGTTGACGTTTTTTGTATTAAAACACATTTCTTTTATTGGTCGGATGAAATATGCTAATTTTGTGAGATAGGAATTTTGGGTTTTCATGAGCTGTATGCCAAAATCATCCGTATTAAGACAATAAAAGACCTGAAATATTTCAGTTAGTGTGCAATGAATCTAAAAATATATGAATGTTAAATTTTCATCATGACATTATGGAAAATAATGAACTTTATCACAATATGCTAATATTTTGAGAAGGACCTGTAGATTAATTATAAAATACATTTGAATAAATTCTAACATTTAAAAAAAAAAAAGTTTGAATTTGTCTGAAAAGGAAAAAAAATGCCTCTTGAGGTTTCCTAAAAATAAAATTTTTGGCCAACATGAACAGTGCTCTGTGTGGTGGAAAACTGACAATGAAAACATCATCCCTGAGTTGAAACATGGTCGTGGCAGCATCATGTTGTGTGGATGCTTATCGTCTTCAGGGACAAGGAATCTGATTAAAACTGATGGGAAGATGGATGGAGATAAACACAGGACAATTCCAGAAGAAAACCTGTTAGAGTCTGCAAAGAGCTTGAGCCTGGGGCAGAGGTTCACCTTCCAGCAGGAAAACAAACTCTAAACGTGCAGCCAGAACAACAATGGAATGGTTTAGATCAAAGCATTTTAATGTGTTAGAATGGCCCAGTTAAAGTCCGGACCTAAATCCAATTAAGAATATGTAGCAAGATTTGAAAATTGGTGTTCAGAAATACTCACCATTCATATGTGGAGATATTTTGTAAAAAGAGTCGGCCAACGTTTGAATCCCTAGGTGCTTAAAGCTGGTTGATACATACCCCTAGAAGGCATGCAGCAGTGAAAGTTGGTTCTACAAAGTATTGACTATTAAGAGAAGAACACAATGCACAGCATACCTTATGTTGGTCCATCACTTAGGTTTGTGGTTGCAATGTGATAAAATGTGAAACAGTTCCAGGGGGTGTGAATATTTTATCAAGACACTGTATAAAGTTAAAATAAAAAGACAGTCAGTATTCTTAGAAGTGAGAGCAAAGAAAGTACAAGTTACTGTATTACTGACTGATTTTATCTGTTAGCAAATCTCATACTCAGTATGTGTTTCTTGGTGTCGAAATTTTTTTTTAAAGGAAATCTAACAATTATTAACATTTTTATTTATCCGTTTGCCTTTATCTTGATGCTTCCCATCAAAAAACCCTCAAAGCAAGATTTCGTGGTCTGTTTAATCTCAAACATTTAGACTTATCTTCTCAAGCATCTCAATGAGCCATTAACATGATGCATAATATCTGGAGCCTAAATCTAATAAATCTATGGCTATTTTCTTCATACTATGCCATGGTAAAACAGCTTCAAGATTACTTTAATGATTTTCAGGTTCTGTTATATCTCAGTGGTAAGCGCCAAACTCAGGGAGATTATTGTTTTGGTTTTTTGTTGTGGTGTTCACCTCCTCTAACATGAATCTGTGAAACAAAATGAATCAAACTAAGCTGTAAACATAAGAAGAAGAAACTACAGTTCCTTAAAAAATATTCACATACATTTTCATGTATTGTTATGCATTTGGGCTGCACGGTGGCGCAGTTGGTAGCACTGTTGCCTTGCAGCAAGAAGGCCCTGGGTTCGATTCCCGACCAGGGGTCTTTCTGCATGGAGTTTGCATGTTCTCCCCGTGCATGCGTGGGTTCTCACCGGGTACTCCGGTTTCCTCCCACAGTCCAAAGACATGCCTGTTAGGTTAATTGGTCACTCTAAATTGCCCTTAGGTGTATGAATGAGTGTGTGCATGGTTGTTTGTGTGTTGCCCTGCGATGGACTGGCGACCTGTCCAGGGTGTACCCTGCCTCTCGCCCATAGACTGCTGGAGATAGGCACCAGCTCCCCCGCGACCCACTATGGAATAAGCGGTAGAAAATGACTGACTGACTGTTATGCATTTGATAAGGATTTTATGTGATTGACCAACACAAAATAACGTGGAAGGAAAGGGTTACATGACGCAGACTAAAATATTTGTTCTTCTTTGTAAAATAGCTCAAGCTCAGATAGCTTAAATGGGGAATATCTGTGTACAACAAATTTCAAGTCTTGCCACAGATTCCTATTTGGATACAGGTGGGCACTTTGACTAGGCCATTCTAATGTATGAAAATGCTTTGATCTAAACTAGTCCATTGTAGCTCTGGCTGTATGTTTATGTCAGGTTGGATTATCGGAGTGGACCCCAGAATGCAGACGGACAGACAGATGAACGGTAAGTAAATGGTTTTATTTTAGGCAAAACAAAACTCACTCTCAGAAGGACGCAGGAATAAACAGGCTAAACGGGAACAGATGACAGAGAGAAGTGATGTTTCCGCGGAATGATGGTGCATACAGAATATAGGGTGTTGGAAATTATTTACCATCTTCATACCTTGTTTGATAGATTTTACAGGGTTGATTCTGGACTTCAACAGCTTGCCATGTCTTTTAGGAACGCCGTTACCTCAGTTATAACGCACCTGCAGATCATCTCAAACTCCTCCTTTGTGATGACATCTTTGGAGTGGCTCCACTCTTTACCACCAACCTTACAGTTCACTGTTGCACTGTGAAAAGGTCTTTTAACTGGTGGCTTGTCTTTTGGCTGACGCCAGTTACCACCCCCCTGGTTCTGTTGCATCACTTGGGGACTGACTTTGTGCTTCTTCCTAGGCCTGTTCTCAGTTTGAATGTTTAACACTCCAACTTTGCCTTTTCCTGCTATGTCTGAACGTACACGTGTTTCCCACACAAGCTGAGCACATCTACAAGTCTCCTGCATGCAGAGATTCTCTGTTATGCAATGCATGGTCACTTCATACTGCATGCTAATGTGGAGGTTGTGAAGAAACAAAGACTTAAAAGTGTGGTTTTCTTCAAGACCTGGAGCATAACATCCCTGAAAGTAAGCTGTCTTTAAATGGTGGAAATATTCTCGGGGAGGTTCATCCTGTTTTTGCAAAACTGTCAAAGCATTAATAGTGGCAGCGGCTTCATCTCTGCAAACATAGTACTCTTCTCTAAGAGCCTGGCAGAGAGCTGGATTGCTGTCACTAATTTCGGGAGGAAGAGTTTTTATGAACACATGAACACTCTTAGCTGTTGTTTTCCAAATAAGCCTCCGCTTTTCACGATCAGAAGGAAAACGCAAGTCAAGAAGACAATGTTCAACCTCAAGAAGGTAAGCATCAATATTTGACTCCTGGCTACCTGGATCAAAAACTTCTATGTCCTTAGCAAGGGATTTAAGCTGCTCAAAACGGACCCCATGCTCCCAAGGTGGACAATGTCCATCTGAGAAGTCATGCTGGTTAGGTTCATAAAATGGTGGAAGAAAACAAGTTTTCTCATGATTTAAATCAGAGCTTTCTATTGAATGGACTCGTGCAAGTGGTGGTGGGTCAGGTTGGATTGAGTCACCTGAGAACCATGTGCGTCTCTCCTGGCCCCTAGGGGTCGACATAGAGTCAGAAGGGAGAGGGGTGCCGATCAGGCCAGAATGGTGCTCCTCCCACCGATTTGGACCACTTGTGCACGCTGAGTCCGGCACTTGGTCTTCTTGGTGGTTGTTCACTGCAATGGGATTTGGCAGGACACCACTGGAGACCATCTGGCTTCCAACACTTCTGTTAAGGTCTGTAAGTTGAACACCTTGACTAAATTTAGGAAGGGGTGACTCTGACCTAGGTGCTGAATGCCTGCTGTCTGAGTCTGCCCCCTGCTGTGGCTGCTGTGAGTGAAAATGCAAATCAGGTACCTGAAAGGTGGGGGACTGTTCCTGCTTTTGGGATGAAGCTTTCTTGAGCTCATCTGCCTTCAGGTCCACTAACTGTGCTTCAGCTTTCTTGGTCCTCACCTCAGCTTTTGAGAGCTCAACCTTTGCAGCATTCTCCCTTTGAAGAGCCATCTGGTGGTCTGTCTGTAACTGAAGATATCTTTTAGCTTCCAGTTGTGATTTCTGCTGATACAACAAGGTAAGCCTACCAACAACATCTGAAATCAGAGCATCTCTAGTTGAATTTTCAATTAGGTCAAGTAATTCTTGAATCTGTTTAAGGTCAAACTGATTTAAAGCATCCTGCTCATCTGGAGACAGGATGAGATCATCGACAACAACTTTCTGCATCTCCACGTCTGCTGAATTCATAATGGAGTTTGATTCCATCATTTTTGCCGACTCTACAAAACAACAACAAAGTTATGAGAAATTGCTAAAAGCAACAACATCCAACAAATGTATGTCCAGCTATATATCTATATCTGACTATACATATATTGAAAACATTTGATTGTAAAATGGGTGCACCAGTTGATCATTCAACATGTGACTTTTGACAACACTATGCTCCAAGAGTTACAATGCAACTTCTTTCTCTAAGGATATTTTGTGATTTTAGTGTTAATTTTTCACCTTTCTTGGGAGAACTAGTGATTAGACACTACTCTTAACCTTTAAGGGAATTTTGTTTAAAATGCAAAGGAAAAAGAAAATTGCTACACTTCCTAAGGGTAATAATTGCAATTTGGCTTTTGGGATTTGGGATTTAATCTGGCAAAAATCCTGTTCTTTCAAAACATAAAACAAACTATAAAATTCCTGAATGGATACATGCATCAAAATTAGGTCAGATGCTAAATTAACTGCAAAGTTAATTCAGTTTCAGATTGTGGTCTTACAGAAAACAGAGCCTCTGGATACAGATGTGCAGCAACTGTATGGACAGTGAGGTTAACTGAAGTTGAACCAAGTCTCAAGTCATTGCTTACACAGAAGAAACCAGACTGAGTCCGAACATCTAAAATTTTACCTATGTAGCAGAGTTGATTGTTACTAGCACGGAGATACTAGAGTTATTAATTTTGACGAAAGTCTAAATTTGTTAACTCCTGGAATGTCACGAGTTATACTGTTCTCTTAAATATAATCAGTGACATCTGATGTTAGAACTCTGATGTTTTGAGGCCTATTGTGACCAGTGACAACTGGTTTTAAGCTAATCACTTGGTACATCAATAGTGTGCAGTTGTGGTTTATTTATTCGCATTTATGTACAGTACAAGCTGTTCATGATAATGCCCACCCAGGGATGCCAATGTTGGGATTATGATTATTGATTAATTAATATTTATCAATAATTATAATTAAAAATCATAATTTGATAAAAATAATTTCTTAACCAAAAATCCTCATTTATGAATCGAAACCAGAGATGTCTTCTGGTGTTGTAATTGTGGCTCAACGCCTTTGATAATTACAACCGTTAAATACTCTGTAATAATTGATAACTATTACCAGAGATGTCACTGTTTAATCAACCGTTTCTGCCGAAAAGTGTGGAGCTTTATCCTTATTTTGACTGACAAATCACTCTTGCACAAAATAAACACAAACGACTTCTCTTTATCTACGTGAATATTTATTAAATCAACAGCCTGATACAATCCGCTATCCGATTCAATAATCTTCACATAATCAAACATGCAAAGTTCTACACAAAAGGGTAAAATATTTAACTAAACAAAATAAACAAAACAGCAGTGGGTGTGTATGAGATCAAACTAGCAGTTATGGCAGTTATGGCAAAATAAAAAGGGAGTATGGTTGAACGAAGCTTTGGAAGCGAAGCCCGCCAGAAAGTGTAGCTTAGTTACATTGAGCCATAAAACATCCCCCAGCCGCTGGGGATGTTCGAGAATACAAAGGGTCATAAAACTTTTGGCGGCAAGTCATAAAACATGAAGTTGAAGACAAACAAAATGGTTGATTTTCACCATGAGGTTATTACAGCAGTCCAGTTTCACAGCGCACCTGCTCTCAGGTGTCCACACGGTGAAAGCACAATCTTGCGAGACTCGGCGGCCTCAGAAAACAACAGTAATCACGTTTCAAAAGAACAATGGCATGCACATACAATTCAGAACACATTAGACTATAAGTGGCAATTCTACATCGCAGTAGAATTTCCTCTACCCTGCCCGAGCTATTCCTAATAAAGCAATAAAAATAAAAGGTGGATTTTACTTGTCGTTGTCTCGTCTGAGCAGAGGGAGAGAGAGAGGGGGTTGAAGAGTTCCACACGTCCGCAGATACTCAACAAAGCAGTCCGTTTTCTTCCGTGGTGGCTTCCGTGGCAGAAAGGTAGAAACATTATGACGGACCGTCACTAGTCGACTGGTACAAAACAAGGAGGGAAAGTTGCGTCTCCTTGAAACTCCGTGGTTTTTTTGGTTACGTGTTAAACTCACGTCTTTGATCGGCAAAGTTAAATGTCTGGCCTTCTTATTCCAGAAACCTCTTTCATAAATTTTGCATTGGCCAACGAAGGAGAATAAATGAAGAATCCACGTGGGACCTCTTCTTCTCCAGAGGGATGCTTCAGTTGCGTGGTAACCGTGTCGAGGTCCCCAGCTGAAGGCAAGGATTAAAGCGTTCACCTTCTTATATTACCTCCTGTGACGTCAGACTTGGGACAGCCCCGTCATATCAGCCGCACTGGCCGCTGGGTTTTGTAGGACAGACTATCCTGTGGTACAAAATGGCCGATGACGTTGGAAAGGCACAGTGCAACGTGCAAATGGTCCAATATTCAGCAAACAAGTGGTCCCAGTAGCTTCAAAGACTGCGATTCATCTCACCCTTTGAACCTAGGGGGGAATGTTGGACCACTTGTTTTTTATTTGTTAAAAAAGTTTGACACATCCAATAAATTTCATTCCATTTCACGATTGTGTCCCACTTCTTGTTGATTCTTCACAAAAAATTAGAATTTTATATCTTTATGTTTGAAGCCTGAAATGTGGCAAGAGGTTGAAAAGTTCAAGGGGGCCGAGTACTTTCGCAAGGCACTGTATATGTAACATGGTACAGGTGAAACGAAAACGACTGATTGTATGATGCAGGTGGAACGAATGAAGCAGATTGCTATGACAGACAGAGGCAGGGAGAACAAAATGTAACTGGAGCAAACAGAAATCCAATAACACCAACTAATCAGGAAAAACATAACGTACAGAACATAAACTAGAAAACAATAATCAGAAACTGAAGGAAAAATAATAAACAGAAGCAGACTGGGAATAAAAACAAAAACCCAAACACCCTCAAATCATGACAGTTTAGGGGCATTGTCCTTCTTAAAGGTGATCCTCTGTTGCCTTCTAAATGTCGGGGAGTGTTTTTGGGTCGGACCAACTTGCAGGGAGATACTCGGGAGCCAGAATGTAAGGTTTTGATCCATATTTATTTATGTGGTTTGAACAGCACAGGATACACAGCCAGTAGAGCAGGAAGCAGAAAACAAGACGTACAGGACTAACTGAAACAAAACAGGAACTAGACTGATGTGGATACTGAAGCAAAGCAGGAGCATGACAGGCGATAGCAGATATCTGGCAGGTAGCTTGCAGGACGAGGCGACGGGGAACAAATGAAACCGGTAAGCTTATATACAGGGAAGGTGAATGGTGAAACAATGGGAACGAGAAGAGGTGTGCTGGCCAGGGGAAGGGAACTGAGGTAATAGAGGTTGCTATAGTGACTGGAGCTAGGAAACGCAGGGACAGGAGGGGAAACTAACACTAAACTAAACTGGGAGGAACAGGGAAAAGAAACCTAAACATAAGCTGACGTAAAAAGTAACTCTAGGAACATCTAAATCTAAGGACGTGGAAGGGACTACGTAAATGAACAGAATTACAGAATATAACTGACAGACAGGAACTAAAATATGAAGGATAAACGAAGAGAACCATTACTATAAAAACTAACCAAGAGGGAACTATACAGTAAAGCAAGGCTGGGGAATGAATAATATTAAGGGGAAAGAGTAACTGGGTAAATAATAACACAAAGGAGTCTAAGGCCAGGAGGAAGAACTAACAAAACTAAGCAGAACGCAGGAGTAAATAAACTTAAATTAACAAACACAAAATCAAAACAAAGTCCAAAATGGCAGATTCTAACACTAAAGGTCTTCTTCCAGGGTTGTAATGTATTTAGCTCCATCCAATTTCCCATGAACTCTGACTTTTTTCCCTTTCCCTGCTGCCTCAATGCATCTCCACAACATGATGCTGCCTCCACCATGTTTTGCTGTAGAAATGGTGTTTTCAGGAGGATATCTAATGTGAGCTTTCACCACTCAGAGCTCTTTGCATTTAAGCCAATTAATTTCTGGAAAATGGTTGCACTGGATTGTACTGAGGGGTATCATAGCAAAGTGGTCTGAAAACAAATGCATGCTGCAAATTTCAGGTTTATATTTGCTAAAAATGTTAAACAGCATCTAACATTGTCTCCCTCACAATTGTTAGGTGTTGGTCTATCTAATAAAATCCCCTGGAAATACACTGAATTTTGTTCTATTAATCAAATTTGGAAAAGGTAAAAGGGTATGGATACCTTTTCCTTTTTAGACTTATTAGATGAACTTTCAACAGTACTTTTATAGTTGGATTCAGGCAGATCAATACATGTTACATTTAATTTAAAACTTTTTATTTAATTCGAATAAAATGTTAAAAAACAAATAATTTCTGCTTTTCCTGGAGTGTATAAAATATTTTAAACACTGCAGAAAATCTAAGCTGCATGCTCTTTGTGTTCATTCTTTACAATAGCATTGACGAGGAGGAGGCTGCAGACTACAAGTCACTCTTCAGACCCAGCCAGGAAAGCATTAGAGGCAGATTGATTAGTCTGCTCCACTTGGCTGATTAATCAGGACCCGTTAGGTGGAGACGAGGACCATTTATGGCTGATTATCGTCCCCTGAAAGCATAAGGAGCAATTTACAGCGGAACCTTTCCACCAGGTGAATTTCTGTTTCTTTATTTCAGTTTTGATAATCCTTGTTACATGTCTGGTTTTTAAAAGAGGACCGTTTGATCACACTTTAGGAGTCTTGCTTGAAAGCCTTTGATGGGAGTTTGATGTAAACCAAAAGGTTTTTGTCTGTTACCTTATAAAACAAGAACACCTGCTTTACTTCACTGATTCGGTTCTTTTGACAATATAAAAAAAATACATGCAAAGTAATGTGCTGAAATGTAAACAAATAATGATATTTAATTAGATTGCATTAAATACAAAATGTATTTTTCCCCAAAATGGTTTCCTATATTTTTTTCTCCATACATAAGCCACAGTGAGGCAATGTCCACAGTCCTATCAAAACACACCTTTGAGGTCTAAGATACTTTTTATATTAACAGAAATTTCTCTAAATATTTCTACTAAATTACTTCAAGGGTGCATCAAACACTCCCCGACAAGGTCACAAAAGAACTCAGAACAGGTCTCACTTGCATTCATGATTCAACCACAAGAGATGATGCAAAATAGCATCTATTCATGATAGAGGGCCAAAATCACCGCTGACCAAGAAAAAAAAATCCCACATTTGCCATAGATTCAGTTATCCTCATGATCCCCAAGACTTTTAGGAAAATATTCTTTTCACTTGAAAGTCAAAAGAGCTAATTTTTTAAAAGGTGTGTTTCTGTACATAAAGTGTAAACCATTTTTGAAAAGAACATCATCAAACATGGTAGTGGTAGTGTGATGGTCCAGGGAGGCGTCTCTCTTGTTCCAGGACATGGACAACTTGATGGAACCATAAATTCTGCTCTCTCTCAGAAAGTCCGGATGGAGAATGTCTGGCTATATTTTTCTGACGCTTAAGCTCAAGCATTCTTCGGTTATGCAGCAGGACAATGATTAGAAGTATGCCAGCAAGTCCACTTGTGAATGGGTCATAAAACAAAACAACAGTGGGTTAGTAAAGGTCAGGACCTCTAATGTGACTTAATTAAGACAATTCTGCAAAGAAGAGTGGGTCAAAAGTCCCCCACAGTGATATACAGGACTCACTGTCAGTTAATCACAGTTAATTTATCATTTACCAAGAGAGACAATTCTTCAGATAAACTCAGGTTGCTGTGGATAGAGTTTTCTCCTTTAATAAATAAACAATCATTAAAAAACTGCAATTTGAATTTCCTCAAGTTAAATTTGTCTGATATAAAAATGTGTTTGATTAACTGTAACATTTAAGTGTGACAAAAGAAAAGCCAAAACACAAGAAATCTGTGAGGGAGCAAATACTTTTTTACAGCAATGTAGTACTATTAAGTTCTATGCCAGTAAACTAAACGAATGAAACATTATGCAAAGTGTCTGTAACCTTTTACAGTCAATACTAAGACTTTAAAATAGAAAAGCAAACAGCCGTCAGCCTTATCATCTTTAACAGTTCAGTTTCACCGAAAGCAGAACAAATCATTACAATTATTACATGCTTTCGTGTATTTCTGCTCTTTTTACTGCTGCAAAAGTCAAACAATCTTTAGAACAATATACTTTTGAAATGATGATTAAAAAAAATATATAGATCATTTTGGCTGCATTAGCATGATCTACTGTGTTGCCGAACAACATGCTATTGTCCAGGCTTGCAGCCCACACCCAGCTGTAGAGTGGCCTTCCTCTGCCTGGTCACCCATTTCCGTTTATCTGCTGGGATAACTATAAAAATCTATCAGAAGGCAGGGGTGGGCTTTTTCGCTCAGCTTGGCCCTGCTGGCAGATTGAGAGCCCCCCGTAATGCACAAGTCTGTTTTTATTATTCCTGCTGAGAGAACACTATTTCATCAACTGCATGATTCCACAGAAGAGAGGAGATAGCCCAGGCTCGGCTATATTTCTTCCAATCAAACATTCCAAGGGGAAAAAATGAGTGGGTGCCATCAAATCCCAGAATAATGCTGCCAGATTTTATGTAAAAAGAAGGACTGATGGACAAATACAGGAAGGCAAGACAAGTTTAATGACGTGTGTTCAGGAGCTGAGATTGGAAAACTGACAGAGAAAAGCAGCCTCTTTGCTGGAATATAAATTGTTGTGCGCTGTAAAAAGGCTTTTATCTGGAGTGAATATGGGACGTAATACACAGGTCAGGGTTAAGTCATTTTCTCCGGCAAGTTAAGCGAATAATGAAGGCGAGCCCGCGCGGAGAGGAGCACTGCTCCTGCCAGTTTGTCTTCATTTATTATGCCAAATCTCATGATTTTGGCGTTGGCGCGGTGAGTGCTCTGGCGCGCACCGGTGGACGACATATCGCTTAATTTACACAAGGTAATGAAAGCAGGGAATGGGAGGACAAAACAATTTACCTGCTGACACGGGAAGAAGTGATTTGCGAACACGAGGGGGAGGAGGGGTGAGTAAAAGAGCTGCTTGGGGGTCCAGGGCCACGGGGTAGAAGAGGGGCAGAGGAAGAAGGGATGAAAGGAAAGGGAACAATTCAAAGGCTGAAACTGACAGAAAGGCAAGTCGAGCTTCAGAGTTCACTCTTTAGATGATGTTGAGGATGGCTCCGATGAGGCAACAGTAAAAACTCTTCCTGTGCTCTCTCCCTTGCCCACACAAACAGACTCCACAAAAAGACACAATCAAACAACGAAATTGACCTCAGATCTGGAGAGTCTGTGCTGACAAGGCCCTTATTTTACCCCCTCTATTCTCCACCAATCGTAATCACTTATCAGAGAGCCACTTGTGAGGCTGAGATGGGAGACTTCACCCACACTTTGGAGCTGCAACAGGTAACACAAAGACCAGATGTCTGATTTCTAACCCTGGATTTTCAGACCATGTCAAAGGGCATGCATATCACTGTTGGCACCTATAATAAATGTACAAAAAACTTTAAAAGGAATTGATTATTTGTCTCAGTAGCAAAATCTAACCTTTAATAGGAGCATTTAGTAGTGAAAAAATCAAGTGGCACAATTATTGGTACCTCTAAAAGTCGTTTTTAAAACAAATGGCTGGCATTATATATTGTTAAAGGCAGATCTTATAATTTAGCTTTATCTGTCCAGGAAAAAAGGTTGCCTACAGTTAGAAATAATTGTGCATCCATTGTCACTAATCTAATCTAAAGGATTTACTCTGATGTTGGATGCAGTCTGAAAGATCGACTGGCCATTTGGCTTATGGCTTTTCACACAAACAAGAAAGAGTCTGACCAAGACTCTCTGACATTATGGCTGGAGCACCACTGTAATTTTCCAATCACCAGCCCTTCAGGCCAGGCCACTCCTTAGGGCAGTAAGATCAGATGAGCTTGGGTATTTTCTTTTGTACGAGGCCAAACTATTTGTCTGCTCACAGGAACAAAAACAATCAGAGATCTGAGAGAGACTGGCTTTTTGGTCTCACTGGAGACGGGCAAAAGACCGACCAGGAGGAGGAAAAAGGAGGGGGAAGGAAAGCGGGTGACACAGATAACTGAGTCCACCCCCCAAGCTTCTTCCCTCGCCACCTTCCCACTGTGGGTGGTTGCTCGGTTATGGTGGTGATGAACGGGGGACGCGTCTAAGCACCAGGTCCCTGCTGTCAGAGCTCGCTGCAGGACAAGACATAGAGAGGAAGTGTCACTCTCTGCAGGCCTGCTGGGCCAACCTGGACTCTGTTGAGTCCTGCTGCTGTGTCTTCACAGCAAAACAAACACCATCACACCCGCCCCTCCCTGAACGAAGACACACAGGCACCTAAACTTCCGCTATGGTCTGGAAAAACTGTGCAACCAGCCTGTGCTGTATCTGAATATTAATCATGTCAAATCTGGTTTAATATGTACGAATATTCAGCCTGGATTCCACTGATAAGGAAACTAGTGTTCTAGCTGCAGCTGTAAATGGGGGGGGCTCTCCTCTGTGGTCGACCCTCCCCCGGCTGCAGCTTTTTCCACAGGCTTATTTCCCCTCACAATGAGAGGTGACAGTGAACAGTGGAACTCGTCAGTGTGAATAACGTGCAGTTACGCTTGGTGACACCCTCTGGTGGAGCACGACACACACACCCACACACAGCGACGCACACACCGAGGCTCAAGGGCCCCCATAGTAGGCCTGCTGTCAACCTCAGTGCACTGCATTCCATTACAGCATAACTGGGAGCAAATTGAGCAATCTGATGGGTTAAATTTGACACGTTCGTTTGTACAACCAATGCTACTTGTACAGGACAGACACTTTCCATACTGCAGAGAGGTGGGAATAATGAACCACAGGACATAAAGTACAGTGCCTTGCAAAGGTATTCACATCCTTTGTGGTTGTATTGTAAAAAAAATGTGGAAAAAGTTACAACTACACTGTATCTGAACATGAAATTTATGTAAAAGACCATCTCGAATCCGTGCATAACTGTGGTTTAGAAGGTAAAGCATCCATAGCATTAAATATATTTCTACAAATAAAGATTTGAGAAGTGTGGTTTGCATATGTATGTAACCTCACTGTGTCAATACTTTTCACTGTAGTTTTCCCTACTAAAGAAGGCAACGCCACATCATGATATTGCCACCACCGTGTTTCACGGTGAGGATAGTGTATTCAGGGTTAAGTGTAGTGTTAGTTTTGTCACCACACAGCATTTTACATGTAGGCCAAAGAGTTCAGTTTTGGTCTCATCTATCCAGAGCACCTTCTTCCACATCTTCGCTGTGTCCCTTCCATGGCTTATGATAAACTGCAAATGGAAATTATTTGGATTTTCTTTTAACAATAGCATTTTATGACCACTCTAGTGGAGTGCATGACTAATTGTTGTCCTTTCAACAGATTCTCCCAACTGAGCTGTGTTCCTCTGCAGCTCCTCCAGAGTTACTATGAATCTCTTGGCTCATTTTCTGATTAATTTTAGGTAGTTTAGCTAGATGGCTATGTCTTGGTAGGTGCAGTTGTGCTATAGTCTTCTCTTTTCTGATGATGGAATAAAGAGAGCTCTGCAAGATGTTCATGCCTTGGAATAGTGTTTGATGTCTGCAGAACTTTATCCCTGGCCTGTCTGCTGTGTTCCTTGGTTTTCATGATGCAGTTTGTTCTTTAATATTCTCTAACAAACATCTGAGGCCTTCTCAGAACAGATCAATTTAATAACATGCAAGCAGACTCTGTTTACCAATTAGGTGACTTCTGAAGGCGGTTGGTTGCACTGGATTTTATTTAGGGGCGTCAGAGTAAAATGGGGAGAGCACACATTTCAAACTTTTATTTGTAAAATTTTTGAAATCCATGTATCATTTTGGGTCCACTTCACAATAATGCACAACTTTGTTGGTCCATCATATCCCAATAGAATACATTAAGGGTGGTGTTCACAACTGGAGAAAATATGACAAAGTTCTAGGAGCATGCATTTTTACAGAATTGCAAAGTTCTTTTAAAGTTTGGAAACAAAATACAGGGAATTTATGGCCCATAAAGAAAATTGCGCACAGTTTTCCAGATCATATTGAATAAGCATCAGTGCTGTCTAGTATTATAAAGGTATAAACCCAGGTGAGCTCAAATTACTGTAGCATAAAGTCTTTGCTGTCCCTCACCAAAGTGTTCACCTCTTGCAGTGTCCTTCAGCAGCACCTCAGAAAAGGAACCCATCATACAACCAGTGGACAGGTTTAATTTACCCACTTCTCTGTCCACTGCCCCATCAGCATATAGTATCACATAACTGCTAATGGGCTAATGGGAGGAAGGAGGGAGCGAGCGGGCGCGAGAGGAAGAAAGCAATAGTTAGGGAAATGGAGCTCAGGTTCATCCAAACATTTAATAACTTCTCCACTCTGGAGTGTTCGCCTCTTAGGTGGGCTAATTACATCATTTAAGTGGCCTGGATGAGGTGGCTAGTGTGGACGTCCCGTCTTACAGTGTCATCACATAATTGTGACTTATGCCGATGAGGCCTTGCAAGCTGGATGAAGTCAGCTCGCCATAAATTGTAATGATCACTCAGACAATATGAACGTTTGCAGGACTGCTGTGGAATTAGAAGAGAAAGGTTTGTGCAGACGGAGAGTGGAGAAGATCGGAGGCGGGCTAGGAGAGGTAAAACGTGTGTGACATGTTTGAGAACAGCACATTTAGAGTGGGCCGGCACAGCTGCTTGATTGTTTGAGATCAGGTTCTGTGGTCACTTTGCTAGGAGGACAGCGTCAGGCCTGTCAGAGGGCTAAACACCCGAGTATAGACTGATTCAATGGAAAAACAGCAGCTGACACTCAATGCTTGCAGGCCACCTGCTGAACTCATTCTATGAATAATACCTGGACAGACTGGAGAAAGACCGACGCATCAAATGTAGAACGAGTGTTTGGCAAAACTTTTGAGAAACTTCCAAAAGTTAAAAAGCCATCGTGCTGAAAATATAGATGAAAAAGAAATGCCTGAATGCCTTTTTTCACCAGCTATAAAATAGCTAATTAGCCCTTTATGACTGATCATTGTAGATGCACAGATTGGGAGGTCTGAGTCTCCTGGGCTTCAACAGTTTTCTAGGAAAGTAATTTCACATTTCCAGCGTAATTTGAAAATCTTTCCCAACCTGTGTAGCATAGAACTAAATGGGCTTAGCTTGTTTTATTTCCAACAGAAATTGTGTTGAGTACAGGAAAAAACAGTTTTTACCTTTAAAAGGTGTTAACCTACACCACAGAGTAAGGAATATTGATTTGAAGATATTCAAATCAACATTTGAATATCTTTGGTCTATCAAGGTATACTGTTGTTATGAAAACAAAGGAGACAAAGCATGCTGAAGAGAAGCTGATCTCCACTGCACTTAATATTAATGTCTGTTTTGTGGCTATCCTGTTTCCAGAGAAGTCAGCTCCTGCGGTGGAGCGATTGAATGACAGAGATTACCTGTGTGGAAAGCCCCATGAGACAGCTGATTGATAATGCATGACAAAAATGTTTTTGTTTACCCACAGATTTAGGTTTGACCAAGGTTTCAGTTTCTTGTTTTTCTTTTTTTTTCTGAAACCAGACACAGATGGATGTGATGGCTGGTTAGGAGGCCTGGACTTGGGAGTCAACTGTGGCTTCATATGCACCAGCAGCACCTCCACAACCTGCAGGTCATCCACATCATATTCTTCCTACTGAGTCTGTGTTGTCCTAGAGGGGATGTAACATGAAAACATAATCTCACACCACTACTTCATTCCTTCAGCAGCATTAGATTAGATTGAAACTTCCCTGCACACTTTCCCGGGGCTGTCAAATGAGCTGTCAGTCATGTGTCAGAGCAGGCCCTCACTCATCTGCCCTAATACATCACACAGCCTTTTATATGGATCAGTATGAGTGGGAATCTCTACACTGATGCTAGCAGCTCCTTGGCTGAAACATGGTGGATGACTGATAACTCCTCGCAGTCATGCCCATTTTGTGGTTGTTTGGTTGGAAATGGTCCCCTGGTGTCCACAGACATGTGCACAGAGAATGCTACTCAGGCATTTTAATCACAACTACATACTACTGATGTAAGGGATAATCACATGTGTAAAGGCAAGAGCTCAGTCAGTTGTATAGCTCTCATATACCGTTCATAGTTGTCACTACAATGAACAGCGATTCAAAAGTTTGTTTGTTCCTTCCTGTATGTACATGTGTGTTGATAGTATATAAAACACTTCATTACTAGGCTTCAGTGTGTTACTCCATGCACTGACACATACTGGGCAGCCAGTGTAAGTTCACAAAAAAACCTCCTTGAAGTCAGCTAGGTAAAACATATTGGTAACATGAACAAACAAGAAAGGAAAAATTTTATTTTACAAATTTTGAAACAATAATCTTATGGTTAGAGGCAATTGCAAATAATCATCTGGCAATTTAAATTCAAATTCAATTCAAATATACTTTATTAATCCCAAAGGGAAATTAAATGTTGCTGTAGCTCATATTATGACATATATGGACATCAAATGGACATTGTGCATCACTGGCTATATTCTACCTGCAAGTTTGATCATTTCTGTTACTATACTGTTCTTCGAAATACTTCAACAGCAGTACATTTTTCTTCAATAATGATTATTAGACTATAACTATCAGTGTTTTAACCAAAACAATATTTTTTGCAGACTGGTTTAAATGTAATGGTAACAGTTAGTATCTTTTTATTTTGCAGGCCTGTAGCTCAATACATGACTGAAAGACCTATGGGTTGCTTTGCAAAAGAATTTAATGACAATAATGCATGTAACAGAGCCTATGAATGCCCCTCAGAAAAGACAATTGGGATACACTAGATATACTCAACCAACATGTGTATGTGGGCCCCATATACAGTGCCTTGCGAAAGTACTCGGCCCCCTTGAACTGGTCAACCTCTTGCCACATTTCAAACATAAAGATATAAAATTAAAAATTTTTGTGAAGAATCAACAACAAGTGGGACACAATCGTGAAGTGGAATGATTATTATTTGGCCCCTTTACTTTCAGTGCAGCAAACTCACTCCAGAAGTTCAGTGAGGATCTCTGAATGATCCAATGTTGTCCCAAATGACTGATGATGATAAATAGAATCCACCTGTGTGTAATCAAGTCTCCGTATAAATGCACCTGCTCTGTGATAGTCTCAGGGTTCTGTTCAAAGCGCAGAAAGCATCATGAAGACCAAGGAACACACCAGGCAGGTCCGAGATACTGTTGTGGAGAAGTTTAAAGCCGGATTTGGATACAAAAAAAATTTCCCAAGTATTAAACATCCCAAGGAGCACTGTGCAAGCAATCATATTGAAATGGAAGGAGTATCAGACCACTGTAAATCTACCAAGACCCGGCCGTCCCTCTAAACTTTCATCTTGAACAAGGAGAAGACTGATCAGAGATGCAGCCAAGAGGCCCATGATCACTCTCGATGAACTGCAGAGATCTACAGCTGAGGTGGGAGAGTCTGTCCATAGGACAACAATCAGTCGTACACTGCACAAATCTGGCCTTTATGGAAGAGTGGCAAGAAGAAAGCCATTTCTCAAAGATATCCATAAAAAGTCTCGTTTAAAGTTTGCCTCAAGCCACCTGGGAGACACACCAAACATGTGGAAGAAGGTGCTCTGGTCAGATGAAACCAAAATCCAACTGTTTGGCCACAATGCAAAACGTTATGTTCGGCATAAAAGCAACACAGCTCATCACCCTGAACACACCATCCCCACTGTCAAACATGGTGGTGGCAGCATCATGGTTTGGGCCTGCTTTTCGTCAGGAGGGACAAGGAAGATGGTCAAAATTGATGGGAAGATGGATGGGGCCAAATACAGGTCCTTCTCAAAATATTAGCATATTGTGATAAAGTTCATTATTTTCCATAATGTCATGATGAAAATTTAACATTCATATATTTTAGATTCATTGCACACTAACTGAAATATTTCAGGTCTTTTATTGTCTTAATACGGATGATTTTGGCATACAGCTCATGAAAACCCAAAATTCCTATCTCACAAAATTAGCATATTTCATCTGACCAATAAAAGAAAAGTGTTTTTAATACAAAAAACGTCAACCTTCAAATAATCATGTACAGTTATGCACTCAATACTTGGTCGGAATCCTTTGGCAGAAATGACTGCTTCAATGCAGCGTGGCATGGAGGCAATCAGCCTGTGGCACTGCTGAGGTCTTATGGAGGCCCAGGATGCTTCGATAGCGGCCTTTAGCTCATCCAGAGTGTTGGGTCTTGAGTCTCTCAACGTTCTCTTCACAATATCCAACAGATTCTCTATGGGGTTCAGGTCAGGAGAGTTGGCAGGCCAATTGAGCACAGTGATACCATGGTCAGTAAACCATTTACCAGTGGTTTACCTGAATCCAATCAAGAATCTGTGGAAAGAGCTGAAGACTGCTGTTCATGAACGCTCTCCATCCAACCTCACTGAGCTCGAGCTGTTTTGCAAGGAAGAATGGGCAAGAATTTCAGTCTTTCGTTGTGCAAAACTGATAGAGACATACCCCAAGCGACTTGCAGCTGTAATTGTAGCAAAGGGGGCTGAATAATATTGCACGCCCCACTTTTCAGTGTTTTCTTTGTTAAAAAGGTTTGACACATCCAATAAATTTCATTCCACTTCACGATTGTGTCCCACTTGTTGTTGATTCTTCACAAAAAATAATAATAATAATAATTTTATATCTTTATGTTTGAAGACTAAAATGTGGCAAGAGGTTGAAAAGTTCAAGGGAGCCGAATACTTTCGCAAGGTACTGTATATTTGTTTAGGCTATGCATATTAAGTGGGACCGTGTCCATAATAAGCATCTGCAAAAGGATCCACCTTGGTTGATTAAATATAACCAGCAAAAGCAGTTGGGTACCTTGTGTAGTTCTTAGCTGGATCTCAAATGAGTACTAATAAAACCAGCTCTAATGGAGAAACACATCTATGACCCATTTGAGTCCCACTTTTTGAGTCCCAGAGTTGCCTTGAATCAACACTATATATGCAACTGACCTGGGGCCATTTTCTAACCCACAAATAATCTTATTTTAGCCTATTTCCTACCCATATGGGGTCCATATGTAAATGCTGGCTGGGAAGTGACAGTACAGCAGAGGATGCAGCAGAAGATGAGGAATTGGCACCTAAAAATCAAAAATATCAGATATGTGGAAGCTGAATTACGGGGGATGAGACACAAGGATGGACAGTGAAGAGGTGAAGAAGTCAAGAAAAAACCTCGTTTTTTTCAGCAAAGTGAATAATATTATTCACTTTGCAACATTTGCACCTGCATAACATATTTTTTTTCTTTTCATTCAATGTGGAGTATTATTCATTCATTTGTTCCATAAATATACATTTAAATGCATGTTGTTCACTTGAGTGGGGATGGAAAACCTCTTTGCACAGTACATCTTATACAGTACCTGTTTACTAACGGCTGAAAACAATAAGGAAAAACGATTGAGCTAATCGTAATTCATGCAAAAAAGTGATATTATGACATAAATATTTGTTTCAAGTCAATAACAGCTACTGCTTTAGATGTCCCAAGTCTGGTCTGAGACAACTGAGGGATATCCTGAGTGTGTTTCATCTCGGCATGGAGGCCTAGCTAATGGTACTTGGCACATCAACAGCTATCCATCCCAATCTCAGTTTTGCTAATCCAATTGAGGAAACCTGCTTGGCATGAGGGGGGCTCATCTGTCTGTACCGCTCATTAATAAAGCTCCTCCAACGGGCCCATTCACATTCCTGGGGATCAGCTCAAAACCCAACATCGAATTAGATTTACTGTATAATCACCTCTGAGATACTTAATCATTGTGCTATGTGAGGCAGCACACAAGAAAACATGACTATTGTAAAAAAGCAACACATATTTGAAGAATGCTGTTACGCTACTACATTTTAAAGCTCTCCTCATCCTCTTTAAATCGTTTCCATCTTCCTGCAGCCACATTTATGTCCAGGGATGATAATAATGTTTCTAATCTTGTTACGTTGCGCACAGAGTGTTCCCCCATGTTAATGATGTACCAGCCCCCTCTGTGGTCCACAGAGATGCTTACTTTCAATTTGTGTACTGTCATCTCTGCTCCACAAAATTGATGCTCCCTCTTCCCTTTAATTAAATCAAATACAAAAAAGGGGGTTGGGGTCTACATAGGTTGAGCAGCCAGCATATATGTGCAACCTTGCCTACTCCTGGACAAAATCAGGTTGGTCCGATAATGAAGCTGATATTTACAGCAACCAAAAAAATACTTATTTCCTGATAAATATATTCATTTCAATGTAGCTGTTGGAGTTAGGCTTTCACTAAAACAGTCTTATTGACATCATTCAGAGAGCTGCTGGGTAATTTTTGGTGAATAAATAAATTAATAAATAACAATTCCAGGAATCTCTCTCAGGTAGTTTTACCCTGAGGCACAACTGAAGCCAAAAGTCCAAGAAATCAGAACGTAAAAAATTCCCACGTTAGAAGGCGGATAATTGGTTTTCCTGTGTCCTGTATGGTGGGGGGTGTAGTTTCTGCAGCTGTGACATTATCAAGGTAACATAACCTGAAGGCTGCAGCATGGCAGCACAGGCCCCGCAAGGCCTGTCCTGCAGTTCCACATCGCTGCCTGCTTGGCTATTCATCCTGTGGACCCGGCAAATGAAATTATGGGAGGAAGAGCAAAGGACATTCTTCGGGAATTAATCCCATTTATGCCTAAACCCACTTCAGGTTTTTATAGTGAGGCCCTCCTCAGACGGAAGGAGCATTTACAATTAGACAAGGCCTTGTGAGGTTTAAAAAAATATTGTTTGTTTGTTGACTTATTTGTAGATGAAGAAGGTATTCAGGAAAGAAAAAAAAAATAAAGAGGCTGTTTTATACAGACCAACTATAGTCATGAAATTGTTATTTAACAAGCAGATACTCTGCTGCATTTAGATTCCTGTTAGATAGGCAGAAAATGTAAATGAATGTGAAATGTAGTCAGAACACATTTATGGTTAATTTTAACCCATCTAGCATATAATTCACATTTCTAAATCAAATTAAAACACAAAATGATAAAATTCTGACAATTTAAAACAATTGTAGTTACGTATTAAATCCCAAATCTGTATATTCACACGCTTGAAGTTTGTTTCCTCAGAAATTATAAATATAATTAAAATATCTAAATTCTGGTTGAATTGCCCAGACTATAAATATCAGTTAGTCCAATAACATATTATTGTAATGCATAATATAAAGAACATATTTCAATTTTGAAATATCACACTTACTATTAAAGTTGAACTTTATTATTGTGAAGCTAACATCTAAGGATAGCACTGTAATTAATATAAAATTATTCTTCTAAAAATAAAAGCAAGCCTAGTTTTGGTGTTTTATTTCAGAGTTAATCTTTTATAACTGTTTGTAGAAAAACATAAAACAAATTAAACAGTTTTAACCTTAAATGTTTAACACTTAATAATAAGAGTTATATTGAATCTCACCTCTAAAGCAGATGAATGTATGTTATTCCTTTTTTCTGCTTTGCATGTGTTTACTTTCAGCGACACAGTGACAGCAGAAGCACCTGACATCAATTAGCGCACTGAGAGCTCGATGCACTGCAGCTAAACACTGCCCCCTAGTGAGCACACCTGAACACAACAGCTGAAACTGTTGATCTGCAGGTTTCATCCACTCAGAACTATTGTACACATAAACGAACCTAACTCTTGAGAGGCGCGTTAACATCTTGACCTAATGCAACGTTATTATTATTATTGCTGCTGTTGATATATAATTTCATACGTATAATCAAATGTAATGCCTAGTCAAATCAAATGCCAACCAAGGCTTGTTAAAAGACGAACAGATCCATTTCCTATCCAGAATTCCATAACCAAATCAATCCAATACAGTCCAGTCGCATCAGTTGTATAGTTTTCATCGCATATAGACTCAAATTCAACTACATATATTCTAAATTATTTCTAGTAATAATAGTGTTATTTTTTGTGTATTATGTAAGGATGCATAAAAGGAGCCTATTTTGTAGTAATCCCTCTGTTTGAGCAAGCATGTGGTGATGGTGGAAAGAAACAACTTCGTTTTAAAATGGAGTTGAAGGCCTTATAAAGACGTTTTTGACCTAAGAAAAGTGTGTATTCTCCAAAGAAAGTACTTGGTAGGACACATGTGCTCAGATCTGGCTGTCCCTTCATGGAAAAATAAGATGCATGTTGTATGTCTGAAACCCAGCAATACACACACACACAGACCTATGCACACAATCCATGCATTAGCACAAGAGCTCTGCTGATTACAGCTTCTTCACTGTCCTGATCAAGGCCAGCATATACCACAGTCAGACATTAAAAGCCCCAAACACACACCAACCTTCCCACCTTCTGTATGCACACACATTTTTACTTACAGAGACACACATGTAAACACTCGGAAACATGCACACACACCGCAACATTCTCCTCAGGCAGGTCCCTGCCATTATCCTGTCCTCTACCCTAAACACGCAGTTTTAATTTCAAAGCTCTGATTAGCTGATGATTGCATGACAGCCGCCGACCAGGTTCCCTTTTCGCCCGGCTCCCAGACTGCAACTCAATCATGCCCAATTAGTGGGTCCCCAAACACTCTCTCTTATTAGAGGATTCATAATCGACTCATTGTGTCCTGATTTGGCAAATAAATCACTCTCGAGGCTGCTGACCCCCACCCCATCCACCCACCCAACCCCCCTCACCTCCCCCAATTTTATTCTATCCCCACTACTTCTTCCACTCTGTCTTTCACTGCCCACTCCCCTTCTTTTCCTTGTCCAGGGGTTCAGTGACAACGTTTTCAGGCGTGCTTTTCATTGGAGCTGACAGTTTGAGCAACGCCATACTCCTTTTTTTTCCCTCCCCATTCCCCCAAAGAATGAAGAATAATTTAGCAGCTATGGCTAGGCAGCCAGCATGCGGGTGTCCTTGTCCTACAAGGTTAAGAATCCATTCCATCTGAGCAAGAAAGGAGTGAATTAAAATAAATGATGGCCATATATTTATTGCAAGTTTGTAGATGAAGCAAAGTCAGTCCAGAGGACCACTGGGGCCCAGACTGCAACTGGCCCAGTGTAGCAGAGGGACATCCCTATATAACTGGTTAACAAAACTCAGTGTGATATTACTGTTATCCTGCAGGTGTTTATATGTTTTAATAATTATCTCTGTGTGTGTTGAACACATAAGGGCAAATACTAGAGTCTAAAAATACAAAATGATCAATTGAAAGAAAAAACAAACAATCAAATTCTGGATTTTTGGAGCAAATAAAGGTCATGATCTAACAAATCCAATCTCATTGGCCAGGAAGCATTACAAACAAATGTCCTTCAGTCCAGAGAAAAAAAGACTGTTCTCATGAACAAAAGGTTTTTAAGGATAACGTAAGCTGCTCAAAGAGCTGTTTAACATCAGTAAAATATTTCATGTCACACGACTGGACGATGTCCTTGCTGTGTGTTGTAAAAGTATTCACACCCCTTTAATCCTTTCACATTTTGTCAAAGCTGCAAACTCTGCGTGTTGGGATTTCATGTGATGCATAAATCCAACGTATCACAGAACTGTGAGGTGGAAGGCGAAAGATGCATATTGTTTTAAGTTTGCTTGCAAATAAAATCTGAAAAGTGTGGCATGCATTTGTATTTAGCTCCCCTGTGTCAGTACATTGTAGAACCAGTTTTATTGCAGTTACAGCTGCATTAAAGGTCTTTTGGGGTATGTTAGCACACATAGAAGCTGAAATTTCTGCCCATTCCTCTTTACAAAGTAGCTCAATCTCAGTCAGACTGGATGGGGAGTATCTGTGAAAGCAACAGATTTTCAATCGGATTTAGCTCTGGACTTAGACTAGGCCATTCTAACTCATGAACATGACTTGATCTAAAGTTTTCCACTGAATCTCAGGCTGAATGGCCTCTAACAGGATTTCTACCAGGATTGCTCTGTATTTAGTTGTATCCATCTCCCCATCAACTCTAACCAGTCAGAGTGTTTACGGTGATGAGCAGCGATATTTTTCCACCATACACAGCATAATGTATGCAGAACAAAGGGTTTCACTTTTGGTACATCGCGCAAAAGCATTTTCTTGCACTTGCTTAGTGCATCCACTACCTGGTTTTAGTGAACTTTGAAAGGGACTTCTTATGACCTTTTTTCTGTTCCAGAAAGGCCAGATCAAACCTCTCAAGAACTTTATCCCTAACCTGTCTGCTCTGATCCTGGGTCTCCGTGATGCGGTTATTTTCACTAATTTTCCCCAACAAACCTCTACTGCCCTCAGAGAACAGCTGTATTTATACAGATAATTAAATACACACAGATGGACTGTTTACTGTTAGTTAACTCCTGAAGGTAAATAGTTACACGAGATTTTATTTAGGGGTAGCAGAGTAAAGCTGGATGAATGCATTTGCACACTTCACTTTTCAGATTGTTATTTAAAAAAAATTTGAAAACCAAGTATTGTTTTCCTTTGCCTTCAAAGTTATGAAATACTTTGTAGTGGTCTGACTCATAAACCTAGATGGACCCAGTGAAATACATAGAGGTTTGTGGCAACAAAATATGAAAAAGTTCAAAGGGTATAAATATTTGTGCAAAGCACTGTAGGTCTTGCTGGACATCCTTAAGACAGAAATCGGGAAGGCCTGTGTTACATTCAGCTGTAAAGTGTGTTTTTGGTGGACATTCAGTCATAATGTGAGAATCATTTCAGTAAAGCCCAACGGTAATCTGAGCCCCAATCCCATAATTTAAAGAAATACAACAGTAATCTCTGAAAGCTGCTCAAAGTAAGCTTTTTTACCTATGCTGTCTCCTTCTCCTCCACTTTAAGAAGAGATAAGAATTTGGCGTTTGTATTGAGTGGCCATTAGTCTGTGTTCACAGGCGAGAATGCCTAGCCAGCTGGCATGTGACATTTGATGTGCTGTACTCTACCACTGCGAGACCCCCGCGGCAGAATAGGCGATGCCCAAAGACCCCTTTCCCCAGGCGGGCCATAGAGACTGTGTCGAGCCCTCAGCAGATGGAGCCTCCAGCAGCTCCTGTCTCTCATCTACAAGTTAAGAAGAGGTGGAGCAAACACTGGAGGTGGGCCTGGCCCGGGTTCCCATCACAGATGCCAGCAGAAGGCTGATATCCCGACGAAGCCCTGCTGGGAGCGTACTGGGCCGGAACAGGTGCAGCCTCAGCCCCTGTATCCCCTCTGTCAGCACCTCGGTGGTGGAGCCCGCACGCTCTTCCTGTCCTGACTCCTTCTCATTCACACACTTGAGAGGTGATGAGGGACTACATCCAGCACCCTTCCCTCCACCCTACAATGCATCCAGACACCAAACATTACAAGCAGACACAGTTCAACTATAAGAGAGGCAATAAATGTTTTTTCTGCTGCCTTCTGTCTTCCCTTCTCAAGGAACAAAGTTACAAAGTACCAAGTTCATGGCAGACTTGACCCTCAGAGGGCAAACTACTGATTTGTGTTGACTCAGGCATTTTCCTCTGCTGGCCATGATAAGCTTCTCGGCTGACCCCACCACTGCCAGGGGGGGCAACACAACCACTTTCCCATCATCCACTATTTTATCGCCAGCAGCTACAAGACAAAGAGATTCTGCTGTGTACCTAGCTGCAAGCAGCATCCTGCGTGATGGAAAGAGTTTATGATCGGGGTTATGGAGGGGACGGTGGGAATCTAAAGCCCAACAGGCCACCTTGACCTGTCCCTGGACAGATGACCTTCGTGGACACTTTCAGATGTGCCCCCACAGGGACCTGGTTACCCCAACTGCCTCTGAGTTATTATCATAATTTCCCAGAGAGACACTGCAGAGCCTCTGGAGTAGAGAGGCATCCGTGTTTTACAGAATGTTGTGTGTTTTATTGCCTTTAAGTCACTCATAGGCCAGAAGAGAGGGCCCACAATGATAAGAAAACCAGTCATGTGAAAAATGAAGGACCTTGCCTACAAGACAGAGAGGTGAACAAGGGAAATAATAAAATACATGACAAATGTAGAGCCTGGCTGTATTTCTTGTTCAAACCCTCTCACTTTCTAATATAACACCGCACTAAAAACATACAAAGGAAAAGAAGAAAGTAATTCTTATGGATTCAGATCTCCCTGTTTCTGTTTCTTGTCTCACCATGTATGCAAGTGTATTATACTGTATGAACAGGAAAGTAAGCAAATTTTGTGGAACAAGTCCTGACACGTCTTTGAAGTATGTGACACTTTAAATGCTCTTCCTTTTTTAACAGTGCATGAGTACTGAGATCAAAGGTGTAGATTTCACAGTATTGTCTTGCGTCAGTATGGTGTATGTTGCTTATGCTGCTGTGTCACCATCTCATAGTATTTCTTTCTAATTTAAGGATCAACAGATTCTCTGGGTATAAGTATTAAAATAACTAAAATATCCAGAAGCGGGTCATTCTGTCACTTTCACTCTCCGTTTCAAGCATCCGACATGCCAAGGTGAGTGTCTGCATAAATGTAATTAAGTAACATTATTAGGTTGTTGCTGACAAATTTGAGTAGCAGTTGCCTCAATTTTGTAGCAGTGGCGCACATGTGAGGTATACAAGTCATGCGAGAGCTGTGGTCCTCAGACCACAGATTTTTTTAGATCTTACCAGAAAATATTAATAAAAAAAAAAACAGTGGCAGACTGGCTCAGCTGGTGATCAAATTGTGTATCCTACATTGTCAAATGCATATGAAGGCATATGGAGCGATATTTACTTAGGCAGAGCTAGGGCTGTGCAATTAAATTCATTTATTGTTCAATTTTGATTTTGGCTCCAAGCAATCACAAAAATTACCTAATTATAAAAACAAATATTATTGTCTTGACTATTTTGTTACATCTTACACCTATCATGTCCTTTTAAATGCCAAACCCACCGGCGTTGTGCAGCCTTGTTTTGTAAAGTCAGTACAAGAAAAGATAACAGAAAGTAAAGAGGAGAAGCAGCAAAATGTCTCCCCCTGGTAGATATGAACTTCCACTTGGTCAATATGAAACACCCTACTGCAGATTGCACCATTTCATACCTGGGAAATAATCAGGAATGAAACAACTAAAACTGCTACGGTATGAAATGGTCAAGGGGAGAAATACCCCGCATCCATGACAACAGCTGCAGCAGCGTTTAGCAAACCAAACATGTTGGAATCAGTTCTTAAAGCAGGATTACTTTGGATTCTAAGACACCAACAGATCAAAAACACATGGCGTATAATATTTGCTACTCCATGTGGTCTGCACCACTCTGCAACACATCTGTGCAAAAACTTACATTTTAGACTCTTAATGATCTTTTAGCAACTAATGCAGACGAGAACTGTAATGTAGAGGATCCTTCAGTAGCTCAGTGAACTTAAATTTTGAGCAAATTTGTTTGGTCAAAAACAACTTGGTCCTATTTATTACTTGTCATGGCAATAATTTATGTATTTGTTTTATTTTTTATCGAAAATGTTTTTTTGTATTTTAGCCCCTTTTTGATATTTGTGTATATGTTCAAGGCAATTCATTGCACTTGACGTGCAATAGCTAATCTTTTCCAAACTAAATAATGTTTCGGTATTGACCCAATTACTTGCGATTAGATTTATTTTTCATAGTTGAGAAATAGTGTAACACCGGTACAAAGCTTTTCCCCCCATGCCATGGTTTCTACTCTTTGGGTCCTTTGACAAAATGTCTGCGGTAAAATGCCCAGGGGCTTTCTAAGCTGCCATCCTTTTCGCTATTTCATGTCCAAGCCCACCTGGGGTAATCTGAAAAAATAAATAAATAATTGGAGTTATGGAATATCAACTGCAGAAGAGAAGGCAAAAAATAACTAAAACTACTCTTCAGCTCAGCAAACTTTGGGATTTCAGGAAAAAAAACAACACTTTTATTGTCTTCTTTGTGCGTTAATTCTTCCTTTTCTGCCACAAAACCCCTGCGGCGGGTTAAAAATGCACTATAACTAATGAGAAATAAAACATCTGTTTAATCTAGCTGTTTCAAAGGCAAATTCCCTTTTGATCAAAAAATGATATTGATCTGACTGCCTTAGTTGTGTGTTGAGGACTTCTCCTTTAAACTTGAACTTTTTGTTGCAAATCAATGCTGTGGCAGCTTTTTGAAGTTTCTTTCAAAGAGGTTTCATTTAAAAATGGCTGTATTTGCATGGAATATGTCCAGCATCAGAATTCATTTTGACCTTGCAAATGTTTGTGTTTTAACCTAATGACTGTAATATGGTTTCATTCTGGCCTAAATGTCTTCTTTTTTTGGTCTTTTTTAGCCACTTTGCATCCTCTCGTGGCCTGGTTTGGGGCCAGGTCATTGACAGCGAACCTGTGGCCGGCGCGTGGCCCCTGCTGAAACAAACAGTGCCAAATATTCCTTGAGCTTTAGCGTGTCTGTCTTCACCCCTCACTCTGTGTCTGAGAAGGCCCCAGCTATCTTCACATCTCCCCATTTTCTTTAATTACACCTCTGCATATTGCTTTGGGGCCATATGGAAGGGAGATATTGAGAACAGATAAGATGTATAAACCTCTGTCAGCACCACAACATATTAAGTAGAGTTGGAAGCATATTATCTGTACTCTAAGCTTCCAATTAGTGCAAAATATCCAAATACTTTAGGTAAAGCCTGTCGACGGAGTAGGAAAAAAAATACACAAATGAGTCATTTACTATACTTTTATTAAAATTCCATTACTTTCCTAAGTTAGTTTTCTTTGCCACCAAGAAATAGGCTTCTGTATTGGTCTTAAGGTTTTAGAGTTGAATTTCAAGAACAAATGCAGAAATAACTCGTTTACACTGTTGAGTTCCTCTCAACTACAGTCCCGTGCAAACGTATTCATGTTCCATAATTTGTATCCACAAATGTCTAAGCATTGCTAGTGGTAATTTATGTGACAAACCAAGACACAGTGGCGCATAACTGTAAAGCCTTAGAAAAAATGACCTGTGTTTATCAACATTTTCTACAAAGAAAATATTTAAAAGTGGAGACAATACTTTGCAATAAAAGATGCAAGACTTCTGCAATATGTCTCTACCTGCTTTTTATTTGTAGATATCTTTGCCCATTCTTTGCAAATTTGCTCAAACTTAGTCAGGTTAGATGTGAACACCAATTTTCAGGTCTTGCCACAGATTCTTAGTTGGATTTAAGTCTGGTCCTTGACTAGGCCATTTGCTAAACCATTCCTTTGTAGTTCTGACTGTATAGTTAGGGTCATTTTTTTTCTGCTGGAAGTCTTTTGCAGTGTCTAACAGATTTTCTTCCAGGATTGGCCTATATTTAGCTTCATCCATTGTTTATTATTATTATTGTTATATTTAACCAGGAAACGGCAAATGCAATTTAAAATCTCATTTACAAGCACGTCCTGGACAAAACAGCACTAAAAGACAATACACATCAGATTTTATACATTACCAAGTACTTGAATGCTTTTTCTCCAGCTCAGTGCAAGCCCTTGGGATTGTCAGTAGGAACAGATTTAGTGAACAAACGTAGCAAGATCTTACACTTTTCTGGATAATAATGAGAAGCTACACCTGCCCTGGCTCTGTGTCTACCTGTGACACCTTTCTGGAGAGGGGAATCGTCCGAGCTTCTGCTGGCAACAACTTAATGCTCACCCTCTTCCGATGATCCACATGGTCCTGTCTTTTAGTGTTTAAACCTTTCTCTCTCCAAGAGATGGCAATTGACTGAGCTTAACTGTAACAAACTATGTGCTCTCTTTCAGACTCTAACCTTGAAAACTGGCTCAGAGTTTATCTGTTCTTTCTTTCTAGATGAAACGACTAAAGGAGCTACATCCATTAACATTTACTTTTTCTTCCCATAGAAAGTACTCCTGGATCAGTGCTTCTTTGTTCTCTTTGTGTCTCTGCTCTGTTCTCTCAAACCCCCAGTCGGTCGTGGCAGATGGCCACTCACATTGAGCCTGGTTCTGCTGGAGGTTTCTTCCTGTTAAAAGGGAGTTCTTTCTCTCCACTGTCGCTACATGCATGCTCAGTATGAGGGATTGCTGCAAAGTCAACGCCAGTGACTGTCCACTGTCTCTACATGCTCATCCAGGAGGAGTGAATGCTGCAAGTCACTGACTGGATGCAATCTGCTGGGTTTCCTTAGACAGAAAAACATTTTATCCAATTTGAATAAATAACTGAATCTGACTGCACTGTTCAATGATTAGGATTAATTGGAATGTATGTACCTGACTGTTGTGAAGTGCCTTGAGATGACATGTGTTGTAAATTGGCACTATATAAATAAAACTGAATTGAATTGAGATAGTTAGATTTATGGGGAGAAGGCCTGGAATAGCTTTATAAATTAGGATATGCCGATAAATTAATTCATGCCGCCAATGCAGACCATGCAACACTAGAGTACAATATACAATGATGAGTCACCTTATCGGGGTTTGTGATTAATCTCAAGGCTCAGTGGTAGACTGCCTCAAGAGAATTTAAGCACTTTGACAAAGCACTCATATAAATTACATCTCTATAGTCAAACAAACACATAAAAGTGGAAAACACAAGTCTTTTCTTAGACCCAAATGAAAGACATGAGCTTTAGCTCCACGTAGTTTTTTTTCCAGATGCTTGATGTGAGAATAAAAGGGGAGAAAATCATTAATGCAGATTTAGAGGTATTTACATTCAAACAGTAAATCAATCTTCAAACCATGAAAAGTGCTGATAGATGTAAGATTCAAAGAATTTAATTTTATATTTGGGAAATACCCATAAATAAGTTTGTTTTTTTTTTAGCATTGAGGATTAATTTAGAACTGCACAAAGTTTCCTGAACAGTATTAAAGGACTGTTGGAGTTGATGAAGTGAGTGCTGAGGTGTAGATCCAACAGAATACATCACAGTGCCATCGGCAAAAACATGGAAATTAGTGGCAAATACTCCTTGATCAAGATTATAAATACGTAATGGCCCCAAAACTGATTCCTGTTGGAAAGATCATTTTCACAACATCTGTTCTGTCAGAGCGACACTGATTTTAGCGACAGATTTTAGCAAAAACAATTTTGATATAGGCCTGTAATTGTTTAGGTCTGCAAGACTGAAAGGCAGAGAAAATGTCAGGAATCTAATTTGTATCCATTGAAAGGTTTAAAAGATAAGTCAGAGGTAGCGCAAAAAACATCAGCTGCCTTAAAAATATGTCTAAAAAGCTTCATGGACCTCTGAGACTAAAATTTTACTAAAACTGAAAGAAGCTGAAACATCACAGTGGCTTAGAGCACTTATTGGTATGTCATTTTCAGAGATATTACAGAGAGTCAAATAGTGAGCTAGAATTAATATTATGGTTATTTAAAATACAAAATATTTCAGCCTTATTGTCAAATTTCTTATTATCCATGATTATGTATGTGGGGGGCTCTCAATCAGTATTTTTTCCACTTAGTGACTTTAAATTTTTGGAAGTTTCTGAAATAAAATATGCAGCCTTTGCATTTCTTGTTGCCACAGTGCATTTATTGCAGAGCTCCATAAAACGTTTCTAATTTGAGCTAGCATCTGTTTTTCTGGCTTTGGCCCACACCACATCATGCTCATGAAGGAACATTAAAAGATCAGGGGTGAACCAGGAATTTAGATGACCTTTCCTCTCCTTGCTCAGTCTGCTGGTTTAGCTGGGAAACTATGTTTTCATAGGGGTGCAGTCGTTCCAAATGCTTTATTTTCAGAGGATGGATTGAACAGTCCTCTCCAAGATATCCATAGCTTGAGATGTTATTTTATAACCTAACCCTGCTCTAAATCTTTCCACAGTTTTTTTGCCTGACCTGTCTGCTGTGTTCCTGGATCATCATGATGCTGTTTGCTCACTAATGTTCTCTGACAAACCTCTGAACAGCAATATATTATTTCCACTCCACTTCACAATAGTGCACTCCTTTGTGTTTGTTATTCTAGTCAAATCCCAATATAACTTACTTAAGTGTGTGGTTGTAACATGAAAAATTTGAAACTGCTCAAGGGGTGGAAATACTTTTCAAGGGAATGTATGATTATTTTATAATAAAAAAAAACCAAGATGGCAAGAAAAAACGAAATCCAACTCTAACCCAGTTAAGGCTCATAATATGATTTGATATGTGCAGAACTGAATACTCTGCTTATGTCAGAGTCACCACATCTCCATTTTAAAAAGGGCACCTTTCACCACGACCACAAAGCTTCCTCAGAACACAACAGTCTTCTTCACTAAAGATGCTTATGTTGTTGCTGTTTTGATGTGATTGAATCCACTACACCCCGACCAAGAGAGGTCATTTTCTGCCTCGCTGCAGCATCAGGATGTACTGTAGACACTGGGAGACATGTGGAGAATAAAGGAGGAGAGGATAGCAGCAGGACGAGGCAGCAGAGAGGTCACTTTGAGAAATCTGGATGCAGCCACATGGCAAACAGCGTCTCTGGATCTTTTTATCGCTCTAATCCTCTCTCTGATCCACTGACGTCTGGCCCAGTCATTCGAAGCGGGCCGCAACCCGTGATTGCCCGGCCCTAATCTGAGTCCTCAGCCCGTCCACAGTCCACCTCAGACCGCACCGGCTGGCTGCCAGCAGAGGAGTGGCAGGCTTAGCCTTTTCCAGAGAGACAGCTAGAGGTTGTCTCTACATGGATGGGCACTTCGCAGCTCAGCGGGGGCAGGAGGAAGGGGCAACATAGCAGCTGCTCTGGGCATATGGGCAGAATTCATTAAGTCTGGCAAAACAAGCCAATTGTGGAGGCGGTTTAAAAAAAAAGAAAAAGAAAGATGCATTTGTCTGACAGAGGAGCCGAAAAGCACTGAGCTCAAATGTTGTGACACAGAAATATTCTGAGCACAAATATCCTGCTTGATAGCTTCATCCTCAGGCATTAGAGTTGATGAAGTTGATTCAAGGCCCACCAGATGAAAAAAATCTGGATCTGTTGGTGATGGGCAGAGACTGAGCTGTTAGATGCACTGTGTGTCCTTCAGGACTTTCCTGAGCATCACCGAATGTCAAGAGACTGATCTCTGCGGCAGAAATAAACGTAATCACAATCTGTAAATGTTACAACTGTTTTCCTAATAGACCTGGCTGGACGTTGGAGGCCTGCATCTATATTCACACACATGAACCAAAGGCAAAACTGAATGCTGATACATCAGTGCTCGTTGAGATATACATTATTCCACAATACTGCGAGTTTGTAAGAGCGAAAGTTAAAACCATTTTTAAGTTCTTGACATTTTTCCTTCTGTTTTCGCTTTGCTTCTGAAGAATTTGGGATTGACTGGTCAACATGCAAATAACGAGGTGAGGAACTGGTTGTAATTGAAGTTAACGTAACTATTTTTTATATCAATGTTGTTATTCAGTGGTATTTGTTTAATTTTTTATAATAAAAGAAGGTAGAAGAATAAAGAAAGAAAACAGAATAAGATGAACATGAATTCGAACTTATTATTATCATTTGCAAACAAATACTTGAAATAGAAAACAACTCAAGTGGAATAATTTTTATTTTTATTTTATTTTGTCTCCATCTCTTAAAAAAACAAGAATTTGTTCATTACTTTTAAGACTTACAGCTGTCTTGTTTCAGGCTTCCATCCATACCTTTTAATTCAGTAAAAGTATAATGTATGCTAATCCTCCAGGTGTCAATAGGAACTCTGCTCAATGCATTTGAGATAATAGTGAAGAAAGGGTTGCTCCTATCGAAGAGCTGCAAGATAAAGTCAATGGCATAGTCAATAACAATAAGGTTTTAGGCTTTAATGAGGAATGTTAATTTGAACACAATCAACTGGATTTGAGCTTAGCTGATTATCAACCTTGGACTTGTATGTGGATGTTGATAATGCTACCAGTACAGAGAGGACATTTTTATCTGAAACTGGTCCTTTCAAATGATGGCCTTTGGGCTGTTCAAGTTAAAATAAGATGAAGAAAATAACATAAAATTGGCCCCAGTAACAGAGAATTTTGTTTTAACGTATCAAGAAATACTGTACATGACGTTATGACATAAATGCTTACTAAGAAACTAAAGTCAAATTAAGAGAAGTCACTGTCCATTGTGTCCCAACTCCTGACTCTCTCCTTGATCCTGTTCCATCTTAAGCTCTGAGGACACCTCTGCAAACAGATGATCCCAGTCCCAGACCACACACTCCTGCGGAGCAAAAGTCAAGGAAAACAGAGGGAGGAAGAAGATTCAGAGAGCCAGACAAGCCAAGAAAGAGAACAGAGGGAACAGGGGGAGCAAAGTAAGGAGAAAGGGGAAAGGGGAGCGCATGGTATTAATGTACACATCATAAATCTTGATTACCTGGGAGACAAAAGTGGCAACCTCCCCAGGTGCTCTACAAACAGCTGGACAAGCCTTCAGTGGAAGCCCATAGGCTATTTTTACTAAAATCTCACTCACCTCTTTGAACTCTTGCTCTGGTGCTAAAACCTTGGAGAGCAGCTTCAAGTCGATCTCTCCATCCTGAAAAGAGATTGCAGTAAAACCCCCTTAGCTTGCACAAACTGGGGTGATACAAAACTGAGAAGACCACCTTGAAGAGAAGGGTAAATGGGATAAAGATACATAAAAATAAATGTCCTTGACTTACTAAGGTTTGGAATGTAGAGAAATGTTTTAGATCATTGTCCAGATCCTTGTAGGTCATCACTCGATTCACCTGGATCCTAAGAAAGTCACAGGAGGAAAAAGACATTTTTAACGTACTTGATGCTAAAATAACCCAGAAAGATTTCAAGGCTTTTAACTTACACTCAGAACACATCTGAGAAGTGAATTTAGATAAGCTTAAAGTCTGCGCACAATTAGGCTCCACTTCTTCAAGCAGCGACCACAGAGAGCAGAAGACACTTGCCAAGTGTTAAACGCCTCAAATTGAAACCCAGCTGCTTATCTGTGGGTTGGAATTAAGTAGGGGGGCTCTCAAAGTGGCCGGGGCCTAGCAGTGCATGCCAGTCCTACTTACTGCACATTACACGCTACATTTCCCCTGCAATGAGTTCAATGTGGACATTATCTTGCACAGAGTGCAAGCCCCAGCCTAATAACCTCCACCACTGTCACAGCCCTGCTACACAGTCGACACATGTCGACGTGTCTCTCTCTGCCCTGTAAATCAGAGTCTGGGTGGTGAGAACAGAGATGCATAAATCACATCAAAGTATCATTGCCTTATTTCAGCTACGTAAAAGTCGACACGCTGCAATAAGGTGAACAGGGGACAGGTAACTTCAAAGTGACCAGATCCAGTGTCCTGTTCGTAGTCAGAGGTTGCCACACCTGTCAGGAGGAAAAGGGTTAAAATATTTGTCTGATTTATTGAAACATTACCTGGTTTTCTCAGGGGGTTTTTTTTGTATCACAACTGATACATTAGGGTTTTACTGTAATTATCATAAGTAAAATGGTATGTTTTGTATGCATTATAAAAACACAGGGATCCTACAGTTTGTCCATTTCAAAATTCTGCTCATTGTTGAACCTAGTTTGTTTGTTTTTTTTTTTACATCTGGACAAACGTAGACCAAAGTACAGATAATTTTAAACTACACTGTAAACAGTGTCTCCTTTATTTCACAAAAATAAAAAAGCCGGAATTTCATAGTTTGTTTGGCACCTCAGTCGCACCCAGCTCAAGAACCTTGGTTCTTGATTAAAACCCAGAGTTAAAAGGATTTAGGGATTAAAAAGGCAGTTAAACAGCAAATTTTGTTGTATTTATGAATGAGTTTGTGTTTATGCGTTAGTACCTCAAAGACTGGGACAAAAACTGAGAATGTAATGAGGCAAACTAAACATAAAGGTAATCATCCAAATGACATGTAAATAATACCTTAATTTATCAGAAATTTAGATCTTTGTGTTTGATAAAACGGAATAAGAAATAAAGTCTGGAAACTATTTTCCATTTTTCATATTTTTTACTTATAGACTTTTTAGAACTGAAAACACATTTATCTTCCATGCATTTTATACTGAATGTGTAAAATTTATTTAGCAACATCTTGTGTCCATCTCCAACGGTCGATGGTGAGAGGTAGGATTCATGCTGGAGAGGTCACAGGTCCATCAAAGGGCAACGCAGAGAAATGAGCCCACTCAAGCACACCACAGGACAACTGGAATTAGCCATAGTTATCAACTGTGGCTAATTCACGAGGAAAGAAAATACAAAGTCCATGCAGAAAGGCCTTGACCAGGTTTAAATTGCAGGACATTGGTGCTGCAAGGCAAAAGAGCTAAAAACTGTAAATCTCAACATATTTACCCAGTACAGCAGGTTTTTGAGGAGAGTACTACTTTTATTTAAGACGCCAAAGTCTTAAATAGAAATACTTGTTTTAAAAATGATCCATCTGACATTATAGAGTTAAAGATTAATAGACGTTTTGTACCTTGGTGGAGCAGCAACTTGCATCGTCAGATCGTCTTCCTGCACTTCTTCTAGGTCTGGTATCACTGGAATATCTATAAACAGAAAACATCCTGTAACAATTAGAGGTCCAAAGCTTTCAGAAATAAAATGACAAGTCTGTGATTAACCAACATAAATGAAAATGCTGATCTAAAGCACGCATATCCCCTGTGTATGTCTGTCAGAGGTGTGTGTTTGTGAGATTCCTTGTGTCTCTTATGCTGCCTGCATCCTCGCAAGAGCTGCCCTGTCATCGCCATGCGGCCATGAATATTCAAAAGGCGAGGCGGCAGCTCATCCCGCTGTGATTAGGGGTGCTGGGTAGGGGCTCCCCACAAAGCACCCCCCGCTACCTTAGCATTTGGGCCCTGTCATCGCCACCCACCCCTAGGACCTGCGGTGGCCGGCAGGCCGACCTCCATGTCCACTCTGCCACTCCGACTGGGGCTGCGTCCAGCCATGTGCAGAAGTATTTGCTTGTGGGCCCATCTGTGTGGGGTCGGAAGTCACAGCGCGGCCTGGCAGGGGCCGCAGTGCCAGGAGCCACCAGCCCGCTGCTTGAACAGTGGGAACCCGCTTTAATTGGCTGAACGCAACAGGACAGAGGATGGCTTCACTCCAGAGAAGGACAGGGCAAACTTTCACAGCTTTGCTCAGACTGACATGTGAAGGCACCAAAATAAAAACAGATAAGGAATGATCGGGAATACATTCATTTGTATGAATAAAGAAACAAACTGTGACAAACTTTAACAACAGTCAGCATTCAATTCAGTGTAATAAAATATTTAAAACAAAGCAATAACCTGGTTGCAAACGTATGAAACCCTTAAACTGATACTTTGTTAAAGCATCTTTGGATTCATTGGCTCCCTGTTAAATCCAGAATAGAATTTAAAATTCTCCTCCTCACATATAAAGCCCTTAATGATCTAGCTCCATCATACATCAGAGATCTGATTGTTCCATATCTTCCTAACAGGGCACTTCGTTCTCAGACTGGAGGTTTACTGGTGGTTCCTAGAGTCTCTAGAAGTAGAACAAGAAGCAGATCCTTTAGTTATCAGGCTCCTCTCCTGTGGAACCAGCTTAATTATGTGAGGCAGACACACATTATTTGCAGTTATTTCATCTTATTTCATCTTATCTTATTTATGTTCTGTTTTTTCTCCTCATAGAAGTTACACCTGGCCTGGCGTTCTGTTTCTCTGCGACACCTTCCTGGAGGGCGGCATTGGCTGAGCTGTTCCCGCCAACAACCTCATGTTCTTCTTCAATAGATGATACACTTGGCCCCTTTCTTTGAGTGATTAATCCTCTTTCTTTCCTAAACCTGGCTACTAGTTGAGCTTTTACTATGATGAACTGTATCTGCTCTTATTCATCCTATAGTCTTGGAACCTGCCTCAGAGCTTATCTGCGTAGTGGTTTCTCTCCTAGATGAAACCATTCAAGAAGCTTCTACAAAAATAAACTTTTTCTTAACATAGAAAGTACTCCTGGATCAGCGCTTTTGTCTTTTTGTGTCTCTGCTCTGTCCTCTCAAACCCCCAGTCGGTCATGGTAGCTGACTGCTCACATTGAGCCTGGTTCTGCTGGAGGTTTCTTCCTGTTAAAAGGGAGTTTTTCCTCTCCACTGTCGCTACATGCATGCTCAGTATGAGGGATTGCTGCAACGTTAACACCAGTGACTGTCCACTGTCTCTACATGCTCATCCAGGAGGAGGGAATGCTGCAAGTCACTGACTGGATGCAATCTGCTGGGTTTCCAAAGATAGAAAAACGTTTTAATCAATTTAAATAATAAACTGAACTTGACTACATGGTTTCAATAACAAGGATCAAGTAGAATGAATGTACTTGACCTGGAATCTGTCTGTTGAATTTGATTGAATTATTTCTTTTTAATTTATTCCAAAGTGTCTCAAGACAACATGCATTGTGAATTGGCACTATATACATACACTGAATTTAATTAATTCGGGATTCAGTCATCTTAACCCTCTGTCCATGCGGAACTAATCTATCAGATTGTGAAGACTTCTCTTGTCCAAAGCCCTCTTCAGGTGACTCCACAGATTTTCTGTCAGCTTTACTGCTGAACATATCAAAACTTTAATTCCCTTCAAGTAAAGCCACTCTATTGTTCATTTTCACACATGCTTGAACTCAGAATGATGCTGTAAATAAAGATTCATCCTCATCTTCATAGTTCAAACTGACGAAAAGTAACCCCAGAATGATGCTGCCTCTACCATGTTCTAGTATTGTTTTGGTGATGTGCTGTCCTGTTTTGGTGCCAAACTCACCTTTTGGAATTCAGGCCAGGGATTCAAGTTTAATTTCATTAGACCACAAAACATTTTTCTACAAAGTTTTTAGAGATCTCAGTTGGGCCTGGATTTTTTCTTTGGGAGAAACAGATTTTGTCTTTCATGCCTACTCCTCTGTGCAGACATATCGGGAAAACAAGAGACTATTGCCAAGAGTAAAATACATGTCTTTATGCTGTAATGATATATACAGGTCCTTCTCAAAATATTAGCATATTGTGATAAAGTTCATTATTTTCCATAATGTCATGATGAAAATTTAACATTCATATATTTTAGATTTATTGCACACTAACTGAAATATTTCAGGTCTTTTATTGTCTTAATACGGATGATTTTGGCATACAGCTCATGAAAACCCAAAATTCCTATCTCACAAAATTAGCATATCATTAAAAGGGTCTCTAAACGAGCTATGAACCTAATCATCTGAATCAACGAGTTAACTCTAAACACCTGCAAAAGATTCCTGAGGCCTTTAAAACTCCCAGCCTGGTTCATCACTCAAAACCCCAATCATGGGTAAGACAGCCGACCTGACTGCTGTCCAGAAGGCCACTATTGACACCCTCAAGCAAGAGGGTAAGACACAGAAAGAAATTTCTGAACGAATAGGCTGTTCCCAGAGTGCTGTATCAAGGCACCTCAGTGGGAAGTCTGTGGGAAGGAAAAAGTGTGGCAGAGAACGTTGCACAACGAGAAGAGGTGACCGGACCCTGAGGAAGATTGTGGAGAAGGGCCGATTCCAGACCTTGGGGGACCTGCGGAAGCAGTGGACTGAGTCTGGAGTAGAAACATCCAGAGCCACCGTGCACAGGCGTGTGCAGGAAATGGGCTACAGGTGCCGCATTCCCCAGGTCAAGCCACTTTTGAACCAGAAACAGCGGCAGAAGCGCCTGACCTGGGCTACAGAGAAGCAGCACTGGACTGTTGCTCAGTGGTCCAAAGTACTTTTTTCGGATGAAAGCAAATTCTGCATGTCATTCGGAAATCAAGGTGCCAGAGTCTGGAGGAAGACTGGGGAGAAGGAAATGCCAAAATGCCAGAAGTCCAGTGTCAAGTACCCACAGTCAGTGATGGTCTGGGGTGCCGTGTCAGCTGCTGGTGTTGGTCCACTGTGTTTTATCAAGGGCAGGGTCAATGCAGCTAGCTATCAGGAGATTTTGGAGCACTTCATGCTTCCATCTGCTGAAAAGCTTTATGGAGATGAAGATTACATTTTTCAGCACGACCTGGCACCTGCTCACAGTGCCAAAACCACTGGTAAATGGTTTACTGACCATGGTATCACTGTGCTCAATTGGCCTGCCAACTCTCCTGACCTGAACCCCATAGAGAATCTGTGGGATATTGTGAAGAGAACGTTGAGAGACTCAAGACCCAACACTCTGGATGAGCTAAAGGCCGCTATCGAAGCATCCTGGGCCTCCATAAGACCTCAGTGCCACAGGCTGATTGCCTCCATGTCACTCCGCATTGAAGCAGTCATTTCTGCAAAAGGATTCCCGACCAAGTATTGAGTGCATAACTGTACATGATTATTTGAAGGTTGACGTTTTTTGTATTAAAAACACTTTTCTTTTATTGGTCGGATGAAATATGCTAATTTTGTGAGATAGGAATTTTGGGTTTTCATGAGCTGTATGCCAAAATCATCCGTATTAAGACAATAAAAGACCTGAAATATTTCAGTTAGTGTGCAATGAATCTAAAATATATGAATGTTAAATTTTCATCTTGAAATTATGGAAAATAATGAACTTCATCACAATATGCTAATATTTTGAGAAGGACCTGTAAATAATACTGGAAATTTTTTGTACCCTTATCCTGGCTCATACCTTTGTACAAAGATCTCATTGTTCATATAGGATTTTCGTACTCGAACAGCTGAACATTAATTTTGGTTCATCAGATTTACTGTAATTGATGGCAGGAGTGTACCCAGAAAGACTGAATGTAGGAACTGAATGAAGAGGTGGTTCATTTGTCTACAGATGTACACATTACAGCAGCAAGCTAGTTTCAGCGTTTTTACTCTTTAAATTTTTTCCTCCAACTCATTTGTTTTTCATTTTTAATCATCTTGAAAAGGAAATATGTCACAGTAAACATTTACTTAGCATGATTTAGTTTTTCACTTTTGAGATCCACTAAAGACATTTTTATGATTTAAACACATACATTTACTCCAGTATTCCGACTTTGTTCTCAACGCACTACAAACACAAAAAAGAACACTAATACACTTAGAAATTCATTAAAGGAAACTACATTTATGAGAGAAAACAACTTTTGTTACCTGCTTTCCTAATTAATTTATGTTTTAAATCAAAGGCTTCAAGTCTTCTTGGATACATAATGATCTTTTAATAAAATCATATTCCTTTTTGGAGTTGAAATTTTGCCTGCTTTACAACTTTCAAGTTTGGATATCCATATGTAACTTTTATTAATGGAGTATAAAAGTAATACTATGTAACAATAAGGTATTGTGCATGACCAAGAACCTTTTTTGTAATATTTTCAAGTGGATCTTCAGGCACTTTGTTTTTAAATGGTTATAATGTTTTCATGAAATCTGATTGTGAGTTTTACTTGGACAGGTGCGTCAGATAACTGGTCTGAAGAAGTCTATGGGCAAGACCATAAAAATGCAAACATGTTCCTTCATTCCCATCACATTTAGAAGACCTGAAACTTCTAACCCCCGATCAAACAATAATTTCCGAACTGGATGTACTCTGCAGATCTTTATTTGTTCTATAGTGGTGTATTTACAATGACCTAAAAAAAGAACATTTGGATGCAGGAAAGAGAAGAACCAGCTGACAGAAAAAAGAGAGCTGGACTGCATCATGAAGAGGCTTGTCAGTAATCTCTAACCACAGTACTGTACCCTGAGGGGAAAGTCGATACAGGAGCTAAATAGAGGTGAGGAGATGGAAGTCTGAATCTGATGTGAGGAAATATGTCACCATTTCTTCAAAATAACCCCTGAAAACAAACTTGGTTACAAAAATCATTGATCTTTTCTGGAGTAAAGGGAAAATATTTAATTCCCAACAAAATTCCCAGGTGGATGAAGAATTCTGACACCAACTAGGTCAAAGCATATCCTATCAAGTTTTACTGGAAATCAAACCCCCTCCTTCTGCTGATAACTTACTTCTTTCCTTTTTTTTTTTAATTAAACCAAATTAAAAATGCCACACTCGTTTAGCGGCTGACAAGATTCATCTGTGTTTCTGATATCCAAATAAATGCAGGCATGGGTATTTCATATTCATGAGGCCCGGTGACACTTCGTCCTCTCATTTACAAAGCACAGCGTTCAGCAGAATCCGTCCCCCCTGGACTCCCAATCAAATTTAATGGTCTTAGTGCAATGACATCAAAAAGCTTCACCGTCCAGCTCTGCAAACAGCTTCCTGGGTTGTCTATCTGTGCACACCCTCCCTTTCTGACTTCCACTGGTAATGCACCATTAACACACACCATGAGAGTTCAGTGTGAATAACAAAAGCATGTGCTGTCTATATGCAAAGTCTTTTATTGAAAGAAAAAAAGGGAACAACTGTTTTAAATTGGTTTTAAATTCAACGTATTACCGGAGGTCAAGCAGCCGGTGTTTTCTACCAACTCTATCAGGAGGATAACCACACCTTACTGCGCTCAGCTGGACGTACATGGAGGTGGCTTTTGTCTGCCTTATTAGTCAGCCGCATGCAGTCTCCTCCCTGAAGCTTGTAAATATCAAAAAGCGGATAATAGACGTAGCTGCAGCTCATGCATGCCAGTCAGCGACTTTAGATACGAGGACGTCTCTCCACATAACGTGGGCTCCGGTAACCTACACAGGGGTCCAGTCATATGATTACCTAGGCAGAGCTCCATTTGAAAGGCTCATAGAGCAATATTCAACACATCAGAGTGTGGGCGCAAGACATGAAACAGAAAAGTGCGTTTGTGATACTGGAGCTATTTTAAGTGACCAGCAGGAAGCGGTGGGGGCAGCTGATAGGGAGCTGGGAGCAGTTGACTGGCCAAGCCTTCTCTCTGTGGGTCCCTCTCTGTGCTTGTAGCCAGTGGACATAAGGGATAAGGGTGTGGGACATAATCAAGATTGTAGGGGCTATCTCAGTAACCCTCAGCACTGTAATTTCCAATGCCCCTGCCTCCAGCTCTGTATTAAGAGGTCTCCCTCCACTGAGTAATAATCTTTCTGGAGGCTTTAATGGCAAGAGAAACAAACCTTTGTATTCAACATTCAACCGGCCATTTTAACCTATTAAAGGCACAGTACTTACTAACTAACACTGACATTCTGATGGCTGAATTATGCTGAAATGTATTTACATTAGCTAAACAACATTTATGACTTTTAAAGAGCACCGGAAACTGAAATACTGTGAAAACAGCAGCAGAGTAAAGTAGTTTTAGGCATTAGTGATATTAAACATTATTGTTTAGGCATCATGTTTGATTCAAGTTTAAGTTTTGCAAACTACTGGCGTTGGTCCACACTATTTATCGGATTTGCTTTCTCCATACAGGGCCTCCAGACCTTCCTGGTCTTCAGGAAACAATCTTCTGTTAGTAGAAGTGAAACTCATGGTGAGTTATCCTTTGCCTGTTCAGACCCTCACCTTGAGGAGTGTTTTTGAAAGCAAATTAAAAACATATTTATTCAGTCTTATTTATCTTTTGTTTGCTTTATTATTTTATTTGCATTTTTTAAATGTAATTTGTTTATATTTATTATTGTATTTGCATTTTATTTACGAAATGTATTATTAATTATTTTATTTGTGTTTTATTTATTACATTTTTCATTAGATTCATGTTTCTTTAGATATGCATGTTTTTATTTTATTGTTTAAGCTAATATTTCATTAGAAATATTGTGCTCTTTGCATTCCTGTTACCATTTATGATTTAAGTGATTGTAATTTCATTGTCTTTACATGCTTCATGTACTGAAGTAAAAACATACGCTGTATGTATTTATTTTAGTTGTTTCTTTTTGATAATTTCTAGTGTGTCTGCCTGTTTTTACCATCTGATCTACCTCTTTGAGTTATATATCTGTAGGAAAAATGCTCTACTCTAATAAATTTAGTTAGATGGATTTATATCATTATGAATAAAACTGTAAAAACATATTTAAATTATTATTATTTTTTAAATCACATACAGTATATACTTATTTTATTAATACGTTACCTTAATCATTCATCTTTATAGCTTAGAACTGTCTGAAAATGTTGACGTAAATTAGGACTAAATGAAAACAATTTATAGGAACACATATTTGGATTAAAATACTATGTGTTAATTTGCCATGTGATAATATCGCTCTCTCACACACACACATCTATAGATTTAGCAGTTTATGAAGTGAGCAATGCATGCTAACCTGTTTTTACTGAGATTATTTGATCTTATATATAAAGCTGCTTTGCACAGCAAAAACAGAATGATCTTCTGCAGCCCTTCTTTGAAATGTTGCCCCCTCAGTCTTAACTTGTTTGTAAAGAGCACGAAGGTCACAGACAAAACGTGATACCGTAACATTTGTATTCAGCTGCATAGGTCTGGTACTCTCTCTCTCTCTGTGTGTGTGTGTGTGTGTGTGTAACCTACTGTGGTTGCATAGTCTCAGTCCAGCTTAAAAGCGTTGAGTGGCTGTGTTTATTGGTATGTTTTAATTCTGGTGCTTTAAGTGGTCGTTGTGTGGAAAGAAGAGTTCATCCTTTAGGAGTCCATTTTTGGTGCAAAGTTAAGCAACATCACATTTGAGTAAATTCTACCGTTAAAAACATATTATTGACAGAAACTACCACTATAGATTGCTCTAGTTCAGCCTAAGATATTATCTTTGCAAAATGTCTGCATACTTATAGGAAATATTTTATCATTTCATTGTATCATTTCATATTATTAAAAAGCTACTGTTGTGTATTTGCTTTTATAAAACTGTAACTAGGAAAAGGCACTAAAATTGAAATTTATTCCATTAAACTATTTGAAAAACTGTTTTGCTTATACATTTGATTAAGAAATGAGTTTAAATTCATTTATTGGTCATGATGTTTGGTGTTTTTTCTTTGCTTGTTGGTGCTTTTTCCAACTTAGCATTACACACAGCTTGTTTTATGCATAAACTTTGAGTCACCATTAAATAAATCAACTATAGATAGATTGTGTTTTGCTTCAGTCACTTCACACTCCATACTAAATACATATTGCTTCAAAAAACAACAGACATATAGGGAACATTTTTGTTTCAGTTTTTTCCAATATGTAATTTACAAAGTAATGACAGTCTTCCACATGCTTTCAAAAGTAACAACAGGAAAGAAACTGTCACTCGCTGACTTCTATAAAAACCAGTAAAGTGTATATACAATGTTTTCCAAGCTCATACACTAAAAGCAGAAAAGAGTAAATTAGCTTTTAAATGAGGACCCGGTTAACATGAGATACACCAATCAATCAACCAGAGATCAGAACTGGTAAATTTTTCCCTGATCCGATCAGATGTGTGGACGACAGGTCAAATACCAACAAAACATATATATTTCTATTTTCAGTAAATGAATAAAACCAAAAATAAAAATAAAAATATAAATAATAAAAGCAAAATGCATCAACCAACAAAACGGTGGTCTTTTTTTTAATCAGATAAAGGTTAGGGATGCATAATGGGGGCTAAACATGTTCTTCCTTTAATTCCAGTTGGTTTCAAAGCTACTACCTCGATCAAACAACCTGCAGCACATTTTTCTCTTTTATGTGTTATAGTCCTTAGAGAAAAACAAATTTAGAAAACACAATTGGTCAAAATCTAAATCCACAGATGAGGCTACTAGAAAAACCAGAAATTAATATCGGCCATGAAAGGTCTGATTGGTGCATCTCTGTCGTTAACATCACTTAACTTCAGCTAAGAAGGTTTTTCTTGTCTGAAACAAATGAAACTATTAATGTGTGCTTCGAGAATTTTAAAGCACCTTGGGGCCCACAGGGGGCATTTCGCAGTCACAAACTTCACTTATACCTCAGGCTGGCCCTGGTTGTTGCAGTAATTTTAGACAGCTCAAGAAGACACTTGTTAAAATATTATTTAAGATCTGTTAAACTTTGTTTTCTCTGGCCAGTAGTGTGAACTGAAAATTGATATTCATTTAAAAGAACCCTTGATATAAAAAAAGACTTTTACCATAAGAGTTTAAGCTGCAACCAGGAAGAAATATGGCAGGAACATCAGTGAAAAGTGATCATCTGACTCCCTGCTTATCTGCTCTACTTTCGGAGGACAAATGTGCAGGGGAGACATTTGAGTGCTCCTCTTTGCCCGTGAGGAGACACAAAGAATGCGGACGGCAAAGGGTGCTCCTACCTCCTTCATCATCTGATCCCTGGGGAGTTTGTGGTCGCAGGCGATGGCTGTGGAAACAAGGAGGAAGGAGAGAATAAATTACTTAATGCCTTCAAAACCAAGCCTGATGGTGAAAACATCATAGGGAGGGAGTGAGTTGGTTCTTAGACTTTGTTTTGATGATGTGCCTGTTATTTCTTCACTGTGGTGGAGCTCATTGGTTCTCGATTTCTATGCGATCGACACATCATATTGTTGAAAAAAAACAGAAGGAAACCAATCTGGAAGCGCTGTCCACAAAGTATTCCCGGGACAAGTGTGACAAAAGCACAGCATAAGAGATATTCTTCAGGGTAACAGCATCAGTTTCACATGAAGTTTTGTTTCACTGCAGCCATCGAGGCACCAAGCACCAGCTGGGATGATGAGTAAAACTCGCACGGCTGTGTTCCCCACTCTATTCTAAGACACATAATGATTATAAGGATGAAACTCGAACTACAGGAAGACGGTAATAAATGTTACAGCAAATCCGCCATGCTGCTTTTATAGTCACTTAAAGAGATTGTTTCTGGAAAACGAGAATGACTTGCAACATTCAGAAAGTCCACCGTAACGTGCAGAGAATTTACGCAAAAGTATTAAGAGTAAACGTTTTTTAAGCCAAAACGCTTTACTGAAACAACCATTAGATTTAATAATGAACTCCAAGAGTTAACTTACTCCTCCAGGTCCTCAGCAGCTCGTCTTCTTGAAGACCTGTAAATAAACAGAGAGCACAGTTTTTATGCACATAAAACAAGAACTTTAGTCAGGGTATATTTCTGTGTTCCAGCAATAACAGTAACCTGACGAGTCTGTAGCTTTCTCACAGCATAAAACAAAAAATCACGCCAGAATTTCTCAACCAGAACTATAACAAGCATAACACATTTTTACCAGATAATAAAATAAATAACAAATAAATAAAATAAATAAAAAAAACTATGGAAGAAGTAAAAAATAAACAAATTTGCAGATTTAAGACACAATGTAATTTAATATTCAATGGCAATTATTTTGACCCCAGTGGGAAAATTAATTTGCAGCATTTCTACTCATCAAACAGCACATATATGGTACATATATATAAATATTATATTTATATATTTATATAATATTTAAGACTCTGTAGAAACAGAATTCCGGTTTCCATAATCAGCTCAATTTGAAAGCAAAAAGAAAGTTGTCACTATTTTCAGCAAACAGTGATTACTGTAGATTGGTGCAGAGACATTCAACCTTTTTTTTCTTATTTCTAAAAAGTAAAAAAGCTCTCTTTTTCATTTTGCCATTTCTTCTGGTTGAGAGCTGCCCCCTACTGGTCATTTGATTTTCCCTTTATCTTTTCTTAAGTCTCTGGCACTCAAGACTTAAAAGAAAAGACAAGAGACTGAATATAAAAAATTGCATTAATTGTGCCTATTAAAATGAGAAAGTATTAGTATTTGGACAACAATAACTACAAGGCTGGAAAATAGTTTTTACTGAGGAAGTTGGATACGGTCTGGTTAATATTTTGATTTGTAACATCAAACAGATCTCTAACTGTCCCAAGAGGATTTTGAAAAGTTTTATCTTATTTTGAATAGACCAAAATTATTTTCTTACAAATTTATCTTTTCATTTTAGAAAAACAGACTAATCAAAAAAAATGAATCCTTGCTTTTTCATCTCTGACAGCTCGGCAACATCAATAAATGGACAAGAGTCCAACCAGGCAAAGTGGAGATGAGCTGATTGAGCCTACCTGGCTGCCCTTGGACTGTGTCCTGTCTGGAGGGGGGGCAGGGGGGTGGCGACACTTAAGACACATTACAGGCCGCTTGATTAAGACTCATGTAAGGCAAAGCGATAGACATGGTAAAACTGTCTGGAAAAAGTTGTTAGGGATAAAATATATTGTGACAACCTGGTTTCAAAGGTTCATCAATAAACTGACAGATCATTTAGTGTCAATTAGAAGTGATAGATCGACAAATCCTGGGATTTCTGCGCTGGGATTAGTGGGAGGAGGGCAGTGGTGATTGAGCATGAGGGGTGACATTGAAAGGAAAAGTCCTTGCCGGTTCCAGGGGGGACCATTACTTACTTTGTTTCAGAAAGGATCAATGCACATGCAAGCCCCTTTTACACCTCCTGTATTTGAATCACTTTGAGAACGGGAATCAAGAGGGGTTACGCAAAAGTGGAGCTGCATACGCTGACCTTCGGTGTGTGAAAGATCTATTGAGTTTGCCTCTTTCCTGCTTGCACTAATGATGCAGTAAACTATGCAAATAAACAAAAGTGACTCCGCCTGTTCACTTCATCCTGCGTTCTTCAATCTCCACAGAGACTAAAGGAAAGGAGCGCAGTAGCAGGAGAAAGGACAAACTGTTCACTCATGAACAGCATTACTAGTTGCAGATCAAACCTCCCAGCAAACAACTACCATATGTTTCAAATATTTTTTATGAATTCTCTATGTTGTGCTCTGTGTGTAAAGAGCAGAGTACAGTAGTAAGGGGTGATGAAGTGGCTTGAACCCCTGTGATGAAGTGACTAGCTGACTAACAGTGCCCTCCTGTGGCTGATGCATTAACCATGTCAATTACCGCCTTGCTCGCAGATGAAGACGAATGGAGAGTTGCCTGCTCAGACAGGCTCCCTCTAACCTTGTTGATTCACAGCCTGAGAGCCAAATATGCACTGATAAATAAGCTCATTCAGCAGCATGAGAGTTCATTAATAACACATAACACAAGCTTGCAGGCCCCACTTCAGTGTTGCCACTGCAGAGTGGGGGGGAAAGGTGACGATACATACTTGGCAGAGCCAGATCCAGAGCTTTCTTCTGCCCAGCCACCCTGCCGCCGGGGTGGTTTAGAAGGGGGGGCCTGCAGTAAAAAAACACCTTAATAGCAAACAGGTTTATTGAATGTGTATTTGCTCACATACAGAATAGATAAACCCTATATGGACAGTGGTATGTCATTATCACTGCAGTCACAGCAATATTTGTCTGTTCTATTGCTTAAAAGGCAAGATTGTGTGCTTTATCTTTGCAAAAAATAAACAATTAGAGACAAGGAACCACCTTTGAGGTTTCTACTTGTACAGTTCCATGCAAAAGTCTTCAAATCCCTTTAACTTTTCCATACTTTGATACATGCTTTATATAATCTCTAAAATGACATGCACTTGCATTTAGCCCCTTTGAATGTGCTACCAACTGCCTTCAGAAGTCTCCTAATAGGTGCAATTTAATTATAGTTTATATCCAGCCATTCTGTGAAGGTCACAGAGGTTTGTTAGAAACACTGGTGAATAAACAGCATCGTGATGACTAAAGAACACAGCAGACAGGTGGAGAAGTTTAAGTCAAGTCAAGTCAAGTTTATTTATTTAGCGCTTTTCAGCAACAAGGCACTCAAGGCGCTGAACATAGGGAAAAACATTACAATGATACAGAAAATCAAACAACAGAGGTAATAAAAATGTTTTTAAAAATAAAGATAAAATAAAGAGAATATAATGATGGATAAGAAAATGAAAGGAAAATTGGACTGAAAACTTAACTAATCATGCCTAGATGGCACAGTCAAAGGCCACTCTAAACAAATAAGTTTTTAATCTTGATTTAAAGCAACTTAGGGTTTCGGCGCTTTTACAGTTTTCTGCCAGTTTATTCCAGATTAGTGGAGCATAAGAACTAAAAGCTGCTTCTCCATGTTTGGTTCTGGTTCTGGGTATGCAGAGTAGATTTGAGCCAGAAGACCTGAGAGGTCTGGGTGGTTGATACACTGACAACAAGTCTGTTATGTATTTTGGTGCTAAGCCATTCAGTGATTTATAGACTAACAGAAGTATTTTAAAGTCTATTCTCTGAGCTACAGGGAGCCAGTGTAGGGACTTTAGAACCGGGCTGATGTGCTCCACTTTCTTAGTTCTAGTGAGGACGCGGGCAGCAGCGTTCTGGATCAACTGCAGCTGTCTGATCAACTTTTTAGGCAGACCTGTGAAGACACCGTTGCTGTAATCAATTCTACTAAAGATGAACGCATGAATTAGTTTTTCAAGGTCCTGCTGAGACATTAGTCCTTTAGTCCTGGAGATGTTCTTTAGGTGATAGAAGGCCGACCTTGTTACTGTCTTTATGTGCCTCTGAAGGTTCAGGTCTGAGTCCATCACTACACCCAGGTTTCGAGCCTGACTGGTGGTTTCTAGCTGTATTAACTGAAGCTGTGTGCTAACTTTTAAACGCTCTTCCTTTGGTCAAAAGATTATTACTTCAGTTTTGTTTTGATTCAGCTGAAGAAAAGTTTGGCCCATCCATGCATTGATTTCTTCTGAGCATTTACCCAGCGCTTGAACGGGTTCATGATCACCTGGTGACATCGTAACGTATAGCTGTGTCGTCTGCATAGTTATGATAACTTACGTTGTTGTATATTAAAGTCTGAGTTAGGGGGAGCATGTAGATATTGAATAGGAGGGGCCCTAAGATGGACCCTTGGGGAACGCCACATGTGATTTTTGTGCTCTCTAATGTAAAGTTACCTACTGACACAAAAAAGTGCCTGTCCTTCAAGTAGGATTTAAACCAGTTGAGTGTTGTACCAGAAAGGCCGACCCAGTTTTCCAGGCGCTCTAATAAAATGGAGTGATCAACAGTGTCGAATGCTGCACTAAGGTCCAATAATACCAGCACTGTGGTTCTTCCACAGTCTGCATTTATACGGATGTCATTGAACACCTTGACAAGAGCAGTCTCTGTACTGTGGTGAGCAGGAAGCCTGACTGGAAGACATCGAAGCGGTTGGTCGTTGTTAGGAAGTTGTTTAACTGCTGGAACGCAGCTTTTTCAATAATCTTACTGATGAAGGGGAGGTTTGATATAGGCCTGTAGTTCTGTAGTATCAGCTTGTCCAAGTTGCTCTTTTTCAATAAAGGTTTGATAATTGCTGTTTTCAGGGCCTGGGGGAAAACAGCTGACAAAAGGGACGTGTTTATTATTTGTGTTAAATCAGATGTTATTACAGGCAAATCTTTCTTAAAGAAAGCTGTGGGTAAAACATTGAGACAGCAGGAAGAAGAGCTTAGTTGCTGTACGATTTCTTCTAAGTTTTTGTAGTTTATTTGGTGAAATTGGGAAATTTTGTCAAAATAAGTTCTAGTTGGAGACAACATTGGTACTGGAGTTGATGTGGATGTGCTGACTGCCTCTCTGATCTTTTGGGTTTTTTCAGTAAAGAATTTAGCAAATTCATTGCAGGCCCTGGTAGACTGGAGTTCAGATGCTACAGTTACAGGAGGGTTTGTTAACCTGTCGACCGTGACAAATAATGCCACGTTAAAGGAGGGTTAGGTTATAAACAAAATATCACAAACTTTGAATCGAGCATCTGATAATGGAAAGAGTGTGTCACAACTGAAAAACTACCAGTCTGACCACCTAAACTGACAGGCCAGGCAAGGAGAGCAGAAAAGCAGCCAAAATAATCACAGTAACTCCAGAGGAGCTGCAGAGATCCAAAGCTCAGGATCTGCTGGCTGGATGGGTATTAATGACGACCTTCACAAATCTGGCCTTTTTAGGCCAGATTTGTGGCAAGAATAAAGATATTGTTCAAAGAAAGCCATAAGAAGTCCCATTTAAAGTTTACCACAAGCAATGAAAGGAACATATCAAACAGGTTGAAGGTGCTGTGGTCAGAGGAGACCAAGGTTAAACGTTTTGGCCGACATCCAAAAGACTATGTGAGGCAGAAAACCAAACACTTCCTTTAGCCCAATCACCACTGTGAAACATGGGGATGGTAGCATCATGAGGCGGGGAGTTTTTTTCTTCAGAAGAACAGGAAACCTGGTCAGAATTGATGGGACGATGGGTGGATTTAAATATGGTGTAATCCTTTAAAAAAATAAGTTGAAGGCTGCAAAATAATTCCAGAATTGCAGCCAGACCATATTGATATGTAGGAATGGTACAGTTAAAGTCCAGATGTAAACCCAGTTGAGAGTCTTTGGCATGACTTGACAGTTAATGTTTACAAACTATTTCCATCCAATCTGACTGAGCTTTAGCTATTTTGCAATGTGCCGTCTCTGGATGTAGCCTCTAGTCTCTTTGTGCTAGGCTGGTAGAGTTGGTTCTAAAAGGTTTTGGCTCGGGTGAGGTGAGAACAAATGTGTGCCGCACTTTTCTGATTTTTGTTTGTAAAAAATGCCCTTCCACTTCACAATTACGCAATGAAGTGTTTGATTTATAAAGTGACAAAATATGAAAAAGTTCATGAGGTATGACTACTTTCCCAAAGCACTGTGTAAGAACTGTAACTCCTTTATGGATATCCGACTTGTACAGCAAATGCACAGAAATGAAGCATAAATATCCTGGCACAAGTTTTCTGACCATTTAAACCAAAGCTACTTTCTTACCATCTTGTGAAATGCTCCCAAAAACCTGCTACACACATAACACCACATCAGCATTTGCTGGAAAGAGTCACCTCTATCAGTCAAGTTATTGTTATTGTATTAAAACATATGAAGCAGAGCATAAGAACTACGTCTAGCCCAAAAACAGATTCAGACAGGGGAAAAAGCAGGTCTCTCCATTTGTTTGAGTGATAAACTGAGAATGCAATATGATCATAAAATTTAGACCCTGAAAGCAAGACTTGAATGAACAAATTCCTTTAAAGCATGCATGGGTGGACACTGGAAAAATGAATCAGAAAAAAACCCAAACATTTCTCATTACTATATTGGGTCTGCAGAGGACAAAATGTTATTGACGAGTTTCCTTAATATATGATGAAAGAGGAAACAATCATTTATAGCTGGTTCCTTTAGCAAAGCCATTTATAAATCTGAATGTCACCATTAAGCAGGGCAGAGGGAGGGGGAACCCACTCTATTCTACTGTATATTACCATTAAACCAGGGAGCCGAGGCTAAACGAGCTCCCTTAACTTTGTGTAATTAGTAACTGTCTCTTTAAAAAGAACAGAAATGATTAAAATGACAACTGAGGCTTTCTAGCAGAGACTGCAGAATTTCTTCCAAGTGATGAGATATCCCTTTGTTGTTGGATATTTGATGTGTCTGACAATGAATCATTTTCACGAGGGACTAGATAATAAGATCACGTCTCCTTGCAAGGGATGAATTCTTCTTCTGGCATTTCACTCAACACAAATGGAGAGGCTATAAGTGTCCTGAGAAATAAAACAGATCTGTGCCTGCATTTCCTAATGACCAAATATGAACCTAACTGTTGTACTAGAGTACTGAGGCCTGTTAGGACAATTAGCTTGGCCTTAGGGGTTTCTAAATTAGGATTCTCTGGAGGTCTCTGGGTCAAGGAATTTGTGCACAAGAAAGCATCTGATTTTTTGCTTTAAGGGATGTCAGGAATGCGACCACTGGGGTATTTTAGGCAGAGGAAGACAGGGTTGATAAACAAATTTTGCAAAGAAAAAAAATTGGTTCATACATTAGGAAAGTTGGCCTAATTTGGGAAGATTAGCCTAAAGCAAGAGCACTGTAGGGTTTTTTTTCACTTCAAGAATGTTTACAGTTTGCCAGAGCAGGAGATGTGGCTCATTCCAAAAATGCCAATGACAGCAAAGGCAGTTTTTTATTGTCTTTCAGGAGCCACATTTTTAAATAGTATTTTGCATACTATTTAAAAAATAGCAAGCAAAATATCTCATCAACTGCATAAATAGGTACGCCACTAAAACTCCTTTAGTTTACTGGCAGCCAGTGTTGCCTTCTGCAAGGCAGTGACTACGTTGCAAATAGAAGGTAGAAACTAACATGAAGAAAATGAGTTAAAATAAATGTTTGACAGAAAATTGACAGTGTATCAGGAGCAACTGCATCAGAAGCCATGCAAATTAACACTACCCACCTCATCCTCATCATCCTGTAATTCATGCGTGTGACAAAACCAAAATGCAATTCTATGACATACAATGTAAAGAGACATTATAACATTCAGGTAGATATCTAAAGAGCACTCACTTCTAATGAAGCGGAGGTGGATGACTTCCGTGCGGGCCGAGAATCTTCAAGTGACTGATCAGCTGGTAAGCGAGCTCTTCGGCCAGATTTGGCAATCTGGGAAATGTAAGGTATTTCTTTTTTAGAACAGGGTGCTTATTTTTATTTAAAGCCAATTATAAACATTATTTTTTTATGTTAGTTATTGATCATTTTAAAATTAGCACAAACAATTCATTTCAAAAAGCTGATAAGAAGCCCTTGAAAACAAGTGTGATGTAGTCTTTAAAAATTAAAGTCAGGGATGTGTTTGTTAATATGTGAAAACCATCTACAAGAAGGGACACAGCAGACTGTACTTCTTGAGGAGGCTAAGGTCCATTGGTATTTGCAGCAAGATGCTGCATATCTTCTATAAGTCTGTTGTGGAGAGTGTGATCTCTTCTGCAATCATCTGCTGGGGTAGCAGCATCAGAACAGGGACTTAAAAAAGCTCAACAAGCTAATAAAGAAGGCTGGTTCTCTTCTGGGGACTCCTCTGGAACCTCTGGAGATCATGGAAAGAAGGATTCTTCATAAAATGAAGAACATTATGGAGAACCCTGAGCATCCTCTTCATGAGACTGTTGTACAACAACAGAGTGTCTTTAGTCAGAGGCTTCTTCAGGGATCAGCCATCAGCACCTACAAAGGTTCTTTAAAAAAACATGTATAACATAAGCTACGACAGCATTTAAAGTCCCTTTAGGATTAATAATGTATTTTTGAATTGAATTGAATACGCATACGTGAAGTCCTACAATTCACACAGAACATTTCCCTGGAAATTCATCTTTAAAAGTCTCTTTATATCAAAACACTCTAGAGAGTTTGGGCCTTTATCTGGTCTGTTATATCAATGAAGATTTAAAATCTACAGGAACTTTAGGGGATCCGATCAAAGAGTAGTATTCAATTTGTTGATCATCTGGTAACCAAAATGCTGCATTAGAAACAAGTAGAAATTCTTGCAAATTTGCGCAAGTTTGCCATGCAACAAAATGATATGTATATGTATATTTTTTTAATGCACAAGTTCTATACATTTCTGTGCTGAAAGTTCTGTGCCGAGTTCCCAATCCAGTATAATAAATACAGAAGTTCACTATGAATTTACTGCAGATATGCTTATGGAGATCAGTCCTTAAGTACGGATCTGCAACAACCACTCATTGTGGATGGATGGATGGATGGATGGATCATAACAAGCTTAAGAAAGCTGAATAATTAACCACCTTCAAGGGACTAAAAACGTCAGTCAAATGGAGAGCAAAGCACAAGCTAGCGTGTTAAGAAACGTTGGGGATGGCTAACCACAAAGTTAATGGGACGACGTGACAAATCTGTCTGCAGTCTTTAACGGCAGCTAGCGATCTGATCCACCGACAAACACCATACGGCTAGCTAAAGGGCTAACCCTAGCCCCTCAGTGAAACCTTAAAAATAACAAATCATCTCACGACGCAAAATACTAGTGTGATTTTACTCGTGTTCTATTTTAAGCGCTGTTAGAGACTGGCTTACATTCTTTGTCCCTCCACCATCTTCGAACTGAAAGTTATCGTCCATCTCTCTCCTCATAGCTTCAGCTCTGGTACGGCTTCTTCCGTAAGCACAGGCGTTACGTAGCAACGGTCGCCATCGTAACGCCTTCCTCTTCTTCTTCTTCGTCTTTCGGAGGTTGGGAAACATTTTAAGGTGTGCAATACCGCCACTCCAACGTGACGCATCCCTTTGTTCAGCCAGGTCGTCCTTCTTTTTCTTCATGGGCTTTTTTTTGGAAGTTGGCAAGAAACATTAGGTGTGCTTTACCGCCACTTACTGGTATGGAGTGTGTCTCAAAATGTCTGTCTAGAATAGAATGGAATTATTTGTCATTGCTCCACATGGGTGCAATGAAATTTTCAAAATAAAACAGAACAGAACAGTGCAGGCAAGTAGTGCAAATTAAAGAAAATAAATATTAAAAAGTTAAAAAAGTTATAAAAAGATATAAAAAGTAAAAAAAAAAGTTATGAGAAGGACTGTGCAGGTGGAAAAAATACATTACTGTATTTTGTGTATGTGCTGCCAGTAATCATATTTTACTAATCAACCTTGTTTACCTAAAAAACCTAACTAGAATTTAAATACTTTCACTTTCTAAATCTCTCTGTAGTATAGTTATTAAATGAAATGTTTCTTTAATCTCAATAAATTCGTCATACATGTATATTCAATTCAATTCAATTCAATTCAAAAATACTTTATTAATTCTAAAGAGAAATTAAATAATATATTTAATAATAATATAATAATAATAATAATATATAATAATAATATATCTCCTTTCTCTCTCATATCTGCAACTTAATAAGATAAAATGTCCTTTTGTGTATATATACTTCGTGTATTGGGCGCCAACGTCGGCTGTTCAAATGCAAAAAAGTAGTTTTTCTTCCACATCTCAAATTATTCATGCAGTTTCTGACTTTGTCCGCGAGATGTCAGTGTCGCGCATGTATTTTTTGGCACAGATCAAGTAAACGGTAGCACTATGCAGCAATGCACCAATCTAAAACACACAGCGGAAGTTGTCAATGTTGTTCAATAACTTAAATATGTTATTTTAAACATGTTCTGTTAATAAACTAGCAAATGCATAAAACAAAACGGAACCCATTCTAAAAAAAATAAGCGTGTTGTTTGCAGAAAACAGAGACCACAAACTTCCTCAACGCATTCAAATGATTTTTATCAAAGGTTTTGGAGACCAAACTCAAAAACAGATCAAAAATATATATTTTTCAGCACATTTCTTAATAGGAGAGAACTCATTGTCCGAACACGGTCTAGAAGTTATTGCCCCTCCTTCAGAAACGTCACCGCCTTTGACTATAAAGTATGAGTGAGAGAAGCGAGAAGCCTGAGTGAGTTTGAGGTAGGATTGCAGGGATATAACAGATGCGCAGAAGTGGATGAAGAGTCCAGTGGTATGGAGAAACCGAACCAGGGCGCAGAGACAGGTTCCATCTGAAACAATATCAAAGAGAAGAAAGAACTACCTGAATGGGACCAGGGGGGATGAAGAGTGTAATTAACAGTTTTGATAAAGAGCTGTGGTTATATTCTAAAATGGCACGGATTTGCACCCAAGCAAATGCGCACTTTGCAAAGATGACATAGCACTTGAGAAAATGGGATTCCTCCAGGAACATAATTCACTCACGACCTGAATGAAAATAGAAAAGGAAATCTGTTGAAATCGGTTTAGTTTGGCTTGATATTTTTCTATTCTTTTACTTGACAAGCTGCGGCTGTGAGTGAACTCTGAAATATGAATCTGGGCAAACTGTTTTTCCTCCTCTCAAACTGTGTCACAGTGACTTTTTCGCTATCCACTTGCACCACCGTGGACATCGACCACATAAAGAAAAAGAGAGTGGAGGCGGTCCGGGGACAGATACTCAGCAAACTCCGGATGACAAGTCCGCCTCAGACGACAGGTCCGAGCCAGGTACCGTTTCAGGTCCTGGCCCTTTATAACAGCACCAGGGAGCTCATAGAAGAGCTGGGAAAGGACCGGCAGCACAGTTGCGGACAGGATAACACAGAGACTGAGTACTACGCCAAAGAGATTTACAAGATCAACATGATCAATGGTTCACCAGAACACAGTGAGTTTCAATTTTCAATCTGTCAGGTTTTCAATCTACCAGTCAGCACTTGTAAAGACAATTTTATTGTGCGTTTTCCATTCACCAGGTGGTCAAATTATTGACATAATAAATCATTTAAGCACTTATTATATCCACGATTTGTCCCTTTACAAGCATAAACCTAAATGTACTAAAAAAAAGTAGAGTTTGATTGCAAAGTGGAAACAAAATAATACATAGTTTTCAAAACTTTTTATAAATAATAATCTGAAAAGTGTGACTTGCAGTTGCATTCAGTCTCTCTTGGTCAATACTTTGTAGAATTTGATTTAAGTCTAGACTTTGGCTAGGCCATTCAAACACATGAATATGCTGATCTGAACTATTTTGACTGCATGTTTAGGGTCATCGTCCTGCTGAAAGGGGAACCTCCACCCAAGGCTTAGGTCTGTTGCTGCCTTCAGGTTGTCTTCCACGATTCTCCAGTATTTAGCTCCATCTATCTTCCCATCAACTCTGACCAGCTTCCCTCTCCTTGCCGAAAAAAACATTCCCACAGAATGATGCTGCCATCACCATGTTTCACCATGTTGGTAGAGTGTTTACTGTGATAGCAGCATTCGTTTTAAGCCATGCATATCATTTTTCATGCTGGCCAAAACGTTTTTTTGGGCTTATCTGACCAGATTGCCTTCCCCTATGTGTTTGCTGTGTCCCCCACATGTCTTATGGGAACCTGCATATGGGAACAGTTGTTCTGTCAACAGATTCTCCAATCATGTTAAAGTTCTCTAGCAAATCCCTGAGGTCTTACAGAAAAGCAAGGTGGCCACAGAAATAAAATTCTACATTTGTGGACTCTATCTACCAATTTGGCAATTTCTGAAGGCAATTGGTGGCAACAGATTTCATTTATGGGTATCAGAGTAAAGAAAGGTGAAACATAGCACACCACACGGGGTTTTATTGTCTTCTAGGAATTTCCTGTCTATCTTCTCATTAGCTCTAACCAGCATCCTCCTGAAAAAAGTATCCCCACAGCCTGATGCTGCCTCCATCATGTGGGGATTGTGGGTTTAGGATGATGTGCAGTGTTGAATTGTCCTCCTGCATAGTGTTTTCCATGTAGGGCAACAGGTTTTTGTACAGCTAGAATTGTATAAATTCCAGTAAAATACATTGTAAATTGTTGCTGTAATGTGACAAGATGTGAAAAAGATATAACATTTTAGATTCCAGGTTTTATCACCTAAAAACAAAGTTGTAAATGTGTAATTGGAATTTCATTTAATTGTGTTTCCTATTCATCGGATGGCCAACCTTCTTGAAAATTCTGGGATTAAAGTAAAACAAAAAGAATAATAATCAGTAATCTGTGTGTCATACACTTCTTATTAGCCGTGGAAGCAGCTTAAGGAAAATAAACAAAGTTTATTACAGGACCTGAGCAGTTTTACACACAGATGCTCCGTAGATCAGAAGAGCGTCGTGCAAAGGCGAGAGAAAAAGTAAACAGTCTAATAGGAATGAGCACCATTCCACGTTTACCTCACACCAAAGCCCTGGGAACTCCAGCTTATGTCTGACACATTCCTAAGTGAGGAAATTTCTCAGGCTGTTAAATATTCTATTTATTGCCAACTGTAATACTTCATTTCCATTTTTCTGGCCCCGGAATTTTTCATCCACTGCTGTTCACCTCTGTTTCCCCCCACTCTATTCCTTTTGAGTACCTCTGTGTTATGATCTAATTCCCTTGTTCATCCATATTGGTATTTCCTGTATAAACTATGGCCCATTGATTGTTCCATAAATCAGTAGCAGAAGCTTGGTGAGAGGCCGACTTTCCGGAGAGGTGCCGTTTGGATTTGTGCCCATTCACGGTCAGAGGTCGCACAGTGTGGGGGTGTTATACCCTTCTGAAATCAACAGGTGTTTATGCTGCGTTGCGACACTGAGCAGAGCCGCAGCACAAGTCCTGAAACAAATCCATTTCACGGGTCCTGCAAAGTGCTTCTGACAATCAAAATACACAGCTCGGGGTTTATCCGCTGGTCAGAGGTAGCTGGAGCTCCCAAAACAAACAGAGGCCTAAGGAGCGGGATCTGAGATGGCCTGGTGCCCAGGACACATCATACTGTATTGGGCCATATACTCTAGGTGATAATAGAAGATGTGAACCTGATTTACAACTGGCAACACTTTTACCCAGCTTATAGTCCATGGAAGATATTACTCAGATCATCAGAGCAGCCAAAAACACATTAATTAAAACTTTTCTTTCCCCTTCCCATTATGTAATTTCAGGGGGAGCTCGTCACACAGCACAATATAATGTCTGTCACCTTGATAATTTTACAGTGTAGTTCATTTTCTAGCTGGATATAATGACTTTTACATGCACCGCTTTTGGATGCTGGGAGTGTTTGGGAACGTGGTCAAGTATTACTTTAAAACAAAAAAAGAAAAAACAAATTCAAGCACAGTTAAGAAGTTAAACAGAAACTTTCTCCCAGACGTTAATGCACCACTTGCTCCAGACACTACTACCAGTGGAAATCAACGCATTCTGCCATCTATGAGTCCACAGAAGAAGCAGAATTCAGACATGGCAGCGGTTCAGAGCTGTCAGAAGTCAGCGCGCACTGCTGAAGGAAAGGAGACAGCCAAGCTAAAGCACGACCTGTGGCAGGATACCGACTCGACCATGCCTTGCAAATTGGATCATGCAGCTTCAGTGGAATTTCAAGCCAATCACTGACTCAGTGTTGAGGCCCGTAGAAAATATGAGGACTTGCGCTGAGGACAGCAGGGGTATCTGATATATGGGATAGTAAAAAGGTGATGTCATCTGAACAAACAGAGACAGAGTTATCTGGCTTGCTCCCAGGGAAACAGCATCTCTCCAACCAACTCCCACAGGTTCACAATTTTGCTTCCTCATGTTTAATCGAGCAGGGGGAAAAGTTGTTTTTCCTAGCGCAGAAGTCCGTCACATTATCTCATCTGCAGCAGTCAGTATCTAATGAATGGAGTGTAGAAATAAGAACCTCTTCATGAAGAAAAGTTTGATTGCTTTATCTTAAAAACTTTATTTATTTGTGAGAGAAAATGAAACCTTTTCAGCAGAACCTAATGCAAACAGATGAAGATTCAAGATGTCGGAATTTGAATGGATAAAAGAGCTCAAGTTAAACTTAAATACATTTCCAAAGAAATTGCTGCTATGCTTTATGAGATTCTAGACACCACAGCAGCTGGCTTGCACCTGCAGACTTATGATTACTATTTCCTTTGTTTACCTCCCCAAAAGCTCTGGAGAGACTGACATCACAGAGCATTCTACGGGCAAAAGGGTAAAAAGAGGTGATTCCTAATAGCGAATATCAGGAAGCGCCTGCACTCCCAGCAGGTGAGCATTCATTTGGAGGGTGAGGTGTGACTGATGGGGTCGAGGCGTGGCATAAAAGATTTAAGAGTTCACAAAAAACTTGTCTGTGCAGCCTTGATTCTGATAAAGCAGCTCAGCATAAATTTTTTATTTTTAAGTCCTGACCGTATACAGTACCATGCACATGTATTCAGATCCCTCATTTTGTTAGATTACAGCCACAAACCTCAATGTTTTTTTATCAAGATTTTAACTGGGTGTGCAATTTGGGGTTTTTCTCAAACAGCTTCTCAGGTTTAGTCAGATTGGATGCTAAGCATTAGTGAACATCTTTTTTCAAGTTCTGCCAGATATTCTAAATTGGCTTTAGGTTTGGACTTTAACCGGAATGTTGTAAAACATGAATATGCTTTGATCTAAAGCATTCCTTTGTAGCTCTTGCTGTATATTTAGGGTCCTTATCTTGCAGGAAAGTCTCTCTGTAGCAGACTCAGGCTTTTACATGTGTTTTATTCCAGGATTGCTCTGGATTTAGCTCCATTCATCTTCCTATCAGCTCTAAGCAGCTTCGCTGCTCCTTCTAAGGAAAAGCATCCCGGCAGCATAATGCTGCCACAGGGATGTGCAAAATACATTGAAGTTTGAGGTTGAATCTATTTGGTTGTTGTTCTCCTGGAAGGTGAACCTGGGCGACGGACACAAGTTTTGGCATTCTTCAAAAGTTTTTCTTCATACCTTTTTCCCGTCAACTCCGACCAGCTTCCCTGTTAATACTAAAGTAAAGTATTCCCACAGCATGATGCTGCCTCCACCATGTTACATCATGGGAATGGTGATTTCAGGCTGATGTCCACTGCTACACATACCGTTTTGCATAGTTGCCAAAAACCTCAATGCCACAAAATCACAGTAAAACATATTGAGATTTTGGTTGTAATGTGACAAATCCTGAATATCTATGATCTAAAAAATCACAGATATTGCTCCCTAACAACTAAAACTTGTAAATACATAACTGGATATGCATTTACTTTGATCCATTCATCAAATGCCCAAATTTGTGTGAATTAATCAAATAAATCTACGCATAAAAAACAAAATCAGTAAATGAATCAATGCTTCATACGCTTCATATGAATGTGGAAGCAATTTAAGAAAAATGGCAGGAAGGTGCCACCATCATGTTTTGTTCATGGTGTGTTCAGGATGATATGCTAAGTTTTACTTTTCTGTTGCTCAAAGCAGTGTGCAGGCCAGTGTGCCCATCTAAATATATTCAACTAGAAGTTTAATACCATATAAAAAGTCCAATGTAATATATTGAAGTTTGTGGTTGCAAAATGATGAAATATTAGCCAGTTTAAGGGGTATGAATACTTTTGCAAGGCACTGTCATAAAAGCATCAAGGAACCAATGAGAATACTTTCATTAAATCGTAAAAGAAAATGAAATAACAATAAACTTTAATCACATCAATTAATCACCCAATCAATCAAAACTTAACCTACAAAACGCTTTAACATACCATAAGAAAACCAAAGTGCTGGACATGTGAATAAAAACTGTGGGATAAAATCAGAAAACTAAAAGTTGATCCAGCAGTAAATATTCAGCAATGTCTTTGAGACAGCAGTAGATCTAACTTGTTTACTTAAAATAAGTCTCTCTCTGGTTTTAATTTCTGACAGTAGATTTAGCCAGAAAATTAGACCCAGAAGAAGCTTATTGATATAAATCTGTGCAGGCTCACACGGTTTCCAGGCTCAGCTTCCTGTCGCTCTATTTGAGAATTTTCAACCTGGCAAAAAAATAAAATAATAGTAAAGAAATTAGTGAATTGATCTCATAATAATTGCACAAACAATTCCCTCCACTCACCAAGATGGAACAAATTACCTTTCAGACCCCTGACAAAAATATGTCGTAACTTGAAATCCTAAAAGCTTTGCAATGGGAAAAATGAGGTAATCCAAAAGGAAATCAAAGACTTGATTAGAATTTCAAATCTCCCCTCAAAATGGGGCTTTCCACCTTCTGTGGGGGAGGCAGAGATGGAGGAAGGGAGGAAGAAATGGGGACATGAGTGAGAGAAGGAAAAAGCTACTGAGGATTCCTCCTCATGGATTGTCTGGAAAACATTGGAGAGATATCTGGCTCGGGATAGACACGGAAAAGGTTGTCTATAAATAGGGAAAGTTGAGAAACAAAACTGTATGGAAACACCACATAATGACTAGGAGGACACTGAAATAGGATTATGGGTCAAATGAAGTACAGACACTTGGAGATTTGCAAGTTCCTTTTGCATGACACAGAAACAGCTTCTGAGTTTCCATTCGTCCTGAAACTGCTCGAGGTGCAAATCAGCTAAAGGTGCATTGCGCCTTTCAACCACCAGCATAATACGAGGCACGGTAATAAAGCTTAAGCTTGAGGTAATAAATTAGCCAAAGCTTGGCTGTAAATGACTGTTTCCACTTGCCTCATAAAAAGTTTGCTATGTGCTTGTTTTGCTCAACACTCCATGTGCTTTGCCTGTTAAAATAATAAACTCCTGCGTGATTTAATGGAATAAAAAATGACGTCAGTATAACAGGAAGCTTTTCAGATAGCAGCCACTCTTTCTTGATTTTGTCTGTGTAGATAAGAGGGCCTTCTGTGGCCTGAAATCTCCATCCTCAGCGGTTGTTCTAGTATTGCTCTGTCCAGCATTTGCAGATGCATGTTTCTGGCTAAATCTCTGAGGTCAGAACAGTTTTGGCTTCTGTTTGAGGCTTCAAAGCACCTGTTGTGTTGAAGTGCTGGTAGGAGGAGTAGAAAGATGCTGTCCCTCTGTTGCCTTCTCAACTACCACATTGGCCATTTGGTTCTCATTTCACGACTTTAACTTGTTGCTAACTCTTACTGCACAAAGCAGAAGCAGATGGTTGGAATATTTAAAAGTATATGACTATTTTCTGCAAACTGCTTTACGATGTTAGGATCACATATCAATAACAGTCTGCATTAAAAAGCCTATATAAAGTTTTTTTTCCACAACTTTTTTTTTACGGTTGTGTGTTCAGGGTTGCAGTTCACAATCGTTATACTTATTTCCATGACCAAAATCAAGTAATATGTAAAAAAGCGTGAAAGAAAATAAGTGAGCACAAGGCAGCTCAGAAGGCAGCCAAAAGTTGCAGAAGAGTGATGACGCTACATTTGGAAAGCAGAACTTAGGCATTATTGGATAACACAAGGTCCAACAAAAGAGAAAAGTATTGATAGCAAAGTCATAAGCTCAAATTTGAGTTCATACAGTAAAGATTTATATGATGATTTATCCAGTGAGAAGAAAAACGTCATAAGAAATGCTGCGTAAGCGGTAACTTGGAGACCTAACAAACCGGCACCCTTAAATTTTGGCGGGTTGTTGTGCTGTTGCATAGAAATGCAACAGCACCTTTCTTCCAACAACTGTGTCACTGAAATTGCCTACTTTATATTAGTGAGCTGTGCAGTAGTTGTTCAACTTTCACTTTTCTCCACATAATCAGTCAAACATGTTTAAGTCATGAGTAATTACAAAAACAAGTACTGATATATAATCAGACTGCAGACTGCCACTGCAATGAAACGCTCTCTCCTTCATTTGGCTCAGACACAGAGAAAAACAATTGCAACGAATGGTAATTGTTGTGGCTAAGCAGACAGGAGGATCATATGAAGAGAACAGTTAGGGATTTAACTAGACTTTTTTACATTACCAGACATTTGTGCTGACAGAGGAAATATAAAAAAGAAAAAATGCTGTAAAGAAAACATTTTAAACATATTATTATCATTACATAAACATTTGCTCACAAATAACAGCTGCAGTCACCTCAGTGGTCTGGCTGGTTACTCCCTGCCCAAGCTATCTGACCTAGACGTGGCATGAACTGTGTTGTGTCCTCATCATCTTTTGGTTGTTTCTTTCCCTAAATCCATAAATCTAAATGTTTCATAATCCTGGAGTAAAAGGTGTTTCTGACAGAGAGACTGGCTTTGTTTCTATGTCAGAAGTGCAGTGGAAGGGTCATTAACAATACATTTCATACGTTCAATACTTTTACGTTTTATGAGTCCAAAGTATGTTATTTGCTTTATTCAAAGAACTGATGAGTTACAATTTTCTTTTTTACCTGCAGATGACCTCTCCTACTGCCCTAAGGGTATCACCTCCAAGGTTTTCCCCTTCAACGTGTCGATCGTGGAGAAGAATGCCACCAACCTGTTCCGGGCTGAGTTCCGAGCCCTGCGGATCCCCAACCCCAGTGCCAAGAAAAACGAGCAGAGGATTGAGCTCTACCAGGTGCGTGAACTTACCTCTCAGAACTTTCCTCAGTTAGCAGAACACAGGTGGGGGTGAGGGGGTGGGGAATATGCTCCGTTTCTCTCCAAAGTCGCTTGTTGGTCAGAGGGAAAACATTTATTTTTGGGGAGTCTGACTCCCTTTTTCCTCTTCACGTGCTGATCATTATTCCACGTGCCTATATTCCAATGGATTCCACATCAGGACACATTTTAAAACCTTCTGCAACCACATTAACATTCTGTGATTTCTTCTCTTCAAGCTTTTAGTCTCAGAGCAGTTGTCCATACATGCTAGATCAAGGAAGTTTTTATATCTACCTCTGTGTTTCATGTTTATGAAAATCTCTGAAGTCTGTTGAAACATCCATATGGTTGATGTCTGTACAGGGAGTGGCATGCTTATATATGTTTTTCTGCCTCCTCATTAATCTCCTGTATGAGAGTCAGAGTAATGATCAGGTTCCAACACTTCCTGCCAGAAAGACAAGCGTCTCTGGACTACATACCGTCTCAGAAGCAAAGCTCAGGCCAGTGATTGAATGCTGACTGTCAGGTCCTCGAGATTATTTTCCAAGGGCCTGGGTAGAGATAGAGGCAGGGTCACCCACTGGTGGGAGAAAATGGAGCCATTCAACCACCCCCACACTTTTTAGGCTAGATCTGATTGGCAGATGGCTGATGATGGCGGTGCAGCGGCCCCTCGGTCCCATAGGAAGGGAGATTAGATGCTGACAATGTTCAGGAACCTAGTTATCCACAGCCCTTGCTGTCGGGGCCAAGCGCTCATACACACCGCCCAAACATATTTTTCACCACAGATAAACACCTGGTACTGGTACAGATATGAATTCCTTCATTGTCAGTTTTTGTTCAGTAGAAATGCCCTGAGAGATATTTATTTTTTAACTGTGTGACACTGGATTTAATCTGCTGACGAGTAGGATGGCCAGTTTCTCATTGGCAGCAGGGTAACAACGCAGGCATTAACTTGCAAAACAAGGGTTTCAGCACAGGGAGTCATTTGTTTCCACAAAGAGTATGTTTTGGCCTGAGGCATCCTGGAGAGTCTGGCTCAGACAGATAGCCTTGGTTCCGCATGTATGTGTGTATAAAAACAAAGTTCATGCAGCAGGGTCACATTTTCAGCTTTCTTCACAGATCCTCCAGAAGGACGACCTGAAAGTCAAACAGCGCTACATTGGGGGCAAGAACGTCCTGACCAAAGGCCCCCCTGAGTGGGTCTCCTTTGATGTGACAGAGACAGTGAGGGAATGGCTGATGTACAGACGTGAGTTGAAAACCTCAGATCTTCCTCTCTTCACACCTTGCTTTTACACACCCTGTCAGAAAGATAACAGTTTTATTAAGAGATTAAGGATAATTGCCTCGGGAAACATGTCATCTTCTTAGATCTTTCCGTTCTTAATGTTCCCTCAGAGACCAATCTTGGCCTGGAGATCAGCGTGCACTGTCCTTGCCACACTTTCAGGCCTAATGGTGAAATCATTGAAAACACGAATGAAGTGCTGGAAGTCAAATTCAAAGGTGAGACTTCTTTTGGATACAATTTTGATGTGACAAACTAACAGGGTTTAGAGCATGTTATTGCACTGATGCCTTCAGCTGTATTTGATTTTATAAAAGCTGAAAGCAGCTTGACAGAGTCAGATGCAGGTTCATCTTAATATATTAGAATATCATTGAAAAGTTAATTAACTTAAATAATTCAACTAAACAAGTGAAATTCATATACTATATAGCATCATTATGCACCGATTGATACATTACAAGTATTTATTTCTGTTCATTTAGATCCTTATGGCTCGAAGCTAATGAAAACCGAAAATCCCATATACAAAAATACAAAAATGGCCTGTTATGGCCTAGACAACATTAGGGAAGACTGTTGATGCTACAACTGTCCAGCAGTCATTGACACCCTCCACAAGGAGGATTAGTCACAGAAGATCACTGCTAAAGCAACTGCCTGTTCACAGAGTGTTGTATTGATGCAAGTTAATGGAAGGTTCAGTGGAAGGACAAAGTGTGGTAGAAAAAGCCGTGCAAGCACAAAATAACAGCAGCCTTGAGTGAATAGGGCAGCAAACCTATGAAAGGCTGCTGATAAATTGATCTGGGCTTCCTTAACAGCCAGAATCTTACTTTTCATTAGCTGTAATCCATAATCTTTACAATTAACATAAACAAACACTCTGAATATATCAGTGTGTGTGTGGAGCAAGTGTGCGTCATTACAAAAATTAAAAGAAACCAAACACACCAACAGTACTTCGACAACTCATGAAATGAAGCAGATTTTCTTTATAATCCATTCAAAAGGAATGTTGTGGTTGAAGTGGTTCGATTTAATGCCAACAGTTTTCAAACATTTTATAACAAGCATCTCAGTTCATAACAAATTTTCCTAATTAAAAGACTTGAAACAGGATTTGGATTTTTTTTTTGTCCTCGTTACAATTTTACACCACTGTGAGTTGATCTGTTGCACAAAAGCCAAATAAAGTGCATTGAAGTTTGGGATTGTAGTGTGACAAATGGAAAGATTGAATCAAAAAAGGGGTCATAAATAATGCACTACTACTAAAAGATTAGAAAAAGTCAAAAGTATCACTGTTTAATTGTTTTTTGACAAACGGTCACAACAAGGGGGTTCATTGCAAAATAGTCAAAATAGAGTCCAGATTGGTGCTTTAACTTTAAGACATTGTGATCTAGTTTTTGGGATTCTGCTGTTGGTTTTTATATTGATTTAGATAAATGTACAGGCTGCACGGTGGCACAGTTGGTAGCACTGTTGCCTTGCAAGAAGGTCCTGGGTTCAATTCCCGGCCGGGGGTCTTTCTGCATGGAGTTTGCACGTTCTCCCCCGTGCATGCGGTTCTCACCGGGTACTCCGGCTTCCTCCCACAGTCCAAAGACATGCCTGTTAGGTTTGGTCACTCTAAATTGCCCTTGGGTGTATGAATGAGTGTGTGCATGGTTGATTGTGTGTTTGTGTGAGTCCTGTGATGGACTGGTGACCTGTCCAGGGTGTACCCCGCCTCTCGCCCATAGACTGCTGGAGATAGGCACCAGCTTCCCTGCGACCCACTATGAAATAAGCGGTAGAAAATGACCGACTGACTGACTGACTGACTGACTTAGATAAATGTTGAAAGGACCAACGTCACTACAAACAAACATTTCAGTCTTATGCCCTCAGGAATGAGTTTCTGTGGTGCAGATTGTTTGCTATTTTTAACCTCTGCACACTTTTTCCATGCACAAAAAAGCTGCAGAGAAGAAAAGGTTTCAGGCATACGACGTCCTCTTTTATGCAAAAGAAAAATTTAAAAAGCATCTCAGTTTCGATCTAGATTTGGGTGCACTGCGTACAGACACTTTGGTTTTTTGGATTTCCAGGATTTCCCGTGTTGTTCTGTCTCCTTGGCCAGACTGTGGTTGCAGAGTCTGTGTTTGGTCAGGGTTTGTCTCTGCTTTTGATCTCTCAAAACCAAAAAGGTGCCCCTGCCAATTTTTATTTCCGATCAGGAGCCAGATAATCATTCGGTATGTTTGAATTACATTTAATTTGTCTAATATTAAAGATAGACATCTTTGCTCTGTTGAAAAATGTGGCTTATTATGATTAGAGCTATTTGGGCTGGGTTTTTGGATTATTTTCATTTGTAGATTTCATGAGCAGTTTATTTTAAAGGCCCAATTTAGCTCATTCTTTCAGTAAATGACTTAAGGTTTAGAGATTTTTAGTTCACATATGAACTGAGCTCATGTAGGGATTTAAAAAAGTGACTTGTAGTCCGTTCATCAGGATGTTCCTTATCCAGTAATCCTCATGAAGATGACGGACTTCATTTTTTAAAGGAAGACAGACAGACTATGGGAATACAGATGATCTGGTATCGTACTTAGCACAGGGGCCCCCAGGCCCTTGTTCCTGGGAACACTCCTGACTAGCCTGACCACAAGGAATGGGCTGTGACGGGATGCAGACATTTGGCCCCAAATTAAAGAGGGCCGTGCAAATCTACCAGCATCTCTCCCGAGATATCAACTGTTTTAGCTATCAGGGGTAGATGGGATGAGCAGACGCAGGCAGAATGGAGGGAAAGGAAGGAAGTTGAAGGGAGCAGCGTTAAATACAGAAAGCTGGGGTTTATATGCAGTCTAGAAAGTCTAGAAAAATATGGAGTTAGGTTTTAATGTTTTCCAGGTGTGAATAAGCGTGGCAAAATAAACGAAGGGTATGGAAAAACATTTGTATTTGCAGACTGCGTTCCCTTTGTTGTTTAAATGTTGTCTTTTCTTCTGTCCCTTCTTTTTTATCTCTTTTTCCTTGTGTCCTTCCTTGATTTCTTCCAACCATCTTTTCTTCCTTTCTTGTGCCCCTTTTGTTTTCTTCCTTTCTCTTCTTCCTCCCTCCTCCCTTATTTCCCTGCTTCATCACTCCCTTGCACCTTTCCTTCCTTTCCTTCTTTCTCTTAATTGTGCCCTTACTTCTTTTACTCCTTGTGTCCTACCTCCCTCCCTATTTTATGCCCATTCCTTCCCCCTTGTGTTCTTCCTTACTTCCACATGTCTCATGTTCATTCCTCTTTTCTGCTTTCATTGCTTCCTTGTGTCCCTCATTCCTTTCTTCCTTCTTTCTTACCATTTGTCCCATCTTCCTTGTGTTCCTTCTTCCTTTCCCCTTTCCTCCCTCCTTTTAATGTACCCTACCTCTCATCTTTCCTTTCTTGTGCCTTACCCCTCTCTCTGTTCGTTCTTTGTGTCCTTCCTGCATCCTTCCATGTGTCTTCCCCCCTTCCTTCCAGTCTGTTTTTCCAGGTTCGATATTCAAAGCCTTCCATCATAGAAAATAAATAAAAAGTGAACTTTAGTGTTTTATGTTTTAAAATGAATTTAAAGTACTAAAGAATCTGGAATGTTGTGTCTGGAAAAGTCTGGATGTTTCACATGAAAAATGTGAAGGAACTCTGGGAAAGGATGAAATAATGTGTCAGGAATGAATGAAGCTGTGCCTGCAGATTATCCTCCAGCTGAACCAAAGCTATCTTTATAAATCTGGTAACTTTCTCCTGCAGGCATGGAAGGAGACTATGACGATCCGAGCCGTGCAAAAAAGCAGAAAGAGCAGCTGTACCCTCACCTCATCCTCATGATGATTCCTCCCCACAGGCTCGACGTCCATTCCTCCTCCCGCAGGCGCAAACGGGCACTCGACACCAATTATTGCTTCAAGTAAGGCCCATTTCCTTCGTCTGGAAAATTGTAAAGGGCTGCTTGCACAAATGTTCATTGTGTTAAATTTTGTAAAGTAATCGGTGTGGCTGAAAAAGGAAGCAGCTGAAAAACTCTCTACCGATAGGAGGCTAAATTGTTAAAAGTAGAACTGCCAAAGCCACAAAAATAGGAATATCAGCTGTCATTTCTATTAAACATGACAGGGAAGAAATGAATATAGGCACATAATTCACAATATAAGCTTGTTAATCAACCAGACAAGCATGACAAAGGTACTACCTGATGCAAGTCGGGATGTGTCCCAGAACCAGCAAACGCTACCTCCTCTTACACACCGTCTCCTCAGCTTTCCACTTCCTCCATCACGCTGACATGCAAGTACCAAAGACACCTGGGCTGACTCCAAGAGGGAAAATAAGGGCACACCTAAGAGAGGAATTTCTAAAGGTCTCTCTCCTCTCTGACTGAGGGCACAGGGAGGATGTCTGTGCAACTATAAAATGGCTTTATTTGGAAATCAAACGTAATCCTGTCTGTCTTCTCTTGTCTGCAGCAATTACGAGGAGAACTGCTGTGTGCGACCACTATATATTAATTTCCGTCAGGATTTGGGCTGGAGGTGGATCCACCAGCCTGAGGGCTACTATGCAAACTTCTGTTCTGGGCCCTGTCCCTACCTTCGTAGTGCAGACACCACCCACAGCTCGGTGAGACAAACATGACTTTAACAGCGCCTTGTTCACATTCTGTTAAAACCACAAACTTTAATGATTTTATGGGGATTTTATTTGATAGACCAACACAAAGTAGGGATACATAGTTTTCATGAAGTGTACCTAGCACAACATGTAGAAGAACGTGCTCTGATCAGATGAGACCACACTTTTACTTTTTACCTAGATGTTGCCAAAATCATGTTTAGCTTATAATATGGCGGTGGCAGTATCATGCTGTTTTGATGCTTTTTTTCAGCAGGGACAGGGATGCGGATGGAGCTAGGACCAGGGCAATACTAGAAGAAAACCTGATAGAGGGTGCAGACTTGAGATTGGGGTGGAGGTTCAGCTTCCAACAGGAAAATGATCCTAAATGTGCAGTCAGGGCTACAACAGAAGGGTTCAGAGATGTCAAAATCCAGTCCTCGAGGGGCGGGTTTCACCTGAATCAAAAGGCTGAATTACCTCCCCAGTATGCAGTCAGGTTCTCCAGAGTCCTGCTAATGGCCCAAATATTTGATTCAGGTTTGTTGAAGCAGAGACATCTAAAAGTTACAGGACACTGGCCTTTGAGGACTGGAGTTTGACATCTGTGGTTTATATTAGTGGTGTCCAAAAACAGACCTGGTATCTTGCACCATTTAGGTCTTTCCTAAGTTCAACACAACTAATTTAAAGTAAGCGCCACTACCAGGCTCCTGTAGAACTTGATAGAATGCCATAATTCAAACATTTAAATCACTGAAACATTTATAGGAGGAGCGACACATCTAAACCCTGCAGAAGACCGACCTTTAAGGGGTGGATAAATTGATGTTCAGACACTCCCTATTCAAGTCTGACTGGGCTTGAGCTAATCTCCAAAGAACAATGGACAAATTTCAGTCTCAATATGTTGAAAGCTGGTAGAGAAATTCCTCGAAAGACTTACAGCTGTAACTTAGGAAAAGGTGATTCTGCAAATTTAGGGAAAAAAAGTGAATACAAATGCATGGCTCCCTTTTCAGATTTTTATTTGTACAGAATTATGTAAAAGTTTTGATTCCCTTCACAATAAAGTACTATGTTATGTTGGTCTAAAACACAAATCCCATTAATACTTAGAGTTGTTTACCTAAAAGAGGTGTGAATACTTTTACAAGCACTGCAAACCAAAGAATGGGTTTGAATACATCACTGCTGATCTTCCTCTCTTCCTGCTCTGCCTTCCACAGCTGCTGAGCCTCTACAACACCCTGAACCCAGAAGCCTCCGCCTCACCCTGCTGCGTTCCTCAGGACCTGGAGCCCCTCACCATCCTCTACTACGTGGGACGCTCCCCAAAAGTGGAGCAGCTCTCGAATATGGTCGTCAAGTCCTGCAAGTGCAGCTAAGCTTCAGGGATACAGCGGAGAGGAGACATGGGAAGAGAAGCCTTGGAGGAGATGGAGTTTAAATCAGGCAGGATGCAATTCGTCCTCAATGATCACCCCCACCCCACCCTCGCCCCGGCTTTAGCCCTGCTCAAGAAGAAAAAGCAATTCCCCATCTCCTTGCAATCATTGACAGCATTTACCAGAACCGATCAGAGACCACTTCACCTTAACTGACATCAGCATTACTTGTGTTTGTCCTATTAATTATTACAGCATTTTGAAAAGCCTGTACCTCACATGACTATTGCCTGTTTTCACTGAATGAGGAACAAGAACAACAGTGTTGGTATAAATCTCAAGGACCATAAATGTATGCAACCAAGAAGAGACTGAGAATGTGAACTGGACTTAGCATGTGTCTAAAAGAGGTAGGATGAGATGATTTGTTTGCTGGGAGCAAACGACGGGGCACATCCTAAAATCCAACCTGGAAGCTGTACTGTGCATGATGCCACAGCTCCCTACACTGTTTGTTGAGGAGTTTATGCTGTTTAATAAAAATGATGTAAGGAAAAAAAAAGAAGAAAACATGCTGGAATCCAATCTTTATTTCATCTGAGTAACGCTGTGGTTATGTTTACCTCTGTAATGCAACAGCATGGCGATTCCAGGGATTGTTTCATTTTAAAGTGAAGCCTTTCTGTTATATGAGCTGATCTATGTCACTAAATGAACTCAACTAGATCACAAACTGTAAATGTTTTTATTACTCATGAAAACACATTTTTTTTTTTTTATTAAAGGAAGACAATTGGAGAGCCTGTTTCATTGTTATTGGAAAAATACATAAGAAGTTTTTATTTAAATTTAGTCCAGTGTTTGTGCTACAGTCTGCTTACGGAAAACATATCACAACATCCAGCCTAACATGCATGCCCCGGCTTTAACAGCAATAAATCCACAACATGACGTTCACCACGTTACAAAAACAATCTGTCACATTATTATGTTGCTTTGAGAACTACAATCTGTGCAAACTCATCTCTGATGATTAGAGAAAATGTTGCACATAATTCAAGTATTTCTGTTCGTCTTTTTTCTCCCCAATCAAACACTAAGTGAGCTCTCCATGTTCTCCCAAACACAACAGCATCCATAAAGGTATCAAGTACCTCATAAAAGTATTAATAAAACTTGGACTTTCTCATTGTGTCACGTTAAAAACCGCAGTTAAAATGGTTTTATTGGAATTTTATGTGCTCACCAACATAAAGGAGTGCATAATTGTGAAGTGCAAAGAAAAGGATGCATGGTTTTCCAAATGTTTTACAACAAACCATTAAAGAAGTGTGCTGTGCATTTCTGGTGAGCACCCTGGAGTCAATCATTAGTAGTAACTACTTTAACTGTGATTATAGGTGTTTAAGTGTTTTTGGGTCGGTCCATATACATATCAGCGTTGTGCAATCCTTTATGGAAAGGAGTTAAACCTCAGACAAATTGTACGCGGAGTGCCTGTGAACAACCAATTCTCGTGTTTTGGATTGTTGTCCTGCTGGACGCTGAACCTCCACCCCAGACAAAAGTCTTTTGCCCACATTAACAGCTTTTTCTTCCATGATTTGTCTGTATTTAGCTCTATCCATCTTCACATTAACTCTGACCAGCTTCACTGTCTCCAAGGAAGAATAGCATCTATACAGCATGATGCTGCCACCAACATATTTCCACATGGAGATGATGTTTTGAGGGTGATGTACAGTGTAGGCTTTCCCCCACACAAGAGTTTTGCATATTGGCCAAAAAGTAACTTTTTCTGTCTCACCTTACCAGAGTACATTACATTAATGCCCTCCTTGCTCTGCATATCACTTCAGATGGACAGCCTTGGTAGGTCGGCAGCTGTACCATACTTTCCATAACAGGTGATGGATTGGACTGAGCTTTGTGGTAAAGTATGTCAAAAACTTTTGTTTTACAACCTAAACCTGTTTTAAATGTCTCCACAACTTTCTCCCTGACCTGTCGGCTGCTTTCCTTGGTTTGTTCACTAAAGCTCTCCAACAAACCTCTGAGACTTTCACAGATCAGCTGGATTTATACCAAGATGAAATTACATGCCAGTGGACTCTGTTTACTAATTAGGTGACCTTTGAAGGCAGTTGGTTGCACTGGATCTTTTTTAGGGGTATCAGAGTAAAGGGTGCAGAATAGAAATGCATACCACCCTGTCTTGATTTGTATTTAGAAAAAACTCTGAAAACCACTCATGACAAAATGTGAAAAAGTTAAAGGGATATTAATACTTTTGCAAAACACTTTAGATCTGTATGTTTGGCATCAAACTAATTTACTATGGACATTTGTAAACCATTAAAGGTTTCCTTTTACTTGACCTTATTCTTTATTCCCAAAGAGTCAGCCTTTCTTCTAATCTTTCATAGAGGCCCTGATCAAAACATTCCAGGCCTTCTGAAGGTCTTTAAAAGCTTTTCTTTGGACTTTGGCTGTTTTCTGTATTTGCCCATGATGGTTAATGTGGCCTTGTGTCCTTAAAGAAAAAGGAAAGTGGATACATGTTGGATGAAAAAAAGAGTAAGGCATGAGTCACTTTCTACAGCTCAGCCATTTCTGAAAAGTAAAGTTTAATAAACAATCCAGAAGAACTGATGAAGGAGCTGAGAGATATATCATCCTTCAGATGATCACCCACTGTAAGCCAGGCTTTTAATTAAATGTTCAAAGAATCCTTTCATTGGCATCTAAACTCTTATTTCTCTGTCAAACTGTGTGACTTTTCCCTTTTTTCATTTATTCAGCAAAGGAAACTGGAATTAATTGTTTCTTTGTCTCAGGCTTCTGTTGACGTCTCTACAAAACCAAATCAATATAGTTCTTCACCAACTTGTATGTTATGTAGACACAGCATAGGTTTATCCTTTGAGTTTCACGCTGAGTTTATTGCTGAATGACTTATAGGAATGAGTGGCTTAAACAGCAGAAATACAGGGGTTGGACAATGAAACTGAAACACCTGGTTTTAGACCACAATAATTTATTAGTATGGTGTAGGGCCTCCTTTTGCGGCCAATACAGCGTCAATTCGTCTTGGGAATGACATATACAAGTCCTGCACAGTGGTCAGAGGGATTTTAAGCCATTCTTCTTGCAGGATAGTGGCCAGGTCACTACGTGATACTGGTGGAGGAAAACGTTTCCTGACTCGCTCCTCCAAAACACCCCAAAGTGGCTCAATAATATTTAGATCTGGTGACTGTGCAGGCCATGGGAGATGTTCAACTTCACTTTCATGTTCATCAAACCAATCTTTCACCAGTCTTGCTGTGTGTATTGGTGCATTGTCATCCTGATACACGGCACCGCCTTCAGGATACAATGTTTGAACCATTGGATGCACATGGTCCTCAAGAATGGTTCGGTAGTCCTTGGCAGTGACGCGCCCATCTAGCACAAGTATTGGGCCAAGGGAATGCCATGATATGGCAGCCCAAACCATCACTGATCCACCCCCATGCTTCACTCTGGGCATGCAACAGTCTGGGTGGTACGCTTCTTTGGGGCTTCTCCACACCATAACTCTCCCGGATGTGGGGAAAACAGTAAAGGTGGACTCATCAGAGAACAATACATGTTTCACATTGTCCACAGCCCAAGATTTGTGCTCCTTGCACCATTGAAACCGACGTTTGGCATTGGCATGAGTGACCAAAGGTTTGACTATAGCAGCCCGGCCGTGTATATTGACCCTGTGGAGCTCCTGACGGACAGTTCTGGTGGAAACAGGAGAGTTGAGGTGCACATTTTATTCTGCTGTGATTTGGGCAGCCGTGGTTTTATGTTTTTTTGGATACAATCCGGGTTAGCACCCGAACATCCCTTTCAGACAGCTTCCTCTTGCATCCACAGTTAATCCTGTTGGATGTGGTTGGTCCTTCTTGGTGGTATGCTGACATTACCCTGGATACCGTGGCTCTTGATACATCACAAAGACTTGCTGTCTTGGTCACAGATGCGCCAGCAAGACGTGCACCAACAATTTGTCCTCTTTTGAACTCTGGTATGTCACCCATAATGTTGTGTGCATTTCAATATTTTGAGCAAAACTGTGCTCTTACCCTGCTAATTGAACCTTCACACTCTGCTCTTACTGGTGCAATGTGCAATCAATAAAGTCTGGCTACCAGGCTGGTCCAATTTAGCCATGAAACCTCCCACACTAAAATGACAGGTGTTTCAGTTTCATTGTCCAACCCCTGTATATTTGTCTGAAAATGGTCCAATACTGACGGTATGAGAATAAAACGTGGCCAACATCTGAAGAATAACTTTTATAGATCTTTAAAGAATCAGAAGAAATATTAAGACCATTTAAAGACGACAAAACATAAAGAAATTAGTGATAATAAAATGTTTGCACAATACTGCCGATGTATTCCCATAATTTCACTTTCTTGTTGCTTTGAGCACAGACATTTGCCAAAAATTACATTTTTATACAATTTTAACAAAATAAAAAAATTGCATAACAAGCATTTCCACATCTAATTGACTGCATCCACATGAAAGAACATCAACCACCTTACATTTTACAGCACAAATTACAGGTTAAACTGTGAACTTTGACCATCACCCTTTAATAACTGAAGACAAGGCAACACCCCTTCATATTTAAGCTCAAACTATCTGAATGATTAGGCTTACAAGCTAAAAGAAGCTCTGCTTTTACTCGTCCTCAGGCAATGGATTTGGCAGCTGTATGGCTTGCAATGTATTTAATGTTGGAAGCCACACATGAAAGTTACTTTCATGTTCACCGTGTGCTGCAGTAACACCCAAAGCTACTTATTCAGTGCTAATAATCCTTGTCAGAACAAAGATCACCAAACGTCTCTCATTATTATTGGCTGGCCTGATTTGTTTCTGCTTTGTTCAGTCAGGACTTGGTTGGAAAGATGTAGTTACACAGGCAGAGGTGTACACAACCAACAGGTCTTGTGGACCCATCTGCTAAAGGCGATCTGTCAGTGAAACCTTCCTGTGGATTTGGTGGCATGGAGGGAATGAGAGTGGGCAGCTGCTGGGATGTAGACGGACTGTAGCCAAGGGCAATGAGGGGTTGGGGTGGATGGCGGGGTTGGAGCTGTGCAACTAAATCCCGACCTGCGTCAAAGCTTGCCGTTTCCGCCCTCGCATGTCTGTGGCAGCACGGTAGAGGAATTAATAGGATACTACTCGATGTTAGGCATACTTTATTCTGTTGTCCTCTGTTGGGGTTACATGCATGGACACCTGTCAGGCCTGCAGAGTGGCAGGAAGCGCCCTAGATCCTCTTCATGTCATCTGTGGGAGGGTTCTTGGCCCTGGAACAGCCTGCCGTGTGCAGAAAGACCTGGAGAACAATAAAATGAGGCAGCTACTTAAATGTCTTCACACTGTCTGCACAAGTGAAAACATTTATCAAACCAGGAGGGTTTTTTTTTTCAGATGAGTTCACTAAAACCCTGCTGGTAAATGGTCTGTTGACCGATTACTCATGATTGAGGAGGTTACAAGCTGATCTGCTCAGCAAGCACACTCGTTTGTCTTTTTTCTGACTGCTTCCTAGCTCACAGCGCCTGAACCCCTCATCTTATTGGCTGGCGTTCAGCAAGAAAAGGCATTCTGAGGAAAATCAGAGCTGCTGTGTTTGTGCTCCACAACAGTATGCCTTTCATTCCCCCTCTCTGCAAGCTGTTTGGTTTTGTACTCTTTTACACTTTGGGGCCTGACTGAGCTGGAAAACGAAAACCTCTCACTGACTTTGAATATGATGATATGACTGCTGGAAGTGGCTTCCTCCACCTGGCAAATGAAAGAGAAAGATACAATATTGCCTATTAAAGTCCAATGAAACATTTTGCCAAATTGAACTAGAAACCACAGTGTATCTCATTGGGATTTATCTGATAGATAATTGTGACATTGATGAAATTGATTCATATTTTTAAAATATTTAACAAGCTAAACACTTAAAATTGTGCCATGCATACAAATTCAGTCCCCTTCATTCTAACCCCCAAAATAAAATCCAAACAAGTATTAGTTGAGCACTCCTCAAAACTGGGCTTCATTGAAAAGGGATTCGAAGAAGGCCAAAGCGGACCCTATTTAGAGCTTGCCAAATGCCATACAGTGGACACAGCAACTATGTGGAGCAAGTTGCTGGGGTCAGACGATCCAGAAACCAAAGGTAAACATTTCATTCTACATGCAAAATGGTATGTGTTGCGAAAACTCACACTGCAAACCGCCAGGAACACAACATTCCCACGATGAAACATGGTGGTGATTGCATCATGCTCTGGGAATGCATTTCTTCATCACAGATAGGGAGGATAGATAGGGCTAAATACATAGCAAACCTTATAGAGGCTGCAAAGCGTTACCTTACAATGGAATGGTACTACTGAAGTACTAATGGTGGTAATTAGGCTGCTTTTGGTGGTCCTTTTGGTAAACGACCAAGCACACACTACTCAAAAAAAAGGTCCAGCAAAAAAGTGCAAAAAAATTCCTTATTCCTTCCTAATACTTATGCTCTGGTCTGGGCATTAATACTCTTGGTGACCAGGCTAGCTACTGGTGGCAATATAAGCAAACAACATATCTCTCTGTGTATGTGAAAGACTGAATGGTAAACAAATTGTCAGATGGTTAAATAAACTGCTTCTTACTGCAGAGTTCAATAGTTTTTATATGCAAGGTAGCCATATTGGAGTTTGAGTTCAAGGTTGAGTGAGAAAACCTCAACTTTCCAGCTTCAGTTGGACGATTTGTTTCCAACTTGAAAACCTGAAAATCGTCAAAGTAAAATGAGAGATGAGTTAGACCAAATGATATTTATGTGTTAGAATGGCCCAGACAAAGTCCAGACTTTGTGGCAATATGTGGCAAGGTTTGGAAACTGATGTTCAAAGATGGTCTTCATCTAATCTGACTGAGTTTGAGCTGTTTTACAAAGAAGAATTTGCAGACATTTTGGCCTCCAGATATGCAGAGCCGGTAGAGACACAAACCAAAAGACTTGTAGCTCTGATTGCAGCAACCAGCGGTTCTACGAAGGATTGTTGGCAATGGATTTGTTTAGGGGGATCAGAATAAAAGGGACTTTTATTTATGTTGCATCACAAAAAAATCCCCCAAAAAACAATTGAAACTCAGAACGTTTGCAGGGCACTGTTTAATGCTAAACCTAATGAAGTATGCTGTTTAAAAACACTAAATCAGGGAGTAAATTGCATAATCCATCTGGAAATGGGATGTCAGTCAGTAACTAACCCTCTGTTTCCCAACCCTCCACACAGACCTACTTTGATAGAGGGAGGCTTAGGCTATTTGTTCTAACACGATCTGACCCCATTAAAGTGGCACAAATGCTGCATTCATTTCCTTCTCAGACTTTAGCAATAAATCTCCACATAGTTACCAACTGTAGAGAACAGAGAACTTTGAGGAAACCTCAAGGGAAGCATTGTAAAACAGATGTGGTGGATATAATGTAGTTTTGTAAGCTTTGGTGGGACCTCATCAGAAACAGTGTCCTCGTGTCATGTCTAAAATCAACACAGGGGAGGAGGGGGAGAAGAAGAGGAGGGGAGGCTGACGTGAGTGAGCCGGAGAAGATTTCAGGGGACAGAGGGAGAGCCGTCTGAGCACCGAGAGGCAGAGATTAAAAGTGCGCACAGGAGAGAGATAAAGGGAGAGTGTGATTAACGATGGGTGACAGCTGATCATAGAGAATGTTCTCCATTTGGACTCGCTCTAACTGCCTGTCAGAGTCAATCAGGGGAGCTCAGTCATCTTGCTACAAAGCCAGAAAGACCTGGTGCAGTTCTGTGCTTCACAAAGTCGACACCCATTCTAACAACAGAATTCTTCCCTTTAAACCGCCACACTAAATCCCTCCTATATTCCAAGTTCGTTCTGTGATGAAAATACAGCATGCAGCGCTTTACATGCACTCATTATGAATTTTGAAATTGCTCTTTTCTTAGGTTACCTGAGAAAGAAATATTTGGATAAATGTCCCTTACCAAGTTGCAAATAAACCACATGCTGTTTGTAGCCATCAACAAGCTTCTGGCATCACTCAGGCTGGATATTTGACCACTGTTCTTGACAGATCTAATGGAGCTCAATCAAACTGTTTGGTTTCCTGGCGCAGACCTGACCTTTTAGGGTTGAGGTCAGTGCTGTTCCAGAAGCTTAATGGTAGCAAAGCTTATCCATTCCAAAACCTGTTCTGATGGGATTGCCTCATTCTCCAGTTGCATCCATTTTGTGCACTGCATCAGAATGACTAGCAGCAAAACAGATCCACAGACTGATGCTACCACCACCATGCTTCAGACTGGGTACAGTTTTCTTAGGTTTGAAAGCCACACATTGACTCCTCCAAACATTCATCTTGTCATTATGTCCAGGAAGGTCAATGTTTATTTCGTTTGTCCATAAAGCTTTTTTTCCAGATGGCTTTTGACTTGTTCATTTTTAGGGCTGTGAATTTTAGTCACAATTTTGGAGCAGGTGCTTCTTTTTTGGTCCGTCAATTCATTTTAATGTCAAACTCACTTCACAGTGGACAGTGATGATGGTGTTCCAGCAGCTTCCAGTTTATGATCGACTTAAACTTTGATGGCTGCTGAGTCTTTGTTGAACCTACTAATGTGTTTATTTCATCTGAGGGTAACAGTTTGTGTCAGATGTTTGAATAATGGGCACAAATTGCTATTTTAACAGCTGTTAATCCTTAAAGTACATCAGAAATGTTTTTAGAATGGATTAAGCAGGCAGACACAAAGCTTCTGGGATGGCTATGACCTTATTCATATTGAACATTTGTGAACATTTCTTAAAAGCATAGACAACGCAGACCAACCAAATTAAATAAAATGTACTCATACTCGTCGTCTTCCGCTTTATCCGGGACCGGGTCGCGGGGGCAGCAGACTCACCAGATACACCCAGACGTCCCTCTCCCCAGACACCTCCTCCAGCTCCTCTCGGGGGAGCCCAAGGCGCTCCCAGGCCAGCCAAGAGACATAGTCCCTCCAGCGTGTCCTGGGCCTTCTCCCGGTGGGACATGCCTGGAACACCTCCCGAGGAAGGCGTCCAGGAGGCATCCAGTATAGATGCCCGAGCCACCTCAACTGGCTCCTCTCGATGTGAAGTAGCAGCGACTCTACTCCGAGCCCCCCTCCGATGGCCGAGCTCCTCGCCCTATCTCTAAGGTAGTGCCCGAAATAAGGAAGCTCATTTCAGCCGCTTGTATCCGGGATCTCGTTCTTCTGGTCGTGACCCAACGTTCATGGCTATAGATGAGGGTAGGATAGGGTAGGTAAATAAAATGTACTGTTACAGAATTTTTCTAGATGCTTGTTTATGGCTACAAAAGCATGTGATTTATCCACAACATGCTCAAAGGCATTTAACCAAATATTAGTGGGGGTTCAAGTAGCTGAATGTATAATTGTGACCCTCTACAACAACAAAAAATTAGAAGGCAAAATTAATTAGATTTATGTTTATAGTGAATGTGAATAAACTTCTTGTCTGTAAGCTACAGGGGTTAGACAATGAAATTTTAGTGTGGGAGGTTTAATGGCTAAATTGGACCAGCCTGGTAGCCAGTCTTCATTGATTGCACATTGCACCAGTAAGAGCAGAGTGTGAAGGTTCAATTAGCAGGGTAAGAGCACAGTTTTGCTCAAAATATTGAAATGTACACAACATTATGGGTGACATACCAGAGTTCAAAAGAGGACAAATTGTTGGTGCACTTCTTGCTGGCGCATCTGTGACCAAGACAGCAAGTCTTTGTGATGTATCAAGAGCCACGGTATCCAGGGTAATGTCAGCATACCACCAAGAAGGACGAACCACATCCAACAGGATTAACTGTGGACGCAAGAGGAAGCTGTCTGAAAGGGATGAGTGATGGTTTCGGCTGCCATATCATGGCATTCCCTTGGCCCAATACTTGTGCTAGATGGGCGCGTCACTGCCAAGGACTACCGAACCATTCTTGATGACCATGTGCATCCAATGGTTCAAACATTGTATCCTGAAGGCGGTGCCGTGTATCAGGATGACAATGCACCAATACACACAACAAGACTGGTGAAAGATTGGTTTGATGAACATGAAAGTGAAGTTGAACATCTCCCATGGCCTGCACAGTCACCAGATCTAAATATTATTGAGCCACTATGGGGTATTTTGGAGGAGCGAGTCAGGAAACGTTTTCCTCCACCAGTATCACGTAGTGACCTGGCCACTATCCTGCAAGAAGAATGGCTTAAAATCCCCTCTGACCACTGTGCAGGACTTGTATATGTCATTCCCAAGACGAATTGATGCTGTATTGGCCGCAAAAGGAGGCCCTACACCATACTAATAAATTATTGTGGTCTAAAACCAGGTGTTTCAGTTTCATTGTCCAACCCCTGTATATAGCTTAAAGCTTTTTTAAAGATAGACAAGAGGCATGTTCCCTACCCTGTGGATCCTGAATGATGGAAAAAGTGCATTTAAGAAATTTAGAAGCTGCTCCCGAAGGATCCAATTACAATAATTGATGAGTTTATAAGATGTTTCTTGAGCTCAGCCAGCATTCTTAGTTTGTGGGAAACTGGAAGAAGGAGAACAAAAAGGAATATATTACCACGAGAGACACCAAGTTTTCTTTGGATGTGTTTGTGTGGGGTGTGCGGGGGGCACCGAAAACGGGGGTGGGGGTTTATGCACGGCTACTGAATATTTCCATCACAGTAATCTCAGGGCCGTCTCACAGACAAAATGACATGATGCTGATACTAATGTATAGCAGATCGTTGGAAAAAGCATATAATCAGACAAACAGATGTGAGCAAACTTCCTGACATCAACGTCATGCAATGAGGCAAAGAGCTGTGTAAATGACTGCACACACGTGAGCGAGTGAACCCAGAGTTTGAGCAGCATTTTGTCCTGTGAACTGGGTGATTTCTTTAGTGCAGCTGTTGCCGTATGCGCAGTAACTGTGCGTGCATGGGAATGGTCAACACGTGGGAATGCCTGAACAGTTAGCATTACTGGATCTTATTAAAACCAAATAAAAGATGTCTTTTCTACTATGCTCTCATATCTTTCTGCTAAAATCCGACCTTGAGCCAGTGACGCACTCACAATATACAACCAACCCGAAAATTACTCTACAGGGAATTTTATTTTATCCACATCTAAATCCTATTCGAGCGTTTTTCTGAAAAATTAGAAACAGGGTCGTGTTTACCACTTTACTGAATCACCCATAAACATCTGTGAATAATGGCGACCAGTAGCTGTAATTCTGAACTGTTTCATAATGCATCAAATCATTGTAGCTGTTAAAAGGGAGATTCTGTTAAGAGGTTATGAGCAGTCAATATCTTTCCTGCAGTAGGTACGTCATAGCAGTTTATGTATACACTAACCTATAAACATTTAAACTTTCATTACACCAAAATTGACATAAAGTCCAGGCAAGCAGGGTTTATTTGTAATTACACACAAGGTAATTCAAAGAAAATGAAGAAACAAAGGCAAACATACATTAAAGAAATACATTAAAAGAATTACATAAAAAAATAAGGATCACATATAAAGTAACATTAAAATGCAAATTAAAATAAAAGCTACTAGCTAAGACATCAATAAAATCCTTCATTCTGGTGATTTTCTTAAGATGGTAGCTGCTGCTTAGGTTATATACTTTGTGGAGCTGTTAACATTTAGCTCTGAGTCCATAACTACACTAAACTAGGTTAATTGGATGCTCTGTGGTTTTTAACCTCAATAAATACTTAAATACTGACTTCCAACATTGACCTTTTGGGACCAAAAACAATGACTGTACAACAACCTGGAAGAAATTCTTCTGCTTCAACTCACTGATATTGTGGAAAGACTGGAAGAGACTTCGGAGACACAGAAATATAAAGCTGTATGTCATCAGCACACCGGATGGGGGGAGTCAGTTAAACTGAACCAAATGATACAGTTCTAGAGAATGCTGCTCACTCTTCTGGTCCATCAATTAGGAATCAAATCAGCTGAGTCAAAAGCAGAACTGAGATCCAGCAAAATGAAGACAGAAGTTTTAGATGCGTCGCTGTTAAGTTGCATGTAGCTAAAAAACGTTTACCAACGGTAGTTGGATTGATAGAAATCTCATTAAAACTAATTGAAGAGATTTAGTTTGTTTCTGCGCAAGATCAAAAATTTGTACATTTTATGAATAAAACTGCCTTTTCATTGATCTTTGCTAAAAATGCTAGAAGACAGTTGGACATCTAATGACACATGGTTATTTACAATAAGGACCATGGTAATTTGCAGTGGACAACAGTTACATGTTAATCCCAAACTGGCTTCAAACAAGCCATGTTCAGATTAGTCATGTCAAGTTGCTGAGATCTTAGGAAGGTCCTACAGCAAAATCCCTTGGGAACACTGCAGCACAGGACATCATTGATAGGGAAACTGTCAGCGCTGAGACACATAGGAGGCGTCGCAGAGTGCCGATGAAACACAAATCACAGGACTTCGCCTACAGCTTGTATTATTTAAAGCAGTGCAGAGAAGGTTGGCAGCATTGGGTCCACCTAGCCTGCACAGTTCCCATATTCGTCTAGGCAACAGTCTCTTCATGGCGGGTCACGACTGTGACAAGCCTGTTAGATACATCAATTTCTCCAATTTAACATTTTTAATTTACATACCATGACAAACTGACCATGAGGTTCTTAAACAGTTTTTGTGACCAAATCCCTTATTTTTCCTGGCTGAAATTAGCAGATATCTCAGTCTGGTCCATTTTACACTATGAATACAAAGGTTACTTTAAATTTACTAGAAATATTTTTATCTAGTCCAGGCTACATATGGAATGCACAAAAACCACAACCAGGATAGATGGATATTTAGTTAAAAGATGCCAAATGTCAGAAATTACAACAAAAAAATCTATACAAATCTATTTTACCATACTTATCCAGATATGGAAAATACTGAAATTCCTGACTTTTCCTAACTGCATAGCTACCTTGTAAGTATAGATTTAAAGAATTTGCAAATGATTTAACTTTTTTTTTTTTTTTTTTTTTTACATTTACCATAGCATCCCAGCTTATTCAGGAAATTTGCTTTACAACATATTCTAATAAAACCTTAATGCAATAATTGGGTACTAATTGAGGTTTGACTGTTATTTCCAACTCCAACAACGGCATAAATATTTACAGTGAACAACCGAGAAAGAAGGAGCTTGATAAAAATATCCAGTGGTGTTTACCAGTCCTCAATGGGGAATGTCCACTATGCCTGGCTGTAATCCCTGACACTGGTGTAGAGAGGCATAACTCCCCCCGCCTGAGGGCTGTGGCACAGCAAGAAGCACATGTTCATGTGGAACTGCAACATCAAACCCACCTGTTTTACCACAAATGGCCTCGTAGACCACCTGCTGGCCGCTTGACACGGAACCACTGGCTGAACTCTCCGAGGACATCTGCCTGTTAATCAGAAACAGCTTAAGTATGAACAAGGACTGAAATTATTATTTTATAAAGAAAGTAATGCTTGGAAAAAAATATGCCCAAGGTCATTGGTTTCTGCAGCCCTCCAAGGACTCTGTGGAACTAAACATCAAAACAAAACAATAAAGAAACAGTTTCTCTCTGCATGTAATTGTTTGAGCCGGAGGACTCAGGGGCAAATAGTTGCTCTTTGTGTGCAGTCCGTAGAGCCCGCTGAGGCTAAGTGTTTACCGAGTGCCTCTTAAGGGTTATTGTGACAAGAAGGAGAGAAATTCCTGCTCCTTGTCCAGGGTGATGTGATTATCACACTGGCTAGAGTAGGCTGGTGATTACTGACTAAGTCAAGCTGCAAGAACAGGTTACAAACATAAAGAACGTGTAGAGCAATTAGCAAATAAAGTGGTCTATTTACATCACAGGGCTTCATAAACGTGTCTAAAGATTATAGAAAAGAAATTAAATACCTCTTTTCACATAACTGCACAGTGGGTGCAGTGTTTTCCAGAGGTACGCTATTAAAATGGCCACTGAAGCATAAAGCATGAGCAGACACGTCTGTAACCTTATGCATTAAATCTGTTGAGCATTTTTAGGGGGGGACAATAAATAAAGCTTAGCTGGCATTAACCTTTCGCCCCATAACAGCAACATGCCAAAGAAGCATTAATAAGGTAATGAGGGTACACACTGCCTCCTTGTAAGGGGCTGCACAGTTGTCCTTTCATACCATTACACAACCACAAATAGAACTGGCCCACTTTAAGCGTGGCATACCTCAACAGGAAGCAGCCCCTTTCACATTGAGAGAGCGAGGCGGGTGCTTGACCTCTGAGTCCTTTCACATCACTTTCTTTGTCAACAGACTCTCACTCTGTCACTTTAAGATTTAGACAGCAGCCAGAAACGCTGCAGGTGAGAACTGATTCTGAACCTGCAGTGTGAGCAGATCTGAAGGCCCTGTGCTCATTTTAGTAGTGTGTCCCTAATGAGACTCCGCCCTGACCAACAGGGGATAAAGTTTAACTATAAACGCACGTTTGGCGGCTTCTGAGCATATGCAATATTCTATGAAAATAACTACCGTTACGGCTGATTAATAGGGAGTGAGAGCATCAGCGAAGCTGACATTAATGGCGCTGGTATAATTGTCACCCTATTAGTAATGCCACACGACAGTGTGGGTTTCCGTAGTTACAGCTGCGACTAACCAAACCCTGCAAACAAAATACCAAACAGGCCCATTTATTTGTGTTACAAATTGCTGCTTTCAAAGCCTTCACTGAAGTCATACCAGTTTGAGCCTTAGCAGCCCCTCACGTTGGCGGCTGTGGTGTGTTGATAGAGCAAAGAGAAGGCCCTGTCCTGCTAAGTAAGATACCAACAACCTGCACATGTGCGTCCATTGAGCATGCACTGTGGCAGCTGAGCTTGAATACAAAGGCTGGGGGCTGAGAGTTTGTATAGATCTACTACAGAGTCTGCAAAAGTATATATAGCCTTTGAGCCTTTTCACTTTTGGTTACACTACAACCACAAACTTCAAGGTGTTTTATGTGATTTTTGGTGATAGATCGTCAAAGCAGTGCTGAATATCAAGTATATCAAAACAGGGAAAATGTGGCAATCCTTTGCTTTAATTCCCCCTAACTCAATATTTTGTTGAGGAACTTTTTGCTGCAAGTACATCTAAAAGGGTCTTTACAAAATAGATCTGGCTCAGTCCGATAAGTTGGAGAGCATACTGTATGTGAATATTAATTTTCAAGTCTTGCAAGTGATTCTCAATGGGATTTACAGTGCCTTGTGAAAGTATTCGTCCCCCTTCAACTTTTCAACCTCTTGCCACATTTCAGGCTTCAAACATAAAGACATAAAATTCTAAATTTTTGTGAAGAATCAACAACCAGTGGGACACAATCGTGAAGTGGAATGAAATTTATTGGATGTGTCAAACTTTTTTAACAAATAAAAAACTGAAAAGTGGGGATTGCGATATTATTCTGCCCCTTTGCGTTAATACTTTGTAGCTCCACCCTTTGCTGCAATTACAGCTGCAAATCGCTTGGGGTTTGTCTCTATCAGTTTTGCACATCGAGAGACTGAAATTCTTGCCCATTCTTCCTTGCAAAACAGCTCGAGCTCAGTGAGGTTGGATGGAGAGCGTTCGTGAACAGCAGTCTTCAGCTCTTTCCACAGATTCTTGATTGGATTCAGGTCTGGACTTTGACTTGGCCATTCCAACACCTGGATACGTTTATTTGTGAACCATTCCATTGTAGATTTGGCTTTATGTTTTGGATCATTGTCTTGTTGGAAGATAAATCTCCGTCCCAGTCTCAGGTCTCTTGCAGACTCCAAGACAGGTTGTCTGGAAGACAACCTGTCCTGTATTTGGCCCCATCCATCTTCTCATCAATTTTGACCATCTTCCTTGTCCCTCCTGACGAAAAGCAGGCCCAAACCATGATGCTGCCACCACCATGTTTGACAGTGGGGATGGTGTGTTCAGGGTGATGAGTTGTGTTGCTTTTACACCAAACATATCGTTTTGCATTGTGGCCAAACAGTTGGATTTTGGTTTCATCTGACCAGAGCACCTTCTTCCACATGTTTGGTGTGTCTCCCAGGTGGCTTGTGGCAAACTTTAAACGAGACTTTTTATGGATATCTTTGAGAAATGGCTTTCTTCTTCCCACTCTTCCATAAAGGCCAGATTTGTGCAGTGTACGACTGATTGTTGTCCTATGGACAGACTCTCCCACCTCAGCTGTAGATCTCTGCAGTTCATCCAGAGTGATCATGGGCCTCTTGGCTGCATCTCTGATCAGTCTTCTCCTTGTTCGAGATGAAAGTTTAGAGGGACGGCCGGGTCTTGGTAGATTTACAGTGGTCTGATACTCCTTCCATTTCAATATGATTGCTTGCACAGTGCTCCTTGGGATGTTTAAAGCTTGGGAAATCTTTTTGTATCCAAATCCGGCTTTAAACTTCTCCACAACAGTATCTCGGACCTGCCTGGTGTGTTCCTTGGTCTTCATGATGCTCTCTGCGCTTTGAACAGAACCCTGAGACTATCACAGAGCAGGTGGATTTATACGGAGACTTGATTACACACAGGTGGATTCTATTTATCATCATCAGTCATTTGGGACAACATTGGATCATTCAGAGATCCTCACTGAACTTCTGGAGAGAATTTGCTGCACTGAAAGTAAAGGGGCTGAATAATATTGCACGCCCCACTTTTCAGTTGTTTATTTGTTTAAAAAGTTTGACACATCCAATAAATTTCATTCCACTTCATGATTGTGTCCCACTTGTTGTTGATTCTTCACAAAAAACTAGAATTTTATATCTTTATGTTTGAAGCCTGAAATGTGACAAGAGGTTGAAAAGTTGAAGGGGGACGAATACTTTCGCAAGGCACTGTAGGTCCAGACTCTGACTGGGTCATTCTGCCACATGAGTATTCTTTGACCCGTAACACTGTCCTGCTGGAAGTCTTGCTGGAAGTCTCAAATCAGCAGCCTCTAACAGGTTATCTTCCAGGATTACCCTATATTTAGCTCCATCCATCTTCCCATCAGATCCCTCCAGCTTCATTGTCCATGCTGAAGAAAAAGCATTCCAACATCATGATACTACCACCACCTTGCTTCACTGTGGGGATGCTGTGTAAAAAATGTGGTCTTATCTGACCAGAACATCTTCTACTATCCTCTTGATATGTCCTGTACGTGGCAGGTGGCAAATTGCCAAAGCCTAGGTTTTGGATGACTGCAAATAGGCTATCTATAGCTCTTTCCCCCAAAAAGGCATTCTTAGTGCCACTCTTCCATAAAAGGTTTTATCTCTCTTTAGCCCCTCCAGAGGGACCATAGGTGTCTTGGTTGCTTCTTTGATTAATGGTCTTTTTGTCCTGCCTGTCAGTTGAGGTGAATGGACATTTCTTTCAACAGTGCTCTGTGAGATGTTATGAGTTTGGAATATGGTTTTATAACCTAAGTGCTTCATGCTTCTTCACAACTTCGTCCCTGACCGGTTTGCTGTGTCCCTTGGTTTCCATGATGCCGATTGTTCTCTAATGTTCTCTAACAAACTTCAGAGGGCTTCACAGAACAGCTGGATTCATATTGAGATTATTATTGATTACAAGTAGACAATTTACTAATTGGGTCACTTGTAAAGGCAATTGCTTTTTATTCAGGGATATCAGAGTAAATTTGACTCCTTGAAAACCATGTATACTCTTCCACTTAACAATAATATAATAATCTGTGTTGTTCCATTACATAAAAGTCAAATAAAATATACAAAGGTTGGTTGTTGTAATGTGACAAAATGTGAAAAAGCTGATTGGGTATGAAAGCTTTTTAAAACACTATAAGCTGAACTTGAAAATGAATAAAAGGATAACAGTCAGCACCAGATAAAACTAAAGTAGACGGCATTCAAAAAAGTGTATGTGTTGGACCTTCAGAGAACAAACAGCAGCAGTGTACTATTGACAGAAAATCCTGGGAAACAAAAGAAAGAATATATGTATCAAACAATGGTTTTACAATTTGATAGAGGATGGTATTTGGAGAGCTGGACAACCTCAAACTCTGAATACATCCAGCACAGTGATTCTATTATAAGTTGGAGGGGATTAGCTCAGTGCTGGGATACGTTTCAGATGTGCCTCAATAACAAAGGTATAGGGTTGCCCCGAAAAAGAGCACTGGAAAAATGGGGAAGCAACTTATTATCCTTCCATTCTCTGGAAACAATCATCTTCTTTCTTCTGGACAGAGTTTACATTTCTCTGTCATTCTTTATTTTCTCATCTCTTTATTCTCTCTTTTCAATGTTTCCATCAGCGCATTTTTTTGCTCCTGAAGCTTCCGTTTTTCCCACACTCTCCCCTGTCACACTGGTCGACCACAAAAATGCAGGACAGAGCAGAGTGTGAGGGGGGCTCTGGAATTCCACATGCAGAAGGTAAACACTGCAACTGCCAGGAACACGAATACACACACACACACACACACACACACACACACACAGCACCTACACCGCTCACCATTCTATATCAGCCATTCTCTGCCTTATTAACTCTTTCTATGCCAGGTAAAGTTAGTCCAATGTGGCAATGTACTGAATGTATTTAACTCAGTGTTTAACCAGTTGGACCGAGCCAAAATAACAAAATAAATGAACTGCCAGATAGATTTTTTGGATAATTTGCAGCTAAACCACCCTGTTGTGCTGGTCCTCTTCCACATTAAACAAAACTGAAAAGCTCTTTGCCAGCATGCTTCAAACGATCAACCCTGATCACAAAGGCTTGCAGCTGTTGTGTAATTTGGATGGATGTTTCAGTAACACAGTCATAAAATTAGCCAGGGAAATAGCTGGCAGTTGAGCCCAGTTTCACTCCTTTCCTTTCCTTTTTTTTTTTTTTTTTTTTTTCCTTCTGTTCTCTTCACCTTATCTCCAAACCAAACAGGATTTAAATGGAGCCCGGAGCCTGAGTCCTTCCACTGAACCAGATTCTGTTTACGGCTGAGGCAGAAATCAGGCCTGTGATGAGGTTGTTTACCGAACAGGCAGATACAGCCTGCGGCCAGAAGGCTGGGAGCGGTCCACTGCGCACATATTCTGGCTCTCATTAGCATTAGCCATGTCCGCTTGAATTCAAGGATCTCATGAACCCTAACTCGTTCCCCGAGCTGGGGCCAAAACTGCCACCCCGCTGTTCTTAATGTTTTAAAAACCAGATAGTAATATTGTTTTATTCCCCCTTGAGTGGAAATACAGCAATTGACCTGCAAGACTGGACTTACTTGATAAGCCGCTTTGTTGCCGTTTTCCTGACGTCTCCTTCTCGTGCGCTGCTGGGTGGCTTTGGGACATAACCAGGACTAGCACAGGTCTGTCTGTAGCTGGGCCGAACATGTAAGCTGGACGGTGGAAAGCTCGAGGATTTCGTGGATACCTGGGTGTTCGGGGTGCCTGTCTGGTCCTGAAACTGGGTCTAGGAGGAGGAACAACCAACAACAATGAACTAAAACTACATGTGATGCACATTTCAACCTTTAGGGACAGTAGAATAATTTAGATTAATAACAACAGTTAGTGCAGCAGCAGTGTCCTGTAAAAATATTCATTCCCTTTGAATTGTTTTACATTTTGTTGCAATAGAACCATAAACAACTGTTTATTTATGGGGAACATTTGACAGGTCATTGATGCTTTAATCTAAACCTTTTCATTACAGGTCTGGCTGTGTGTTCAAGTTCACTGTCCTACAGCTTCCCATCAGCTCTGACCAGCTTCTCTGCCCCTGCTGAGAAAAAGCATCCCCACACCATGATGCTGCCACCACCATGTTTTACCACAGGGTTGGTGTGTTCCAGTGATGTGTTCCAGTGTTAAACCCACCCACATTTAGACCTAAGTAACACTTGTTTTTCAAGTAAATAGTCTGACAACAGCTTCTCCACCCGGCTTTGCATTCTTGCATAAAGGCCAATACGTTTATTTTTGGTCTCGTCTGACAACACCACTTTCTGGGCAAAGTTCAAACAGGACTTATTTTGCTTTTTTTCCCCAACAATGGCTTTGTTTGTGCCAGTCTTCCATAAAGACCACATTTGTTCAGGGATTGACTGATAGTTACCCTGTCAACAGATTCTTCTGTTTGAGGTGTGGATCTTTGCAGGGATACCATGAGCCTTTAGGCTGTTGGTCTGTTTAATATTCCTCTTGCCACCTTTAGGTGAATGGTCATGTCTTGATAGGTTAATAGTTGTGCCATACACTTTCCATTTTCAGATGATGGGTTGAACATCTATGAGATGTTCCAAGTTTGGGATATATTTATTGTTTTATAACCCAACCCCATGAACCTCTGACACCTTCATAAACAGCTTCATTTAGACTGAGTTACTCTAGTTACTAATTAGGTGCCTTCTGAAGGAAATTGGTTGCACTGGATTTTATTTGGGAGTATAAAAGTGAAGTCGGCTGAATACATTTTCATGTCACACTTCAGATTCTTATATGTAAAACATGTTTAAAACCATGTATCTTTACACTTCCACCTCACAATTATGCACTTCTTGTGTGATGGTCTGTTACATAAATTACCAAAAAAAACCACATTGAAGTTTGTGGTTTTATGCAAAAAAGTTAAAGGGGGATCAATGCTTTTCTTACTCATCAATCACCATTAATCATGAAAGGAGCCCATTTACTAATTCCATGTAAGAAGTAGGATTAATAATGAGCAGGAGGGACCAACTGTTTGTCTGTAAGCAATAAATGGCAAAAAAGTAACCAGCGTGAACTCCATGAAACTTGGATAAGAGGTGGAGCATGCATCCATTAGTGTACTCTTAAGGACAAAATAAATCAAACCCTTCCAAAAGAGGCCAGCGGAAGTGTTATCACATTTAGAATGGGTTAGTCATGGAAAATATTGTGGCCTGTGTTTATTAAGGTGAAGTATCAAAGTGCTTGGCATGAAATCGTGCAGATATTAATGAAATGCCATCCAGTATCAAAACAAGCTTAACATTTTTCATAGTTGGCTGCACTGAAAAGTAAATTCCCCACATTATTTATTTGTTTATGGAAAAGCTCTTCAAAGGCTTGGGAAGGAGGAATATACTGTTGTCTTTCTGATATCATATTTTAGAACCACATTTCACTCGGCCCATGCAGCAGTAGGGAATGCTTGCATACATTCCTTCCACATCTCATGCCCATGCTTTTATTTCTGTTGCTTTATATGGCTATCTAACATGCTAATGGTTTTCCAGTTTCACAGTGTAGCCGTTCAAAGGGCCGACGAGTTGACATGAAATATCTGATGTAATTCCTGAGTTGATAAATGAGAAGCTGGGTTTCTAGGTTGCAAGGCCGATGGCCACAATTCAGTTAGAGTGGGGCCAGGCAGGGCACCTTTCTTTGGCTGCCAGGTGGCCCAGGGCCAAGCCAGTGGAGGAGCCAAACAGTCTGCACCCAGTAACTGGAACATGGACTGGAGTGCCTGAACAGATCCCCGTCTCTTTCTGTCTCTAAGCAGCACTCACGAATACACATGAGTATTCACAATCAATAGAAAACCTATTTCTGCATCTTTAGCTGTTCCAAAATCATCAATTATTTAAAGTCTGCCCAGGAAAATAAAACACTGTGACGGTAGGTACATTTTAATGAAAAAGACCAAAGTCCATCATTATGCGAGCAAAGAATGAAACAAGGAAGGGGTTCAAACTCAACCAGTCGAAGTTTGATCAAAGCGCTAGTTGGCGCTAGATCCTCTTGTATTTCCCTAAATTGATTTTGATTAATATTTCTCCAGGAGTTCTGAAGATCTATCAAAGCTGTCATGTGGATATTGGCTAGTTTTGAATCATGCAATACCTTGCAAAATTATTCATAACCCTTGAGCTAATTGCCGTTGATTTTCTCATTGATTTTATGTCACAGACCAACACCAAGAAATAAGCAGAAGGTCACATGGTTTACTATTGTTTTAAGAAATAAAATGCTGAACAGTGTGACATGGATATGTAATATGTAAACCCCTTTAATCTGATACCCCAAAATTAAATCCAACGCAACCGATTGCCTTCAGAAGAAACCTATTTTTTAAATAGAGTTCACCCAAGATCAACAGACAGCATCATGAAGAACAAGGTTAAAAAAGAAATTTCCCAAACTTTGAAGATCTCACAGAGCCCTGTTTAATCCATCAACTGGAAATGCAAAGAGTACAACACCAGCAAATCCAGATATGGCCATTCATCTAAACTGACAAGCATTTATCAAAGAAGGAACGGTAACAGTGGAGAAGCTGCATAGCCATAGGATGTCCCTGTAGAGGACACTTCAAACATGTGGAAAAAAGGTGCTCTGGTCAGATGGGACCAAAATATAAGTTTTTGGGTTACATACAAAATGAAATGCGTAGAAGAAAACAGTGTTCACAACCCTAAACATACATACTATAAACATGCAGTCAGAGCTACAAAGAAATGATTTAGATGAAAGCATATCCCTGTGTTAGATCGGCCCACAGTCTAGAGCTAAATCCAAATGGAAATCTGTGACAATACTTGAAATTTGGATTTGACAGGCCCTCTCCATCTAATCTGACTGAGCATGAGCAATTTTCAAAGAAAAGGCAACAATCTTCAATTACAACAGCAATTGAAGCAAACACACGCCACACTTAAACCATACAGCCTTTGTCTTTCACTTTACACTTATGCACTACTTAGTGTTGGGCTATTGTTAACAATCCCAATTAAAACACACTGAAGTTTGTGGTTGAAACATGACGAAATGACAAGAAGTTCAAACAGTATAACTATTTTTGGCTGGAACTGCATGCCAGATGTTTTTGCCTCATTTGAATCCAAATATAATGAAACGAGGAGTGGATCAAATTTGGCACTTAAACATTAGGTCTAACAGCTTAGTGCCATACAGTATGTTGCCAGAAAAGACAGAAAGGGTAATTTCACAGAATACTGTATAAAGAGCAGGATTTTAAGGGGATTGTCTAACATTGTAGGACAATCATATTCTGCCAATATCATTGCAAATCTTCCTATAACCTCAGTTTGTGGGGTTTTAACAATATGCTCCATTTGTTTGTGAGTTTGTGTACAGAGCACAGGGCACTGTGCACATGCAATACCTAACTAAACAAGGCATTTCAGAATAAAGGATGACCTCCGCCTTCCATGAGTCTGAAATGTTACAGAACATGTTAGGCATAAGAGAAATGTGGTCAACTGTGACCAGTCTGTGAGACGAAAGCAAAGTAGAAAGAAAAACTAAGAACGCTGAGGAATCATTTTTATAAAGTCGCTTATGCTCAACCAAGCCAAGAGAAATATCACATCATTTGCATTAATTAAGGCCCTATTGAGACCGCTGAAAACAATCCTCTGAAAGACACTGCATGTTTAGGACTGATTGGAAAAAAATGGGTCCTTCCAATTATTCCACACTGTAAACTGTCCCATGACCTTTTCCCTTCTCCACTTCTCTCCATCATGTGAACTAATCCATGAAAAGAGTGGATCATGAGTACGCACATCTGGCTCAATTTTCAACTCTCCTGCTTTGAACAGCCACGGGAAATGTCTGAAAATTACAGCTTTCATGGCTAGTCAGACATGACTCCAACTGTTTCTTGTTCCTAAAATTACAATTGGTGACAATCATACACCAAAATTATACTTATGTTGCAAAGCCCACAAAACTGGAGCTCAAATCGGATATAAACTGAGCTGGTAAGACTGGAGATTCCAAACAGTGTCTTACTAACATGTTCTTTTCTTTTACATTTTGTCACATTACAAATTGCTGTCTATTTTATTGGGATTTTTGTGCAACACATCAACAAACTAATGCAAAATTCAGACAAAGAAGTAAAAGAAAGCATGATTATCAACATTACTTTAAAATAAAAGTCTAAAAAGTGAGTCGCGCAAATGTATTCTGACTACCCAAGTTAATATTTTGAAACAGCTATTTTTTTTCATAGTTCCTGGGTTTGACTGGGTCATTCTTCTACATAAACATGCTTTGATCTCAACACTTTCGTTGTAGCTCTGGTTATATGTTTAAGGTTGCTGTTCTGCCGCAAGGTAAACCTTTGCCTCAGTCTCAAGTCTTTTGCAGCCTCTAACATTTTTCTTTTTCTGAATTCAGCTCTATATCCACATCAAATCTGACTAGCTTCCATGTCATTATTAAAGAAAAGTATCCCTCCAGCATGATGAAACTGGACTTGTTAGGGTTTACTTTTAACAATGGGTTGAACTTGCCATGGTTCAATATAGGGCAGATTTGTTTAGTATACAACTAGTAGTTGTCCTGTCAACAGATTCAGACCTGAGCTATGAATCTCTGCAGCTCCTTTAGAGTTACTGTAGGGTTCTTGGCTGCTTCTGTGATTAATTCTCTCATTTAGGCTTGCAGAGGGGCCATTCTCGGTCCATAAAATGTATGATGAACTGAACGTTGCACAGTAAGATGTAAGTAAGTTATAATGTCAGGATAGGCGCATCGGAGGACCCCGGAATGCAGACAAGCAGGCAGCATGAAGGTAGGTGAAAAAGATTTAATTGTGGAAAAAACTAAAACTCACTCAGAGGAAGAGGCAGAAACAAAACAGTAACAGGCTGGTGAGACAAGCATGGCATGATCCGAAAAAGCAGGGTGACATGATCGGAAAATGTTTCCGCGACAAATGACGGAACAGGTGTGTATTTATGGAGCGTGAACCAGGTGAAGCAAGAAGACAGATTAGCTAGGTGCAGATGAACCGAATAAAGTTGATTGACAGGACAAAACGTGGCTTGAGCAGAACGGAAATCCAAGGATACAAACTAATAGAAATACAACTAGAAAAACATGAAACTAAAGCATAACCAGATCCAAAAAACCTAACTTGACAAAACATGAACAAGAAGACAAAAACTAAAGCATGACCAGAAGCATGATTCAAAATCTGTCAATAATAATAATAATAATAATAATAATAATAATAATAATAAACCAAAAACACCCACAAATTATGACATATAACTTATTGTTTTGAACTTCTCCAGAACTTTATTCCTCAGCTGTCTGCTGTGTTCCTTGGTTTTCATGATGTTGTTTCATCACTAATGTTCTCTAACCATCTTCTGAATGCTTCACAGAACAGCTGTAATGATCCTAAATTACACACAGGCAGACTCTATTTAATAATTAGTTCTGGTTGGCAAATGGTTAGTTGAGATTTTCTTAAGGGATATCAGGGGGTTGAATACAAATGCACTTTTCAGATTTTATGTAAAGACTTTAAAAAAACCATCTAACGGTTTTCTTTCTTACTCCACAATTATGCACAACTTTATGTTGATCTATCACTTAAAATACATTGCAGTTTGTGGTTGTAACATGAAATAATAACATAAAGTCTAAGGGGTGTAAATAGTTTTCCGAGCACGGTATTTGTTCTTCTCGGCAGCATTCCTCGATTACTCACCTTCCAGTCTAAACCTAACAAAGAAGCTCAGCCAAGCAAAATAAACTTTGGTTAAGGAGTCATGCTTGGCTTTCTTGGAATGAGTTACTGTTGAAAACAATGTTGCCATCAAACACCATTATGCTAAGTGGTTTGGAAAAAGATTTGTAGAATGTGCCAATAGTAAAATCTTTAAGTGTTTAAGAGTAAAAAATTATATTGGAAAGTGCATTTAGCTAAAGCGATATTTTTCACAATTATATGAGTTAAAGTTTGACAGTTTTTCTTCTTCATATGTACCTGTTGTCCACAAAAGTCCCGGTCCAAACCCTGACGAGACTTTAATCTCTGCTGTTGCAGCTGCTGGATAGCAAAGTGCAGCTGGTAGCTTTCTTTAGTTGGCTGCCAGCTCTGCGTAGAGTTCAAGCCCGTCACCACACTGGGGGCTGTCTGCATCTGCGTGTCCCAAAAATCCTCCTCGTTCTTCGATGGTCTGTCAGCAATGATAAGTAGAAGTGAGGAAAACAAACTGAAACCAAGAGTCCATACTCTCTGTTTAAAACATTGAAATTGGTGATGTAGTCTTGTATCAAAATGTCTGCCTGCCTCAGATTGGAAGAGTCATCTTAATGACTACGAGTGCACCCTTTGGTGGCTCTGGAATGAGCAATATTAGGATTGCTGCTGCATCTTCCTAATTTCCCAATCCAAACAAGAGATGCGACTAATAAACTCCCTCATTTCCTTCCACATGTTGAGGTGGCCTCTAAAAATGTAAAACACGCATGCATTCAGCATCCTCTAGGCCCACAGAGGCCTCAAAGTGAGCAGATCAGAGTTAAAGCAGAGGGCAAGCCTGTGGCAAACAAGGGCCAAACTAAAAACCTTTTTTCTTAGCCTCAGTGCTCCTCTGGCATCAGGTTCCATTCACATCACAAAGCCACAACCTGGAAAGAAAACCTTTTGACGAGCTGCATGCGCTTGTAACTGGATTATCTACCAGCAGCACTAAGCCCATTTCAACCTTTTTTCTTCAATTTCTCTCCTGGTAAAACAATGAGGTGACCGGCCTGCCCTTCAGACATGCTTAAATTGAGTCTATGTGGAGTCTGGTTTGCTTCTGTATATATATAACATCAGCCAAAAATAATGCCATAAAGGGAGCTATTGGGAGCTGCAAGGAAGAATATAATACAGAAAGGGAGAAGGAGAAAAAAACGGGATACATGTACAGTTAAAGAAATGGGAGCCTCGGGGGTCTTAACGGCAAAAATTCCTCCCATGCATGCAATAACATTTGTCCGTTGGTCCATAGTTAAAGAAAACACAGCAGACCTAAAATCACAATAGCAGCAATATTTTTAGAACCCAACTGATGAACTCTAAAAGTAGAATTTAGTTAATCTTAAACAACAATGCAAACTGTGGGATAATAACCTTGAGCAGCTCAAGTGAAAAAAAAATACTCCTCGTCCTGAGCGGCCAAACAAAGACACAGGGGATCTTAAACCCATGTGAACATGCTATCCGCCCATGCGTTTCTCAGTTCACATAGTAGCTCTTATATTGCAAAAACAACTGGTGTGACCATGAGCCAGTGAAGTTCTTTTTTTTCAAAGCTTCTGGAAACAAAGGCTCATCTGTGGACCTTACAAGAGATTCTAAAGCTCCTGGTGACAAAACAAGAACTCGTTCCTTGTTTACAGCAGTTATTTCCTCTAACTTGACTGCTGTTTGCACTTCTATGCTGCTGTTGTATTAGCATACAGTATAAGTCAGAGCAAGAGTATATGCTTTTCTTGAGTACACTGTCATTGTAGAACCACAGGCAGAGGTCTTGTCAACACAACACCCCTCACAAAAATTACCACAGATAACTGGGAATCTTAAAATCAGGGGGAAGAGGTTTTGTTCAACATAGCAACCAATGAAATAAAGAAAAACATAACTGAATGAGAAAACAGATTTCCATCTGATATTCTCATCACATCATATCTGCAGAGCTCAAACTATTTAGGAGTAACCTCCCATTCAGAGCGAGTACTCATGGGTGTCAGTTTACTCCCTGCTGCGCTTGTCGTCCTTTAATATGCTGATATAACTTACTGTTGAACAACAGAGCAGTTCGGGAGCACATGTGCAGCATCAATCTAACTCAGAGAGAATGTGGGAAAACGAACCGTTTGAGATGACATCATACCAGACAATCTTAAAGCCCTGCCTGGTCAGTGTAAACATCAGACGCTACAAGACTGTGAGGGTATTTCCAGCCATTAATCAGTGTTTGTTTATAGAGCTTTGTTGCAACATGACACAGAGAAGTAGCATTCCTGAAATGCAAAAAATGACCCATATTTAGGGTTTTGTTCAGTCCAGCGATGCAAGGAATGCTTATATTTTAGTTGGAACAAGCCTGAGAAATATAGGATTGGAACTTACCAATAGTCTGTGAAGTCCTAAACATCATTATAAGTAGATTAGAGACAGCTAAAGGCTCTGTGCCACACTATAAAAGGCAGAGACACACATGCTTGGTAAATATGGTGAAAGTATAGAAAAATAACTATATCTAGACTTCATTCCCTTTCTCTTTGTCAACATGTTGCCATCCATTCATTGTTCATCCATTCATCTGTCCGTCTGTTCACCCATCTTAAGCTTGGTCTCTGTTGAAATATCTGTGGCATGCATTTGTTTCACCCCTACTGAGTCAATATTTTGTAGAACCACCTTTTGTGTCACTGGAAGATTTTTTCTACCAGTTGGCAAATTTGGTGACTAAATATTTCTTAACATCCCTCTTTATGAAACAGCTCAAGCTCAGACAGACTGTATGGAGAGTGTTGGTGAACATCAGTTTTCAAGTGTGAATATGATATGTCCTGCGTGAGGTGTCCTGCAATTCTTGGATATATTTCTGCTTCTGTACACCTGAATCAAATAATGAGGTAATTAGCAGTGCTGCATGCTTAGAAGGTAATTATGAGTTATCTTTAAGAGGTACTGAGTATTAAATCAATGATAGTTACTATCAGCTCTGTTGCAGAGGCGTTTATATCTGCTGAATAACCAAATCGACTGAGTTGAATTTCAGCTATTCTTACCTAAAGGCACTCCTTCATAGTACAACATCTGTTACCAATCAGAGTGAATAAAACCTCGATTTAAACTCAAAGGAACAGAGACATCAGACCATTTTTTGTGGTACACTGACTCTCATCAAAGAATTCAAACACTTTTACAGGAGCTTTTCTGATTAGTCAGGAGAGTGGACGTTCAAAAAGCCTTTTGAAATGTTACACCCTTGCAATATATAACAAGACACCCGACTAAATAAAAACAACTCTGTAAAAAGTACAGTTTCTCAAGTTCTTATTCTATAGAGCTGTGGAAAACAGAAAACGAAAAAAATATGTCTTACAGTTAATAAAAAATAATAAAATACTAGGAACATTTCATTTGGCTAATTTAACAACTGAAGACAGTCTAGAAGTAACTGCTGATTTTAAAATGATTCAGATATTTAGATTTATAAACTATAACCACTGGTGCTTTTAGCAAATCAAAGCCCTGAAAAGGACTTGCTCATCATGTTAGTTAAGAACTAAAAGCAAGTACAGTTTCTTGCAAAAGTGTTTATACCTCTTAAAACGTTTTTAAATGAATGCCTGAAGAATTTGGTGGGCAGTATTCACTTCTCCTCAGTCAATATATTGTAGAACCAGCGACTGCTGCAGTTAGAGCTGCATTCTTTTAGGGCATGTCTACCACTTTGCACAACTAGAGACTGAAATGTTTGCCCATTCTTCTCTTGAAAAAGCCTTTATTTCAGTCAGACTGAATGCAGAGCATTAGTAAACAGCAGTTAGTGAACAGGTTGTCTTCAGATGCTGCCACCACCATGTTTCATTGTGGGGATAGTGTGTTGAATGTCTAATAGTTGTTCTGTTGATAGATTCTCCTATTTGATCTGTGGATTTCTGCCGCTACTTTCCATGGGCCTCTTGGCTACATCTCTGATTAATACTCTCCCTACCCAGCCATTCAATTTAGGTGGACGGCAAGTTTGCAGTTCTGACATGCTCTGTTTTTACGGAAAATGCATTGTTTAAAACCTGGGATATTATATACACTATCCCTGTTTTAAACTTTCTCCCTGACCTGTCTGCTGTGTTTGTTGGTCTTCATGATGCTGTTTGTTCTCACCTATTTAGGGAGATGCCTTGATTTCTAAAATCTGACTACCATTTGTGTTTTTTAGACATCACTTCACAAGTGTTTTGAATAAAAATCATCATAAATGTACCAGAAAGTCTGAGACCGGAAGTGATGTTAACTGTGGCTGTGAAAGGACACGCAGTATGATGTAAAGCCCCCTGATTGTCAACACACAGGATTTAGGCCTGACTTCTGAGAGTGCTGATGCAGCGTACCTGCTGGATCCTGGCACTTCAAAGAGCCGTGCTGGTCTTTGAAACCCGTCATACCTCACCCCTGTGGCTGCTAAAAAGAGCCAGTGTGCTTAACAGTTTCAGTATGTTTGGCACAAACCGTCAGTCCAAGTATACAGGGGGGGAGGGGATCTGGGAAATTCTGTGTTTTATGAAACAGACTGCGTATGAAATCAAGATAATTTCTCCAAATATCTTATTAAACACATTTCAATACAATAAAAGTACACCATGCGAATATTTATTCTCTGATTAAAGAACAGCTAACAGAACGTATGAAAATAAATAAAATATCCTTGGAGGAAAAATGCGATCCATGACGCCACTAGATCCCTCAAACTCTGATTTTTGTTTCTAGAGTATCATATGAAAGTTAGCTGAAGCCATCTGGGAAATAATAAATTATATTAAAAGTCTCTTCTTGGTTGGTGGAAATAAAAATATTTTAAAAGTGGAAACAGCCAGACATTCCTGGAATACCCTGACAGCTCGATACATTTAAGGACTGGGCTGGAAAACCAGTCAGAGATCAAGGCCAAGCTGCCTGAGGCATTGCCATTTACATCCTTACCTCTCTTTGGCCATATGTGCTGTAGGCTGATATTCCTGGTCTATTACTTTATACCATGAAGGTGTCATTCTTTTTTTCTTTTCACTATAGCCTGACACGAGTGAGAAAACAGGAATTTCACTAGGCACAGAGGTAAGACATACTCTATGGGTACTCTGAGCCAATTGCTCTGAAGCGTTGCTTTTGAACTTAGACACCTTTTTATCTACATAGGCCATTTTTTGTGTGCGTTTCTTTATGAGGGTCCTAAACTAGGTCTTTTATGTGTGCATATTATATGACACTGAGCAGGTTCTCCTCTTGCAAGCTGGGGATGCAGATTTCCACCTACCTCAACAGCAGAGTCCAGAATGTGAATAAAAAAAGTTAAACCAGATCAAAGCAGAATTTATATAATTTCTAAGCAACTGTGGATTGAAAGGCAAGGATTGCCACTCCAAGCTGTGTATAGAATGGATTTAGAATGGCTTTTAAATCAACTGCGCTGATCCAGCTGCGGGAGACAGGAAAATGGGGAGCTCCGACCGGCATCCCTTTAGGATGTCTAAAGACAATTTATGACAGTTTCTAAGCAGCTAAGCTCTGAATCTGAATTAAAATCAGTTTTACTAAGAAGTTTGTACTTTTCACAAATATTTAATTATTAAACCATCCGAGATATGTCACAAAGAAACAATAACCACAGCCGCAAGATGTCAGCTCCGTTCAAATTTAAAATCAGTAAATGATCAACAATCCTGGGCAGTACATAAACAATGTATTCAAAGTCTAAGTCTATCAGGAGAAGGACATAATGTTTAACTTTGTGGTAAATCCATCTGACCTCTCAAGGGGTTAGTATCCGTCTCAGAGGACAGCAAATAAAACACAGCACAAATAAGCACAAGGACAAAACTGAACCAGAAGCAACATGACGATTTTTATAAGGCTGCAGAGAGCATGCTTGCTATAAAACTTTGGTAACATGGTGGATAACTTTGAAGTGCTTTTTAATGAAATATAAGCTACTGAAGAAACCAAGCTTGTATTCCAGATATTAAACAGTTTATCAGGGCGAAGGCATTAGACACAATGAAGGTAAAAACAGGGCTTCTTTAACTACACTGTAACATCAACCATTGTTTGTTCATACACAGCCTGTGTTATACTGGTACCAAGAACACTCACTGGCCACTTTATTTTGTTCACCTTCCTAGTACTTGTCTTGGAACAGCCTGAACGGTTAATGCAAGGCAAGATGGATTCCTGCCACCATGCTTTACATGCCAAATTCTAACCGTCATATCTGGTACCATGTCTGAATATCGTAGCTGAAATCAAAATTCATTGGACCAGGTAACATTTATGTACTACAGTTTGAACTTCAGCGAGTTGTCTTCATTACTTCTAGATGCCTAAATACATTGAGCTGCTTCCACACAATTGAAAGTTTCTGCTACCTGTGTTAACAAGCATTTGAACAGGTGTACCAAATAAAGTGGCCAGTGGGTGTATATAAAGGACAGCATCTTCTGTTCTGCATACATTTTAACGCTACGATTAGAAGATACAGAATGAAGACTAAAAATATAAAGTATAACATCATTCCAAGGATAGATCCTTGTGGAACAACTGTATACAGCTTGTGTAATTATTAAAGCACAGTCAAATAAAAGTCATTATGCTTTACAACGACCAGTTTAGAAATTGGTTATGAACAGGATAAATAGACTTTATTTAAACAACATAAAAACCATGTCATGTTATCAATTGTATTAGTATTAGTCAAAACTTTGTCTGTTTCCCTCGGATAACCCTCTCCACGCTCTGTTTACTTGACCTTACCTTGTACTGGTTAGATGGTGTTTCATAGGGTACACAGCTCTCACAGGCTTTTGGGTTGCAGGAACTTTTGGGTTCAGTGTGTAACTCTCTCTGCCCTTCATCCTGTTGGCCAGGTTCAGGTTGGTCAACTGTGGACAAAGGACAATACTCGAGAAGTAATCTTGATGTTACTGTGTTCACAAATATTTTATCTGTTCAGCTTATTTCAGTATAAGCCAATGGTAACAGGGAACCCCATGTTTTTAAGTAGTAGATGAGTTCCTCCCTCCTGCTACTATCTCTTGTTTCTATGTGAAATGTATACAAAGCACATGGCACAACTATCCTCCGTTTTACACTAAATCCAACCTTCACCTCCTCCCTCCTCCATCATTAACAGCAACAGTTGTCATGACTTGCCAGCCCAAATGTGTTTAGAACCCAATCAGCACTTTTGTGAAAGCATCTCAGTGCTATTCTCAGTGAAATGTTATGGGAGGGTTAATCATACCGTTGAGGTATTTTATTTACTTTATTTCCTCCTGTGTGCTAAATATCCAATGGGAAAACTGTCGAGATGCCAGGTCTTGCACGACATAAAAGAAAAATATGTCAGCATGTTGTTACACACCCACAGCTGTAGTTTACTTATTAAGTTAGGTAAGTCATATTCCGACAAAGTACTAAATATAAATGGAGGAAATATAATACATCTGGTTGTGGATACTGCCTAATAGACAAAATGTATGTATTTACAAAAACAATAAATGTTCTGACAAGGACAATTCATCTCTATCATGCACCACCCTATCATGCCATGTTCACAAGGCTGTCTATTTATTTAAAACAAAGCAATCCTACAACAGTGAACATAAATAGACACACACGGTGAAAGGATCCACAATCATATCGTCGCATCACTGCACAGCAGCATGATGGAGATGGCGGTCATGCCGGGTTTTACTCAGTGTTAGTCTCTTTCTGTTTATATCGCCCTGTTTGAGAGTGAGTAATTACTTAAACCCTGAGGTCAACTGTGCAACCGAGTGTCGTTCATGTTTACAAAGTTCTCCATTTAGCCCAGAAAGTGATTTAATGACTTAAAATCAGAGCCTTAAAAAAACCTAAATGTTCTCTGAGCCTTTGAGTGCCAAGCGCTGGACTGTTTGACTAAGCTTCTGCCATGGTCTGAATTAACTACTCTTGGGAAACACAGCAAACAAGTTTCAGATAGACTGACAAATGTACAGAAAGGAAGCCATAAAAACTGCACTCTGTGTGGTCTGGTGCAATCACAAAAAACTTTTCACTGAAAAAAAAAATCAAGTAAGGCAAAAGAGGGAGGAAAGGTTTAGGGTCTCCCAAAGCCAAGGGCCAAACCATTGGGGAATATGGGAGAAGGTGGTGATGGAGCCAGCCAAGCTGCCACTCCCCTGCTCAGTGCCAATTTGCCACATTCCTCTATTTATAAGCATCAATTACCACAAAAAAGTGGCTGCCTGTTAAGTATCAACAGAAATCACTCCCCCATGGTGCATCTGATAATGAGACCTCACACAGAGCCATGGCTCGATGCGGCTCACCGCTGTTTAGGCCAGCCAACCTTAAATTTCAGTTCCAGACCCACCCCCACAGCAGCCCCAGCCCACAGACTGTAGGCGAGTTGAGGGCTGAAGTAGGAAGGTGTGCTGAAAGAGGCAGCAGACCTCCGTGGCTCCAACAGGTCTGCTGAAAGCATGAGCAGCTACATGCCGCCCATCAGCATGATGTCTGAGCCAGATTTACGCATCAACAAAGGAAAATATCAAAGACCTCACAGAAAGACTGCCGATTCTTCTTCTCTACATCAAATATTACACAGATTTTTATTTCTTGAATAAAACACTACATGGGTCAGCTAAGAGCTGCTTATTATCTCTATAAATAGTTTCTTATGCTCTCCAATTTGGCAATATTGGCTGAATTCACCATTTGAGCTTTTAACTTTAAGTTCTCTCTCTCTGTTTTTTCTCTTCCTAGAAGCTACACCTGGCCTGACTCTGTGTCTACCTGTGACACCTTCCTGGAGGGGGGGCATCGGCCAAGCCTCTGCTGCCAACAACTTAGTGCTCACCTTCTACCGATGATACATTTAGCCCTGTCTTTCACTGTTAAACTCTGTCTCTCCTAGACATAACTACTGATCGAGGTTCTACTATACCTAACTGTGCTCTTTTTCATACTCTAGACTTGAAAATTGGCTCAGAGTTCATCTGCCTAGCTGTCTTTCTCTCCTGGATCAGTGCTTCTGTGTTCTTTTTCTGTCTCTGCTCTGTTCTCTCAACAGAGTCGGTTGTGGCAGATGGCCGCTCACACTGAGCCTGGTTCTGCTCGAGGTTTCTTCCTGTTAAAAGGGAGTTTTTTTCCTCTCTGCTGTCGCTACATGCATGCTCAGTATGAGGGATTGCTGCAAAGTCAACGCCAGTGACTGTCCACTGTCTCTACATGCTCATCCGGGAGGAGGGAATGCTGCAAGTCACTGACTGGATGCAATCTGCTGGGTTTCCTTAGATAGAACTTTTAACCAATTTGAATAATAAACTCAATCTGACTGCACTGTTTGATAGGAATAATTGTAATTTATGTAGCTAACTTGGAATCTGTAGGATTCGATTGAATTCACTTTGTAAAGTGCCCTGAGACAACATGTGTTGTGAAATGGCGCTATATAAATAAAACTGAATTAAATTAAATTGAATTGAATTCACACCGGCTGATTGAGTGAATCTGCCTTTATACCCTAACCCTCATTCCTGACCCTAGTTTCTGATGTGCAGAGTATAATGTTTAAGCGGATAAGGAGGTACGCTGCGTTTGCATAAAACTCAAAAATATAAGTACTTGACAGATTTAAAATGTTTGTCCAATTAGTTTATGTTTGTAGTCAATTGCATATACATATGTATAACATGTTCAATTTAATATTAGTTATGAAACAGTGCAGTCAGGTTAGGTTTATTATACCAATTGAAGAAAAGATATTTATCTAAAAACAAAACAGTGGATGGCATCGAGTGCCTGACTTTGCATCAATACCTCCTCCTGAATGATCATGTGGTGGCCGTGGACAGTTGACTACATCAAGTCATTAACTTTGCAGAAATCCCTCATACTAGGCATGAATGTGGCCACATTGGAAAAGAAAACTCCCCATCAACAAGACGAAGGCTCCAGCAGAACCTTGCTCAAGCCACAAAAACCTCTGTAATGTCTAGTTTGAAGTGTTCCAATATATGGAATATGCAGTAGCAGGAATATATGTTATGTTCTTGAACAAGTGTCCCCGTTCTCAGTGGGATATTTCAGAACTAAATTAAGAGCCAAGAGACAGGAGGAGGTTTAGGACAAGGAATAAACTTCAGAAATATCTTATGCCCTAATGTAATAACGCAAAAAAAAAAACCCACATGTTGAGTCAGCAAGTTGATGTGACTGGAGCTGGCATAGTGACGAGCAACCTGCTTGTCGGCCAGTTTCTGCAGGGCTGAGACGAACGCTTGTTGGTTTGACTGGGCCTGGGCAGACAAAGATTGTAACTCCCTGAAAGTTCCCACTGAGTTAGACTTGAGCTTACTGGAACTGCTCCTCTGGATCTCTAAAAGAAACAAAAATAGAAAAAAGGGTGAGGACATCGCATTAATTTTGATGTGAAAACCACATGTACAGCCCTTAGATTACCCTGGCCTGCTGAGGTAGGTCTAGGAAGCTTCTGGCTATAGATGTGCATGGCACTTGGTATTGCAAATGTAGTTTTGCAGTTGGATGTGGATGTAGTTAAAGACTGAATCCTTCTCAGAGCCTGGCTTGGTGGCCCAGCAGAAGCTGTGTTGGAAGAGGTGGATGTGGTTGTCCAAATCACATTTGGAGGCTGAGTGATGACGGGGGCAGAGGTGTATGCAGGAGGGTCGGAAAGAGTTTCCGAATGGCAAAAGTGAGACTTCGCCAAGGACTGTGCGTAAGACGGAGGCTGTGGAGGGGGTGGCGGTGGGGGGCAGTGAAGAGGAATGGATGTTGGAGCAGGAGAGCAGTGCTGCAGATGAATGTATGGAGAGTCTAAAGTTAGAGGAAAACTGGAGCAATGCTGAGACGACTGGACATCTGGTTGAGCTTTAAAGGCTGTAACCTCTGCCTGTTGGTCTGAAAACAGCACAGACGTCCGAGTGCTGGTGGGCTTGGTGTTTGGGTCACTGCAGACTTTCCCTGCAGAGATGGAGGACTCTGAAGCCCTGGAGTCATCCTTGGTCACAGGCAAAGCTGTTTAAAAGGGGAAAAGAAGGCCGAGCAGTGTTATCATGAGTTACTCATCCGTTATTCTAGCGCACACTTGTGCTCCCACAGTGAGTCCTAATCACTGGAAGGCTAACCTGTTCCTCACATCACGTGGCTCACATTTTTTCCACTTCTTGTGGAAAAAGTGGTTTTAAAATATACACAGTTCTTCTTTAATGTCCCAGGAAAATGTAAAAAAAAAAATTTTTAAATACTGCAAACCAGAAATATTAAAAAAACAATATGGAGCTTACTTTTAGGGTTTGCCTTGCTGCCTGAATCCTGAAGATCTGTCTTGACTTTAGATCCTAAGAAGACTTTGGCTGATTTATTTTTCTGTGTATAAAATGTCAGCAATTGCTCCAGATCGTTTTCACTGTGAACACAAAAAGACATTAAAATAAATGTATAGATAAGATTGAGATCACTTACCTCACATTATAATATGTAGTGCCTGGCAAAAGTATTCCTACCCCTTTTAACGTTTCCATATTATAAACACTAAGTTCTTTGTATTATGTTGGGATTTTATGATAGACAAACAAAAAGTGGCACATAACTTTGAAGTAGAAGAATAGAAATACATTGTTTCCAACACTTTTCACAAATGAGTGTTAGTACACACAAAAATATAAGTTGATTTAAAGCATTCCAAAGTAGGTCTGATGTATGTTTAGAGTTATTTTCCTGCTAGTTTGTGGTACACTTTTGTTCTTATAGGTTCCTTTCAACAATATCTTTCTCTTGCCAATCTTCCATAAAGGCAAAATTTGTGGAGTGTACGACTAATAATTTTCCTGTCAACAGATTCTTCCACCTGAGCTGTGGATCTCTGCAGTCCCTCCAAAGTTACCAAGACCTTTTCTGCTACAAAAACTAATCGGCCTTGCCAGCAAAAGTTTGGTAACTTTGAGGTTGTGCCATAGATTTGAACACCTTAAGGTGTTCAAATTTTGGGAATGGTTGTCTAGCTTAAACCCTGCTGTATAACTTTAATCCTGACCAGTCTGCTGTGTTTCTTGGTCTTAGTGATGCTGTTTGTCCACTAATGTTCAAACCTCTGAAGCTTTCACAGAGCTGCTGTAATTACACTGAGATAAAATTACTCACAAATGGACTCTTTTTACTAGCTACTTCTCAAGACGACTGGTTGCACAGGATTTTAAGTTGGGGTATCAGAATTAAGGTCAGATTGTAAAAGCACACAACAGTTTTCAGATTTTGTTTGTACAAAATGTTGAAAACCATGTATTATTTTTTCTCCCACTTCATGTTCATGTTAAGCTGATCTATCACATAAAATATAATACATTAAAGTTTGTGATTGTAATGTGGGAAAATCTGGAAATGTTCAAGGAGTATGAATACTTTTGCAAGGTACTGTATAAGTAAATGGTAAATGGACTGAACTTATATAGCGCTTTTCCAGTCATACAGACCGCTCAAAGCACTTTACACTAGAGCCACATTCAACCAATCGCACTCACTAACGCTCACACATTCATACACCGATACGCAGATCGGTAGGCAACTTGAGGTTAAGTGCCTTGCCCAGGGGCACATCGACATATGGCAGGAGGAAGCTGGAATCAAACCCACAACCTTCTGAGTGGAAGATGACTACTCTTCCTACTGAGCCACAGTTGCCTCTGTGTAAAAGTAATGGAGGAGGCTTTTAGAGGGTTTTAAAATGAACAAACCTTGCAACCGCAATGTACTCTTGAAATACAGTCTGGTAAACACAACGCTCCTCTTCGCTTCTTTCCTGCTTTGTCATCATATACTCAGTTTCCTGGAAAAAAGAAAGGAAAGCAGAAGACAGTTGGACACAGTTATTTGAGTATATATGCGTATTAAATGACTTTCAGTGCCTCGTCAGGACAAAATGCTGCGTAAATGTAATTATTGACGAGAGTACCTTATTGTAGCAGTGGATAAACTCTCCTAACTGGTGTGACAGGATGCGTCTGCGATCTCGGAGTGGTAACTGGTGATTGGGCAACACAACCTTTATATCTTGCTGAAGGTTACTGGCTGCTCTTCTCAGGAATCGAATCACAAGCTCCTGTGCAGACAAATGAAACACATGTAAATTCACTTAACACTGCTATCCTGAAATATTGATTCATCACGGTCTACATTTTAGATATCCTGTTAGCTTTAATTCTTCACAAAATGCTCACTGTAATTTAACTGATTTGGTCTGAGGTCACTGATGATGATGTTTACCGAAGACTTTCCAGTCAGACTGCCTCGTGCACTCCACGTTTTCCTTCGCTGTGGCCACAAATGTCTAATACACATTTCAGCTCAAATGGCTAAATAATTACAATGGAAATTCATAGGAAACAAAGACTTTTTACATTGAAAGCAGTGAAAACATAAATATACCCAATTGACTTTTACAAGTACAATAATCATATACTACCAAAGGGGAACAAATAAATAGATAAATACAAATTCAAAAATACATAGTTGAAATATTCAAACCTTTGCCATCCTGGACTCCCAGGATGGTAGAGAAAAAAGCAGAAAGACAGCACAACAGGGTCAGGACATGACACACAAATTGACTTACTATCGATGAAATATTACCATTTGATCGTTGTCATTGTCTTGCCAGGCTGGGATGGTGCTGGCTCTGCTCTCGGCAAACAGCCTTTGTTGGACTCGCTGCAGGTAAGAGGAAAAAGCAATCCGAGCCTGCACTTTGCTGAAGAGAAGTGACAAACATAAAGAAGAGTGATGCAAACCATCAAAAATTGGGAAAATAGGGGAAATGCCAAGCATGGAAGAAGGTGTTTTGGCCAGACAAGACCAAAATTGAATTATTTAGCCTACATACAAAACACTGTGTGCAGCAAAAAACTAAGACTAAAAATGTGTTATTTTGAGAAAGAGAAACGTCAAAGAGTTAATATAATTACAGCAACATGTGGTTCTACTAGGCACCGACTTAGGCAGGCTCACTAATTACAAATGTAGACAAAATATTTCAGATTTTTAGCTGTAAAAAGTGGTTAAACCACGATAATTTCCTAGCTTTATGCACACTTCTGGCACATAGGTTTTTGTACAAACTCAGACTTGTTATTGTCCTTTTTTGAATTATAATTTCAAGCAAGCATTTAAAATCATCAGAAGACTGCAGTCTTGGATGTCAGGACTTGAGCAATGGAGGAACCCAGAATGCAGACTAGCAGGCAGCATGACGGTAAGTGAAAAAATTATTTAATTAACAAAAACTCACTCCAGATGAGACAGGATCAAAACAGGCAGATGGGGCAAGCAAGACAGGCATGACATGATCAAGAAAAACAAGACGTGAGCATGATTTGAAAATGTTTCCACAAGAAATAAACAGAACAGGTGTGTACAGTGCCTTGCGAAAGTATTCGGCCCCCTTGAACTTTTCAACCTCTTGCCACATTTCAGGCTTCAAACATAAAGGTATAAAATTCAAATTTTTTGTGAAGAATCAACAACAAGTGAGACACAATCGTGAAGTGGAATGAAATTTATTGGATGTGTCAAACGTTTTTAACAAATAAAAAACTGAAAAGTGGGGCGTGCAATATTATTCGACCCCTTTGCGTTAATACTTTGTAGCTCCCCCCTTTGCTGCAATTACAGCTGCAAGTCGCTTGGGGTTTGTCTCTATCAGTTTTGCACATCGAGAGACTGATATTCTTGCCCATTCTTCCTTGAAAAACAGCTGGAGCTCAGTGAGGTTGGATGGAGAGCGTTCGTGAACAGCAGTCTTCAGCTCTTTCCACAGATTCTTGATTGGATTCAGGTCTGGACTTTGACTTGGCCATTCCAACACCTGGATACGTTTATTTGTGAACCATTCCATTGTAGATTTGGCTTTATGTTTTGGATCATTGTCTTGTTGGAAGATAAATCTCCGTCCCAGACTCAGGTCTCTTGCAGACTCCAACAGGTTTTCTTCCAGAATGGTCCTGTATTTGGCCCCATCCATCTTCCCATCAATTTTGACCATCTTCCCTGTCCCTGCTGAAGAAAAGCAGGCCCAAACCATGATGCTGCCACCACCATGTTTGACAGTGGGGATGGTGTGTTCAGGGTGATGAGCTGTGTTGCTTTTACGTCAAACATATCGTTTTGCATTGTGGCCAAACAGTTGGATTTTGGTTTCATCTGACCAGAGCACCTTCTTCCACATGTTTGGTGTGTCACCCAGGTGGCTTGAGGCAAACTTTAAACGAGACTTTTTATGGATATCTTTGAGAAATGGCTTTCTTCTTCCCACTCTTCCATAAAGGCCAGATTTGTGCAGTGTACGACTGATTGTTGTCCTATGGACAGACTCTCCCACCTCAGCTGTAGATCTCTGCAGTTCATCCAGAGTGATCATGGGCCTCTTGGCTGCATCTCTGATCAGTCTTCTCCTTGTTCAAGATGAAAGTTTAGAGGGACGGCCGGGTCTTGGTAGATTTGCAGTGGTCTGATACTCCTTCCATTTCAATATGATTGCTTGCAGAACCCTGAGACTATCACAGAGGAGGTGCATTTATACAGAGACTTGATTACACACAGGTGGATTCTATTTATCATCATCAGTCATTTGGGACAACATTGGATCATTCAGAGATCCTCACTGAACTTCTGGAGTGAGTTTGCTGCACTGAAAGTAAAGGGGCCGAATAATATTGCAAACCCCACTTTTCAGTTTTTTAATTGTTAAAAAATTTGCCACATCCAATAAATTTCATTCCACTTCACGATTGTGTCCCACTTGTTGTTGATTCTTCACAAAAAATTAGAATTTTATATCTTTATGTTTAAAGCCTGAAATGTGGCAAGAGAGATTAACTAGGTGCAGGTGAACCGAATAAACTTAATTGACAGGAGAGAACAAACGTGACTGGAGCAAAACAGGAATTCAAGAATACAAACTAATAGAAACATAACTAGAAAAACATGAAACGAAAGCATAACCAGATCCAAAAACTTAACTTGACAACACATGAACTAGAAGACAAAAACTAAAGCATGACTAGGAAAATAATAAACAGAAACATGATTGAAAACCTTAACTGTGAAACAGACCAACAAAACCCAAAAACACCCACAAATCATAACATTGGAAGCAAATATACAGGGAACTACAGTCCATTGTATTTGCATATGATTCTCATGTAGAACTCATTAGCAGTCAATAGACTTGAAAACTTTATATATGAACTTCTAAAAACCTAAAAGATTAAACACATAGACCATACAGCACAACATGACTGAAAAACCATGTCATAATATGTAATTGCAAAAGCATAAAAATTTAAAAAGTACACATTTTCTTTAAATAAACATCCATCCATTCATTCACTTTCTATACACACTTGATCTCTGCAGGGTTGCATGGGGGCTGGTGGATATTTCAGGGTCAAAGGGCGAGAGGCGGTGTACAGCCTGAACAGTTTGGCGCTCCACCACAGAGACAAGAAGGACAAACAAACGTGCATGCACGCAACCCAGACCTAGGGGCAATTTATAGAAGCCAATTATCCATACATACCTGTTTTTGTACAAGCCGAGATACCGGAGAAAACACAGGAACACACAGGGAGAACATGCAAATGCAGAAAGGCCCCCGACCAGAATTTGTATTTAGGAACTGCATTACTGGAGGGCAACAGTGCTAGCAACTGTGCTACCATGCAGCCCAAATAAACAAATTAGTTTTTGCATGCTTAGTGGCAGTATCATGCTGCGGGGATACAAAAATCTAGCCAAAAATATGGAGCATAACTCAAAAATGATGTCTGAAGATTCTCTATACAATCTAACTGAGCCTGAGCTATTTTGCAAAGATGGGGAATAATATCAGTTTCTAGATGCACAGAGTTGGTCGAGACATTCTGCCAAACAAGACTTGTAGCTGTACTTGCAGCTAAAGACGATTCTATAAATGATTCACTCATGGGGGACGAATACTAACCCATTCAACACTTTTCATGTTTTTAAGAAAAGCGTAAAATTTTTGAAAACCAAGCATTATTTTGCTTTCTATCAGGTAAAATCCCAATGTCAAAAACGTTCAAGGCATATGAATACTTGCAGTTCCCTGTACCGTTTAAGAATCACCTTATTGTTTTCCCACCTCTTATCAGAGCGAGTTTATAAACCATCTTATTAAGAAGCAAAGATTGCAAATGTGAGAGAAATAAAAATACTGTAGAGGAGAGGGATATGGGAACAACATTCAATATGTACATTAGCCCAGAATAGAAACTGACCTGAGGTCCCACCCCTGCTGAAGGATGTTGAGTAGGTTGACTGTGGGCCTGGCATTGTGCATGGCTCTGTCTGAGTTGGACCCAGTTTTGTTGTGGCGGTGCTCCATTGGCGTGGCCACTTGTTTACTTTGCTCTGTTACCAAAGTCTTGTGCAAGACTGTCTGAAGAGGTTGTTTCATCTGCTCGTTTTCCTCCTGAGCACACTCCTCATCCTCCTGACTTCTGTTTTCAGTCAGGAAGGCCTTGGATTCCTTCCCTGAGGTGTGTGGCAGTACGGGAAAAGACAAATGTCAGTTACATCACAGGAAATTGGGATAAAACACGCATATGCTCAGAAAAGGCTTTTTATTGTTGCTGCAAAGAAATGAACTCATTCAGAGTCATTTTTGGCCAACCTTACTGTGACACAGGGGAGTTATTTATTGGAACCAAAAGTGCTGTAACATGTTATGTTGTTCTACTTAGCTTCACACTAAGTAACAGGCAAAATGCATCAAACATACCCAGTTTTTTTTTTCTTGCAGCAGAGTGGGGATTCGGGTGGCGCTGTCTTCTATTTTGTGCTTCCAGAGACAGAAGCTTCCTCTCATACTGAACAACGTGATGGACATGGACTGTGTCCATCAGCAGCTGCGCGTTCCCATTCACAGTCCTGACAACAGAGCAGCATGTGCCAAGTGAAGCAGCCGTTATCTGGATGCATATCAACCAATAATTAAAAAGCGAGAGATGCTTTTTTTTTTAATCCAAGCCACTTGTACAAAAACACTATCAAGTTGTTTAGCTGTTCCAGAAGCATGATGGTAGAAAGCAAAGAATATAAATGCCAAACAGAAACAATATCTAAAGGGTTGAAGTAACAAACAGCTCTGTAATCTGTTAACCTAACAATTTTAGAAAATCCAAGGCTTACAAAAGAGGGACAAAACTTTAAAATCCAAAAGCCCAAATAAAACTAAAGAATCTAATCTAATCTGAATATTCATCTAATTCATCTTTCTGTCCTGTTGTCAAATTAACACCTCAATGCTAAGAAGACACTGGGAACGTGTTGGAAAAACTGCTTCGTCTTTTTAATGATTCCGCTAACCTGTGCAATCGAAGTATCAAACATACACACCAGAGAATCCAAGCATTTCCATAAACCGATGGAAAGATGTAATCCCCACTCCCAACCACAATGGAAAGCTTACCTTCCATGGAAAAGTCTGTTTGCCAACATGGAGTTCAGTGATGTCTTGGACTCCAGATATCCACTGAAAGAAAAACACGATAAAAGAAATGGTACAAAAACCATAAAGGCACGGGTCTCAATGAACCTCAAGCCTCCAAAGTTCAACCTGTTTTTACAAATGTCATAAAATTCCATTTATTAATATATCCATGGATAAAATCCAGCAGGACAACTTAAAAGACTTCCTTGTCCAAAAGAGGTATTTTGACCTAAAATAATTGTAATCCTGAAACAAATGAGCCTATTCCTTTATCTTTAATGCCTTTGGTTAAGGGAATCCAAACACAGTTTCTGCATGTTTTTCATGTCCAAATTACATATTTTCCAGACTAAAATTGTCAATTTACTCAGGCTAAAGATGGGCCGACAACACTGAACCGGATGGACGGACAAATATTTTTCTAAACTCCATTTCCTTTTTCCGTACTTGAAATTCTGCACTTTTCCAGACTGCGTAGGATACCTGAATGATTAGACTTTAATGTGCTGATTGCAATAAATTATGTTGCATTTCCATGTTATCAGAAGACAGCAAAAACTGGCTTTAGGCCTTTTAAGGTAACTGCCTATTCTTTGCTAGCTCTGATTACCCATAAAGCTCCCATGTATCCTGGGTGGGGAAGATCCTTATGAAACCCCCTCTTCTCTCATACTCCTCCTTTATCCTTCTCAGAACTTTGATCTACATTCAAAGGAAAAACAAAACATGATGTATTAAAAAGAATACCGTATTGTATTAAGGCAATACCCAAATGTCAGTGTGGCCTCCCGTCTTTTAATTTTACTCACAGCATGTTACACCCTTCCTTACCTCCTCAGCAGTCAGGTTCAGAGTGGTGTCTTCTTGGCTGTTTTTAGCTCTTTGCTTGTCGTTAAATCCATTTGTTTCTGAACTAACGCTTGATATGGGCCTCTGCTGCAAAAAGGATAAGAACGCGAACATTATTAATGTGCAATGTTGAAAATGATCTATACTGAGTCCTAATGGATGTAAAGGTTCAGACGTTAAGCTTAATTACTTACTATTAAAACATGAGTCAATTACACCTACATATTTCATTTCCATTTATGAATAAAAAATGTGCAAACTATGCCACCAGCAACTAAAATGTATTTTTTCTCTGCTCTCTGTTACAAAAATAGCATATTTTTGCAATCCATTGGCATTCCTGTCGGCCTCTCTGACTGACAACTCTGGCATGCTGTTTGGGACAGCGGCCAGTTAGCTGGGCACAACCCCGCAGGATCACATGCGAAATTTGTCATTTAAATAGCAGAGGGATTATGTTTAATTTGCCCGATGCGGCTGGAGGGTTATAAAGGCAGCCAAACAGTGACAAGGTCTAATCCCACTGCAAACATTTCAACTGTTACAGAGTGAAATGGAAGAACAGGTTCTATGTAGGCCCTATGTTCTTACAAAGCTTCTGTGACAGCCATGGTGTGGTGTTGGGCCTTGCATGTAGTGCTTGCCGTGCAAACGTATTTACTCCCCTTGAATGTTTATACATTTTGTCACATGACAATCAAAATATTTAATGTATTTTAATGGGATTTTTTTGTGATGGAACAACACAAAGTTGTGCTTAATTTTAAAGTGGATGGAAAAGGAAACAAGCTTTCAAAATATTTTACAAGTACGTCTAAAAATCTGAAGTTTGGCATGCATTTGTATCAAGGCCGTAACTACTTTACAGAAACCATTTTCACTGACATTACAGTTGCACATGTGTTGGGTATGTTGCTAACAGGTTTGTTACAGATTGACAATTTTAGCCCTTTTTTAGCCCATTTTTCTTTGCTAAATAACTCAAGCTCAGACAGATTGGATGGAGAACGTCTATGAACACCAAATTTTAAATCATGCCACCGCCTTTCAGTTGGGTTTTGGGCCTGGACTTTGACTGGGCCATTGTAAAACATAAATAAGCTTTGATCTAAACCTTTAGGTTGATTATTTAGAGTCAATGTCCTGCTACAAGGTGAAAGTCCAGGTCTTTATAGCTTCTAATACAGGGGTGCCCAACTCCAGTCCTTGAGAGCTTTTATCCTACAACTTTAGATGTATCCCTTCTTCTCCACACCTGAATCAAATGACTAACTCATTACCAGGCCTCTGCAGAGCTGAGTGTTATGCTTAAGAAGAATTTTCAACATTTGATTCAGATGTCTTTCAGCAGGAATGTGGCTAAAAGCTCTTCAGTACTGATTTTTAGTACCCCTTTTCTAATAGATTTGCATTCCGGTTTGCATTCAGGGTTGCTCTGTGTTGCTCCATCCACATTCCCCGTTGCTGCTGAAAGAAAAGCATCCCACAGCATGATGCTGCCACCACCAACTGCAAACAAGACTCTTCCAAGTCCAGATTTTCCAGAGTGCAGCTCTGCAGCTCCTCCAAAGTTACCAAGAACATTGGATGATGGGTTCTAAAGCTGCTTGGTATGTCTCTTGGTCTTCATGATGCTATTTATTCACTAATATTCTCTAAAGACCGTCGTAATTACACACATATAGTACAGACCAAAATTTTAGACACACCTTCTCATTCAAAGAGTTGTCTTTATTTTCTTGATTATGAATATTGTAGCTTCACACTGAAGGCATCAAAACTATGAATTAACACATGTGGAATTATATACTGAACAAAAAAGTGTGAAACAACTGAAAATATGTCTTATATTCTAGGTTCTTCAAAGTAGCCACCTTTTGCTTTGATTACTGCTCCGCACACTCTTGGCATTCTGTTGATGAGCTTCAAGAGGTAGTCACCTGAAATGGTTTTCACTTCACAGGTGTGCCCTGTCAGGTTTAATAAGTGGGATTTCAAGCCTTATAAATGGGGTTGGGACCATCAGTTGTGTTGTGCAGGAGGTGGGTACAGTACACAGCTGATAGTCCTACTGAATAGACTGTTAGAATTTGTATTATGGCAAGAAAAAAGCAGCTAAGTAAAGAAAAACGAGTGGCCATCATTACTTTAAGAAATTAAGGTCAGTCAGTCCGAACAATTGGGAAAACTTTGAAATTGTTCCCAAGTGCAGTTGCAAAAACCATCAAGCGCTACAAAGAAACTGGCTCACATGAGGACCGCCCCAGGAAAGGAAGCCCAAGAGTCACCTCTGCTGCGGACGATAAGTTCATCTGAGTCACCAGCCTCAGAAATCGCAGGTTAACAGCAGCTCAGATTAGAGAACAGGTCAATGCCACACAGAGTTCTAGCAGCAGACACATCTCTAGAACAACTGTTAAGAGGAGACTGTGTGAATCAGGCCTTCATGGTAAAATAGCTGCTAGGAAACCACTGCTGAGGACAGGCAACAAGCAGAAGAGACTTGTTTGGGCTAAAGAACACAAGGAATGGACATTAGACCAGTGGAAATCTGTGCTTTGGTCTGATGAGTCCAAGTTTGAGATCTTTGGTTCCAACCATCATGTCTTTGTGCGGCGCAGAAGAGGTGAACGGATGGACTCTACATGCCTGGTTCCCACCGTGAAGCATGGAGGAGGAGGTGTGATGGTGTGGGGGTGCTTTGCTGGTGACACTGTTGGAGATTTATTCAAAATTGAAGGCATACTGAACCAGCATGGCTACCACAGCATCTTGCAGCGGCATGCTATTCCATCCAGTTTGCGTTTAGTTGGACCATCATTTATTTTTCAACAGGACAATGACCCCAAACACACCTCCAGGCTGTGTAAGGGCTATTTGACCAAGAAGGAGAGTGATGGGGTGCTGCATCAGATGACCTGGCCACCATAGTCACCGGACCTGAACCCAATCAAGATGGTTTGGGGTGAGCTGGACCGCAGAGTGAAGGCAAAAGGGCCAACAAGTGCTAAGCATCTCTGGGAACTCCTTCAAGACTGTTGGAAAACCATTTCAGGTGACTACCTCTTGAAGCTCATCAACAGAATACCAAGAGTGTGCGGAGCAGTAATCAAAGCAAAAGGTGGCTACTTTGAAGAACCTAAAATATAAGACATATTTTCAGTTATTTCACACTTTTTTATTCAGTATATAATTCCACATGTGTTAATTCATAGTTTTGATGCCTTCAGTGTGAAGCTACAATATTCATAGTCATAAAAATAAAGAAAATACTTTGAATCAGAAGGTGTGTCCAAACCTTTGGTCTGTACTGTATATATATATATATATATATATAAAACGTCCCTTCGCTTGACAATTATGCGCAACTTTGTTTGTGTTGGTCTATCATATATAATCCCAAACAAAATATATCGCAGTTGTATTCAGATAAAATGTGGACAAGTTCAAGGTGATAAAACAATTTGCAAGGCACTGGACATCTGAGATTCTGCACAGTTCAGTCTTTTTTAGGCCAGTGGTGCATTGCAGCATCTGAGCCTCTTATTTATAAAAGCCACTTTGCTAATGTAATGAAAGTTCCATTGAAAAAGCAACATTAGTAATCAATAGAAGCCATTTGTCTGTCACATTGAAAAATTGTAAAGCCACACAATTAAATCAAGAAAAAGCAGCCAGCAGTTTTTTTTACCAGTGAAGTAACAGGCATCAGGGAATTACAAGGAGAAACAGCAAAAGAAGATTAATTAATATGTCTGAGTCAGAAGAAAACTTACCAGAGTGCCCTGCAAAGTAGTTATTAGTGCATAAAAACACTTCTGCATGAGGACATTTGTATTACCCTTTAGTCCTTACAAAAGGCACATACAGACAACGTGCAAACCACATCAACGCGCCACTAAGAAACATTGTCACCATGTGTCTAAACAAGCTCCTTGACAAGGCATGAGGCGGTGCAGAAATCTGTCTGCTTTAGTAATCTTCCTCCAGCAATGGTGCACCACAACTTAATGCAGTAGTCAAGTGAAGGAGCCAAATGAATTAGCTGTCGTGGCATCATTAGGCAACACGACACGGAGAGAACATTAGTCATTTGATTAGAAATGATAAAACAATAAGGCACCGACTTCTCAGCTCTTTCAAGCTGATGTCACTCAAACCCTTTAATTACATTAGCAGTTGTTTTGCATTACAGTACATTTTCCATCGGGGTGAGAGAGGAGCTCAGTGGCAGCTGCAGGAATGTAGTGTTTTATCCCCGTGTTGCTGCATAGGGATAAAATCCAGCGTGACTCGATGACGGATGAATGAGTGCAAAGCTTTGTTATCCTCTACCTGTACTCTTGGGGCTGCTGCCTGCTTGTCCACCATGAATCGATCTGAAAGAGACTGTCTCGACAGGGGGTCTTGACCCACAAGGCCTGCAAAGAGACAGAATCTGGTTTTACATCAGAATCAGTACCAGAATTTGAAAAACAACTGCACCAAGTCAATTTGAACATTTGAAAGTAAAACATAGTGAATCTAATTTAATAGTGCCATTAAAATATCTAAACTAGCAAAGTGTTGATGAATGATGAACAACTTTAAATCACATATCTCACATTTGCAGTAGTGAAGATGTTCCCAGACACTTTACCAAAGAGCTTGTATAAAAATGTGCTAGGATTAGCAGGAAAATGTAACTGGTTTGGTTATAAACGGTTTTTATCATATTTGTAAACATTACATCGATAATACCGAGTCATCAGTTTGGTCACATTGGTGTATCTTATTGGGATTTTTTTGTGAACCTTGAAGTAGTGTTAAGGTTTACGAGGAAAACGAAGGAGATCTTAAAAATATCTCACCATTACAAACCCAACCTGCTAAAAAAAGGCATACCAGCAGCATGTTATACCATGAGATGGTGTGTTCAGGGTGATGTGCAGTGCTAGTTTTCTTCCACACATTTTGCATCTAGATTTGTGGATTGCACAACTTATAGTTGTCCTGTCAACAGATTCTCACACTTGACCCGTGGATCTCTGCAGCTCCTAATGCGCTACTTTGTGTTACAGGAAATCCCAATAAAATACACTTTTGTAAATCTGAAAAGTAATAATGCTTTTGCAAGGCACTATGTCAGAACAAACAGCAGAGACAGGGTCAAGGAAGTAAAAAAAAAAGGCCCCCAAGCTTCTTCATAGAGGAAATAATGTAAATGTATTTAAAGAAAACATAGCTATTCATTTCTAGTTAAATACCTTTACATTTAAGTGCATCACATTTATCTCATCTCAGCAAAACGTTCCCACCCTGTCAAAAATATTTATTAGTTTAATTATATTGTTTACTGCTTCCCAAACCCTCCTGGAGTTGTAGTGGTCCCAGTGAACAGCTGAATGAATTTGTTTGTCATACCTTGCACTCTCATATGAACTGAATAAAGCCTTTTGACAGCTTTGAGCTTGAGGCTGTTTGTTCTGCCTCTTCAAGCCGTCAGGCACCAGGCCCCTGTCATGCTCTCGCCTAAACACTGCAATTATTGCAAACACTGGTGACACGGAGTTGACAGCTACACACAGCCAGAGAATGAATGCTAATGGTATGCTGTCATTATTTACAAGACTGGGATGCAGCCCAAGTGTTATCACCCAACAGCAACTTAGTTTGTTTGGTACATAATAGATGTGCTATGTTTTACATGCCACTGCTCATTTTCCCCAGACCCGCACGGAACGTCTCAGTCCAAAGATAACTGGCAATTTATGATTCTACTCTTTCATTTAATGACCCAGAGGGGAGAGTTTCAAGCCACAGCATGGTCCAGCATAACACACACACACACACACACGTACACACACATTTTTGGGCATGCACAAGTGTGCACATGCACACAACAGCCTTTTCTCTAATATCATTAGCCTGGGACCACAGATAAACATAAGAGCTCATAATATTTATAGATGGACACTAACTCACAAGTAGGCACGGAGGATAATATGAATAGCTATAAGCTAGGAATTACATGACAATAATATATTCTAAACAACAGCCTTTTGCCTTCAAATTTAAGTTTGTCCTTTGCTTAGCACATCTTAATTCTTCTTCAAATGAAAATATCAACTCAAGAAGAGAAGGAGCCCATGACCCTGAACAGGACAAAGAAAGTATGAAAAATAAATGAATGAAGAAAGGAGGCATCACATACCTTTTTCTGTGCTTTGGGCTCTGGCTTAATGGCTATAAAAAAACACTCAGGCATGTGTTGACAATTCAATCTGATTGTAATTTAATGTTAATTAATAAACATCGTGGTTTAAACTTTCAACACTGGAACGCCTATTTTAAAGCCATACAGCTTTTTTTTTCTCCAGCATTTTGCGCAAACTCAACTTGTGGAATGCTGGAAAACATTAAACAATAGGCGAATTGTCTCGAACAGCTTGGAACCTGCACACCACAAGAACAGCCAACCAGCAACTAAGTCAACAGGGTGTGAAAACAAACTGAGTATAATAATTCAAACTTTTTGATTTAGTCTTAAGGAAGGAAGTCTGAACTCTGCTTCAAGCAACAGTACCTATCAAAAGTATTCATACTGTTTGAACTTTTCACATTTTGTCACATTACAACCAAAAACTTATTTCAAACGTATTTTATTGGAATTTTAGGTGGCAAGGTAGTGCAGACATGCAGGGTGGAAGAAAAGGGAAACTTGACTTTATTTTATTTTATTTTACAAATAGGAGAAATTTAATTAGAGAAGGAGCCAAGTGCCCTATGGTAACTCTGGAGAAGCTGGAGAGATCAACAGCTCAAGTGGGTGAATCCGACCCTTATGAAAGATTGAAGGGAAGAAATTCCTCATTGAAAGAAAAAAGTGTAAAGTGTTCTTTTTGCACTTTCCCACAAACTATGTAAGTGACACAGCAAACATATGGAGGAAGGGACAAGCTAACATGTTCTACATGCTTGCACAGCCCCTGACAACATCACACCAGCTGTGAAACGTTGCGGCAGCATCATGCTGTGGGGATTTTTTTCTTCATTGAGGACTGCATAGCTGGTCAGAGTTGATGGGAATAAGGATGGAACTAAATACAAGACAATCTTTAACAAAAACCCGTTAGAGGCGGCAACAGACTTGAGACTGGCCAGCAGCAGAACTTCTCTAAAAAAATTAGAGCTACTTTGGGACAGTTTAGATAAAAGTGTATTCACGTGTTAAACTGGTCTAATCAGACCAGACTTTAATCCTAATTACAATCTGCAGAAAGACTTGAAAACCGCTGTTCACAGATCCTCTCCATCTAATCTGACCGAGCTGTAACTATTTTGCAAAGAATGGGGAGAACTTGAGGACGGCCATGTCTTGATAGGTTTTCAGTTGGGTCGCACAGCCTCCACAGTGCTCCATGAGATGTTCAAAGCCCAGGATATTATTTTAGAAGCTAACCCTCCTTAAACTTCTTCTACAGTCTCTTATTCTTATTGTGTTACTTTTATATTTGTACTTTTGTGTGAATCTATATATTTCTTTTTTGCTGCTGGTAAACTTCAATTTCACCACTGAGGAATAATAAAGGATATTTCTATAAAGGATATAATCTATGTGGCCTTCACAGAATAGCTGTATTTATACAGCAATTAAATTACACAGAGGTGGAGTCTACGCACCAATTAGGCAACTGCAGCAGGAACACGGTTGCACTGGATTTTATTTAGGGGCATCAGAGTAAAAGAGCTGTATATAAAAGTATATCACAATTCTTTTTATTTTTTTTGTAAGAAAACAATGTCATCTATACATCATTTTCTTTCCACTTCACAGTTACAAACTACTTGGTGTTGCTTTATTTAAAAAAAGGTTCAAGGGTGTGAATACTTTTGTAATACACAAATTAAAGATCCATCCAGATTAATTACTTGTGAAAAAACATGAAACAAAACAAAAGATGTATCCGTTCATTGTTTTAGCATACACTCACCCACAAGTGAAAACATGTCTGCAATCATGCTAGCCTTTATTTTTAGATCCAAGGGTGCATCACTGTGAAAAGAGAGAAGAGGCATGAACATTTTAATCACACACAAATGTACATTATCTGAACGAGCAAAGTATCATAAGAAATGATTTACAATTAACTAAATATTCGTGCTGCTTAAACATTTTTTTGGTCAAAACCATTATAGAATTATGAATCGCCATGTTCTTAGAAGGTTAGATAATTAAAATCTCTTAAATGAGAGATTTTCCTCAAATAACAAGTAAAACAAGAAAAAGAACTAAGTCACTCACCAGGACAGAGAAGGAGAAAGGTTCACCTCTAACAACCAGGGTTTAAGATTGGAATCAATAAGGACATCAAACCCGTACAGCTCTACAGAGAGAAGGACAATCAGCAGAATAAATATCAGTAGGTTTTTAAAGCTGATGGACCAGAAGATGGGTGGATAAGAAACTCTGTAACAATAAATGAATAACGTGCATAATACAGCTAGTCAATATATACTGATGATGAAGATTAAAAAGTCTGAATATTGTCACTACTCTTCAACAATGAGTGAATGATCCTAATGGCCATTAGAAAAAGCTTCAACCACTTCCTGAGGTCAAATCACGTCCATCTCGATAAATCAAACCCTGAAATGTGAGGGTGTGTCCCAAGTGGCCAAACCTGGTGAATTACAAAGCCTTAGGCAGAATGTTGTATATACAGTATTTCACTCCAGTAACAGCTAAGCACTGAGTGACACAATAAAAGCCTTTCACAAAGTGGTCAGGAAGTTCCCAGAGTAAAAGAAAAAAAAATCATACATTTCATCCTGATTTTTCTCTCACGTTTCACTGGCTGATATATGGCTGACTGAAGCAGTCGGAGTATATGCGCCATATGAAAGGCCTCACACTGCTCTGGGGAGTGTCACCCAATAAGCCACCGGCCCCAGCAGCAGCGTGCAGGGAAACCACAGTCTTTTACAGGGTTAGGGTAGCGCCCGGCCAAAAAGCCAGAGGAAAAATCCCTCTAATGGCACTTCAAAAGAACAGACAGTGTTGAGAATAGGCTGTGGGGGTTGGCGGTTTCAAAGCTGCAATAACCAGCACTGTTTGTTCTAGCATCTCAGGTCAATGCCAGTGTTAAGAACATAAAACTCAACATGACAGCCAGCAATGGCCTCAAATTGCACCTAAAGTGACACTGATTAAGTTAAGCAGTACTACATTAACTAAATAATGTTACTATAACTTAAAACTCACATGGAATAATGTGCGAAATAATCAGAAAAGATTGATTACATAAGACGAAAAGTGGCCACTTTTAAAAGTCAGAACCCAGATATGAAGTCAAGAAGTTTGTTATTATCAAGCATTGTTGGGGATTTTGAAAATGGTGATTTTTTGTTGTTGCTTTAAATTAATTTGTGAATTACACTTATTTGAGGAGAGATTTTATTCCTTTCAGCAAATGCTTTTAAACGATGTGGATAAAATGTCAAACCTGATTTTAAATGTCCATGTATATTATTTAACTACCTAAGTAATTTCCATGTTGTAAGTATGTGCTGGGTTCCACTAGTGGCTATACTATACACATGTCAAAGTAAAGAACATTCAATTTTCAATCTATTCAGAAAGTGGAAAACAAGTAAGTTTTAACTCATAATTTAACTCATAATAATAAGAGAAATTGTACTCCCTTCAGCCAGTATCAGCAGGTCACAGCAGGGTTCCCACATTTTTTCATAATAAAATTTCATACTTTTCCAAACACAAGTCTTTACATGTTTTTCTGCATGTTTTTATAATATTCATAGCATTTGAGTACAGAATATTAAGTTTAACTGGCTTTAATATTACTCTGGTCTTATTATCTTTCGATCCCACAATAATTAAACAACCAAATCCTGAAACTGGCTTAAAGAGTGTGGCACTGGGCCATTTTCTACCTTTATAAATGGTAAACAGACTAAATGAATATATGGATTTCTAATCACACTTCCCACTCAAAGTGCTTCACACTAGAGCCACACTAACCCAGCTGCATTTACAAACACATGCATACACCAAAACGCAGATCGTCAGGCAACTTGGGTTAAGTGCCTTGCCCAGGGGCAAATCGACAAATTGTAGAGGAAAAAGCTGGAACTGAACCCACAACTTTCCGACTGTGATGCAACTACTCTTTGTGGTTGCCTCAGTCATGTGGACTTAAATCAACCTTATTTCAAAATCTTTAACTGAACTTTGGTACATTTCTTTTGTGGGAAAAATTCCTAAACAGCACATTTTAGCGCTTTTTTGGCATTTAAATCAATTTTAAATGCATAGGTACAGCTTAGCCTGATTTTAAGTTGTCTAGATGCAAAACAGGTAGTAAAATTGCCTTTATTTAACTTTTGAATGGGTGTGCATTCGGTCAGTAAGTGAAAAACCAAAATATAAACGGTTAAAATGTTAAAATCCAGAAATTATTTGGCAAATAAAAGATAACACATGTTGAATTAACAAACCAATGTGCAAACCATTGCATTTATTCAGCATAATTAGACTATTTTGACTTAAAAAATGGAATAAAGAAGTTTGACCATTTTCACATATTCCACACCTGATTTTTTTTTTTTATACTTTAAGAGTTCAAGAGTTGGAAAATAATGAAATAAAATTCCAGACTTTTCCAGATTTTTCAAAAGGAACCATGTTTACAAAAATGTGTTTTTGGATGTCATTCAAAACAAAGGCTATTTGGTGCATCTCTAGTAAGCTAGAACATTTGTATGAAAACTTTGTCGGTATTATTAAATGCAGTACATAACTTTTAGTTTGACTTTTTGTTTACTCTCTGTTTTGTTATAGAAACAAGGACTGGAATCCACACAGGTGTTTATTAATTTATTAAGCAGATTACTATATTTTAAATGCATTTTGCTTTTATTGTATTAAAGAGTAAACCCAAAATAATTCCTACTGATGGAAAGAAAGTAATTTGCCATCCATCCATGAGCAAGGGACTATAACTCATCTGAACGAAATAGACAGGACCCCCTGATGTTAAACAGAGCAAAGCTTTTAAGGATTTTACTTTCCACTTGTCAGATAATCCTATTCTATCCAATTCTGTGTAGAAATAAAACCACATACAGATCGAAATGACATGAAACAGGGAGAGAAAGAGTGTATGTATCATAAAACATTATCCATTAGTGTTGGACAACAGAGTGCTGAAATAATTGAGGTTTTGAGCTTGCTTTGGCTCATCAGTGGCACAACAACAGCATGGGGAAAATAGGGAGGTGCTGCAACCACCTCACCAACCTCCGACAAGCAGACTCCATGTGCCACAAATTTTCCCCCAATTAGAATCAGACGCCGCTGTTGCCTCGCGATCCTGCCGAGCAGCTTAATGTCAGACACGTTCGTTCTGCGGCTCGACCGCTGCCGGGGGAGAGCTTTTAAATGCGCCCACAGACAGCCCACAACAAGCATCACAGACAAGCAGACATGAGGCGCTCAACATCTACATCACACCCCTCAAAAAGGGTTGGACAACTGTCACAGAAGAAAGGGATGATGAAGAGCATTTTCTTTCTTTACTATTGGAGGGGTGCTGCTGGAAAAGTTCACCACAAGAGACAAACGCCCAAAAACAATGATCACTCCACCCTGTCCACTAAGCCTGGTAGCAGACAATAACAAGGGCATCTTTTAAGTGTGCTTTCATCTTGGGATGTGAATTACTTTCACATCATTCTGGGATAAATCATGGCTGCAAAACTGTTTTGCTGCTGTTGCAAGAAGCACAGCAAATATGAAAACACTATGAGGACAAAAAAAATTAAGTTCTGGTTAACACTCTGTAGTCCTATTGTGATAGCAGGAACTAAACCGTTTATCATTCTTAAACAGCAGTTGTACTGTCATTGGTAGGGCAACAAACCCATGCACTGCTGAGGAAAGTAGGAGTAGCTCGCAAGGGGGAGATCCAACCAACACTCAGCACTTAATGAGGTACGTTCGGTGGAACACAGAACCAGTAAGTGGAATGTTTTGTGTGTAATAAAATAGGCCTTTGGCTTGGCTAATCAGATCTTAGTCAAAACATCTCGTAATCAGCATCTCGCAGCAAAAAACCCTGTCCATTAATCACAAGGCAGCGGTGAGGAGCTGCATGGGTGGCATTTTCTCCCCGCAGAAAGACTCATACACACTTCTTACAGCATAAAAAAATAGTTTTCATTTCATCCCACATGAGATATTACTGGGCCAAAAGAAGATTTTTTTTATGGTATGCACATGTTGATGCACTGTGCAATTTAAGCAAAAGGAAGATACCCCATTGTTTTAAAGCCATTAATAGACTTTAAAATCACAGGGAAGAACTTGAAGTAAATTAGAATTATAACGTGCTTTATGATCTTGCAAGGCTCCCTTCCAGACATGCCAGAGATTGCATAAAACACAAAGAAATTACTACTTTAATTAGGACATTTTGCTGAGCTAACACACATACTTTGTAGTTTAGTATTATAAGCAGCTGCTTTTGTCCAGGAAAATGGGGGTAATGTAGGTTATAGGGTGGAAGAACATCCTGAGCACAAGGAAGGGAGCAGACTGTGGTGAACACAATTGGACTTTGAGGGGTTTTATCTAAAGGACATTAATCCAACACTAAAACATATTAGCCTAAACTGCAGAAGTTTAGATGGACCTTTATGTTTGCGACACTCGTGCTCCACACGGGTTCAAGCATGTCCCTGTACTCATTCTGTACATTTATACTCAGCTGCAGGAAGAGAGTTTGCATGCAATATGAGCAGAGACAGATTAACAGAAAAAAGGATGAGGGTGGTTCTCTGGAACCGTCAGTGTCTGTCTTTAGAAACTTAATCCTGTTGACACACCATGAATGCTATAATTAACTACCTTGGGGCCATCTGTAGACAACAAAATTACACTTTATTCAAAAGTAAACTGATAGGGCTGAAGTGAGATAGTGTACATGTTCACAGCAGACCAGCAAAGGTGTTGGACTTAATTGCTTTGGTTCATATGTACAATGTCTTGCAAACATTTGTACACCCCTTAAGCTTTTTCAAATTGTGTCAAGTTACAACCATGAACCTCAAAGACGCATTTAATGAAGGACATTTTTGAAAATAAAAGTCTGAACACCATGGCATGCATTTGTATTCAGTCCCTCAGCCAATATTTTGTAGAACCACCACTGGTTGCAAGTACAGCTGCACGTCCTTCGGTGTAGGTTTCTACCTGCTCTGCACATCTAGGGACTGAATCTTTCCCCCATTGCTATTTGCAAAATAGCTCAGTCTCAGCCAGAATGAATGTACAGCATCTGCTTTAAAACTGCATCTAGGTTTAGAGTTTAACTGAGACATTCTAACTTTTGAATATGCTTTAATCAAAAAATTTCATTTTAACTGTGGCTGCATGTTTATAGTTGTGGTCCTGCTGGAAGATGAACCCCTGCCCCAATCTCAAGTCATTGTAGCCGCTGAAAAGTTGTCTTCCAGGATTACTCTAAATTTACCTTATTCCCATAAACTATGAACAGCTTCCCGGTTACTGGTGAGGAAAAGCTTCTCCACAGAAAGATGCTGCTGCAAATATGTCACTGAGGGACTGGTGTACTCTGGGAAATGTGTGGAGTATCTTCCATGTAGACCATTGGGTTCAGTTTCGACCTTCATGCCAATGTTTTCAGATTGACATTCACAGTATTGGTCTTTCATATAAAATCCCAATAAAATTAACTTAGCTTGTAGTTGTTATGTGAGAAAATGTAAAGACATTCAAGCGCACACACACACACACACACACACACACACACACTATTCACAAAAGCGATATTTGGCTTTTGGGTGAAATTTCAGGATGAACCTAAAATGCACTATAACCTCTACAGGTGGACCTGTGACGTTCTCTAAACCTTTGAATGCACATGTCCAACTGTTCAATCTTTCAGTGCTTTTTCCACAACTTGTTCTCTAACGAGCTTAACAACAAAATTCACAATAGGTGAATAGACCAATAAATTTCCTGGTTCATTTAGAATTTGTGTTTAAACAGTCCTCCTCATCATGCTGTTCGCATGTTAATATCATAAGACCAAAACGACACCTTGATCAACAGTACCTCTGCATTGCGTAGCTTCAAACAGGATGTTCTCAGACAGAAGTGGCCACTGAGCTTAGAGTATCACAGAGTGTTATCAGCAGATTGCAACAGAGAGAGTGGAAGAGTCACAGAAATAGAAGTGGACGTCTTTTAGCCACATCCCACACTGATGACCACTTCACAGCATGAGACATTGGTGTCAAGCTGTAATTGATGCTCAAGGGGCACATGACACAGTACTGAGACATTATTGTGGTTTACCCACCACTGTTATTGGCTTTTGTTTCAATACATTGGTTGAGATGAGGAAATCACCATTGCATGCTTCTACTAAAATGCCCTTCCATCATGCTACGATATCACTGTAGTGTGAACCTTTTTTTTTGCTGTGAAAGTTATCCCTGACCATTGGCCTCTTCAGTAGAGAGCTGTGGAGATCTACGGGCTTGAATTTTACCCCATTTAAACTCAACCTGCCTGGATGGTTGGAGTCTAAAGTCTTTAGGGGTATTATAACATTTTCTAGTGTGAAGGAAACCTCATCTTTTTTAAGTCCCTTAGAACTTCCATTTGTTTGCCTCAAGTTGGGGAGTTACAAATACGTTTTAAAAAGATTTGATAGAAAATGCCTAAAAATACTTTTTTTAATGTATGATCTATTTATTATTTAAAATGAACAGCTCATCATGGAGTTTGATATATTGTTTGTACTTTTGAACATAAGTAAAACAGAAATAAAAAAAAACTGTTATTTACAAACATTTAAGTTATTCAGATTGTTATCATGTCCTTATGTGGATGACTGAGAAGCAAGATGTGATTTTATAGGCTATATTTCCCTGTAAATACCTGCAGGGCCAACATTCACACCTTAATTTGAAGCACTTTTCAACATAGCAGAAATTGCTATGGGTGCAGATTGCATCTTCATGCAGGCGACGCCATGCTGCTACGCGCCCGATACAGCCACGGAGCTATTATGTATCAGGCAGCCTCCATTTTTCTGGCTTCCGAGAGGTAAAACTGAGTGCGAGCAATTTGGGGAGGGGGGATCAAAAAAGACACAGTAAGAGAAAGGAAAAAGAGACTGAGAAAGAGACATTGGTGCTTGGGTGAAGCCGAGCAAATGTGCTCGCTTTCAAACCCCCAAAATCTCAGAAAAGCTGCCAGACTCAGAGAAAGAGCGCAGGCAATTAGTGCCAATACTAACATGGGTAATGGCTCCAAAATGGAGTTCACACGAGCCTGCCACTGAGCAAGGCTAGCCAAGAAAACAGTCAGCTTAAATCAGGCAAAGCTTGAATGGCAAACGAAGAGAGGAAGCAAATTCTTGCTTCAGTCGACAGGTCCTGCACAAGCCAGCAGCCAGTTAGATGGGCAGGAAGGCTCTACTACCTCAGCATGGACGAGAGGCCAAAATTGAAGAAACTGCTGGACAATCTGAAACTGAAAGGAAATGTGAGGCTGTGATGTGTATGGCTACCTACAATGGTGAAGATAAGAACTGAGCACATCAATGTTTCTTTCAATAAATATATTTGTAATGGACCTACTGGCATGAAATCCACACCAGATGTTGGTGAAAACCCAAGTAATCCACACAAAGAAATCAACGCAAACTAGTCTATAAATTATGTGTAGGAAAGTGGGATGACACAGGTAATAAGTGCTTTGTTGGTAATAACTTCATGACGTCTACTGAAAATGGCTGAATTCTGTCAGTATTCTGAAAGCAATCCTGCCCCCCTTTCAGTGCAAGTTAATATCAGCGTATTCATTCCTAATTGATGGCCAATAGAAAGGTTTCTCATTGCCAAAGTATGCCACAAGAAGCATCTAATCATGGGTAAAAGCAAAAAGCTCTCTCAAGACCTTCACTACTTCATTACTGTAAAACATACAGATGGAAGAAGAAAGAAAGGGAAAGAGGTGATGCAAAAAGTTAAAAGGGTGGAGGTGTAGGTGTCGACTGCTTCTACACCTGCACAAAGAGAGAGAGAAAAACAACAGGGACAAACAATAAACGCATATACAACAATAACAACAAAAACGGTTCTCCATAAGAATATTTAATAGCAGGTGTAAGAAAGCCACAGACCTGCCCCCCAGGACCCGAGGCAGAAACATAGATCGGAGCCAAAGACAACCAAAGACCCCCAAAGCATGGGAGTCCTAGGAGGACTGCCACTGGGACTACTGCACTAAGCACCCCCATGGACCCACAGACCTAAGATGATCTGGGAGAGGGGGCAACCCAAGACCCAACATGACAGAAAAACAGTCACAGACTCACAATCACACTTTCCAACCCTCATGTGTACCCATACAAACACTCACACTCACACACCCAACATAAAGACATACAAGAATTGAAACCGTGCACTCACTCGCACTCCCAATATACATTCCATTCTCTCAGATCCAGATCCAGATACCCAGAGGGACAACCAGCCCTCTGACCCAGCTGGGTGGATACAGGCAGACCGCCTGAGCCACGAACGACCCTGGCCCAGACCTCGACCCCCAGCCCCGACTCTGGCCTCCAACGACCCCCAACTCCATCCAGAAGGGATCCACCTGGTCTAAACAAGACAGCCAACCAGAGCTGCCACAGGAGGAAACAGTCCCAACTCCCCCACTGAATTCCAATCTCAACTCCAACAACCTCCCACCCCCCATGAACCCTAACATGAACTATACTGAAGACCAGCATAAAAAACTGCATTATGTCATAGTTATGAGTCCACCAGTAGAAGAAGGGTTGGATTGTAGCAGATAGATATGGAATAATACAAAGAAAAATACAAAACAATTACCAAAGCAGTTTGCCTTATGTGGAACAAACATCTTGCATGCAGTGGCTATCTGCAGCTCAGCACTAAGCACAGCTTTGATGATGAGGTCCTCCACTTGTCTCATCAACACTAGAACAGAATAAATGGAAATAATAAATTATCTAAATATGATTCAATAAAACTCATGGAGTCTTAGATGCAAAAAAAAATAGTCAATAAAAATATAACTGCCTCACTCACATGTGGTGTCCTTTCCCTCCTGCTTCAAATACCTCAACACTGCACTCATACTCCATTTGTTCCCATAATCCTCAACTTCAGGGTCATCGCAGCTGAAAGGGAAGAAATGCACTTCAAATACCAAAACTGAGGTAAAGGGATGAGTCAGGGAGCTTCCTCTAAAAGCAACACACTCAACAGATATATGAGACGCTGAAGCAGCTTACCTGACATAATCACTGCTCTTTTTGTTCAAACTGTAGTTGGTGAGATGCATGAAAGTGTTCTTGATGTTTGTTGAGGTCTGATCGTACTTAACTGTAGCAAATCTGGGGGGGAAAAAAACAGACTTTTTTAACTCAAGTTAAAACAAAAACAAAAAAGAATACAGTTTCTCTCCTACATTCTTGAGGGTGAAACTTGACTAAATAATTGGGGCACAAAAGGGAGAAAATAGTGTCTGATAGAGTTTCAGATCAGTGAGTGCCACATGTGTTATAATGAAAATTCCTTGGCATGCCACCATGTACCTGAATATCAACACCACCAGAGGAATGTCAGGAGATAAAAGCAGGATTCAGAACTTGGCCATGATTTATTGCTCACAGTTGGTAATGAAGCCAGCTAAATAAGAGTGGCATGGTGTTTCCAGCATGAGCACATACTTCTATCTGAGCGAGGCGAGGAGCCAGCTATTCAGTAAATCATCTTCCCTCTCCTGGCCTACCTGTATCAGTTCATAGTCTGTTTATGGTTTAGTTTTGAAAAACCTCACTTTGAACAGAAAAAACATAAGAACGTGTTGTGTAGTTTATGTTAAGGTTATCCCTAAAAGATATCTGAACAATGACAAAAAAAAGAACATTTGACTAGCACATCTTACGACTGAAACAATGGAGTGCTTTGTTTCATCATCACCAGAACAGTTTGAGGCAGCAGTTGGTTTCTAAAAGCTTGGGGTGCCCTCTTGTGGAAATGGAAAGAACATCACCATGATAAATATAACGGGGAATAACGGAGCTTATTTAGAAAAATAACAACGGTAAACTATCTACAGCATTTAAATTCATGCGTAAAGAACATTTGAACGAATTGGTAGATCGCTTAAACATGCAGCTTAACATTTAATCTGATAATTCTGCTTTACTTGGACTGTTGCTTATTTAGAGCTAAAAATATACTGTATGTGTCAGGAGAGTGGTCACAACTGACTTCTGATATGAATTTGCTGTACATAAAAACATAAAACACTAGAATAACGTCAAAATTAGCATTTTTTTATTTTCTCCATGAACATTTATTTCAGATGATAGAATTACCACTAATCTATCAAACAGTACTTTCGTCAAATGTGAGCCTGCAATTAAACAGACCACCACATTTCACAGATGCAATATACAACCCCAGAAAATCACTGGGTGTCATGCTACAGAAATAACCTACAATGCAGTGGATCAAAATCTAATCGGTCTGCCCTCGGTGAATTAAAACATTTGAGAAAGAAAAACTAATTCAGACTGCAAAACATAAGAGTAGACAACACAAAATGAAAGCAACACTTCAACACGCAAACAAATTTGTTGGAACCTCTCACTCTGACATAAATTTTGAAAAATCCAAAATACAGTAGCAGTACAGTAGCACTGTAATGAGGATGGTAAAGGAAGTAAAAATACATCTCCAAAGCTCGATAACTAGAACAAAGAGTGGTGACTTAGGGTCATCAACTCTCCTTAATGACTTTAAAATACTATCTACATGAAGTGATGTCAAAAAAGGCTTCTCTGTCCTACAATCAGCCACGTAAACATGGGGAGTTTACAAAACTGTACAGCAGGGATGTCCAAAGTATGGTCAGTGGGCCATTTGTGACCCTTGGAATGATGTTCTGCGGCCCCCAGGTGTAATTTAAGAATGGTATAAATGTGTCCTGCCAGCACAGTCGACTAATGCAAATGGATATGTTTTTAAACCGTATAGAGTTTTTCCAAATGAAAATGGTCTTAAAATAGAAAATATTACACACAGCACAAGTATTTGTCTTAAACTTAGTTACGCTTTGTGCTTTCATTTTAATTTCATGGTAAACAGGACTGCAAACGTCTGACTTACTCAAAAGCAGACTTTTCACAAAGTTTGACCAAATACAGCAAACATTTTCCAAGAAAGGGTGACAAATATTCTGTTCTTATTGACAAGAAAAGACAAAAAAATTAATTCTAGGCCAAGAAAAAAAAAATTATCAACGCAAAAAAAGTATAGAAACCGTGTTTGTTTTAAGGCAAACATGCGAGACCATTTTACGCTTCAGGTCTACAATGATTTACAGATCCCTTTTCCCATGTGCTTGTTTCTCTTTCAAAACAGCTACAAACCTTGTTAAAGTGCTATATACCACAAGATTTTATTTTAAATCTGGTAGACCTCTGCCATTAAACTGATAATTTGGTGTTTCAGCTGGTTGGTGATGCAAAGGGGTTCACCTGTGTCTGGTGAAATGGTTCATCAGACACAAAATCAACCCACAGAAAAGCTGTGGGGTGAGCTGAAGAGAAAAGAACACAGGGGAGGACCCTGGACTATGGACAATTAACAGAAATTGTGCAAAGAGGAATGGTCCAAGACAGTAAATGTATTTAACTTCTACTGTATAGTGCTTTTCTAGTTACTCGATGTGCTTTTTTACTACAGTCACATTCACCCAGCCATACAGGAATGCTCACACATTCATACGTTGATATGTAAAGCAGTTGGTCTCTTGGGTTAGGATTCTAATCTGAGATGTCAATATTGTTTTCCTAGGTTTCTCAGAATGCTCTTTGTCTGTGATCCTTGCAGTTCTTCTTGTTTTTCCTGTTTTGGACTTTTGTTGTTGCTGGCAGCTGTTCTTTAAAACAGATTTTTGTTGGCACTCAACTGGCCTCTGCCTGTTCCTGCATGCATGTCGGTCCTTTCTTCATTCAACCCACCAAAACAAATGCTGGATTTTTCTCAAAAACATTTCAGGGTCAGATTAGGCTACTGCAATAAAAACGTATTTATTTTAAGGCTTTTTACACACCTCTAATCAGGGTGGCATATAAATGACAATAAATGACAATAGCTACATTATCCAGCATCAATTTGGGCTAGTGTCTATTACAGTTGAATTTGGCTGAGAAATGTAGCACATCTTGCACAAGGCCATGTCAGTGAGGAAGTAGTTTCAATCTCAGAACCTATGCCTCAACACACACACACAATATCATGTGTATGTAATGTGATCACTGACTTTTAACTACTACACAAGTGTTTAAAAAGCTACGTACACTTACCTAGCCAGACCCTCTTCATAGACATAGATGAGTAGCGGGTCGTAGGATGTCACCACGACATACAAACGGACGTCAAACTTGAACTCTGCAAGTAAAAAAAAAAAAAAAGAGAATTAATCATATCAAGAATTTTAGTGTCAAACTGTCAAAATATCCACTGTGTCTTACCATCAATTAATAGAGGGTTATTAATGTAGCGAGACACCAAGATGTTTTCATCCATTGAAATCTGACTTGGCTATTCACAAGAAACAAAAAACAGAAAATATGCAATGAGCGTTTCATCTCAAAGTAAAAGCAACAAGGTACAAGTTAATCCATATAAAACAACATTGAAATATTGACTCCAAGCAGCTGCCACGACACTACAGTTAATCATAAACATCAAAGGACCATCACGTGGGGAGACTTTTCTGCGACGCTGGTCATAGCAGGTCAACCTTCAATAACAGCCTATAAAAACACAATCTGGTGCTGGGAGATGGGTCATTTATGAGGCAGAAATGTGTTGCAGGTGGTGAAGTTGAGTTGAGATTGGAAGGGAGGGGGCAGAGTAACCTCAGCGCTGGCGGGAGTTCAGAGAAAAACCAAACCGAAAAGATGAACTTATTTCTTTCTTCTCTCCAAATATCAAGCTGACATTCTTTCCACCATTGCATAAAAATGCCTGAGAAGAAGAAGAATGGTGGATATATTTTCCAAGAGTGAGAACCTTGTTGGCCTCCTCTGAGAGCCAAGATCTTGGAAATGTGTGATTTAATCCACCGGGCTTATTAATGTCTGGTTGAAACCTATTTCAAAGACAACTGTATCAGTGCAACCCCCACACTCAGATAACATCTGGCACAGTGACTGCCTGGGATCACACAACATTTCTATGTCAAACTTTACTGCCGCACGCCTGATGTAAATCCGTGCTTACACATAAATTAGTTGGACACAGGAACACAAATAAGATTTGACTGACGTTAGGGCGGTTTTAATAAAAGGGAGGTCCGGTATCTCCTGTCTCTAGTATGTGCTGATTTATCCTCACTGTCTAATGCAGTTTTTTAATCACAAAGTTATTTTTTTATAATTTCTCTCACTTCTACGGCAGACATGAGGTTCAAACCCCACACAAATATTTGATCATTTCAAAAAATACTGTTTTAAGCCACACAGGCACTGAGCAGAAAGAACAGAAGAATATTAGTTACAAAAACTAAATGAATTTTTTTTTTTTTTATAAAAAACACAAAATAGAAAAAACACTCAAATAAAATGGCTTTGTCAGTTCACCCCTTCTCCTATTCATAGCACAATTTCATCCTTTCCTATGTCCACTTCTTACCAGCAAGAAAACTATTTTTTAATTAAGTACTTAATTGTGAATTGTGAAGAGAAATTATCATAAATATGCTCAGATCTCATGGACAACTTAGTTGTAATGTTTTATGCTCTAATCCAGTTTATTTTGATTTTGATCCCGTTTGGGTTGGATGACTCCTGTAAAACATCACAGCTTATGAGACTGATCAAACTAAAACAACTCTTTGTGAGATTCTGCTGGCAGACGTTATTTATTGGAGACATCTAAGCCACATTTAATTACAGGACCATTTACTTAGAGGACACTCTGAGTGAATGATAGAAAATGACTCTGAATCTTCAGCAGGAAAACGACTGGAACATTAGTCTGAAGGGTACAAACCGATGCATAGTTGATGCGAAACAAATCGGAGGACTTGCAAATTGCATCATTTTAAAAGTGAAAATCACTTACATTGCTGACCAAATAGATTCCCCGTCCTCTTGAAGATGCAACTGGTTTAATTATCCATGGCCCCTTGTCCTTAGCAAAACAATCTGAGTGGCAAAAAGAGGAGGACTTTTGAAAAACATCAGACACTATGAAATATTCAGCACCTTACAAAAGTATTTACACCCCTTGAACTTTTCCACATTTTGTAATGTTATAACCACAAACTTTTGTGTATTTTATTGTGATTTTATGTGACATACCAACAAAATAAGTGCATAATTATCAGGTGGAAGGAAAATGATACGTTGTTTTTACGTTTTTTTTTACAAATAAAATTCAGGATTTTAGGGAGGGATATGTTTCAGCTTTACACATCCAGAGATTCAAATTTTTGCCTATTCTTTGCCAAACAGCTCAAACTCACATTGGACAGAGCACATCAATGGTCAAGTCTTACCACAGATTCTCTGTCTCCACTTTGGTCTTTCTAACACATAAATATAATTTGATCTAAACCATTCAATTATTGTATAGTCCATTCTCAAGTCTTTTGCAGCATCCAACAGGTTTTCTTCAAGAATTACCATGTATGTAGCTGCATCCATCTTCCCATCAACTCTGACCAACTTCCCTGTACCTAATAAAGAGGAGCAATTTCAAAGCATGCAGCTAACATCTCCATATTTTATTGCGGTGATGGTGTGTTCAGGAGGGATGTGCAGGTTTGGTTTTCTGACCAACACTGGTTTAGTATGTAGGCTACAGCTATAATTTAGTCTGACCTGCCCAGATGATTCCTTCCACAAGTTTGCTGTGTGTGTTGTGTCCCCCTGCTTGATTTGTGGCAACTGCAAACTGGACTTCTTATAGTTTTATTTTAACTGTGCTCTTATTATTGCCACTCATAGATTAAGGCCAGATTTGTGGAGTGCATAATGACTGTTTGTCCGGTCAACAGATTCTCGCACCTGAGCTGTAGATCTCTGCAGCTCCAGCCGGGTTTACCTTGGACCTCTTGGTTGCTTCTCTGATTAATACTGTCCTTGCCCAAGCTGTCAGTTTAGGTGGACATGGATCATGTCTTGGTAGATTTGTAGATGTGTTATACTCTTTTAGTTTTCAGATGATGAATATGACAGAGTTCTTTAAGATGTTCACAGCTTGGAATATGGTTTTCTAACCTAACCTTGCTTTACATTTCTCCACAACTTTATCTCTGACCCATCTGCTCTGTTCCTTCATGAAGCTGTTTGTTTACTAATGTTCTCTAACTAACCCCTTAGGCCTTCACAGAACAGCTTTATTTATACTCGGAGTAAATTACACACGGTGAGGCTTAATTTCCTATTTATGGAGCCAACTGGTTGAACCGGATTTTATTTTGGGGTATTGCATTAAAGGGACCTGAAAACAAATGAACATCACACTTCTCATCTCTTTATTTGTAAAAAGGTTTCAAAACCATGTATCCTTTCCCCTCCATCACTGTATAATTAGTGACAATCATTGCATTAAATTTCAATCAAACACATTGAAGTCTATAGTTGCAACATGACAGAATGTGAAAAGGTTTAGGCCATTTTCCAGGGCATTATATACAGTGCCTTGCGAAAATATTCGGCCCCCTTGAACTTTTCAACCTCTTGCCACATTTCAGGCTTCAAACATAAAGACATAAAATTCTTATTTTTTGTGAAGAATCAACAACAAGTGGGACACAATCGTGAAGTGGAATTAAATTTATTGGATGTGTCAAACTTGTTTAACAAATAAAAAACTGAAAAGTGGGGCGTGCAATATTATTCGGCCCCCTTGCGTTAATACTTTGTAGCACCACCCTTTGCTGCAATTACAGCTGCAAGTCGCTTGGGGTTTGTCTCTATCAGTTTTGCACATCGAGAGACTGATATTCTTGCCCATTCTTCCTTGAAAAACAGCTGGAGCTCAGTGAGGTTGGATGGAGAGCGTTCGTGAACAGCAGTCTTCAGCTCTTTCCACAGATTCTCGATTGGATTCAGGTCTGGACTTTGACTTGGCCATTCCAACACCTGGATACGTTTATTTGTGAACCATTACATTGTAGATTTGGCTTTATGTTTTGGATCATTGTCTTGTTGGAAGATAAATCTCCGTCCCAGACTCAGGTCTCTTGCAGACTCCAACAGGTTTTCTTCCAGAATGGTCCTGTATTTGGTCCCATCCATCTTCCCATCAATTTTGACCATCTTCCCTGTCCCTGCTGAAGAAAAGCAGGCCCAAACCATGATGCTGCCACCACCATGTTTGACAGTGGGGATGGTGTGTTCAGGGTGATGAGCTGTGTTGCTTTTACGCCAAACATATCGTTTTGCATTGTGGCCAAACAGTTGGATTTTGGTTTCATCTGACCAGAGCACCTTCTTCCACATGTTTGTTGTGTCTCCCAGGTGGCTTGTGGCAAACTTAAAACGAGACCTTTTATGGATATCTTTGAGAAATGGCTTTCTTCTTGCCACTCTTCCATAAAGGTCAGATTTGTGCAGTGTACGACTGATTGTTGTCCTATGGACAGACTCTCCCACCTCAGCTGTAGATCTCTGCAGTTCATCCAGAGTGATCATGGGCCTCTTGGCTGCATCTCTGATCAGTCTTCTCCTTGTTCGAGATGAAAGTTTAGAGGGACGGCCGGGTCTTGGTAGATTTACAGTGGTCTGATACTCCTTCCATTTCAATATGATTGCTTGCACAGTGCTCCTTGGGATGTTTAAAGCTTGGGAAATCTTTTTGTATCCAAATCCAGCTTTAAACTTCTCCACAACAGTATCTCGGACCTGCCTGGTGTGTTCCTTGGTCTTCATGATGCTTTCTGCGCTTTGAACAGAACCCTGAGACTATCACAGAGCAGGTGGATTTATACGGAGACTTGATTACACACAGGTGGATTCTATTTATCATCATCAGTCATTTGGGACAACATTGGATCATTCAGAGATCCTCACTGAACTTCTGGAGTGAGTTTGCTGCACTGAAAGTAAAGGGGCCAAATAATAATCATTCCACTTCACGATTGTGTCCCACTTGTTGATTCTTCACAAAAAATTTGAATTTTATATCTTATATCTGTTTGAAGCTGAATGTGGCAAGAGGTTGACCAGTTCAAGGGGGCCGAGTACTTTCGCAAGGCACTGTATATATATATATATATCATCTATGCTCTGCTTAGACCAAGTGAATCAGGCGAGGGTCTCTTACTGCGAAATTCCTGGCTCTCAGAGGGAAGCACAAAGGTCTGAGGAATTATGTGGAAGTTTTTAAAGCCATAAGTCTGCTGCATCCGCTGGATGTTTTTATAGAGACGGTCTTTGCGAGTTAATTCATATGACCTGGAAATCAGCAGAGGTTTCCATTTAAAATGTGCTCTACTTTGACATGACATAACAATTACAGAAATAGATGACAGTTACAGAACACCCTATGCCTGACAGCATGATTCATTTCATGCTTCAGAGAGGCACCAGTCCAAACTAAATGTGTGCTGCAGGAAAAGCCAAGAAATACATTGCCTGAACTAAGGGGTTTGGAAAGGATTTGTGGTGTTATTTATAATACAGAAAACAGTAACAGTACACCCGGGTATTTCAGTGTCCTGTTATACCTGGGAAAGTGGTTGACCTTCTGGAACTCTTGAAGGCTGCGTAGTATGTAAGGCTTGAGGTGGGATCCTGTCCACATTAGGTTGAAGTCATTACTGTTTGGGTGAACCTGAATAACAGAAACATGGATTGACTCCCACTGAATCACGTCCCATAAAGCAATCACTAAAATAAAGCTAGTTAAAGCACTGCCATGTACAGCAAAGTAAAAACCAAGACCAGCATAAATTATGTGAATTTTACCCAGATCACTCCACTGCCAATGGGCAAAATTACAGCCTGCATTTCCAGCAGATTCACAGATTTCCCTCTGTGCCGTGATACTACTCTGTTTTTGAGGGATACCACCAGATTTTTGTAATAAAGTTTGGCTCTGGAGTAGCAGTAGACACTTGTGTCATTTTGATCATTTTGTCAACTAAAAGTCAACCAGCACAGGACTAAAACATAAGAGGGAATTAATTGTTAATGCTTGGAAGGATCAAACAGAGCACCGTACCCCCACATGTAGCAGAACTAAAGCTTTGTGGGTCTATTTCTTTTTCCAGAGCAGCTTTAACAGTTGCATTGGCAGTGAACGGGTAGAAGAAGAAAAAATAACCTTTCTCTTTTTCAAAAGGCACCAGATCTTTCAAATGTGCATGAATGAAAAATGAGCATTACCTCATGAAACCCATGACTGGAGAGTATTCTTCGTACTAGACGGCTCTCTGTGCGCACAATCTTGAAGGCCATATTATATCTCTCTGGGCAAATGAAACACACAAAAGACAGCATACATTACAATGTCCAACGTATTGAGACGCAACATTTGAAATATGCTGTTATATAACTTTAAAGGTTGTGTACCTCCAACGGAGCAGATATTCCTGTCTTTTGAAACAATAGCCTCAGGTAGAAATAGGAGAACTGGGATTGACTTGCTAAGGCCACTCCATGTGATGCAAGGATGGTCTCTACTTAGAGAAAAATGTTTACATGTGACATAAAAATCTAGTGAATAAAAACACTTTATTGAGAAATTCATAGAGAAAGCTGTACTAATATAACAGAGCTCAAATTTTTTGCCAGCTGTTACTAGAAACAGGACAGATGCTGGTCAATGTAACAAGGTTTTCCTCGACCGAATGGATTGTAGTTTATCATTATCACAGGAAAAAAAAAAAAAAAAAAAAAAAAAAAAAAAATATATATATATATATATATATATATATATACAGGTCCTTCTCAAAATATTAGCATATTGTGATAAAGTTAATTATTTTCCATAATGTCATGATGAAAATTTAACATTCATATATTTTAGATTCATTGCACACTAACTGAAATATTTCATGTCTTTTATTGTCTTAATACGGATGATTTTGGCATACAGCTCATGAAAACCCAAAATTCCTATCTCACAAAATTAGCATATTTCATCCGACCAATAAAAGAAAAGTGTTTTTAATACAAAAAACGTCAACCTTCAAATAATCATGTACAGTTATGCACTCAATACTTGGTCGGGAATCCTTTGGCAGAAATGACTGCTTCAATGCGGCGTGGCATGGAGGCAATCAGCCTGTGGCACTGCTGAGGTCTTATGGAGGCCCAGGATGCTTCGATAGCGGCCTTTAGCTCATCCAGAGTGTTGGGTCTTGAGTCTCTCAACGTTCTCTTCACAATATCCCACAGATTCTCTATGGGGTTCAGGTCAGAAGAGTTGGCAGGCCAATTGAGCACAGTGATACCATGGTCAGTAAACCATTTACCAGTGGTTTTGGCACTGTGAGCAGGTGCCAGGTCGTGCTGAAAAATGAAATCTTCATCTCCATAAAGCTTTTCAGCAGATGGAAGCATGAAGTGCTCCAAAATCTCCTGATAGCTAGCTGCATTGACCCTGCCCTTGATAGAACACAGTGGACCAACACCAGCAGCTGACACGGCACCCCAGACCATCACTGACTGTGGGTACTTGACACTGGACTTCTGGCATTTTGGCATTTCCTTCTCCCCAGTCTTCCTCCAGATTCTGGCACCTTGATTTCCGAATGACATGCAGAATTTGCTTTCATCCGAAAAAAGTACTTTGGACCACTGAGCAACAGTCCAGTGCTGCTTCTCTGTAGCCCAGGTCAGGCGCTTCTGCCGCTGTTTCTGGTTCAAAAGTGGCTTGACCTGGGGAATGCGGCACCTGTAGCCCATTTCCTGCACACGCCTGTGCACGGTGGCTCTGGATGTTTCTACTCCAGACTCAGTCCACTGCTTCCGCAGGTCCCCCAAGGTCTGGAATCGGTCCTTCTCCACAATCTTCCTCAGGGTCCGGTCACCTCTTCTCGTTGTGCAGCCTTTTCTGCCACACTTTTTCCTTCCCACAGACTTCCCACTGAGGTGCCTTGATACAGCACTCTGGGAACAGCCTATTCGTTCAGAAATTTCTTTCTGTGTCTTACCCTCTTGCTTGAGGGTGTCAATAGTGGCCTTCTGGACAGCAGTCAGGTCGGCAGTCTTACCCATGATTGGGGTTTTGAGTGATGAACCAGGCTGGGAGTTTTAAAGGCCTCAGGAATCTTTTGCAGGTGTTTAGAGTTAACTCGTTGATTCAGATGATTAGGTTCATAGCTCGTTTAGAGACCCTTTTAATGATATGCTAAGACAATAAAAGACCTGAAATATTTCAGTTAGTGTGCAATGAATCTAAAATATATTAATGTTAAATTTTCATCATTACATTATGGAAAATAATGAACTTTATCACAATATGCTAATATTTTGAGAAGGACCTGTATATACATTTCATGATATGAATGAACCATTTTATGTAAAGCTTAGTAGGCAAATTGTAGCACTGAATGCAGCTGTTGTGGTAAAGTAGCCTATTTGTGTGAAGATCCTGCTAAGCTTGGTGTTTGTTTTCCTTCAATCCTCTGACATGCTCAGCATCACTCAAATTTTTTATCTAGAGCATTTTTTTATCTACTGCTTATTGATCGAGAGTGAGAAATCACCCAAAACATAGACAGAACCGAATCGGAACTGAGAGTTTTTGATTTGTAGTTGGAGTTTGGAGCTGGTCCCGCTGGCTAAAGGGAGAACAGAGGTGACGGAAACCTGTAGCAGAAACTCGAGTTGGTTCAGAAAAGATAAACAGCTGTCTAAGCTATTCAATGTTTTCCTCCACTGGTGTGGCAGTTTTGATAATATAACCCAATAGTTGACCACAAGCCCTTTCTTTAAACTCAAGAGAGAGAAACCAAGCACATTTTGATAAAAGTTAGATTGTTAATCAGCTTTGATAATATTTTCAACGTTCATTTAATTAGAATACTTTTCTACTTTCAGCAACAGATTGTGAAATTGGTGTTCGTTAGAGGTGCAACAAGATCCCGATTCATGAGATCTCGCAATATTAGAATGGCACAATATTTGTGAATCAAAGCGAGGTCTCTTTCTAGTTGCTGTCCTCATGTGACTCCACTCAGTGGAGCAAGTATAAGTGGTTATTATGTGTCCCGGATATGAAGGAGAGTGATTATAGCTTGAAATCTTGTTACATTCATGCTTGAGGCCCTTATTTTGAAGTGAAAAGGGGGAGTACTTCCTGCTTTGCAGCACTGCCCATGAAGTTGGCTGATAAAGAAGCATTAAAGAAGCTCCTCCAGTTTTAAATTCTGTGTCTAACAGCATTTAGGGTACTACAGTATTGTTACACCCCCATCTTAGTTTTTTTGCTTCTTTTTACCTAAATAATATGTAATTAATTTGATTAATAAAATAAATCTTGTTTTCAATAAATATCCATAATTTACCTGCTTTAAATTTGCAATAGAATCCCTCCCGGGGAGGAAAGAATTAATCCCCCAGAACAACTTGCTTGATAGATTCTTGATCGATTAAGACACAAATTAAGACGGATTACTGATATATATTAGCATAATTTAAAATAGCTGGAAGGTCCTGTGTTGCTGTGCATGGCCAGTCAGCTGGCTGAAAGAAGGCAAATCGCTTTTTCCTCGCTTCCAAAAAACAGACACATTTTTAGCTCTTTGAAAATATTCACAATATTGTGTTGTTATTAATTTAACTACTTAGCGCTGAACAAATAAGGCCACTTAGTTGAATGAATATACCAGTGTTGAGGCTAAACCAAATCCTTTTAGAATGTGTAGAAATCCTATATTCAGACATTTAATGAAATCACAGGGTTAAATAAAAATGAGAAAAAGGTTAGGGACATCTGCTTTCATGGAAGAAAATTGGATTAAAAAAAACAAAATACGTCAAAGCCAGAAATGACTGGTTAGACGACAAAAACAAAAACAAAAAAAAAATCACCCAGGAAAAGTCTGATTGGCAAATCTCGTTAAAAAAGACCTGACAATCAACTTGGAAGATAAATCTGCACACAGTAAAGATCTACATATGAATGTTTTGGTGTTAATCCATAATCATAAACACATTGTCTTAGATGTTATTAATGTTTGCTATTACCTTAGAAAATGGTGCATACAAATAAAGCAAAGTAACTACATCACAGAACCCATACAACTCAAACTTTCTTTAACAAAAGCATTGAGAAAAGAAACTTGAAGTTGCTGTTTGGCCTGTAGGGTATGTGTTGGTACAATACTGATGCATCATTTTATTTAAGTATTCCTGCATCTTTGCAACTGGACTCTAAAAAACTGGCAAGGTTTAAGCATTAAACTGAAAATGAGTAAAAAGCAGACAACATGCTAGAAAACTTTCAGCAGACCTCAAGATATACTGTACCTGGAATGCCTGAAAATAAGACTAAGACAAGACATCAAATGATGTTAAGTAAAAGTTTATATTTCCTATTTTTTATATTCCATAATAGTAAATTTGACACAGGCAGGGCCTTGTTGTTCTCAGAATAAGAATGGATAGTCTGCACAGTTGTGAGATTAAAAGAGTTTTGATGTTAAACTGACCTGCTTGAATTCTAGCTGTGCCACTGACTGAAACCATTACTTTGTGTTTGTGTTTTACTCAGAGTAGGAGACACAACATTGTCAATTAAGGGTGCACCGACTGCAGTTTTCTGGCCGATCACCGACTACCGATCTTTAAAAAGCATGACCTGCTGATTCCAATTTTGGCCAATACAGATCTTTTATTATAACTGACAATGTCAGGTGTTATAAGGTCACAATACACCTTCAAAGTTCTAATCTTATTTTATTGAAAAACACTGAACAACATCCATGAAATAATACAAACGTTTTTTAACTGCACAGGTTAGTGCACTCAAATACAAATGAAATGTTTAGAGCATCGCAGTTCCTTTAGTCTTTCATTTCTCACATAAAAAACTGGCACAATAGGTCAGACAAGCAGATAAGATCAGCGAAAAAGATCGGTATCACATGTAAGTATTGGCCGTTCATCGATCTCCCTAAATTAAGGCCGGCCGATCGATCGGTGCACCCCTATCGTCGATGACTCTTATTATTAATATCTTTCTGTCAGTCACTCTTTTCATGGAACAAAATTTAAAAAACTGTCTTGCTCTGTTGTCATGTCACATTTGTTAACCTTCATTCAGAGGACATGTGTTCCACTTTTGGCTCTAGTATCTTTAGTAGTAATCTGGAAAGTTATACGTAGTAGTGCTTTGCATTATTTAGTGTCACGTTTCATTGTTGTACATTGCCCTGTTTTAAATTATGGATGACTCCTGGTACAAAAGACAAGATAAAGTTAAAAAACACACATAGCTGAATATCTGTACTACATTACATTATACGTTGTGCTTTGTGTTGTATTTTTCGAAATCTATGTTTTATCACTGTTATGGTGACACAAATATAAGAGTAAAAGCTGTTAAATTGTTATTCTAGGAAATTCAAACTAATTTAGGAGAAGCAGGCTGAAAACAGGAGCTGTTATACTCAGTAAGGTATGACTAAGAATAGCTTAAAGAGGGAATTATTTGGGAGAAAGAAGAAAGACCAGCTGTCACATTCACAGTGGAGGATTAGCTTATTCGCTCTGCATCTCAATTCATAAAAAATTGTTCAATGTTGAGATTTGATCTTGTCCAAACACATCTTTTGAATTTATTTATTCAGCATCTCTATGGATATCATATAGGTATTGTTCAACAGTAATTAAATAATACAATTTAAATGAATTATAATAATTTGTAATTGTGAAGATTGGAGAAAATTGTGAACTTCATCCAACCAGGTGGCACATTAATCATCTATTAAGTGCCAAATCTTACAATGGGAGTCAAGAGGATCAGCAAGGTAAGAACCTAAGTGAGACTAAAGAGAACTGTCTAAGTTCACAAGCTGCACACACTTTGAGAAAGAGCCTCTCTGAAGCTTGTAATGGTTGTGAGCAATGTGTTAAAAGACCATTAAAAGAGAAAACCTACAATTTTTGCATGTCTACATGAATCTACAATATTCAATATTAATGTATTTGTCATTTCACATTTTAACCAAAGAAAATACCACTGAATGAAGCAAAATATTATTTCTCAACAGCTGCTTTTAGTGCTAATTGTTTATCAAATCAGAATAAATTAGAATAAATGGCATAGGCCCACTTATTAATTTAACAAGTAAACTATTTAAAATATTTACACCTCTTTTTAAACTGCTATACCAGGCGAGGGCCGATATTAGGTTTTTATGGTGTGATAACCATGTCCTTTACCTAAAAATCCAATGGTTTTTCAGAGTCATGGTATTAATACAATATTTTAAAATAAAAATGTACCACCCTATCTATATGATGTTATCTGAAACACACAAAAAACACAACAAAGCAAACATATACATTATATTTAATAAAAATTACTCTTCAGTTGTTTATTTCACTAAATAGTATACCTTTTTGTGCTTCTGCTCTTTATAACTCAAGTATAACAAGCAGATATTAACTAGTACATTTATTAGGCTGCTCCCTTCAGTAGCCAACCTACAGTAGACCAATAAACAAAACAGTGTAACATTAACATGACTTATGGGCTTCGCTCCTTTGGTTTACATGTTATAGTCAAATTTAATTTTCTTGTAAGCAAGGAAAAATTGTATCTCTGGCTCTCGATTACACCCAAATGTTACACATAGATTATTATGACAAAAATGTAAAACAGATTGAAAGTTTAGTTACATTATGTTCTAGATTGTTATCTGTGTCTGTTTGTAATTTCACACAAACACAAAAGCTGTCCCCAAAAATGACTGCTTAAAAAGACTGAACTAAGAGTTAAGACTTTTTTATTTTATTTCTTAAACTGAGTGTATTACATCTGTTTCCACACCACTGACGTCCCACAGCAAGTTTCTAGAGCCGATTGCTATCATTACTTTTAAAGTGCAGCAAACAGCAGAAGAGGAGTGCTGAACATACCCTTGCTCGTCCTCCGAGGAAGACTCGGAGTCCTCTTTCTCCCGAACCACAGCTGGCATTTTCCCATCCAAGTAAGGCTGACTACCCGATTAGATCCTCCAGGCAGCAACGAAAGCTGTTCTACCAAGAACAGTGGCGGTTACAGTGGTCCCTCCACATTTTATACGGCAGCAACACTCGTTTCGCTATGCGAGAAATACTGACACACGCATAAAGATGTATAGATTAGATCAAACCTAAATAATAATAACGGTTATAAATCTACCTGTAGCAGCGATGAAATCTTCTTACGGCACAAATATAGGAGAATGGCACGGACTGGTGGTTATCCTACTAGCCAAACCAGAGTCAGTTTAGATGTAAAACCAAGCAACAGTATTTTTAAACCTAAGTATGAATGTACACCGACATAAGCGTTCCCGTCCCTTCCTGTTCACCAACGCTAACAGCTAACTAGCTGACAGAGGCATCACAGCGCCGTTAATCTTCCTGGTTACTACAACAACTGAGTAGCAACAGCGCAGCGGGCATGCGCACTGGCTTACATTTGTTCACGTGAGGAACATTTAAACTGAACCGTTAATCCCCATTACAGCAGGTGTATTGTTTTACAAGAAATCTACGAAAAAAGGACTTGTTCCTTTTGTAAAACATGGAAATGTTGTGAAACTGTTTTCAGACGTTGGTTTAATAAAAATTATTTTGAATTCATATGATTCACAACATGAAATCAGATGTGATACTCATGGAAATATATTCCAAATAGCTCCAGAACCCGTTCCTTTTAAATTGTATTTAACTAATTGCACAATATAGACAATTCTATCAGTTAGAATATCATTAAAATGTTAATTTATTTCAATAACTAAATTCACAAAGTGAAACACATTATATAGCCCAATTACACATAGACTGATGTTTTCAAGCCTTTATTTCTGTTAATAATTTCACATTTACAGCTAGTGAAACACATTTAAGATTAAAATATTACATCAGACCAATAGAAAAACATTTTAGTACAAAAATGTGGGCTAAATAAAAAGTGTTCGATAGCTGCTTAACAGCTATTTTTACAAGGTACTTTTAATCTGACAAATGAGCCTCATCAGTATGCATATTCTAGTTCATTGAATATTACTGAATATGATAGTGGCTGAACCCAAAGCTGTGTTTTGTCACAAACTTTAATTTATTTTATTCTGATTTATGTTCTGTGATACACCATCAGTAGGTTGTGCATAACAGTGATGTGAAGAGAAAAGAATACATGGTTTTCTAATTTTTTCACAAACATAAATCTGAAAAGTGTGTTTGCTATGCCCCTACATAGTTTGTGGCAAAGCTTGAACAGGTCTTCTGGCTTATTTTTTTCCCAACAATAGCTTTCTTCTTGCTGTCAACAGATTCTTCCAACTGAGCTGTAGATATCTGCAGCTCCTCCAGAGTTATGCTAGGCCTCCTGGCCGCTGACTTATACTGTCCTTGCTTGGCCAGCCTTTATTCATGGCAGGTTTGCAGTTTAACCATACTTTTTCCATTTTCGGATGATGTATTAAGAGTGCTCTATGAGATATCCAAAACCTGGGACATTGTCTCACAACCTAAACTTGTGTCATGACGCTGGTTATTCAGTAACCTTCTCTAACAAACAACAGCTGTATTTATACTAAGATTCAATTATACACAGTTGAGCACTTTTTTCATAGGGGTATCAGATTAAGGTGGAATGAATACGAACATACTGTTTGCTAGGGTTTTTATAACTTTTGTATTGTTTATCACTCATGTCTGCTCTAAGTGCTTTTCCCTCCTTACATGTTACAGGAAGGGAGATGGGGACAAGAATGAGTTATGCTTTTATTCTTTTATTCTTTTATTAGCAGCATCTGGGGGGTATTCACCAGGTCCCCACTTCCCACTTCCTCTGTTTGTTTATAATCAAGACAAATGAACCCTAACCTTTCTGACCCCACACACACACACACACACACACCCTGAATGTTGTTTGAACTGTGTGTGACCAAGCATGTATAAATAAAGAGGGAGGAGTGTTAATACTTCGTAGTTTGTATTGCACAGCTACCCTTGCCGCAAGTAAAACTGACTCTGTGTCGTTCCTTACCTCTGAGTTGATTAAATAATACCTAACACTGTTCACTTTTCCGTTCATTATTAAAAAATTTTGAAACCATGTATCCTCTTATTTTACTTAGCTACATTGTGTTGGTCATTTCGGTTCGTCGTCTTCCGCTTATCTGGGACCGGGTCGCGGGGGCAGCAGACTCAGCAGAGACGCCCAGACATCCCTCTCCCCAGACACCTCCTCCAGCTTCTCCAGGGGGAGCCCAAGGCGTTCCCAGGCCAGCTGAGAGACATAGTCCCTCCAGCATGTCCTGGGCCGTCCCCTGGGCCTCCTCCCGGTGGGACGTGCCTGGAACACCTCCCGAGGAAGGCGTCCAGGAGGCATCCGGTATAGATGCCCGAGCCACCTCAACTGGCTCCTCTCAATGTGGAGGAGCAGCGGCTCTACTCCGAGCCCCTCCTAGATGGCCGAGCTCCTCACCCTATCTCTAAGGGAGTGCCCGGCCACCCTACGGAGGAAGCTCATTTCAGCCGCTTGTATCCGGGATCTCGTTCTTTCGGTCATAACCCAAAGTTCATGGCCATAGGTGAGGGTAGGAACGTAGACCGACCGGTAAATTGAGAGCTTTGCTTTTCGGCTCAGCTCTCTCTTCACCACAACGGACCGGCACAGTGCCCCCATTACTGCGGCAGCCACACCGATCCGTCTGTCGATCTCCCGCTCCATTTTTCCCCCACTCGTGAACAAGACCCCGAGATACTTGAACTCCTCCACTTGAGGAAGGAACTCCCCTCCAACCTGAAGAGGACAAGCCACCCTTTTCCCGTCGAGTACCATGGCCTCGGACTTGGAGGAGCTGATCTTCATCCCAGCCGCTTCACACTCGGCTGCGAACCACCACAGCGCATGCTGTAAGTCTTGGCTAGAGGGGGCCAGCAGGACTACGTCATCTGCAAAAAGAAGAGACGAAATCCACTGGTCCCCAAACCAGACCCCCTCCGGCCCTTGGCTGCGTCTAGAAATCCTGTCCATAAAAGTTATGAACAGGACAGGTGACAAAGGGCAGCCCTGCCGGAGTCTCCTCTCCAATACCCTGGCGTAGGCCTTACCAGGGAGGCTGAGGAATGTGATCCCCCTGTAGTTGGAACACACCCTCCGGTCCCCCTTCTTATGAAGGGGCAGACTGGGGTGGTGGTCCCCCTTCTTCTGCCAGTCCAGAGGCACTGTCCCCAACCGCCACGCAATGTTGAAGAGGCATGTCAACCATGACAGCCCAACAACATCCATAGATTTGAGGTACTCTGGGCGGATCTCATCCACCCCCGAAGCCTTGCCACCACGGAGCTTTTTAACCACCTCTGTGACTTCAGCCTGGGTGATGAAAGAATCCAACCCCGAGTCCCCAGCCTCTGTTTCCACCACAGAATGCGTCATGGCAGGATTGAGGAGATCCTCGAAGTACTCCTTCCACCGCCCGATAATGTCCTCAGTCGAGGTCAGCAGCCTCCCACCCCCACTATAAACAGTGCTGGCGAAGCACTGCTTCCCCCTCCTGAGGTGCCGAACGATTTTCCAGAATCGCTTCGAGGCCAACCGTTAGTCCCTCTCCATGGCCTCAGCGAACTCCTCCCAGGCCCGAGTTTTTGCCTCTGCAACAGCCCGGGCCGCAGCACGCTTGGCCTCACGGTACCCGTCAGCCGCCTCAGGAGTCCCACAAGCCAACCACAGCCGATAGGACTCCTTCTTCAGCTTGATAGCACCCCTTACTGCCGGTGTCCACCACCGGGTTCTGGGATTGCCGGTGGTGGTCATTCACATAATAATTTCAATAAAGTAGAGTTTGTGGTTGTAATGCGTCAAAATGTAAAAAGGTTTTGTGGTAAAATTGTTGTGTGAGATAAATTCTAACCAAAAACAAACTGATGAAATCCTGCTGACATCACATAAGGCATGAAGCAACAGATTTATTTTAAACATTCGTAATATTAACATTTTACTATTTTTCACTTTTTTTTCTAACGTGTTTATGGAGTACAATGTACCAGTACATATTCATACCCTATTACTCAATCAGTAGAGCTTTTTACTGCGAAATGGCGAACGAAAAGCTTCTTTAACCAGCCATATTTTCATTGCCACTGCTCATTCGTTAAAATAACAAAAGACAAGAAGATATCTTTTAAAGTTACGTTGTCTATTGTTTATTGTCTTCTCTTGAATCCATATTTTATTTAACTTTGATCATCACTAGTTTTGCCTGCTCTTTTGGTCTTCATGAATAAGCAAAACACAAATTAAACTACTCAACTACCATATTATATTGTTTAAATATAAGTACAATAACGCACTATGAGTTTATGATATACAGCCAGAAGAATTTAAATATGGAAGAAAGTAAGGAAGGAAATAAAGAATAAAGTCTGAAAGAATATTATATTAAATATTCTGTTTTAAATGTATCCATGTAATTGTTGTACATCCGTTTAAGGTTTTCTTTTTAAAACAAAATCTAAATTAATGAGACAAATCTTGGTGCAAATTATAACTAAAGGTTCATTTTAGCTCATGTTTCAAGAAGACACACAAAAAATATGCATTTAATTCAATGTTCCTGTGTATTAAAAGCCAATGAAAGATGTCATGCTCTTGTGTACTAGTCCTGTCCTTGTCAACAAATACTAACCTGCTGTCTGCAAACTACTGGAAATGCTGAGTTGTTATTGGGCGTATAGAAAAATGGGCGGTACCTCAAGCTTTAGGAGGACCAATCACAATAATGGTTCGACCGAATGGAGCCATTTTTGGAGGTTTATTATTGGCTAACCCTGTGAGCAAAGATTGGGAAAAAGTCATTGTTGCAAATGTATCTAAATGGTTGGCCGAAGTCTCCCTGTGGTGTTTTGTCTTGCAAGATTGTTTTTGAGGAACATGACGACGCTGTAATTTGGCTGACGCCAGGGGATAATTACCTGTAAATTTCGCAGTTTTCTTTGATGAAATTTTCTTATCGCACTTACGGCGATATTAGCCTGCTAAGAGACATAATATGTTTGTAATCTCCAGACAGATGACCTTGAATGTGTGCTTTAAACCGCTCGGTCGCTCCTAGCAGTCTCCGGTATCCCGCCCTGCTGTGAGCCGACAGACTCTCTGACAGGTGCGTCACTGACAGCAGACATGAGCCGCTTTCTGAACGTCCTCCGGAGCTGGCTGGTGATGGTGTCCGTCATCGCGGTGGGAAACACCGTGCAGAGTTTCAGGGACCACAGCTTCCTCTCAGAGAAGCTCTACACGGGAACACCAGAGTTTGGTGAGTATTGGTATGTGGAAAAATGAGCACATCCACATGTGTTTGTCAAAAATATTTAGACGTACCGAAGATTCGAGTTGCAAAATAAACAATAAAAAACGCAGATACCTTTTAGCATGTTCTGTAAAAATAGGATTTCTGGTGAGAAATAAATTAGGCTACTAAGGGATTTAAAGAGACATACCACTGTACAGAGAATAATAATGGAGGACATTCAAAACAACTGCCAACATGCCTAGGTCTGGCCTTCCAAGCAAGTTCACCCTGAGAGCAGATAGCATAATGCTAAAAGTCTATGGACTGTACGTGTAAGTAACCCCTCAAACATCTCATAGCTGAAGGTGAGGAGTAGGACAACTCCTCAGATTAGTGTCAGAGATTGGTAGATGGGTATGAACAATGTTTTGAAGTTATTTCAGCCAAAGGGGGTGACAACACCTAATAGGAGTTAAGGTGTCCTTACGTTTTCTCTTAACAAAAAGATGAGATCTAGGTGTGACCATTTCTTATAAAAGAACTGAATATTTAATGAGGTGTTCAAATGTCTTTAATATAACATTAGATCGAACTGACAGAGGATGATTAAAACAGCAAATTACATAATTTTATAATCATTTAACTAATCAGAAACAAATGGTTTAAAATGATTTTGACGTAATATACCTACTGCTCTATTATGCTCCCTCCCACCCTCCCCAAACTTACTCTAGTGAATGGTCTCCAAGCTCGAACGTTTGGTGTTTGGACGTTGCTGTCATCGATTATCCGGTGTGCCTGTGCCATTGATATCCAGAACAAAACGTAAGCCAACCGGTTATGTTTTAAAGCATATTCCCACTCATGACTTACAATATTATGTTCATATTGTTTGCATCTTGACTCCTACAGGCTGTATCACATTACTTTATGGACATTTGTGCTAGCACTGGGTCACTTTCTGTCTGAAGCATTCATATACAAAACTGCACCACTGACTATTGGAGTCATGGCACCACTCATTGTTGCAAGTAAGTATGGTGTGATAATTGGTTCTAATAATATTTTCATGCTTAAAAGGTATATTTTTGCTGTATATTTAGGTTATGGGTCTGAAAAGCATCTCATCTCATTTTCCCAGGTTTCTCCATCATAGGAATGCTCATTGGATTCCAGTGTTTTCCAGAGACTCAGGAGGAAGTAGGAGCACGGCAGAAGAAGCGAAACTAGTTTCCTCAATTGGCCGAATCCACCACCACCAGCACACGGGCTTGGACCGGTCCTTGTTTGCCGGCAGTTGCATCAAGAAAGAAGAAGTTCCCATGTTTACTGAGACTTTGTACTTCACCCTTTACGTCCTTTTATATAAATGCATATTTTATTAACAGCATGATCGTGAGTGTTCTGCTTTTACTGACTTCACATTCAAATGAGCAATAGTATAAAGGATTAAGCCACATGTATAAGTGTCAGTTTGTGTTCTGTATACTGGAGTATACATTTTTCACTTGATCACAAAATTATTCCTTCATGTTTAGTTCAGATTTACCAAAGAACAATAACTGCATAATGTAAAAGTGTTTTACTCACAGCTGTTCCTTGACGTTTGTTCTGTGCCCTGAAGGATTTTCACTTCATCAGAAACCATCACCAGTTTTTTGATGGTTTATATCCTAGCAATAAGAACGGGATGTATTTTTAAAATTGTAAGTCTGCAAAGCAATTCAGATGTAATTGTTTGTTGCATAAATTTCGGGAAATGATCACCCATCATGTGGTGTTCGATATTTGAATTAAGGCTAAACGTTTGACATTTTTGCAGCATTTATGCTTTTGTTTCTCCTGCTGATGGATGTAAAAGTCAAACATACTCTTGATGTCATTCAGGATTAACATAAATTATCTTCTATCAAGTATAAGGTGTTATTTTTAATTGTCTAACTATGCTATGTTGTTTGACCAAATAAATTATTTCTCAAGAAAAAGATTTGGTTTTTCAGATATTGAGCATTTGCATCATTGGTTTATTGCTTAATCTTTTATCCCAGTTAAAAAATGTTTATGTAATTTCCTGTGTTTTGTATTTGTTGTTTACTTTGTTTTGATGGATTATGATTGTGCTATTTTTTTCCCATCATAAAATATCCATTTTAAATCCCCTTTACGGTGCATTTATGCCGGTTCAATTTCCATCTGGTTTTGTTTTTATCCAAGTCTGTTTATGGTTCCTCCTATAGCCTGCTTTACACCTCTTTGTGATCCTTCTGTTTTTGGTAGAAATTTTAATCTAGGATACTAGGTATTTTGTTGTCTCTCCTATCCTTTTTTATATATCTTTGTCATGTTCTTTTATTAACATTTTAACATGTTTTGGTTACTGCTGCCTCCAAAATCTCTAATATTTTCATTATAATGAAAAATGTTCTGTAAATTAAAATACTGCAATAAATATGCCAGATTTCATATCATCAAGGGCCTTTTGGTAATTTAACCATGAGGTGAGTACAAAAACAAAACAGTCACAGCAGCTTAGAAATATTTATTATCACCAACATAAAAGTGTGCAACAGTAAATGTTTGTTACAGTAAATCATTCGAGATGCCTCTGAATGATCACACCAGCAATTCTCACAGTTACAGAAGTGATTACATGTGGAGACCACGTTATGTTCGTACACGATCTGGAAAACAATCTGGAATTTATGTATTTTCCACAAGAATGGACCAAGAAAATTAAGAAAAAAGTTGCACTTCTATTGCCAGGAATTTGGTTTCATTCATCCATCAATAAACCCATCAGTCCATTCATTTGCCCAACATTCATTCATTTTTCTATCCTGCCGTTTGCTCATCATCCAATATTCAATCCATCCGTTTTGAATCTCCATTCATTTCATCCTTTCATCCATATGTTTGCCCACAATCCATTATCCATCCTTCAATCCACCCATCTTTCCATCCATTCCTTTGCTGACATGTATTAGTCTGTCAATTCATTTATCCATTTGTCGATCCAACCATTCATCCGTCTACTCATTCCATCCATGCATCCATCCATCTGTCCACTCAGCCATCTTTAACAGCATCCATTCATCTGTCCATCAATCAATCCCCCCACCATTTGTCTAGTCCGGCTATACGTTTGTCAGTCAATTCATTCATTCATCCATCCATTATTAATCTGTCCATGCATTCATCCATCATTTAGCCATCCAACCATTATGGCAAAGTATACTGTGAAAACATGTGATCAAAATGGAAAACTTGTCTTTTCCATCAACCTTGTTTGGTTCTGACATTTTCCAGATATTCTTAAAAGGTTTATTCACAAACTTCAGATATCTTGCAAAATGACAACAGTGCTGATCTGCGCAAGTGTTCTCTGATGCATGGCATCAATCAGTATTTATTAATCAGGAGAATACCAACCAGGTGATCCTTTATTGGCAAACAGGTGATATATAACCCTGAATCAGTGCAGTCATGGTCTGTATTTAAGATCCATCTTCCAAAACACAGAACTCACATGTGTACCTTCACCAGTGTAAAGACTTAAGTTCAGTTGCACAGTACAAATGCAGTATCAGGAAACAATGACTGAATATTACTTTAAACATTTAAAGGTTAAAAAAGCCCTGAAAATCCGTTACTAAGTGAGAAAGCTCGGTAGAAAGCTTAACAGGTTGAATTCAGAAAAACAGAACGAGTTGAAGAAAAAAATAACATGTCCTAACTGTATATAATGCATTTTCTGTGAGTGCATCTCAAATGTATGCAAAGGTTTGTAATGAAATTACATTTCAAATCCTCATGTCATTTTCTATTGCTTGTCAGTATAGTTCAAAAAGGTGCAGCAGTTTTAACACTAATCAAAGATGGTTGTCCAGCATGATAACAGAGTCTGCGTGTACTCAGCCACAGCAGCATTTTCCCTTGTGGTTTTGTTGGTATGTTTACACATTCTGATGTGTCTGTTAAGACTTTGTTTCAACTCTTCATGGTTTGCTGAGGAGACAACTTTCCTCCTTATAACTTCCTCTCCTTCAGGATATTTTCTTGAACGTCAGCGGCCATCTCCTGAAACACACATGGACAGACAAGCACTAATGCAGCTTAGGGGACACAAAAATGACAGAACACAAACTTAAACCAATTCTGCGCATAACTGAAAGTTTTTCTCAATTGATTATAATATCTCAATTTAAGGACTGCAGTTTGTTATAGTTTCATATCCCGGACGCTTTAGGAAGTCTTTTTTTTTTTTCTTTAGATTGATTTTGGTGATGAGTGCCCCTACCTTGTTGTCAGATGTGTTTAGGTTTTTGTGAAGTTGTGAAGTTATGTCCTGACTGCTGCTGCATGCTGTAGCTCCGTAGTTCTGCACGGATGTCATGGACTCTGTAGGCTGGAACCATAGCTCCGCTATCAAAGATCTGGGGGACCCTGTGGGCAACCTTTATCCTTCTCGCCACATCACCTCCACCACCAGCTCAAGAAACACCTGCACACCCATCTGCACTTTCAGCAGCCTGTCCACTAAGATCTACAGGCTTAACTGAGGAAACTGTATACTGATTATGATCAAACTTCTATTTCTGAGATGCATTTTTTGTGTTCATCTGTACAAACTTGGCAATAAAACTGATTCCAATTTCTAGAATTAGCTTTCCATTTTATTTTTTTATTGAGTTATCTGCAAAAGAACCTGATTAGTTTAAAAGGTGTGCAGGAGTACTGGTGTTTTCAGTTAAAGCTGAACTTTTATTTTTTTAAATTAAAGCAAAAAGTGATGCAAATAAATAAATAAATAAAAAGAAGCCATGATTGTATTAAAGACCGAGCGCTCAAGCAGCTGCAGGTTAGCTTTTCAACAGCTCTTAGGAATCAAAAATTCAAGCAGCTGGATGCCACAATATTTTGTTTCAGAACAAATAATTTTACATTACACAATAAATTTTGGGCACAGTACATGTCAATGAATTAAAGTCTTTAAAAGGTTTTTTTTAGTAATTCAACTCCATCCGTCCATCCATTTTCTATACCCGCTTTTACCATACAAGGTCACAGGGGAGCTGGTGCCTATCTCCAGCAGTCTACAGGCAAGAGGCAGGGTACACCCTGGACAGGTCGCTAGTCCATCGCAGGGCAACACAGAGACACACAGGACAAACCATGCACACACCTATTCGCACCTAAAGGCAATATAAAGAGACCAATCAACCTAACAGTCATGTTTTTGGACTGTGGGAAGAAGCCAGAGTACCCAGAGACAATCCACTCATGCATGGGGAAAACATGCAAACTCCATGCAGAAAGACCTCCGGTCATTAGTCTAACCCAGGACTTTCTTGCTGCAAAGCAACAGTGCTACCAACTGCGCCACAGTCCAGCCCTTAGGTGGACTGAAAAAGGGAAAACAATTATACAGATTCTCTACACACTTTAAGGGTTTATTTCTGTTATGGCTTACAGCTAAATAAAAACAGGAATAAAAAAAACAACAACAAATGTTATGGTCTACACACACAATCTTAGAGAGGATAGCTGGTCAGCAGACAACAACCTCGACAAGCAGGGTAAGACAAAAGGTCATCCACAGAAATGTCGGCCTACTAATAAGTCTACTTATGCTTTTGCACAGCTGCATCAATGCAGCATGGGATAGTGGAGATAAGCATTTGGATCTGGTGAGGTGTAAAGCAAGCCCAGGTTGCTTCGATAGTGCCTTTCAGGTCATTTGCACTGTTCTGTCTAGCGTCTCATCTTCCAAAGGATTCTCTATGGGGTTCATGTCAGGCGAGTTTGCTGGTCAATATAGCACAGTGATCCCAGTCATTAAAGCAAGTATCTGCACTTTTGGCAGTGTGGGCAGCTGCTAAGACCTGTGGTAAAATAAAAATTAGCAGTATTCCCATAAAGCTCTTTAGCATTGGGAAGAGTTGCACCAGCAAATATCATGGTTCCCCCAAATCATAACAGCCTGTGGAAACCTCACCCTGTACATAAAGCAACTTGGATTCTAGGCCCGCTACACTCTTGATCCATAGCTACACTTCGACCTTGATTTTCAAATGAAATGCAAAATATACTTTTTTCTGAAAAGAAGACTTGAGACTACTGAGCAACAGTCTAGTCCTTTTTGTCTTTAGCCCAGGTAGGACACTTTTGCTGTCTCTAGTTCAGGACTGGCATAAGAAGAAATGTAGCATTGCAGCTCATGTCCTGGAAACATCTGTTTGGGATAACTCTTGAAGCACCAACTCCATGTGAATCTCACCCAGACTCTTGAATTGGCTTTGCTTCACAATCCTCCCAAAGCTGCAGCTTCTCCTGCTCCTTGTGCTTTTTTCTGCCACAGTCTTTCCTTCCACTCAACCTTCAAAGCCACAAAAGGTCTCTGCTGAATAAGCAAACTGTTTAAACATCTTGTGGAGGGTGCCAATGACTGTCTGCAAGACAACTGCCAAATAAGCAGTTTATTTTGTAGGTCATTGAAAGGCCCAAACATAATGTCTTAAAATTTGTTTCTAGAGAAATTGGAATGTCACACCAGACCAATTTAAGAAATGTTACCAAAATTAGTAGAAACTCTTAAAATATTACTGTGCGTAATGAATCTACACAAGTCACTATATTAATTGAATTACTGAAATAAATGAAATGTTTTCACAATCTAATATGTTATGTACCTTTAACTTACAAATCATTACCAAATATCTGAAAGCAGTCAGCTGCACAAACAAAGTTTAAAAAGTGGCACCATTTCTATAGAAAAACATAAAACATGTAATTGATATAGAAGCAGTTGCAGTTGCCACTCCAAGCAGAGATAACAGGTGGTTTGCGATTATTTTAAAGGCTTAGACAGACCAACCCAAAAGTGTCTCCCGTACAGCTGAGAAACACCAGGAAAGCTCAACAGGATGTTGCAGGGCGAGCAACTGCAGCCAAGCAGACAGCAGAAACTGCAGCAGAGACCAGAGCCAGGCTGGGATCTGACCTCATCCATTTCACAGGACTGGAAAGATCCCCATTTCAGACTTTATGCTCCTCACAGAGGTATACTTACCCTTATAGTCTGCACCTCAGCCTGTTGGTTGGCCTTCTGTCGCCGGAGGTCAGATTTGATGAATCCTGTGAGAAACATGAGAAGGATTTCACTGTAGAACAAAATGTTTGAAGAGTTCAGTAAAAAAAAATTGGTGTGTTAACTTCCATATTCTAAAATGTAAGCAAATGTGGCTTATAAAATGGTTATTGGCTTCTACTGCTTTATTTTATTAACTGTGCAAAAACTTTGTAACCTGACAACTATATTTGTCAACTTTCAGAAAAACATGGTTGTGATTTTTCACTAAAAATAGGGAAAAAAAACTTAAAACGATTTCAGAGCAATTTAAAATGTATGGGAATTCTAGTGGAAACAAAAAAAAAAAAAACGGTATTTAATTTAAAATAAATCTGTGAAAGTTGCTTCAGGGCAGTTTTTGTTTTAAACCATTAGGGGGCAGCCAACATCCAAGAAAGATGCAGTTTTTACTCGATAGCTGTTCTATGCATGCTGCTTTGTTAGAACATCACACAGCATCATAAAGACCGAGGAACACAGCAGACAGGGCAGTGGTAAAGTTGAAGAAAATTTTAATACAGAGCTAGGTTTTACCATAGTATCAAAAGCCTAGAATATGGGTCAGCAAGCTTAATGATCCAAAGAGCCATTTTTGCAATTAAACCGGTAAGTAAAATTTGTCTGGAGATACAAAAACTACATGACCCATGGTAAATATATGTATAAAACCCTATTGGCGAAACTAAATTTAATTTATAGTTTCAGGGCAAAAGAAAAATATCAAACTTTTGACAAAAAAAAAAAGATATTTTGAGCAGAATGAGGCCAGTTCAGTCTTTTCTATATTAATGAAACATGAAGAAATAATAAATTAACTGAATAAATAATTAATGCACATCATTTGCAGGACAACTGGTTTCATTGTGTTGTGGAAAACTAGTCTCGTTATATTTCTATATAAGATAAACATTTTTTTGTTTAAACTTGTTAAGAGCCACTGAGTGTCCCATATAGCAACATGGGGCTTTGGCTTAGAACATCTAAGAGACTATTGAAACAACCTATACTGACGAACCTGACATAGAGAATAGAGAAGCAGTGAAGAGGCTCATGCTAACTCTGGAAGAGCTGCAGAGATGCAGAACTCAGGTGGGAGAATCTGTAAATAGGAGAACTAATAGTCCTACACTCCAAAAACCTTCCCTTTGCAAAGAAGTGGCAGAAAAACTAAACATTGTTCAAAGCTAGAAACGCTGTTTACAGTTTGTTACAGCCATGTCGGGGATACAGCAAATGGAGGAAGATGCTCTGATAAAATAAACCAGAATTTTATTTTCCAGTCTATATACCATACGCTATGCAATGCAACCAAAATTGCACATGTACCTGGACTTCCACAGAGTAAAAGATGGCAGCATCATGCTGTGGGGACAGGAAAAGGCAACTGTGCAGGGTTGATGGGAAATTAGGTGGAGCTACATACAAGACCAGCATGAAAGAAATCCTGTTAAAGGCTGCAAAAGACTTGAGACTGGGCTGGAAATTCACGTTTCAGTGCAATATTAATCCAAAACCTACAGTCAGAACAACAAAGGAGCGATTGACATCAAAGCATTTTAGTGTGTTAGAACGGCCCAGTCAAAGTAAATACTTAAATCCAATTGAGAACTGTGGTAAGACCTGAAAATTAGTGTTCAGAATTCATGTGCTCACCACAACTCAGATTTTGATTTACACTGCTTAAAAAAAATAAAGGGAACACTTAAACAACAATATAACTCCAAGAAAATCAAACTTGTGTCAAATCAAACTGTCCACGTAGGAAGCAACACTGATTGACAATCAATTTCACATCCTGTTGTACAAATGGAGTAGACAACAGGGGGAAATCTTTGGCAATTAGCAAGACACACTCAATAAAGGAGTGGTTCTGCAGGTGGAGACCACAGACCACTTCTCAGTACCTATGCTTTCTGGCTGATGTTTGGTCACTTTTGAACATTGGGGGTGCTTTCACACTCGTGGTAGCATGAGACGGACTCTACAACCCACACAAGTGGCTCAGGTAGTGCAGCTCATCCAGGATGGCACATCAATGCGAGCTGTGGCAAGAAGGTTTGCTGTGTCTGTCAGCGTAGTGTCCAGAGTGTACCAGGAGACAGGCCAGTACACCAGGAGACGTGAAGGAGGCCGTAGGAGTGCAACAACCCAGCAGCAGGACCTCTGTCTTTGTGCAAGGAGAAACAGGAGGCACACTGACAGAGCCCTGCAAAATGACCTCCAGCAGGCCACAAATGTGCATGTGTCTGCACAAACGGTTAGAAACCGACTCCATGAGGATGGTATGAGGGCCCGATGTCCACAAACGTTCACAGCCCAACACCGTGCAGGACGCTTGGCATTTGCCAGAGAACACCAGGATTGGCAAATTCGCCACTGGCGCCCTGTGCTCTTCACAGATGAATGCAGGTTAACACTGAGCACATGTGACAGACGTGACAGAGTCTGGAGACACCGTGGAGAGCGATCTGCTGCCTGCAACATCCTTCAGCATGACCGGTTTGGCAGTGGGTCAGTAATGGTGTGGGGCGGCATTTCTTTGGAGGGCCGCATGACCCTCCATGTGCTCGCCAGAGGTAGCCTGACTGCCATCAGGTACAGAGATGAGATCCTCAGACCCCTTGTGAGACCATATGCTGGTGCGGTTGGCCCTGGGTTCCTCCTAATGCAGGACAATGCTAGACCTCACGTGGCTGGAGTGTGTCAGCAGTTCCTGCAAGATGAAGACATTGAAGCTATGGACTGGCCCGCCCGTTCCCCAGACCTGAATCAGATTGAGCACATCTAGGACATCATATCTCGCTCCATCCACCAACATCACGTTGCACCACAGACTATTCAGGAGTTGGCGGATGCTTTAGTCCAGGTCTGGGAGGAGATCCCTCAGGAGACCATCCACTGTCTCATCAGGAGCATGCCCAGGCATTGTAGGGAGGTCATACAAGCACGTGGAGGCCACACACAATAAAGAGCCTCATTTAGACTTGTTTTAAGGACATTACATTAAAGCCTGTAGTGTTTTACCACTTCAATTTCGTGTGTGACTCCAAATCCAGGCCTCCATTGGTTAATAAATTTGATTTCCATTGATGATTTTTGTGTGATTTTGTTGTCAGCACATTCAACTATATTAGTATTCAATGAGAATATTTCATTCTATCAGATCTAGGATGTGTTATTTCAGCGTTCCCTTTATTTTTTTGAGCAGTGTATATGTTTAAAATTAATTTTTCTTTCACTTTTTGTTAGTGTATCACAATGAATTCCAAATAAATGCCTCCACAGTTTGCAGCTGCAATCTGATGTGTTGATGTCCGTGTCTCACCTGTCATTATCGTTCCCATCAGCAGAAAACTACAGAGGAAAACATTTCCAGCTAAAGTTCCCCATTTATCAATAAGCTTTCCTTGTCCAATGGTGAAAATAATTCCAAAGATCTGCAACAAAATTTACACCAAAAGTATTTAGGGTCAAAAAATATATTATGCATTCAGTTGCAAGTCTGCAGTTAATCATTGCCAACAATAACTGACCTGAGCTGAACAGTTAAGCAGACCTGATGATATTCCCTCAGATTCTGGGAAGGTGAGCTCCACTGCAAACTCAAAGCCGAGAGGAAGATATCCTGTCATGAAGAAGCTGCAGAATATAAAACAGAAACTGAAGCTCAACTTAAAAGCCAAATTCAAAGAGTCTGCTCTGCCACAGTTTTGGCCTTAATTATGTGATTAACTGCAAAATCGCTTCACTGGTAGAAAAGTAGGACAGGTTTCTACATAATGCATGAATCTGCAATTCGGAAATAAAAAGAAGACATTACTATGGATACTAATTATGGGCTCAATTATCTTACCAGAAATTGCAATAATTGCAAGGACAGCATTTGGAGTAAGAAAATAAATGAGGTGTTGCCATTTAGATCTAACAAATTTCACTGATGCCTTTTCAAAGAAATTTGCCTGAATCTTTCCAGAATTGCATCCAGACAAGGGTAAGAACTAGTTACATTTACTTAACTTTACTGCACTGTATCTTTAGTTTGTTAGGATTACTAAAACAATAAGCCAAAAATGGACCAATCCCATTTACAGTTTATGTCAAAGACTTGCTGTTTGTACAATAAACTTCATTGTTCTGCTGAGCCTGCTGTGCTGCTTGGAGGTCAAGTGAATATACTGCAAAAGGTATATATCAACACTGGAAGTACTTTGTACTTTTCTAACATATAAATGACCTTCTGTAAGTATTGGAGGCTTTAACCTGTGAAATAAATCTGATTTGGAAATGTTTGTTTCTTCTTCCCCTGTTTGTTATTTTAATGTAATGTTATTTTTGCTGTTTTTATTGTATTTCTTTGGGTTTTGTATGTGATTAAATTGTTTTCTCAAATTAAAATCAGATTTTATGATGAAACAGTTACTCAGCAGCCTTTTTACCAAATAACTTATTAACTCTTGAGTAATTTTTTGGAATACTACTTTTATACTTCTACTTGAGTGATAAAATATTGAAATACTGCTACTCTTAAAACATAGAGACTGATCATCAAATGTGTTTTGCCCACATCTTCCTGAAGGGATTTGAATTAGTGCTATGCAAATGTTCTTGTACATGTCACAACAAAGCCACGGTTCAGTTTTTCTCACCATGGATACCTACCCTAGAAGGCTCCAGCGGTGACAAACACCACCCACAGGTGACCCAGATTGAGGGTGAAGGTGTAAACCAGCATCCCAACCAGCGAAAGGATGTACACCACCAGGGTGGTTTGTCTGCGAAGACCAGTGGAAGGCTGTTGTTGAAGCATTGTGACAAATTCACCCAACATTCACAAACAGACATACTGTAAGAACTCAGAACTAAATTGACTGTTCAGATACAGCTAATTTAAAAAGGCACCCAGTCATTAGACTCATTCTGCTGCAGGTCAGATGATCAGAAAACATAATATCCAGCTTTATCTTAACACAAGCTTTTCTGTATATGTAATATGGATAGAGAGTTTAACCAGGTTATTTATTACACTGTACAATCTAAAGCATTTTTTACACTGGCAAAGGCTCAAACTAGGAGTATCCAAGTGCAGCCCAGGGCTATTTGCATCATTTGAATGATTTTGTGCAGCCCCTGACCACAATTCTAGAGCAGAAAAAAAAATTGTGTTCCCTGCACATGTGGCTGATTCAGATGGGCACATTTTCAAATAGTGACCAAATAAAATCTGGTTAAAATAGAAAAAATTTTAAGTCTGAAACAAAGTACGTCTTTTTATTGAAAAACATGCTTTTAATTTCTTAGTGTACACCGTATCGGACCAAAAACATCTAGTGACTGACTGAAAAGCAGACCAAGCTGCACCCATTCATTAAACTTGGCTAAATACAGTAAGCATTTTGAAACAAATGGTGATCCATATTGTATTCTAGTTGCTAAGAATAGATAAGAAAAAAAAATTTAGCCCACGAAAAAGAAAAAAATCTAGCTGAAATGTTGAAAAACTTGCCCTAATAATAAGGCAAACGTTCATTTAAATATATTTTTGTGGCCCAAAACTAATTTGCTGGTTTGTGAACCTTTTTCCTTTTCATGCTTTTTCCTTCCACTCAGTTTTCTATTAAAAAACTTGGCTTCAGCACACAGCCAGCCTTTTTAGCAATGACCTTGTGAAAGGGATTATTGACGATTCTTTATTAAAAAAAAAATAATAATAATTTGGACTTTTAGGATGTTTAAGAATGATTTTCAAAAACTAAGTATTTAAAATCTACCATTTAAATTGGGTTAAACGTTTTTAAACAAAAAACATAAGCAAGCAAAACAAAGTTTAAAAAGTTTAAAGCATGTTATCTTTCTCTTAAACTACAGACATAATTAACTTGGGAATTAATTCCTAAATTTAGCTTACAGCCAAACATATTTGACACCTCATCTTTATAAATCAGTCAAAAACAATACACCTATGTGGTTGCAGACCACTTCCTGCAAAAACAGGCTTAATTTGAGAATGCAGTCTCTTGCACAGTCATGCGTAAATTATGGTGCAAAACATTTTGTTAGCATAGCAAAGTCCACTGAATGTCTAACACTGTCGTGGTCGGAGGTGGCGAAAAACCAAAAGAGTAACGGGAAAAGCAGGATTAACAGCAAAGCAGCTGGACAAACAGACGACCCGACAATGAGGAAACAGAGAACACGGACTTAAATGCAACAGAGGATTAACAGAACTACATGAAAAACAGTGGGGTGCAATTAACAGAAAACACAACACAGGTGTGGATCATAAACACAGTGAGATAATGTGAGGGTCCACGGTTTAAACCTGAGCCAAACAGTTTTGACAGCTAAGCATTTTGCCGGCATGTAAGGAATCTGAGGACTGAGGATTTTAACCTGCCACAGTAGATTTTGTGCCTCATTACAGGAAGCACCAAAAGGTGAAAATACATGGAGACATTTACTTTGAGAAAAGCATTTATAATTCTTGCCAAAATAACAATACTAATGTTTTTTCATTTTTAACTGTATTAGTGGACAGATTTTTTTAAGTCAGCCCCATATTTAGATTGTGTAACCATCATGGGACTGTGTGAATATTTTGGTACTGGCAAAAGTAATTAAGTTGTTACAAGTCAGGTAAAACTTATGGTTCAGGCCATGATGTCTTACTAAATGTTCATAATAAAAATTAAATGTAGGCACTCACTTTGCAGCTGATCAATTTCACCAGCACTGTTCATTGTTAGTGATTGAACAGCGTTGGGTTTTCCATGGATGTCTGGTAGCATGGCTCAGCGTTATTTTTTATACACATCAGGTTTCAAAACCAGTTTTACAAGATGATCTTACTTGTAAGTTTTGGTCTTGTCAAGCCAAAGCCCACATATGAGAGATCCTGCCATTCCAGCAAAAACGATGGTCAAACCGATCCTCCCAGCGTTCACCTCTTCACCCTGAAGCAAAAGTCATTAACATTGCTGGTTTATGGGACACGTGTGACAAGGCGATCATTTGATCCAGACCCGTAACAACCAGAAATCTCAGAATCCTGTTATCTTTGTGAGGGTCAAAAGTCCTGAAGCGTTAAAGTTCAGTAGTAAAACAAATTCCAGAAAAGTTTAAAACATGGAAGATGTCAACTAGAGGGTAAGAGAACAAAGAAAGCTTCATAGAAAGAATTTGCTCAGAAATAAAATGGAATCTAATTGTGTCTTCTAGGAGGCAACCAGAAACTTACAGGGTAGTGTTCAATTATCATTCGGTTCAAAAGTGTAGAAATGGCATAGAAGCAGCCGACATTCAACCCTGCAGAAAACAAACAGAAAGCTTTATTATTTTATTATTCTGAGAATTAACACATTATACATAAGCATTCATTTAAAAAAGAAAACTGACACAATTTTATGTAAAATCTCCCAAACAATCTGAAAACCTTTGAGAAATTTCTGGATTACACTTTAAATCATGACCTTTGAGCCCCAAAAAAGGTGACTAAATTAACTTTTGATCCAAACTACTGATTAACTGTGCTGAAAGTTAATTAATCAATACTGTACTATATCAAGTCTTTCACCTCAATACAGCATCAACACCCTACTCTGAATGAGTGATCACTGACAGCATGCCAACGATATAATTAGAACCCTACTGCAAGAGAAGTTTGTAAAAATAAGCTTCTCAGACCTTCTTGGTAATATATCATTTATACACTGATCAACCATGTTAGTCATGCAGGTGACCTGGTTGTTTTCAGCCTGGTTTGCAACAGACAGAAAATTGATATACAATGCCACCGAAATCAATAATCCAACCTTTAAATCAAGTGGGCATGCGTCTTGGAGATTAACAATGTGAAATACCTTGTTCATTTCATTACCAAATAAATGAATGTGAATTATGATGTGTAGACAGTGTTATAACCTCTTTGTTCAGACAAAAACTAAAGCACACAAGATTATCCTCTATTTAGCCAGAGTAAAAGTGGCTTTCTATTGCACACTGCATCTCCTCTGCCCATCTGTAGTCATGTTTCCAAAAATCTAGCCTGCAAGCTACACACAGCAATGCCATGAAAATCCTCTTTAAAATATCAGTATCAGTTAATGCAGATTTTTACACATATGAACTTGTCCAGAAGCATAGCTTTTTATTTTGTGCAGTATTATTGTAGGACTGTACAATAACGATTGGTATTCCTGCTACTTTTCCAGACTTAGGGTGAACTGGTTTGTATGCAAATTTCCTTTTCACTTTTTGTAGTTTTTTGCATTTTTGAATCATTTAAAGATTTGTTGTATATTATGCTTTCATATTAAATTCTTTTTTTTTAGAATTGTATTATCCTATTGATGTAATTTATGTATTTATGGACCAATCAATCAACCCTCATTTACTTTACACACCCAAAAGCAACCAAAGTTATGTACAGGTCCATAAATTAAAAAGAAAAAAGTAAAAACAACCAAAAAGACAAAACACCTACCAGTCTGCAGGCTGTCTGAAGCCGTATCAAGTCTAGTCATATTTGGGGATGTTGATATAAAATTTATTAAAAGAAGAAGTTTTGCTAAATAAGAACTTATTTCTATAGATGGATACTTGAACTCCTCCACTTGAAGGCAATCTACCCTTTTCTGGCTCAAGACCATGGTCTCGGACTTGAAGGCACTGATTTTCATCCCGGCTGCTTCAGGCTCAGCTGCAACTGCCCCAGTGAGAGCTGTAGATCATAAGCTGATGAAGCCAATAGGACCGCAAAAATCAGAGACGCAATCCTAAGGCCACCAAAACAGATCTCCTCAACACCTTGGCTGCACTTAGAAATTCTGTCCTAAAAGTTATGAACAGAATCGGTGACAAAGAGAAACCTTGGTGGAGTGCAACCCCCCCCGGAAACTAGTCCGACTTACTGCCAGTAATGCGGACCAAGCTCTGACACTGGTCATACAGGGACCTAACAGCCCGTATCAAAAGGGCCTGGTACCCCACACTCCCGGAGTACCCCCAGGATTCCCCAAGGGACATGGTCGAACACCTTCTCCGAGTCCACAAAGCACATGTAGACTGATTGGGCGAACTTCCATGCACCCTCCAGGACCTTGCTGAGGGTGTAGAGCTGGTCCAGTGTTCCACAGCCAGGACAAAAGCCACAATGCTCCTCCTGAATCCGAGGTTCGACTTTCTGATGGACCCTCCTCTCCAGAACCCCCAAATACACCTTACTTGGGAGGCTTAAGAGTGTGACTCCCCTATAGTTGGAACACACCCTACGGTCCCCCTATTCAAAAAGGGGGACCATGGCTGCACCACCCCGGTTTGCCAATCCAGTGGAACTGCCCCCGATGTCCACGCGATGCTGTAGAGTCGCGTTAACCAACACAACCCTACAACATCCAGAGCCTTAAGGAACTCCGGGCGAATCTCATCCACCCCCGGGGCCTTACCACCGAGGAGCTTTTTAATCACCTCGGTGACCTCAGCACCAGAGATTGGAGAGCCCGCCCCAAGGTCCCCAGGCTACGCTTCCTCAGTGGAAGACGTGCCGGTGGGATTGAGGAGGTCTTCGAAGTACTCGACCCATAATGTCCCAAGCTGAGGTCAACAGCACACCCTCCCGACTGTAAACAGTGTTGGTGATGTACCTCTTCCTCCCAAGATGCCGGATGGGGACCAGAATCGCCTCGAAGCTGTACAGAAGTCATTTTCCATGGCCTCTCCAACTCCTCCCACGCCCAAGTTTTTGCCTCAGCAACCACCCGAGCTGCATGCTGCTTGGACTCCTGGTAGGAGTCCAAGCAGCATGCAGTCCCGATAGGATTCCTTCAGCCTGACAGAATCCCTCACCGCCGGTGTCCACCAGCGGGTTCGAGGATTACCGCCGCGACAGGCACCAACAACCTTTTGACCATAGTTCCGGTAAGCCGCTTCTGCAATGGAGGCGCAAAACATGGCCCACTCGGACTCAATGTCCCCCACCTCCCCCGGAACGTGTTTGAAGCTCTCCCAGAGGTGGGAGTTGAACTGCACCTCACAGGAGACTCCGCCAGGCGTTCCCAGCAGACCCTCAAGATTCGTTTGGGTCTGCCAGGTCTGAACGGTATCCCCATCCAAGGACTCCAAAAAGGCTGGTTAGTCTGAACTGCTGTTTGGTGCATAAGCACAAACAGTCGGAACCCGTCCCCCCATCTGTAGGCGGAGGGAGGCTACCCTCTCATTTACCGGGATGAACCCAAAGCGACAGGCACCAAGATGGGGGGCAACAAGTATGCCCAGCCCAGCCTGGCGCCTCTCACCAGGGGCAACTCCAGAGTGGAAGAGTGTCCAACCCCTCTCAAGGAGACTGGTTGCAGAGCCAGAGCCATACGTCAAGGTGAGCCCGACTATTTCTAGCCAAAACCTCTCCGAAAAATTAGGGAAAAATGGAGCAGGAGATCGATAGATGGATTGGTGCTGTGTCAGCAGTCGCTGTGCCGGTCTGTTGTGGTGAAAAGAGAGCCTTGTCAAAAAGCGAAGCTTTCGATTTACTGGTCAATCTACATTCCTACCCTCCTCTGTGGTCATGAACTTTGGGTCATGACTAAAAAGAATGAGATCACGGATGCAAGCGGCCGAAATGAGTTTCCTCCGCAGGGTGTCTGGGCTCTCCCTTATAGAAAAGGTGGAGAAGCTCGGTCATCCAGGAGGGACTCAGAGTAGAGCCGCTGCTTCTCCATGTCGGGACGAGCCAGTTGAGGTGGATCGGGCATCTGGTTAGGATGCCTCCTGGACGCCTCCCTGGTGAGGTGTTCCGGGCATGTCCCATCGGGAGGATGCCCAGAGGAAGACCCAGGACATGCTGGAGGGACTATGTTTCTCGGCTGGCCTGGGAACACCTTGGGATTCCCCCGGACAAGCTGGCCCAAGTGGCTGGGGAGAGGGAAGTCTGGGTCTCTCTGCTTAGGCTGCTGTCTCAGCGACCCGACCCCGGATAAGAGGGAGGGAGGGAGGGAGGGAGGGAGGGACGGACGGACGGATGGATGGATGGCTACTTGACAAACAATTGCAACATTAAGTACAAGTAAGTTAAGTCTCCTGTTTCTCCAAGCCTTTGTGTGGAGGAATGAGTCGCCCAATTTTAATTAAAAGAAATAAACTTAATTTGATTCATTCACTGAGGAGAATAGTGTTTAGGAGCTTTTAAATTGTAATCCATGACTGTGTTTGCTTGTTTCTCTGTTCAACATTATTCAAAATCAGAGAGACAAAACAACGTGTCATTTAAGGTATGTTGTGTGCTGAACATCAGAAGACAGGAAATGGCTAAGAAAATAGCCACTCGCCCAGACGTCCCTGCATACATCTGGAGTCCGAGTTATAGTCAAATTAAAACAGCTGGAGCTGTGGCAAACAGCCCTGAATGAAGAACCAAATTTATCTTTACATGGCACACAGTGAGGAGAGACTGTGTGAAGGGTTAAAAGAAAAAACATGTCTAAAGTGTACTATTTGAAAACTACTGCAACTTTTTTACAGATTTTGCTACTGCAATAAGACACATATTATGAAAGGTTTTACACGTCTTTCCCAGGGGTTCCAAAAAATGCCAAGGCAGTATTTAATAATAAAGCAAGATGGACCAACCATAGCTGATCACAAGCAGCATGAAGGCCTTGTTGTACAGCAGCCTCTTGATGGAGGCCATGTAGGAAAAATCATTGGAGCGGGAGATCCTGGCTTGAACCTGGGACTGGGTTGGTGGGATCTCTGGTCTTTCCTGAAACACTACAGAACAAGCATAGTTTATAGTGTTAAGAACACATCAATTAAAAAGAGAAATAATGTATGGAATGCTAATAAGCTTGGAGGCCTGAGCTTAGCCCAGTGTGAAGCTGATATAAAGCTGTAACCTCACATTTGTACCAGTGTGCATACTGTATTTGCTAGTACACAACAGCTGGAAAAGCTAAATCAGGGACTAAGATGTTTGCAGAGATGTCACCTCACATTTTTCCAGCCAACTCATTGCTTGTGACAGAACTGTAGTCAATTTACAAACTCAATATAACATGCAGTGAGACATAATGTCCAAATAAAGTAAGGAACAAAGCTATCAGGGAAGTTCTACCAGACGAAGGCATAAACTGAATTTAATCTTTTCAGATAACTTGGCTGTCACTTCAGGAATTACCTTGAAATAATTCAAATCCTAAGGGGAAAACAAATCCACGCTTTATAGGACTGTATTGCATCACATGAAAACATATTTACAGTAGTCTGTTTCTGCATCAGAAATATAGAGAGAACCCTCACTCCAATTTATTCTTGGTCACTTTAAAATGTCCTTGTAGAACAAAAGGTCTAGTCAAACATTATTGCTTTTCATATGCTTATGAGAAGTATATGATCCTGTCAAATTATACTTAAAAGTTTGTATTTAATTTCATTTCAGTTTGTTTTTATTACATTTCGACTGTGTTTGACACAGGTTGCTAAAACTATACAAACTGATTAAAATGCATTTTGAACTCCCCCTTGGTACTTATAATTGTTTCTTGGACAAACTATGATATATTTTTGCTGTTGTGCGTCATCTCCAATGATGAATTTATTGAAAGTTTAAGAAAAAAATAAATAAATAAGTCGTCCAATTTCTACTGGTCGTCTAATATAGCTTTCACATTACCCCGTCAGTCTTTGATTGGTTGGTCAGTTTCTTGTGACAACTCCCCTGGAAAGAGAAGCATCTCTGTCCAGAGACTTACATTTTTAAGAGGCGTTTTGTTTTGCCAGGCCAAAAAAGACTCCATTAAATGTGATTCTTTGCATTGTATTATACCCTTACTAATTTTGTGTAACGTTTCTGTAATATGTTGTTCAATTATCATTGTTGCACACTATGGCAGCACCATCTGCTTAACCCAATAAGCTAATCAGAGAGTTTTTAACTTTTACCATAGCTGTTCAGTTCTGTCTAAAGATAAGCTCCAGACATCCAAAAGTCTGTGCAATTATCCTAAGCAGACAGAAACATTGGAGCAACCAGACCACCTCTCTAGCCAGTGTAAGCCACATGAGAGTTTTAAACTGGTTCTGAGACAGTTAACCACTTAAGGCTGATCTAGTAAGGCACTTGGGTTGTTTTGGAGCTGAGAGATTAAGGCTGGCTCTAAATCTTTGTTTCATTTCTTTTGTTCTCCCATTAGAGGCTAAAGTGTACAATTCACACACAGATCTAATTTAGGCCACAAAATCCATCCATCCATTTTTTTTTTCTTTTTATATTTTCTAGTCAAACTTTCCCCTTTGGTAATAGTGTGTGGCTTGTTTAGCTGTCCTCTTGTTTACACCAAATTTATTTAATGAGTAATTAGTGAAACAATTAACCTTGTTTAAACAATTAGCTTAATTGATTCTTATAACTTAAGCATAAAATAACTTTACTGTTTATTCCAAGTAAATTTTAATCATGAGAAACTCACAGATCTCCAATTTCTTCTCCTGCTGTGTAATAGAGATTACTTAATGTAAAAAGGTAAATATTCCATCCATCAGATTAATTTTTAATAGCCCAGGAGACTGATTTGTTTAGAAGTTTCCTTTAACTAAGCCAAGTAACACTACAAAACAGAACCTTCTTAGTACCCATGTGAGGGTGTAGACATACCAATGATCACAAGTATGAAGATGAAGGTGGCCAGGAACGCGCTGATGTAGAACATGATTCTGATGTGATACGCCAAGTCATTCACATCGTCCACATTAGGAACAAGTATGGGTGGGAGCAGGAACCCAATGGCAACACCCAACTGCAGATAAAAAAAAAGAAAAGAAAATGAATCAATTTTTACTGACATCTGCTAACAGCAGTCAAAGGTCATTACAAAAGCAGTAGAAGGTCCAGGTAAAAACTTAAAAATCATTTCAGATTCACATTTTCTTTATTTTCAATTATAGTTGAACATTCAAAAATTGTTGTATTTAAAAAAACAAAAACAAATAAAAACGCAGCATGAAAAAGTATTTGATTCAGAAACAGAGGCCAAAGCAATTAAACCATAGTTAGTAAGTGAACATTAACAAATGTGTCTTTTTATTGTCACTGAAGGAGAGTATTTTTTGCACATTGTAAACTGCTGAAGTGGTTTGATTAGAAAGGATGAGTAAAGCCTGTAAAAGGCCTCACAAAGCGGAACGCATAGGCACCACTGAGCTGTCCATTCTATACAATGATTTTAGTCTGGAGCAATACCCATTGTGGATTTCAGCAAGTGCAATCAGAATGAATCAAATACCAACATTTAAACTGATAACACTAAAGGGTTTCTTTTTGTTAAAGAATCACAACTATTAAAAATTATAATACATTAGCCACTGCTAACAATTCTTCCTCTCCACCTAGTCCTACAACATTACTAAATAAGATGCCAGGACTTTTGACAGTGTGAGAAGTACATTTTGCATTTTTACTGGAGGCCCAAAAAACTTACAATTTCCTTCAGTCTCCCGGAAACTGGCCTATATATTCAAGTTGGAGGTGGGTGTGCTTCTGATGAATCGCAGGAGTCTCAAACTCTATTCCTCTGTAGCCAGTGTTTGGATGAATTTGCTTTAACAAACATCAAATAACTCCGTCATTAGCAGGACTCTCTATAATATGACTGCATGCTGAGGAGCTAATTCAGCCATTTGATTCAAGTGTGGTTGACAAGGGATGAGGCTAGGAGTTGCAGAACACTGCACCTCTGCCATAGGGCTTCCAGCTCATGAAAAAAAAGCACACCTCCAAATTGCACATGTAGGCATAGCACATTTGATCTCTAAGTGGAAGGTCTGATCTTTAAGACCCAACTTTCAAATCTAATATTAAAACATCCCGGGCATGGCACTGGTGGTGTAGGATTAGCGTGTGACCACATGTAGAGGCTATAGTCCTCAAAGCGGGTTCGAGTCCCGGACCCGGCAAACTTTGCCGAATGTCTCCCCCTCTCTTTGCCCCTCCTTCCTGTCTGCGTACTATGAAAAAATAAATAAATAAAAGGCCTCTAGTGCCGAAAAAAACCCCATAACATCCCATTGAATCCACTGCATAAGAGTAATT